>NC_092333.1:579240000-579865000 GCF_046630445.1 Rutidosis leptorrhynchoides | reverse complement strand
AAAACGTCAACAAAAATGTTGGTGAGTTATAGGTTTAACCTATATATTATCAAATCATAATAATAGATCACAAGATTTCATATTTCAATACATCCCATACATGGAGATAAAAATTGAAATGTCCCGTTCTTATTGATTAAAAACGTTCCATATTAATTGATTTCGTTGCGAGGTTTTGACCTCTATATGAGACGTTTTTCAAAGACTGCATTCATTTTAAAACAAACCATAACCTTTATTTCATCAATAAAGGTTTAAAAAGCTTTACGTAGATTATCAAATAATGATAATCTAAAATATCCTGTTTACACACGACCATTACATAATGGTTTACAATACAAATATGTTACATCGAAATCAGTTTCTTGAATGCAGTTTTTACACAATATCATACAAACATGGACTCCAAATCTTGTCCTTATTTTAGTATGCAACAGCGGAAGCTCTTAGTATTCACCCGAGAATAAACATGCTTTAAACGTCAACAAAAATGTTGGTGAGTTATAGGTTTAACCTATATATATCAAATCGTAACAATAGACCACAAGATTTCATATTTCAATACACATCCCATACATAGAGATAAAAATCATTCATATGGTGAACACCTGGTAATCGACATTAACAAGATGCATATATAAGAATATCCCCATCATTCCGGGACACCCTTCGGATATAATATAAATTTTGAATTACTAAAGCATCCGATACTTTGGATGGGGTTTGTTAGGCCCAATAGATCTATCTTTAGGATTCGCGTCAATTAGGGTGTCTGTTCCCTAATTCTTAGATTACCAGACTTAATAAAAAGAGGCATATTCGATTTCGATAATTCAACCATAGAATGTAGTTTCACGTACTTGTGTCTATTTTGTAAATCATTTATAAAACCTGCATGTATTCTCATCCCAAAAATATTAGATTTTAAAAGTGGGATTATAACTCACTTTCACAGATTTTTACTTCGTCGGGAAGTAAGACTTGGCCACTGGTTGATTCACGAACCTATAACAATATATACATATATATCAAAGTATGTTCAAAATATATTTACAACACTTTTAATATATTTTGATGTTTTAAGTTTATTAAGTCAGCTGTCCTCGTTAGTAACCTACAACTAGTTGTCCACAGTTAGATGTACAGAAATAAATGGATAAATATTATCTTGAATCAATCCACGACCCAGTGTATACGCATCTCAGTATTGATCACAACTCAAACTATATATATTTTGGAATCAATCTCAACCCTGTATAGCTAGCTCCAACATTCACATATAGAGTGTCTATGGTTGTTCCGAAATATATATAGATGTGTCGACATGATAGGTCAAAACATTGTATACGTGTCTATGGTATCTCAAGATTACATAATATACAATACAAGTTGATTAAGTTATGGTTGGAATAGATTTGTTACCAATTTTCACGTAGCTAAAATGAGAAAAATTATCCAATCTTGTTTTACCCATAACTTCTTCATTTTAAATCCGTTTTGAGTTAATCAAATTGCTATTGTTTCATATTGAACTCTATTTTATGAATCTAAATAGAAAAAGTATAGGTTTATAGTCGGAAAAATAAGTTACAAGTCATTTTTGTAAAGGTAGTCATTTCAGTCGAAAGAACGACGTCTAGATGACCATTTTAGAAAACATACTTCCACTTTGAGTTTAATCATAATTTTTGGATATAGTTTCATGTTCATAATAAAAATAATTTTCCTAGAATAACAACTTTTAAATCAAATTTTATCATAGTTTTTAATTAACTAACCCAAAACAGCCCGCGGTGTTACTACGACGGCGTAAATCCGATTTTACGATGTTTTTTGTGTTTCCAGGTTCTAAATCATTAAGTTAGCATATAATATAGATATAGAACATGTGTTTAGTTGATTTTAAAAGTCAAGTTAGAAGGATTAACTTTTATTTGCTAACAAGTTTAAAATTAACTAAACTATGTTCTAGTGATTACAAGTTTAAACCTTCGAATAAGATAGCTTTATATGTATGAATCGAATGGTGTTATGAACATCATTACAACCTCAAGTTCCTTGGATAAACCTACTGGAAATGAGAAAAATAGATCTAGCTTCAAAGGATCCTTGGATGGCTTGAAAGTTCTTGAAGCAGAATCATGACACGAAAACAATTTCAAGTAAGATTTCCACTCGAAATAAGATTGTTATATTTATAGAAATTGAATTAAAGTTTGAATATGATTATTACCTTGTATTAGAAAGATAACCTACTGTAAGTAACAAAGGTTTCTTGATCTTGGATGATTACTTGGAATGGATTTAGAAAACTTGGAAGTAAACTTGCAATCTTGGAAGTATTCTTGATTTTATGAAACTAGAACTTTTGGAATTTATGAAGAACACTTAGAACTTGAAGATAGAACTTGAGAGAGATAAATTAGATGAAGAAAATTGAAGAATGAAAGTGTTTGTAGGTCTTTTTGGTCATTGGTGTATGGATTAGATATAAAGGATATGTAATTTTGTTTTCATGTAAATAAGTCATGAATGATTACTCATATTTTTGTAATTTTATGAGATATTTCATGCTAGTTGCCAAATGATGGTTCCCACATGTGTTAGGTGACTCACATGGGCTGCTAAGAGCTGATCATTGGAGTGTATATACCAATAATACATACATCTAAAAGCTGTGTATTGTACGAGTACGAATACGGGTGCATACGAGTAGAATTGTTGATGAAACTGAACGAGGATGTAATTGTAAGCATTTTTTTTAAGTATAAGTATTTTGATAAGTGTATTGAATTCTTTCAAAAGTGTATAAATACATATTAAAACACTACATGTATATACATTTTAACTGAGTCGTGAAGTCATCGTTAGTCGTTACATGTAAGTGTTGTTTTGAAACCTTTAGGTTAACGATCTTGTTAAATGTTGTTAGCCCAATGTTTATAATATCAAATGAGATGTTAAATTGTTATATTATCATGATATTATGATATATAATATATATTAGTATGATATATATACAGTTAAATGTCGTTACAACGATAATCGTTACATATATGTCTCGTTTCGAAATCATTAAGTTAGTAGTCTTATTTTTACATATGTATTTCATTGTTAATACACTTAATAATATATTTACTTATCATTTAACATAATTAACCAAGTGTATCAATATCTTAATATGATTCATATGTACCTAGTAAGACGTTGTTATAACGATAATCGTTATATATATCGTTTTCGAGTTTCTTAAATTAATAGTCTCATTTTTATGTATATAACTCATTGTTAAAATACCTAATGAGATACATACTTATAATAAAATCATGTTAACTATATATATAACCATATATATGTCATCGTATAGTTTTTACAAGTTTTAACGTTCGTGAATCACCGGTCAACTTGGGTGTTCAATGGTCTATATGAAACCTATTTCAATTAATCAAGTCTTAACAAGTTTGATTGCTTAACATGTTGGAAACACTTAATCATGTAAATAAAAATTTCATTTAATATATATATAAACATGGAAAAGTTCGGGTCACTACAAAAATAATTCATATAGTGAACACCTGGTAACCGACATTAACAAGATGCATATAGAATATCCCCATCATTTCGGGACACCCATCGGACATGATAATTTTGAAGTACTAAAGCATTCCAAATTCCAGAATGGGGCTTGTTGGGCCCGATAGACCTATCTTTAGGATTCGCGTCAATTTGGGGGTCTGTTCCTAAATTCTTAGGCTACCAAGCTAAAAAGGGGCATATTCGGCTTCGATCATTCACCCATATAATGTAGTTTCATTTACATGTGTCTATTTCATAAAACATTTATAAAGTTGCATGTATTCTCATCCCAAAATATTAGATTTTAAAAGTGGGACTATAACTCACTTTCACAGATTTTTACTTCGTCGGGAAGTAAGACTTGGCTGCTGATCGATTCACGAACCTATACAAATATGTACATATATATCAAAGTATGATCAAAATATATTTACAACATTTTTTATTACGTTTTAATGATTTGAGTTTGTTAAGTCAGCAGTCCTCGTTAGTAACCTACAGCTAGTTGTACACAGTTAGATGTACAGAAATAAATAAATATAAATTATCTTGGATCAATCCACGACCCAGTGTATACAACCCTCAGGCTAGATCACAACTCAAACTATATATATTATTTTGGAATCAACCTCAACCCTGTATAGCTAACTCCAACATTAATGCATATAGAGTGTCTATGGTTGTTCCAATATATTATATATATGGGTCGATATGATATGTCAAAAAATTGTGGGCGGGTTATTCAGAGCCAGCAATTGGCTGTCGGATTTCGTCCCGCAACTAGAATAAGATCGCTTCGGGGGTTACTGTGATGTGGCTGAATGTAGAGCAGCCCGCCCTTACAGCCTTTGATCAGTAGATTATTTAGAACTTCGGAAGATGGTCAAGGTAGCTTGCTTCCAAGCCACTGCACTAGATGCGCATGTAGTCATAGTAGTCGGCCCACGATGCCTCTGTTCTATACTAAAATACTATTTCGGATGAATGGGGAATTCAGTCGCTCTTTGATCTGCAGAATAAGGCCTACGAGCTCTCCCCCAATAGCGCTACAGAGGAGTCGTCCTTGAGAAGGCTCTATAGCCTTCTGGAGGATCTCGATCAGTACGGGAGGACCTCTAGAACTTTCTTTTCATTGAGCGAAAAAGTATCCCTGAGAAAAGAGAGTCTTGACGCGGAATCTAGGGAGTCTTGATCCGTAATCTGATCAGTATAGGTGGCTTTTTTATTGATAAAGTAAAAGGAGGTTATTCAGTAGCCATCGCGGGTTTCATTACTTTTATTCCATTCTGTCCTCTCATAAGAGGAAGGATATCGAATGATCAATTCACCATTGAGAGCATTAAGCCCAAAAGGACGAATATTGTGGTGTTCTAACAGCAGCAGTCAAACGGGGGCGTGAATACGAGATGCCAGCGGAAAAGAAAAGGATAGAAGCTGGAGACTGGCCTATATTCCTACTAATGTGATCCCCATTACTTCAAATATGTTCTACACTACGATATATTGCTCTGATTTACAATTCTCTTTTTTGAAGCAGATAGTTCACAGTGCTCATTCTATCGATACAGGGAAAAAAAAGAATAATGTTTACACTCCATTTTCATTACGAAGATGTATCACGTCAGGATCCGTTGCTCAAACCGAATCACGCCAACGTTATGGAAGTTCCTGGATCGTGTAAAATAAGAGTAGTACCAAAGGCAGCACCTTCTGATTTCATAATCAAAAATGGAAAATTGGCTATGGAGATTCCGTGCGGTCAGAAATTAATACAGACACAAAGGGCTTCGACAGGAAAGTCGTTTCGATCCAATTCATTCTCGGGGTCAAATAAAGACAAAAAAGGATATGTCAGTGACCTAGCACGGCAAAGCACTCTCCGAGGCCCTGGAATGTCTCATTTTTTGGTAAGAATCTCCGCAGTAATGTCTCTGTTAGATTTTCCGGTCGAAATACGGGAAAAGTCCATTCAATTCTTGATGGAAATGGAGTTTTGCGAATTCTCCCCGGAACTGGAAGATCATTTCGAGATCTTCGAACATATTCGAGGGTTCAATGTCACTATTGTAACTTCGGCCAACACACAAGATGAGACTTTACCACCGTGGAGCGGCTTTTTTCAAAAAGATGAGGGGGAAAGTCAGTAAGATGTTGGAGAAGCAAAATATACGAGATCACAAACGTAGATTGCTCGCGGCTAAGTATGAATTGAGACGAAAGCTTTATCAATTTGTAAAGATACCGATCGATCTAGTGATATGCGGGACAAACATCATTAGAATTTGTCCAAGTTGCCAAGAAATAGTTCCTTTGCACGAGTAAGAAACCGATGTATTTCCACGGGTCGCCCTCGTTCCGTATATAAGTTCTTTCGAATTTCTCGTCTCGTTTTTCGTGGATTAGCATCTCGGGGTCCTTTGATGGGCATAAAGAAGTCATCTTGGTAGCATCAAAGCAATAGAACAAGGGTTAGCTCTGCAGCTGGTCTACAAGCAAGGTAAGTAGGTCCATGCGACCGAACCCGGATGTACCCTTTAGCCGCGAGGGGAACCGGGTAAACAAAGTCGCGATCAGAATGAATGGTAGTTCGCTGGGTCTGTCTTTTGCTCCCAGAGGTGCTGGTTCGAATCCAGTTCGTGACAACCACAAAGCCTTTGATCATAGAATATCTTGGGACCCCCGCTGGTAAATACGGGGCTCTGGCAGCTGCACTTTTTTTTATGATGCATCGAATGCTTCCTCTGCTTTCAGCAAAAATCCCAAATATTCTCGAGGCACTCTTTCTCTTACTCTTATAGCGCTCTTTCCTTCGAGCTAGCCGGAAGAGATCCATTTCTTTTGTCTGTAAGAGAAAAGGCGCTTATTCCATGAAATAGGAGCGCAGCGGAATCATGAACAAACAAGAACAACCACTTCCTTATCTACGCTATTGACTTTCCTCCCCTCGTGGGAAGTAGCAAGAGCCTTTATCTAATCTACTATTGAACCATCTCACCTGAAAGTCAGTCGCTACCTTAAGGCATGCCTTGACTCCACTCGATGGGGCTTGCTTTCCTAAAGAGAAGACGAAGAGGATGACACTGGGGATCGTTCTTACTTAAAGAAATTCCCATGAGCTGCCTTGAGCTGGTAACTCCAAAATCGACGATTCTTGGCCACTGACTTACTGCTTTCACTCAAATGCCACTGATGCGTAAGACATTGAGTTGGACTACTTTCCTTCTGGTAATGCCTTTCCCTGTGGTCACCTTGCCCTTCTACTTATTGGCTTGGCTATTTCGAAGGATTCGCTTCGGCGGGTGATTGAACTAAAAAAGAATTTTTGAAAGTGGCACTCCTTCCTTGCTTCTTACCCCCGTAGTGGGATATTTTTTGACAATCGGTCGTGGATTCCCTGGCTTGGCTAGGAACCTAGTCCCTTCTTGTGACAACAGAAGAGAAGGAATTGCCTTTTTTCTCTCTTTTTCGCCTTTGGCCTGGTCAAAGCAAAAAAGCCACTACCAACTATGATTTCCACGAAATGCTAGTCGAAGATCCACTATTTACTTATTTCTAATAAGATAGGACCATCGGAAAGAAAGTCAAGTAGAATCCCGTGCTTTCGGGTGATTCCGCATTCAAATGCTACCCGCGTGAATGCTAGTCGAATCTGTATGCCCAAACCACATAAGATAAGCTAAGCAGCTAGATCGATTCCAAACGTGTGATTAGTAGCTGATGCAGAAAAAAGAAGAACAACTTCTCCTTCTATCCATTCTGCCTCAGATCCAATCTGACTGCACTGACGAAAGAACAATGTCCGCCATGATCACCCATGTGACAGATGGTGACTCCTTCATCGCATCCTTTGCTGAGGTAGAGTGCCTGAAAGAGAAAGAAGAGCTTACTAAGCTAAAAAGCGGAATATAGAGCCAAACATGCGGTTTTTTCTCGTCAAGCAGCAAGAAAATCCTGGGAAAAAGGTAGGGTAGAATCGCCGAGTCGTCTAGCACCGTTCCCTGCCTCAACTCCACAATCACAATCATTTGTGAATAAAAAAGGTGGTTTGCTGCTGTCCCCGGCATTGGAAAGACCTGACAAAGAATCCAACTATTGGGAAATGTGCTATATGGAGGTTTTTTTTATGATTGTTGACGTACTGACTCATGCTCAGGATCCACTTATGGTGGTTCGGCTTGCTTCTCTGTTGGCATTTCCTAGACCCAAGACCGACTAATATTATAATACTGCATGCAGAATGGATAGCACAGGTCGGAGGGGAAGAAGAAGGGACGAGTACGATGGGAGGGGCCTAGGAAGATGTTCAACAACCATCTCCTTTCCGTCCAGAATGTAGTGTAGAAAAGAAAAGAATCTTTCCTGCTTCAGAGCTATTCAGAGCTAATAGGATAGGTATTCTATTTGAAAGAAGGGGGCTACCCTAAGGTGGGATAGTGTGTCAGTAAACACGCAGTGGTTTAGGGCAAAGAGCTCTAGACAGGACATATTCCATTCTGGGTTCCACCCGCTTCCAGTCGAGTTCTATAGATTCCGATAGAGTCACTGCTCGCTTTTGCTCTTGACAAGATGCCCTAGTCCTTTTGGTAAGCGTAAGCATTTCGTAAGCAGAAAAAACTAGATATGAAACTCCCGGTATCAGTTACAATGCTCACTATTACGGATCCCACGACGACAGCTCCCGCTGAAGCAATTGTTGTTGCGGAGGTAGCTAAATTACCTATCCGCTATAGACGGAAAAGGCATGCTGTGGTGGACAAACCTTAGTTGAAAAAAAATTCTTGGTGGACCAGAAAGACATTTTTGACCTTGATATAACCCTTTTTATACCGGAGTAAATGAAGACTCCTAGAATGGCACGCACGAAGAAGCCTACTCAGATTAGGAATCCCGCACATTATAAAAAAAGGAAAATGGACCTGCAACTACCTTAGACTTTCTTTAAGGAAGATTGCAAATAAGAGCTGATCCTATAATTGTAATAGTAAGATTAGGATCCCGACTCATCTGTAGATTTAAGGCACATAAGGTAAATACATAGATCTAGGTAAACTTACGTATACTATACCTATACGGATCCTTTCTCTTATGAAAAGGAAAACAACGGGATAGCTATGCCGCAGTCAAAAAGACATATTTATGGATATGTACTAAGCCAGCTCTTTATACTAAGGCATATTAAAAAATGGGGTTCGATATAAATAGTATATGGCGATAATCGAATGCTCTTTCCATGCTTCCTTTTAAATAGTAATAGTCATATGCCGCAAATCCTATGTTTAAAGCCAGGATGGATGGACAAGAAGTTTCAAGCTTGAAGGCTAGTTTCGTACGCACAACAGCCAAACTATTGGATTTCGTTCCCTACGTCACCTGGTCTTGGATTAAACCTCTGCTCTCCTAATAAAGTCTATAGGCTTTAGTTTAGGTTCAATCAACTAAGTTTAGCTTAGGTCCATCAATCAATCTCTCATAAACCCCTAAGCTGAATCTATATGGGGCATTGTGTTAGGCCTAGCTTGTGTAGGCTATCTTTCACCTATGGTTTAACCCATACTTTAAACTCTTGTCATTAGGCCCAAAATTCCTTGTAACGCTCTAAGAGGGTAGTGAGGCTTAGATTCCATAGAGTTCAACCTGCATTGAGCTTTAGTTAAGCTACATCCATTTTACAATAGGATATTTTATGTAGCCCAACTCATAGAGAGTTCTGTCACTTGGTCTGAACCTATTTCTTCTATTCCTATGATTGTTCAGTGATGGGTTTTCTCCTTTTACGATTAGGTTTCTATCCCATATCGTGTTGTGCTAAGCTCATTTCTCTTATTAGGTCTTACCTTTTGTACTCTGTGGATGTTCTGCATACCATGCAAGTAATTCATTATCCACACATGTCATACATCTTTCATATAGGATGATCTTAGAAAGCACCTAAGTGTTGGACATTTGCATGATACAGGTAAACTATAGCCTAGAAAGAAGCAGTCAAATCGCTCTAGGTTAAAATAAAACCTACCTCGGAAAACGACTTTCGAAAACAAACTATTACTGCAGATCGACATCGGAGGTGGCCCAAACCTAGGCTGTGACGCTTCCTGGTGAGTACACAATTCAGACTTGAAGTTCGTTTACCGGCATAGTAGAGAAAGGCGAGAAAGACAATTATAAAGAATGGGACTAAAGCAACTTTTTTAGATTATATTCTTTAATATAGCAATAGCATCAACATGACAATAACATTACAAAGCGATATAGGCATTTATCCCATCATCAACCAAGAAAGACACCTACGTTACACTAACAGGCTCCTTTCAGTCGCCCTTTATTCAAAACATAAATACATTATGAAATGAACCCACATATAAAAGTGAGCTGGTCTGCTCATTCTTTGTGTTCGTACATTTATTCATTATTGCAATACAAATAAGACCTCCACTATACTAGTGATGGAGGGGATTCGCGCCGGATGGAACAAGGCGCTTTGAACCATAGACTACTGTTGCTGGAATGAAGGACCGCTCCGGAACAGAATTATGGTGCTTGCTGTGCCCTGATGGTGGAACTTGCATTTTTGGGGGGAAGAAAGCGGCCCCCTTTTTCGGCAGAGTGGGCAGCATCGCTTTCTGTCGTGTAGCCGTGATGCCATTTAGAAAGAAGAGACCAAGAAGAAGAAAAAGAAAAAGCAGTATTTTGCAGATTCTTGCCATCACTGGAAAATCAATTGAGCTGTAGGCATCAAGGTAAGGGACCAAGATTATATACTGCTGCAGAAGCGGAATCGAAGGGCTTGCTTGAAAGGTAAGGATAGCATGATTGGCCGATTGGTTGGAAGGTATGTATAGCATGATTGACTGGTTGCGCATCTCCTTTGCATGATTTCATGTATAGCATGATTGACTGGTTGCGCATCTCCTTTGCATGATTTCATGTGAAGAGCCACCTTTGACTGGCTTTGAATTTGGATAGATCCAGCGGGTACGAACGAAGCGAAGTTCAGTCATAGAAGAAAGCATGGACTTGGCTTGCTTTCTAATCCGAGGGGAACGACAGCTGGATGTAAGGAAACTGACCCCTAAGATAAGAAAATCAAGTACATGAAAGAGACCACCCTTTTTTCAGGCTCTTATGAAGCCGGCAAGTCCATATGCGCAGAAATTCCCCTGCTATGTCGAAAATCTCTCTCCCAGTCTCTAGCTAAGAGGTAGCGAGATTCATAAATAAGAAGTCCATTGGGCTCAAAAGCTCTCTATCCGCCGAGTTGCTGATCTGAAGAACTGCCAGGTCATCTCTCTCGAAAATGACCTTTCTCTAAGGCTCGTCCCAAGCTAGACTCAGCCCATATCTTTTGCCTTGTCATTCTGATACAATATTAATGGAGCGAGTTTACGAGCTAGACTGGTTCAAGAGGAGCGAAGCCATCCCCAAATTTCTTGCTAAACCTAAGCTATCAACCATCTCCCCTATGCCGATCTTATTAGAGAAAGCTACTTCCGGGAGGAAACTAAATAAATAGCGTAGATAAGCTAAGCATTTTCTTCAAACAAATATAGAACCTGGTGTTAAGCATATAGCTAGCGTTCCTTAGTCTCAATCACAGACAGACCTTTTTCGATCTTAGGTGGGCTCTACAACCTCGCAAGGCAGTTGCCAGACTGTTGAGTGAAAGCTCTTTCTATGACAAAGGGTAATCCCACAGAACACAGAAAGTCAAAGACTTAACCAGTCATCTCTTCTTGGACATTTAATAGCCCTTTTGAATACACAAGAGATTTCCTTCTAACATAACAGGGCATTCGTGAACAAGCCCTTCAGCAGTAGATGAGGGCATGGTGATCAAGAGACTGACTGACTTATCTTACCAATTACTCAATGCCGGACCTGAATGTGAATGGCGAATGCCTTCAAGCAAGGAGTAGCGGTAATCTTGTCAATTCTATCCCATAGGGACGTAAGCAAGGTAAGAAAGTCACTAGGTAGCTCTCACAGTACGTAAGGTGAATGAAAGCCTTCTCTTCTCCCTAGAGTCCCCTGCGAAAGGAGAAAGAATTGAAGAGTCAATCGGTAGAAGGAATTTAGCCTCTTTGGCAATCTTCTTTTTAGGTACCGTCGAGCATCTGGAACTCTCCCCTTAACAATTGAGGCACTTCCTACTGGATTACGGCTTCGCTCTAGCTCCAAGTATTCAACTCCGTAACCTATCAGTCAAAGTTTCCCCTGATTGCTACCTTTTTTCCCATTGGAAGAGTTGCACTTTTTGAAATAGACGTTACTCCCGTACCTTATCTAAAGACTTTCTCTACGTATCGTAAAATTCACATAGAGGTCCTGAGCTGGGACTGGTGCACTCTGCTTAGCTTCATTAGCCTGTTCTTGGTGGGTGGGATCTTGATGGGCCACTTTTATGGCTTTGTGGGCTTTGGATTAACCCGTTGTGGAAGACTGCTTGATGCTTGGGTGATGGTTTTCTCGTCATGAGCTGCCCTAAGCCCAGAAGTGATGGAACTCTCTTCCCTTCTGAAAAGAAAAGAGCTGAAGTGGCCATGTTTGCAGCGCTTATGCCTGCAACGGTTGCGTATACGACATCTCATTCGGCGTGGGGATCAGTCCTTTGGTTCAATGTAGGCTATCTTTCTAAAGAGTGGTTTTGATACCCTTGCTTGCAGGAGGGAATCCTCAGTACGTCATTTCACCAACCTGCACTGAAAGGGGTAAGCGGTACTCTCTTTCGAAATAAGCCCCTTTACTAGGTTGGGCAAGCTGGGGGAAGGGAGGAGTCTTTATTTATTACTAGTTAGATTGACAACAATAGACTGGCCGAATGCATGACGGCTAGAAGAATCATGAGAAGCAAAGTGTTGACCCTTGTGGCAAGAAAAGAAGACCGGGAGCCAAAAGCAGCAAGCACTCAGCAAGTTCAGTGATCATAGGATGATCAAACCATTAGCTATTCATCATCCCAGTTGTAGCCATTGCACCTTATATCAATATCATACTCAATTTAAAGAGTTTCAACCATCTAACAATATTGGTTCACCCGATCCTGTGTGATATGATATGGTTTGTGTGCCACGCATTCAATATGATATATCCACAACTCAGAATTACTAGCTTTATTGCATGAGACCACCACTTGGAACCGATTGAGATGGATATTCCTCCCATTGATGAGGGTGAGGAGCGATGATTCGGAAAGGCTTTTGAACCTAACAGATTAACCTAAGAAAGGTTGCAAATGGATCGAAATGGAGAGCAGATGAATCGCTGTAGCGGTGCTCGATTTCTAGCCCTTGCTTACTCTAAGATAGAAGGCATCGATTCTCTTTGCACAGGTAGTTAAGCTCACAACTATTCGAGTTCTTGGAGTGACAGCTTTGTATACTCTATTCCTTTTCAACTTCATTGATCTGAAAGAAGTGACAGAAGAAAGCTACTGGCACCCCTATAGAGAGAAGCAGGCGGGAAAGCATTCTACTCCGTACCTTCGGGTTCATTAGCGGTGAAAGAGTGTTCAGTGAGTTGTATCTGCCAAGCCAGTTTTAGTTGATTCTCTTGCAATGACAGTTGGAGAAAAGAAAAAGGTCAAGTACTTCCCGATCATCACTAGCGCAGCGGATTGCTCTTTAGTTAGGACTGCCTTTGTAGCTGTCATTTCTCAAAGAAAAGTTTAAGCCACGGAGAACTCTCTCTTACTCAACCTACTATCAGGCTAGCTAAACTCCTCTTTCTCTGCCAACAAGATTGCCTTCCTTCTCTTGCAGCTGCTATGCCAATTGGAGTTTTGCTGTCGATTCAGCCACTAGGTCAGGTGCAGAAGAGCATTTTTTCTAAGTGGAGTACCGGCAGTTCGTTTTCAAACGTAGGTGAGGTTCATCCTTTTTCGAAAGGTGCTGTCCCTGCTTCTCTGACAAATCAGTGACTTCCTACCTTTCTTCCTAAGACTCTAAAGAGCAAAAGAAGGAAAACGGTTTATTGCTGTCATCTCTCGACTTAATATCCAGCGATGTAAATAAGAACCTCTAGCGAGACTATCCCTTACTTTTTAGTAAGAACTTCATACCTTTTAGTAAGAACCTCTAGCTAGACTATCCCTTACTTTTTTAGTAAGAACTTCTAGCGAGACTTTAGTAGAGTCTTCATCACGGTGGTTTCTTCTTAGGTGGTTTCTTCTTAGGTTGTTTCTTCTTAGGTTGATTGTCAGTCAACGGTGCTTTCTTCTTTTTAGCTTTCTTTTTAGGTTCTTTCTTGTCTGTCTTAGGCTTCTTCTTAGGTTGATTGTCAGTCAAAGGTATCTCGTCTACAGTTGGGTTAGTGACCTCTGTAGGTTCTTCTTTCATCTCAGGGTCTATCCCCTTTTCCATAAGCGATAATTTTTCATGGAGACTGTGATTCTCTCTCACAAGATGTGTTATATTTTCACTTAGAAACATGACTAGTCTTTTGCTAATGTGATCTAGTCTAGACAAGTCATTCACTTCAATAGGCTCAGTATCAGACCATTTCTCATGAATATGTACAGGTTTCCTTTTTGCCCCCTTATTAATTCCAACCAGGAATTTTTGGTCTTTCTTGTAAACTTCAAGTGTTGACCACTCAATCCGGAAGTGGGCTTCCACAGTTACTTGTTGCTTCAGATCAGGGTTAGCGAGCTGTGACGGAAACCATTCAGGACTGATTTGGTCCTTCGCAGCCCCTTTGAACTTGACTATCTCCTTTCCATCTACAGTTTTGTAGCAATAGGACTTCAGTGCTAAAAAGAATCCCTCAGAGATTCTGTCCTCTAGCTTAAACTTACCTAAGATAGAACTTGAAATCAATTCATCAGGTAGTGGATTACCTAGCACAACAGAGTCTGTATCTGTATAGTAACAGTCCTCTCTTGAGATATACGGGTATATATAGATCCTAGCATAGGCTGTGATAGCAGCTGAAAGTTGGACAGCTGTGTTCTTCGGTGGATCCCAATAATCATTGGATTTATAGTTGTGATGGTAGGAAACAACGTTGCAGTTGTCGTTAAGCACATCAGCTGATATCAATTCACTTCTTCTTAATAACTTTCTGGATCTTACTGTATCGCAGACCTCGGTTTTTGTGCTCTGAGGGTTAATGCCAAATCTACCATAGAGCGAATTCATAAGGATTTTGTACACATAAGACAACGCATCATTCCCAGACTTCTTAGCTTCTAACCTGCTTTCAAAGAGATTGCTTACAAAGTTACTGAAAGGGCTTTCCTTCTTCTCAAAGAGGTAGCCAGAGAGTGGAATCACAGTGTAGCCAATCTCTCTAGCAAACTTCAATTCTTCGCTAAAGTATACACCCACAAACTTTCCTGTTGGAAAAAGGAGAAGCCCGTTCTTGTCTCGATAGGGTAGAAATGGATTCTTGAGAGTTTTCGGACATTCCACATATGCCTCAATAAACCCTAACTTGTTATCTAAGTCCTTCTCTTGAAGATTTCCATACCAGACAGGCGCACCATGTGGCATTGGGAATTCCTTCATGATAAATGGATAGAGAGAGTTTACATCATAAAAGTATAGGTCCTTGCCATGTGGCTTGTACGCATCCGTGTGACCCCCGTAGTATCCATGTCGTATAAATTGGTCTTCATTTCTGTTAGGGATGTGGATACTAAAATGAGAGTCATCGAAGTATTTCATACGAAAGATGCTCAGTGACAGTGCTGAAAGGGTGATTTTACTCTCAATGTCCACTTTATACAGATTACTATAGATCTCTTGTGCTTTTTGCATCACACCACCTAATAGATAGATGTCCTGTTTCATATAGTCAATATATTCATCTTTCATAGCTGGAAGCTTATCCACGGTAACTTCGTCATAGTTGATAGAACCCTTCGTACCAAAATCAGGACAGAGACTCTTAGCCAGATCATTAAGTGAACCATGGAGTAGATTCAATGAGTCCCTGAAGCGGAATAACATCTTTTTACCTGAATAGACTGCTAACTCGTAAAGCCTATGATTCCTCATAAGAGGTTTTAGATGGAAGTCCTTGTGATTACACGCAAGGTGCTTTAGCAAGATAATACCATCGAATCTAGAAAAGTTGTGGAAGTAAATAGTTTGGACTTCCTTGTTCTTTTTAACAAGAGCAGTGATCCTTAATACCAAGTCAGTAAGTACTTTCTTACTCCGTTTTTCAAAGGCTTCAGGATATAGTATAGAGTAATCTTCGCTATACCAGGTTTCGATCATCCAATTCTGGATTTCTTTACCTGGGAAAACCATCAAGAGACCAGCTGCATAAGGCTTATGAAACTGATTCTTATCCAGTAAGGTCTCGAGATCAGATACAATGAAAGGTCTAAGATTTTGATCTTTTACATCTATCGGGCTTATATTTTTAAGATATCTACGCTTATTATGCTGGATTTTCATTGCTATTATATCATTGGTATCAACAACTCCCACTTCAATAATTTCATTAAGTAAGTTATATCTATCTTCTTCGTCTAGGGAAGGCCTTTTCTTCTTTTTATCCTGGTCTAGATAGACTCTAATCGTGACTCGAACAAGTTGATCCCCATCATCAATTTCTGCTTGTTTAGTGATTAATTTATAGATATTAGAATAGACCACACTTTTGGAAAGTAAACACCCACTATCGTCAGTTAAAGGGATAGCAGGACCAATCGAAAATGTGATCTCCTCTCCGTAAGATCGCCTTATGGTAATTAAAATACCAAATTTAGCGTAACCAGTAGTGATTGAAGGGTAAGCAAACTGGTTTAATAGATCCATTATTAAGAGAGTATGAAGATCGACATCGTTAATAAAAGGTTCTGGATAACAATTTGAAACTATAAAGAAACTGGAAGATTTTAGGAAAGAAGAGTTTTCGCTAATATAAGAAAAGGACAGGAATCGGCTTTCTAACTTACTTATCTTAAAGAAATGAGAAAAACTCTTACTTTAAAGGCGATCCACTCTCTTTTGTGCATGAGTTTAGAGGCTGAAGGGAAGTCTACTCTACTCAAGAGACACTCTCACTCCTATCTTTCTCAGAGCTGCCACGGGAGTGCCATGTTAGGCATTTCTTTTATGTATTTCTTGTTTAGGTGTGTAAGACCTGGTCATTCTCTAAACCGTAGGTGTCTTAATGTGTACAATGCTGCTGTAGTATCTTTGTCTTGGCTCTTTCCGGATTCTATCTGCTGGGTGATTTCCTGTGATCCGTTCAATGGAAAGCGAAGCGATCTGTCGTAAAAGCACGAAGAAAGGGGTTAGCTAGGCCCCCCGCCTGATCAGGGTTTCCACCCGAACTAGTAGAAGAAAGACGGAGCAGAATCTTTTTCTTTTAATAAATAATCAAATTCTCAGCACATACAGATTTCTGCCGATCCTTCAAGCAGTACTGCTTCTCATGATTCTCAGTTGAGGGTGGGTTGACCCGGGCCCGGACGAACCTTCCAACAAGCAGAATAGAAGGTGACCACAAAGCCATCTCTGTGGGAGGCTGCTGCCCATAAGGTCATACCCGGCATGGGAAAGAAAAGCGGCGGACAACCGACTGAACTGGGGAGCCTAAACGGCATTGAGGATGAGTCCACCGGTCGGCAAACGGCTTCTATCTACAGGTTCTTTCATTATGGATCGGTCGACTTGTCACGATTGATTGCTCACACACAATTAGGTTAGGCAGGCTTGGGGAGGTGATCTGAATCGCTATCGATACGATGCGGGGCTTATTTGCTGACCGTAACGAACCCCCTAAAAAGAGCTGGGAGACCTTTGACCTGGGCTGGGGAGGGATTGGGGTCGCTTTGCTTTAGAACTTTAGTTCGTAACAAGGCTCGAAGACCTCCGACTGGATTTGAGATGGATCAGATAGGGCATCCATTTACGGCGTGGGTGGGATTAGCAGTTTGATCTATTTCCTTCAATGGTAGGAAATCCGCATCCGTGGGGGTATATGGGGGGAAGCCAGTCTGCAGTAACTCTACTTGCTCCTTTGGATCACTAAGGAAAATCTTCACTCACACATACCGCAGTGTATTCTTGTCAACTCACATAGTCGCACCTACCAGCACAACAAGACGACTACCCCCTGCACGCCACTAAACGGTGCTATTTAATGCTTTGGTTCGCCCAATACAAGAACTACAGCCCAAGCTTAAGGTTAAAGCCGTGGACTACGCCCCCGTGAGAGCCCTCTATTTGAATAACGTACTCCTCCCCATACCTTCACCGGGAATGATTGACCTTCGCATTCAAATAATAGCGCATCGCATAATGGTTGTACTCCTTCCCATTTCTTCTTTTATGATTTTATCTACTTGAAATGCTTATAGCTAAGTGCGGAGAAGGTACCCAGGGGACCAAATGAAACGGCACTGAAGGGTCTTCAATTAAAGCTTCGCCAGTACTGAAAGACGACTAAATATTTATAAAGCAGACCTTAGGATAATACCCCACCTTACCAGATTTGTAAAAAAAGGAAAGGCTCGAAAGACCTACTTGACAAGTTTCCTTATGGGTGAGTTCGTGGGTGGTTTAAGTCGAGTGTAGCGAAGGGAATGGAATGAACTGCAGGAGGCTGAAAAGCCGTAGTGCGCTAGCGCTAGCGAGTTAGCGCAACAACTTACTGTCTTGTTTTCTTCGCTGCTTCTTTTTTTTTTACAAAAGATTAAACGAAAGCGGTTGCTAATGCTTGTAGCTTGCTTCTGTCCTTAGTCAATTTTGGACTGAAGCTGTTCTGACTGGCGTATCTTTTTTGAACCGAATACCTTCCTCTGTCATCTCTGGTCTGTCTCTTTTTGAGAGAAGATTTTATACCACGCCTGACTATGAAGAGCTTTGAGTCTATCGGGAGAGGATGTGGTGGTAACCCCCCCCCCCCCCTCAGCTTCGTCTAGAGCCGGGCGTCCAGCCGTGTAGGAAGACTCACCCTAGCCACTATAGCGACCCCACCCCCAACTCTAGCTGAGAAGCACCCTCCATCCACTTCCCCTTTTCCGTGTACCTAAAAGCCCGCCCGGTTTATGAGCCCATTTCCGATTCCCTTACCCAATCTCATGAGAAGCAAGCCCAGCAGGCCCTACCTTAAAATGTCCCCAGACAGCCAGCCCTCACCAGGCTGCTAGCATTGCTAAATTCTCCGCCACGAAGCAAGCTCTCCCGAATATGACAGATGCGGAAGCGGGGAAGACGGAAGTGGCTAAAGAAGTCGGAGGAAGAAATTGGGCAACTGTATACACGAGGGTACATTAGTCTTCTGGGAATTGGCAACATTGACAGAAAGGGGAAAGGGTAGGAATACACTTTTTTAGGTAGCCTTCATACTCTCTTAATAGATAATGTCTCTCAGTAGTGCTTTATTCCCCCTTTTAGCAAGAGGAGAGAGGTATTGGTTTATTTATTGCTTTAACTCCATTAGCGCTCGCTTTTCAGGTAGCAATGTAGTCGGCTTATCGCCTGTTTAAACTCACTCTGTAGGTCAGTTTATTGCTTCTTTGGCCTGGTCCTTTATACTCGTGTAAGGTATTCCTCTCGTTCTGTTCAAGAAAGACAGTAGCCCGTTAGCAGTTCACCGGGCAAGGTGGAGTGATTCCAATTTCCAAGCATGACGGAATCAAGGAAGATTCTCTGCATCTGAGATAAGTTTGTCTTGCTTCTTTCTCTCTGCCTGTGGCATTCCTAAGGACCCAGGGTCTTCTCTTCCGAGCAGTAGCAGCAGCAGCAGCGGGAGAGTCGGTAAGTCAATTGGGTAAGTCAATTGGGATAGTAGGGGGGACGGTGCTTCGGGTTAGCACTCTCTCTTTCCGTCGGTGAACAAGTCTCATTCGTTTGGCCGGCCATAAATCAGCATTGAAATCCTTTTTTCCATGGGCATAGAATTCTTTTGACTTACGAGTAACAGGCTCTGAAAGAGGTTCATCAACTACGGAGGATCAATTAGCATTACCTCACCCAAAATTGGCACATGAGCACTCGAAACCGCCTCTCCTCTTGTCCCGAAACCTTAGACGAGCGACTATGCTTAAACGGGTATGTATGCAGCTTTCTTTTGGGGAGGAGAAGTGCTACCTGTCGACCGACCTTAGAAGGGAGACTACCGTCGACCGTTAGGGAGACTATCGCTGGAGTAGAGTTAGGTTGGCCTCCTCCTAAGTTATTATGGAACTGTCTAAAAAAGGGTGCAAGAACTACATAGGTCTGAGACTCACTTCCTTGGGAAATGTGTTATGTAGGCTGCAGCCGTTCAAATCAAATGTAATAAATGGTTGTTCGACCAAATCAGGGTGTCAAATAATAGATTCTATGCCTTATACTGCCAGAAGACCGATAAGACTGACCAGAAAGAAGAGCTGGAAATTGCATCTTTTGAATCAAAAACGGAAGATGTTCATCCCCAAGCCTAGCCTACTCTACATTCTCATATGGTTTCGCGGGCACGTCCAACCCCACTTGCCTATTCAAAGTCTAAAAGCCGGTCAATAAGACAGATCCGGATCCTAGTGCTTTCGAGATGGTTCGATCGCTAACAAAGACAAGCATGGGAAAAGAGCTGACTCCCCAACTCCAAGAGCTCAAGCCTTAGTAACGCGCATCCTCATTGCTCGCGTAAAGCAAGCAGTCGAAGGCCGAATAGTGCATTTCCGGGTAAAGTATTCCGGTCGTTGAAAGAAGCAAGCCTATAGCCTTTGAAGGTGCGAAGGAAGCAGCATGGTGAGGGGTATAAGTAGTCTAAAACGCCCTGCCGCCCCTAAAGCTAGGACCTTTAAGAGAGGAGGCTTCAAACACTCGCTAAGCCCCTATTGAATACGGCGAGCTTGTTAGTCTTCCTTCCTGGGTGCTTGCCCGGGGTTGGTCTTAAGTACGCTCTTTAACATCGACCTTAAGGAGTGTTACTAACCTTCATCGTCATTGGCTAAGCAGCTAGTTGCTCGGCCTTAGTCTTGGGCTGATCTCACACTTCAATCAAGCCTTTCGTACTTCGATCCAATCAATCGATCGATCAAGAGGCTAATCTCTTTTGTTTGGGCCAAAAGAAAGTCCTCGCTTTCTCTTGAACAAGGGAAGGGCAGCATAGCATTAGCTTCAATTAAACAAGCTCAACCTTGAGAAAGGTGGTAGGCCGAAGAACCGTTGAACGCTTCAACTTGGCCACTGAAGAAGGCGAAGGCTGGGCGAGAGACTAGAAGTGGTTCGTTTTCTTTCCTTCTTCTTGAGTGATAGTAGCTCATCTCTCTTCTTTCTTCTGTCCTTTACCGGTAACTAGATCAATCGCTAGCTGGAAAGTTTCCACTGTCAACTGTCGTAAGAGGTCCTTTTCCAAAATAGGGCATGGAAGCTTTCTGCTATTAGAGGAGAGTTTTTACTGCAAGGGTGGAAGGGGGATTACGCGACTTACAACTCATTTCCTTAACCCCGAAATAGCAACTTGGTTATAGCTGAGAGAAAGACTCTAAACAAAAGGTACTGGACAAGCTCTTAGGGAATAATCTCTTTCTTATTTCTTTCATGACTAAATATCTCTACAGCCGGTCGGTTGGAGTTGGATTGAATTGACTTCTTCCCAACAATGAATCCCGTTCAAGCTGTGATAAGAGGACGTTTCCGTACCCCTTACCTTACTCAAGAAAGAAAGTCATGCTGATCAGTAGTAGTGTCCAAGAGGAAGGGTTGGCGCTTTGAGCTACCTATTTTTTGTGATCAAATTAGAAACTTCGCTTCTCACGTTGCCGTAGATTCTCCGGAAGAAAGCAATCGGCTTTAGCCCAAGTTGTAATGACTGAGCTTGCTCCCTGTCGATGAAGAATGTTTTTCGAAAGCTGCCTAAAAGACTTGCTGGGTTCACTTCGCTTTTTCCTTGACTTTTGAGAGGAATGGTTTCCGATGAACTACACCCTTTACCAGTTGATGAATCATGCTTCGAACACCTAGACCATCTTCCGTTTAGTAACGTCTGCCCTTAGATAGTGATGTGAACCCGCCTTCCTTACCTTTCTCAATAGATAGGTTTGTACTACTTCCAGTCAAAACAGCTCTCCATGTAAGCTATTCTAGCAAGTCTTCATTGGAGGATAAGTAGCACTAGGCTAGTAACTTGTTTGAACTAGTTGATGTCACAGATTACTCATGGTTGTACGAGCTCTAATAGCAGTTGAACCCAGCCAGCGAATACACATTCGACCTAGGAAAGAACAATCAACACAGGCCTATAGCGGATCCCTTATCCGTCTTGAGTACTCTAGCCTTTTCCAAACGTTCTTTCAGCTATGGGGCTTCCCCCGCATTGAGACTTTTCTGGGATTTCTTTCCTTCAAAGGCTATAGGCTTGCTTCTGACCTGCCACTCTACAGAATTCCTTACAATTCCGTCTAAATTGATAGTTAGCCGCATTCAAAATGTATGAACTCCGGAGCTAGGTTGTATGATTCCCGTCCTTACTACTAAGGCTAGCTAGTTGCCCCACCTCCTAATAAATCTTGCCTTCCTCTGCTGCCCCGGGAGAGTGAGTTTGTATGCCTGTTGCTTCTTTTGTTGGGTAGGTTGGAGTGCTTTAATCAGACTTGACCGAGTAGATCATGTTGGGATCTTCACCATGAATGATCCTCCGGGCGAAGCATCTCATGGCACACCATTGATCAATAAGACAGGAGAAATAGAAAATACAGGGAGAACCCCCATTCCTATCAGCGTGAAATGACATTCATTCAATCAGTCTTCTCCTCTGCTCTCTCTGTCCCTGGCTTCTACTTTCACTTACCTTCTGGCCTCAGTCACTTTGCCCCTTCCGCTCCTCCATTTAACAAGCAATTTAGTGGTTGTTCGCTCCTGAACGAAGCTATTGGGACAGCGGCTTTGATAGCGCTTTCTCTTATTCCTGTCCAGGTTCTATCCCTTTCTGGAACTCTCGTAAGCTATCCCTTTTAAAGGTGTCATGCCAAAGTCTTGCATTAGGACTGACAACGAGTTAACCTGACATTGAGTATAGTATCTTATTCTAGGAAGCCTGAAACTCACGAATCTCTTACTAAAAAAGAAGTCCCGAAGAAGGTGTTCGCATACTTCTTGAAATAGATCGTAATCTATGACTTTATCTTAGCGAGCGATGCCTATAAGAGCTAGGAATGAGGTTAAAGCAAAGACAGATTGAGAAAGCCTCCTTTGCCTTCTCATTAGCCGGATGAGATCGTATCCATTCTTTAGGAGCGTTTTTCTTCTCCCTTATTATCCTTTTCTAAGGAACTAAGGAGTTAACGATAGATAGAGCATACCATACATTTAGTAGGAAAGATAGCTTCATTCGCATTCCTTATCAGACCAGACTCTTGACTTGCTAGGTGCGTGCTAATGGATCGCCCTTCTTGGCCCGGGTAGCCATTCTTCTATGTTATAGTCCTCTGCCTACTCTCGATAGCCTCAGGATATTCACACTTAGCAGCAGCGAGGTACTTGCTTTAGCGAAGCTTAAGGAGGAGTGTTAATGATGGAAAGGGTGAGGTTACGAAGCATTCTATTCTAAAAGCATTCCAACTCGGTTTTCAAGGTGAAAGAAGGAGCCGTACAGGTACAAGCGTGGCCGCTAAACTCCTCAAGTGCACTTTTTGGGAGGTTTTGAAATACGCTCAACGAAGGCGAGGGGTCTTCAACTGCTCTCCCGATCCCTTTCACCTAACCCTCGGATAGGTTTGAGTTCTGCGGGTAAAAGCGCTACAGGCTCTACTTCATAGGGGTCCCTTCCTTCTGACTCCCATTCCTTATGTCTTGCTTTCAAAGGCCTTTCTTGGCTCTATAAAGCAAAAGCATTTTCCTGATTCTAGCAAAAGTTCCCCGGAAGTTTAGTTGAAGTCGTGACGGCTGAATCAACTGCTGCTCTTTGTGCTGTTCTTGCTGACCTCTTAGACTGAGAAGTAGACTGACTCGGAAGAGCTCATTGCATCGAGGTAGCTTCGGTAGAAGCGATTTTTCTATGTGCCAGCACCTATGTGATTCTACTGCGAACCAAACTCCTAAGAACAATCGGGCGGGGGATTCTTGAACAAGAGATTCGTCTTCGTCTTTTGCGAATGAAAGCACTATGTCTCCTGGCCGGGGAAAGGAATTGAATAAGAAGAAGATGATTCTAGTCCTCCTGCTAGTGCGCTGTACACTTCATACTTCCTAGAAAAGTTGTAGTAGTCTTTCACTTCCCAAAGAGTCCTTCTGATAATAGACTTCCAAGCCAAACATAAGAAAGAGGGCAGCTAGCCTGTCTACTATCCCATAGAAGGGGAAGCAAGCAAAATTAGCCACGGATCGGAGGGGGGAAAGAGTCTTGTAACTGAAGTAGACTACCGAACGGGTGTGGGGAAGAATCTCACCAAAGGAACTACCTTTCTGATTCCGGTTCACTCAAGCGATTCAAATCTCTTTTCCATAGGCGCTAACTCTTACTTAAACAGCTTCGCTTCCTTACCCAGATGCATGAGATGAAGGAAAGCGAGGGCGAAAGGAAGGCTTTGACTAACTCCTTCTAGGGTGTAATTCCAAGCTCTCGTATGGCTATGAGACTCACAATCAGGCGTCGTACCTTAGTAAGCTTTCAGGAAAGTAAGGACTATTTATTGTATCGCCGCATCAAGGAAAGATGAAATCTTTTCTGTTAATACTCTTTATTCCCACATTTTTGGAATCCGGCGTCGGGACTAATGGGGCTCGAACCCGCAGCTTCCGCCTTGACAGGGCGGTGCTCTGACCGATTGAACTACAATCCCAGGAAAATGAGGTGTACAGCCTCCACTTTTTTTTTCTCTTCATTCGAACTATTGACTTTCGCGGTGTTGTAACAGAAACACGAATGATATACTATATTATATTCTAATAATATTATTATATATATATTTTTTTTAAATGCAGTAGAGTAGACTCATAGTGGGCTAATTCATGAATTGAATCAAATGGTTTTATTTTAAAGAGTCACGCTCTTTCACTTTAAAGGCCCTAAGCTAAGAAAGAGGCTTAAGTCATCGCTTCAAATCCGAGAAAGGGCTTTTTTGAGTTTTGGAATGTTCATTATGATAAGTAGTCGATTAGGAGAACTGCTATGTCACAAAAGGGTATACTCTTCCTCACGTTTCATTATTCATATTTTATGGTTTTCGTATCACGGATCTTGGTTCGCGCTTTATGGCATTTCCGAAAAGAAAAAAATCCAATCCCGCAAAGGATTGTTCATGGAACTACTATCGAGATTCTTTGGACCATATTTCCTAGTATCATCCTGATGTTCATTGCTATACCATCATTTGCTCTCTTATACTCAATGGACGAGGTAGTAGTAAATCCAGCCATTACCATCAAAGCTATTGGACATCAATCGTATTGGACCTATGAGTATTCGGACTATAACAGTTCCGATGAACAGTCACTCACTTTTGACAGTTATATGATTCCAGAAGATGATCTAGAATTGGGTCAATTACGTTTATTAGAAGTGGACAATCGAGTGGTTGTACCAGCCAAAAGTCATCTACGTGTTATTGTAACATCTGCTGATGTACTTCATAGTTGGGCTGTACCTTCCTCAGGTGTAAAATGTGATGCTGTACCTGGTCGTTTAAATCAAATCTCTATTTCGGTACAATGAGAAGGAGTTTACTATGGTTAGTGCAGTGAGACTTGTGGAACTAATCATGCCTTTATGCGTGCGCCCGGAAAGATAGGCCGACTGCTGAGCCCACTCTGGCTCAACCGCACCACCCAGGGTGCGAGCCACCCGAGAAGCAAGCTATTACAGCGAGTGGCTGGAGCAGTATGGAGCCGAGGAGCAAGGCAGCAGATAAGATAGAAGAAGTGGTCAGGCTCCCGGTGGAGCAGAGGATACGGTTAGGATAACGAACTTGAAACACGGAGCCCGAGCGTCCGGTGAGCGAGTGGTTAATGGCCAATAGCGCCCTAGTTGATGGCATTCCTCTCTACGGCTGGCACTCGAGGAACCACGGGGCACTCCATACAGAGCAAACAAGTCTTAGGGATGAGACGCCCGCGTAAGGACCTCAATTCTCATTAGGAGGTCGAACCAAGGACCTATGGAAGTCGGGGCTAGCCCGTCCCCATGGGCAACGCAACAATGTCCTGAGGGAGGAGTTTAGAGGCCTTATAGTAGCACGGACTTTTTTTTCTTTCTAGGTCATGCGAAGGGGGCCAGTCCAAGATCGTACTGTTCCTCTACAAAGACAGCAGACGCTCTCAACGGCTAGGCGCCACTCTCTTTCTGAGTTATTCCAGCTTTTTCATGATTTCGTGCCGCGGTGAACAAACAAAACAAAAAAGAGGGCCATCTCAGCGGAAGGAGAAGGACCTGCAACGGCAGAGACTACTGACCCTATTCTTGTTCCTAGCCGTCTTTTACGAGTCCGGAAAGCCGGATCCTCAAAATAGAATAGAGAAGGGCGGGCAGGGCTTCCGCAAGAGCCTCCCCCCTCTTCCCGGTCTGATGGGAAGGAGCCCTATCAAGGCCATAACCAGTCTCTTTATTTATGTACGTACACCTTTGTTTCAGGGTGGGGCCGCCCTTCCTCCTGCTAATCCGGCCATTTCCGAACCTGTCTTTCTCATCCCATTCAATGGAGGACTTTTAAATTCTTGCGATTCCCAGCCCCCTTAGCTTATTATTTTCATATATCTATAGATATTATTTCTAAAGGGTTCCGCTCGGCTAAATAGGCTCAATGATCTCTTTCTTCCTTCGATAGGCCGGTACGGTGCTCTGCGTGGTTATATTCATACATGTTCCGACTCGCCGGTCATTATGGATCTAGTGGCATGGCGGGGCAAAAGAAAAGGGGGGGGGGGAGCAACTACGAAGCTTCGTAGACTCGACAAGTCGCTCCGCTTATAGAATATAATGAAGCAAGCTAGCGACTCTCCTAGTAGCGAAGGTGCCGGGGCATTCGGGAAGCGACTAGTCGCTTCTGACGAAGCTTCTAGAAGGCCGACCACTACATAGAGAGATCCATATACCAGTCATGAGCGATAGCGAAGCCTAGAGAGGCGCAGGGCAGGATCCAAGAGCTTAGAAAGGGTCAGGAAAGGAGCAGAGAAGGGGTTGGATTTCACCTATGATCAGATCAGTGGGCAACCATAGTTTACTTTTTTCGTAGTGTTGTTAACGTTGTTGAAAGCTCATTACTTATTTAGGTAGGCCTCACTTTTCGGAGCTGCTCCTAGCTCACACTATGGTGGAGGAGGTGCCGTGAAGATCTAGGAGTGTGAGCAGTACGAGCTGAAAGGCTCCCATACTGTTTGGAGGGCAGGGGGCATAGATGCCAAACAAACCTGACCCCTATCTATCGTCGTAGAAGCTGTTCCTAGGAAAGATTATGGTTCTCGGGTATCCAATCAATTAATCCCCCAAACCGGGGAAGCTTAAGCGGAAATGAAAGGGTAGGGTGAGGGAAAAGAAAAGGGGGGAAGCAACTCAATTGTTGGTAAGACGGGTACGTAGACGCACAAGAGAGGTTTTCTAGTCTTTTAGTTGAATATAGGGGGCAGGGGAATATAGTAAGAAAGAAAGATAAAAAGGATAGAAGTCTTACAGGAATTCGATCCAGCCCCGGTTTGAGCATCTCCCTAGCCTACCTACTTTCGAAGCTATCCTTTTGTCTCTCTATCCTTGCTAACGAGAACCTGTGAGATGGCTAGTATACAAGAGTATTCACCACTAATCTCTCAGGCACGGTTGTGCGAGATGCGTGAATCGCAATGCTAGTCGTAAGAGATCATTTCTAGTTTAGCAAGGAGAAGGAAGCAACCGGAGAGCTTCGTTTAAGGACAGGAATGAGCGTAGACAGAGGAGAGAGTTAGAGTGACTCGTTAAAGACAAGAGAAGAAGTAGTCAACGGTTACCAGTTCCGTTAGCCGATTAGCAAGCGGTACTCGAGGAACAGGCTTAGTCAGAGATTCAAAGAGTTGGGTTAGCGATCCTCCTTAACAGAGTCGGGAAAGGGATAGAGAAACAGAGTCGGGGTCATAGTACTGAGCCGGTTTAGTTAGACCTTACCTTTCATTTCATCTTTGTCTTTTAGCTAATGGTAATAGTTTCAAAGATAGACGTGTCACATAATCACATAAATAAGGAAATAAAGTGAGTGAAGGAGTGACTATCGGGGATAGGCACGACTGAACAGACTCAAATGCATAAGTATACTTTAGGAGTTCCTATGGAAAGAAAATAAGGCGTCAACAGTGCCGTCTAGCGCCTTTTAGGCTTAGTCACGTCTCTCCAGATAAGGAAGCAAAGCCATAGCACGAGAGAGAAGGTGTTCCTTCGCCGTTTTATCTCGAGGAAGCGCTCAAGTCGAGACTCTTATATGTCAATAGAGAAAGCAGATTCAGAAAGAAAGCGAGTCATTTTAGTCTGTAATCTTGTAAAAGAGGGTTTCAACTAGACTACGGGTTGTTATTCTAGTAGACATAACCCGAAAGCCGCGCAAACCAGATCACTCTATACTTTTTACACTTGTTCAATCTCTAAAGCAAATTCAGAAACTTTGGAATGGGAGTCAAGCCCGACGAACCAATCTCGATAGTAAGCATTGGGCGGGCGATAGGGAGGACGGTCTCTGGATTGATTTCTGCTGGCAAGGCATAAGAGCCGTTACCTATGGCCTGTGTGGTCTTCTGCGGAATTACCCAATGAATGTCTCCTAACGCCGCGACGGGGACCGGTAGAAGCAGACACAAATTGACTCACTACATGAACTGCATAAGCAATATCTGGACGAATAACAGTAATATATACCAGACCCTTATTACCTCCGTAGAAGTCACATTCTGGGGAGGCTCGGCTTCTACCCAGGGCAGAAGGTGGAGAAGGCTGGGCCGTAGCTACTATTCTAGGATAAAAGTATGACCTCTTTAAGATCTGGGATAGATCTTTCCGATGGTATCCATGGCCCACCCTCGAAATGGCCAAGGCTTTATAATCGGGTATAACTCGGAAGCCGGCTTGTGCTGGATTCCTTCATACCTCTGGCAGGCATCGCAGCTCTTAGCATGTGCTATGTAATCTGCAAGGACCGTAGGCCAGTAGTGGCCATGTCTCCGGATCTCTCTAATTTCCCTCAGCGCGCTCGATCTACCTATCTTTCTGAGTTTGATTGGTTTTCGCTCCAGCTAACCTTTCCATTTAATCACTGACAAAACCTACCTTTGAATTCTTCTTACCCTATGAGCTTTCAGCAAAGGACAGGTTTCTTGGTCCATTGACATCGATCAACGAAATAGACCTCCTTCTTTCACTTTTGTCGTTGTCTTCCAATTCAAATAGCCCCATTAAGTGAGTGTTCCGCGAGAAAAGAGAGGCTGACATCTTTTCTTATCTATCTATTTTCGTAAATGAAGAAGATAAGTGAGAGCTTACTGACTGCATCTTCTAAGAAGGGCTTGGAAGAAGAAATAGAATCTCCTTTCTTTTTCGAGAAAAGGTCCCATCCTTCAATATCATGATTGGGTCGACCAGGCCAGATCATGAGTGAAATATCATGATCGGGTCGACTAGGCCAGATCATGAGTGAATAGAAAATAGAAAATGTACATAGCAGTGCCAGCTGAAATACTTGGAATAATTCTACCACTTCTACTAGGAGTAGCCTTTTTAGTGCTAGCTGAACGTAAAGTAATGGCTTTTGCGCAACGTTGAAAGGGTCCTGATGTATTGGGATCGTTTGGATTGTTACAACCTCTAGCAGATGGTTTTAAATTGATTATAAAAGAACCTATTTCACCAAGTAGTGCAAATTTCTCCCTTTTTAGAATGGCTCCAGTGGCTACATTTATGTTAAGTCTGGTCGCTCGGGCCGTTGTACCTTTTAATTATGGTATGGTATTGTCAGATCCGAACATAGGGCTACTTTATTTGTTTGCCATATCTTCGCTAGGTGTTTATGGAATTATTATAGCAGGTCGGTCTAGTAATTAGGGGGCGGCCGTTCGGTCGTCTATGATACTAGGACCAATAGGTCAAAAATGGGTTTGTGCCGCAGGTGTTGAACGATCCACTCTACACAGGTGTGGGCTTACAGGGCTCATAAATTCTTTCATTCATCAATAGGGCCCTGGTCGGTCACTTTTCTGGGCCGGGATCGATAAGTGGAATGGAAGTCATAAAAAAGATATCTTGATCTTCGCACCTCAGATCAAGAGGAAGGGTAGCTTGTCAAGCTGGCCTAAAATTTGATATATTCTTAATTATTATATATAAAAATATATATATATATAATTAAGATGTAAATAAAAAGTTGTCTTTTAACCGGCTGTTCTTCTTTGTCAACGCTACTAGGGACCTATAGGTTCGCAATAATGAGAATTGGTTATTTTAAAAAGAAAAGGCGCTATATAGCCCTACATTAGTAGAAGTAAGCGGCTGAGTTAGCCTAGCCTACCCTAAAAGTGGTATAGTAGGGTATAGTAGGCGAGCGAGTTAGCGAAGACGCTTAGGCTAATAGAAAAGAGAGCGTCGGTGCGTAGCCTTCATTCTACTACGCTACGAAAAGGTTACGAGATCACTTAGCTCGACGTTAGGAGAGTCAAGGGGGCCTACATAGAAGAACCGCTGTTCGCTGACTTTCTAAGGTCTAACCTTTCGCCCCTTACTGAAAAGGGGCAATTAGCTTTGCACCACTGATAGACTACTTAAGATTCAACTCAAAAGGCCCTACTTAGTTTCGTAAGCCTTTGTCATTGTCAGTCAACTAAGTAGGGCCTGAGGCCCCCTGTGAATCCGTAAATCTGAGGAGCATGCCGCAACAAAAGGATGGTCCCCTATGCATTTCATTCTTTCCAGAAGGGAAAAAAAGAAGTACCCCCCATCATAGTGAACCTCTCCTTGTGATCGGGATGAGGTAGATGCCTCCCAGCCGGGGGGCGGATCGAATCGGAGTTTCCTTAGGTAGCCACCGACCTACAGTTATCCTTAAACTTCCGTGCTTGGTAGAGAAGAAGCGAACAAAGGTACGCTCACTTGCTGTCTTGTTCTCTGTCGCGAACTGGGATCGCTCGCCAGCTAGGTCAGATTGGAGCAACATTGTATGAGAACATATTACCCATATTCGGGGACAAGGGGCGAAACGACCTCTCGATCTACTTACTGCAGCCCAAGAATAAAAACGTCGTCTAGGCGTTACCTGTTGCTCCGATCTCCCCTACGCCTAGGACGTTGTCTGGGCCCACCAAGAGCCATAGTTAGTTGCTGTTTCCATTTGGTAGTTTTTTTATCGTTGTTGATACCGGCAAGACCCAGCCAGATGATGTCTGCTGGTTGGTAGTGAGAGGACTCTTAGTACCTGCATACCCAAAAGGGGGCGCTGGTTAAAAAACAAGAATTTTTCTCTTTCTTGCTCTCCCTTAGCAGCGGGAAAGGAGTCTATCTATCTGCCTAGCTTTGGTAGATTTCCCCCAACGCAATCCACAGAAATTCCATGAATCCCTTGGTGGATAAGTCTGACGACTCAGCAGCAGTGCGGAATTTTCTTTCTCGTCTGCTGGATCTGATCTATAGTTAGGGGGCAATACATACCAAAAGGTTCGAAGAAGGATAATGAGTGAAGATCTGCCCCAGCCAAGTCGTCGACCGCTGCGGTACCTGAACATATATATATATATATATATATATATATATATATATATATATATATATATATATATATATATATATATATATATATATAGTCTATGGTATCCCAAGATTACATAATATATATTAGAATACATGAATAATATAATATAAGTTTGTTAAGTTATGATTTGTATAAAATTGTTACAATATTTCCCGTAGCTACAACAATAAAAAAAAATCCAATCTTATTTTACCCATAACTTCTTCTTTTTAAATCCATTTTGAGTGAATCAAATTGCTATGGTTTCATATTGAACTCTATTTTATGAATCTAAATAGAAAAATTATAGGTTTATTGTCAGAAACATAAGTTACAAGTTATTTTTGTAAAGGTAGTCATTTCAGTCGAAAAAAATGACGTCTAGATGACCATTTTGGAAAACATACTTCCACTTTGAGTTTAACCATGATTTTTGGATATAGTTTCATGTTCATAAGAAAAATCATTTTCCCAAAAGAACAACTTTTAAATCAAAGTTTATCATAGTTTTTAATTAAGTAACCCAAAACAGCCAACGGTGTTACTACGACGGCGTATATCCAATTTTACGGTGTTTTTCGTGTTTTCCGGTTTCAAATCATTAAGTTAGCATATCATATAGATATATAACATTTGTTTAGTTGATTTTAAAAGTCAAGTTAGAAGGATTAACTTTTGTTTGCGAACAAGTTTAGAATTAACTAAACTATGTTCTAGTGATTACGAGTTTAAACCTTCGAATAAGATAGTTTTATATATATGAATCAAATGATGTTATGAACATCATTACTACCTCAATTTTAGTAGGTAAACCTACTGGAAGTGACAAGAAATGATCTAGCTTCAAAGGATCTTGGATGGCTTGAAAGTTCTTGAAGTAGGATCATGACACAAAAACAAGTTCAAGTAAGATTTTTACTTGAATTAAGATAGTTTATAGTTATAGAAATTGAATCAAAGTTTGAATATGAATATTACCTTGAATAAGAAAATAACCTACTATAAGTAACAAAGGTTTCTTGATCTTAGATGATTACTTGGAATGGATTAGAAAGCTTGGATGTAAACTAGTAAACTTGAAAGGATTTTCGAAGTGTTCTTGAATTGTTCTTCCTAAGATGATTATAGCTTGATTCTTGAAGTAATTTTTGATGAAGATGATGATTAGCTACTGGCAAAATTCGTTCATAAGTATGTGTGTGTGTGTGTTAAGAGAGAATTAGAAAGAGAATTGGAAGTGAAATGGAGTGAATGATGAGTGGTAAGTGGTGAGTGGTGAGTGGTGAGTGGGGTTAAAAGAAGTTCTAGTTAGTTGACTAGTTCATGGTAGAAGTTAAAATTGATTAGTCATGTATGACATAATCAAGAGTGGAATCCCATGCTAGTTCCTATTGGTATATACCCATAGTAAGTACGTCTTGAAGCTGTGTATAATACGGGTATGAATACGACTAGAATTCTTGATGAAAAAAGAATGGGAATGTAACTGTAACCATTTTTGTTAAGTATGAGTGTTTTGATATATGTCTTGAAGTCTTCCAAAAGTATATTAATACATCTAAATACACTACATGTATATACATTTTAACTGAGTCGTTAAGTCATCGTTAGTCGTTACATGTAAGTGTTGTTTTGAAACCTTTAAGTTAACGATCTCATTTAATATTGTTAACCCATTGTTTATTATATCTAATGAGATATTAAATTATTATATTATCATGATATTATGATATATTAATATATCTTAATATGATATATATACATTTAAATGTCGTTACAATGATAATTGTTACATATATGTCTCGTTTCGAAATCCTTAAGTCAGTAGTCTTGTTTTTATGTATATAACTCATTGTTAATATACTTATGGAGATACTTACTTATCATAATCTCATGTTAACAATATGTATATCCATATATATATCGTCATGTCGTTTTTACGAGTTTTAACGTTCGTGAATCGTCGGTCAACTTGGGTGGTCAATTGTCTATATGAAACCTATTTCAGTTAATCAAGTCTTAACAAGTTTGATTGCTTAACATGTTGGAAAAACTTAATCATGTAAATATCAATTTCATCTAATATATATAAACATGGAAAAGTTCGGGTCACTACATCTTCTATCATGTCGTGAAAAATCGCCATCATGCATCTTTGAAAGGTTGTAGGGGCGTTGCAAAGCCCAAATGACATGCTTTTGTAAGCAAAAGTACCATAAGGGCACGTGAATGTGGTTTTCTCTTGGTCCTCAGGTGCGATTGGAATTTGAAAATATCCGGAGAAACCGTCAAGAAAACAATAGTAACTGTTTTTGGCTAACCTTTCCAACATTTGATCAATGAAAGGTAAGGGAAAGTGATCTTTTCTGGTGGTGTCATTTAATTTTCTATAATCAATACATACACGCCATCCTGTTACAGTCCTAGTAGGAATAAGCTCATTTTTTTCATTTGTGATGACAGTCATGCCACCCTTCTTAAGTACGCATTGAACTGGGCTTACCCATGGACTATCAGAGATTGGATAAATTAAACCTGCATCTAGCAGTTTAATAACTTCTTTCTTAATAACATCTTGCATATTAGGATTTAGTCTTCATTGGCGTTGCACATACGTTTTATGACCTTCTTCCATAAGGATTTTATGTGTGCAATACGAAGGACTTATACCTTTAATGTCATGAATCTTCCATGCAATAGCTGGTTTATGAGCTTTTAGCATAGAAATGAGTTGAGATTTTTCATTTTTAGTAAGAGAAGACGATATTATTACAGGTAATTCAGATTCACCATGTAAATAAGCATATTCCAAATGGTTTGGAAGTGGCTTTAACTCTAATGTCGGTGGTTCTTCTATCGATGATTTATATCGATATCTGTCTTCCTCTTTTAGCATTTGAAGTTCTTCTGTTGTTGGTTCGTATTCATTAGCCATGAGTGTAGCTAACATTTCAGCTTCATCAATTGGTTCAGTTCCTTCTCCTAAAGAACATTCTCCTGTTTCTTGTAATTCTGGAAATTCTTGTAACAATTCTGCATGTGAATCTATAGTTTGAACATTATAACATGTATCATATGCAGATTGCGGTTGTTGTATAGCTCTATCAACAGAAAAGGTAACACTCTCGTTCTCTATACTTAGGGTCAGTTTCTTACCGAACATGTCAATTATTGCTTTATCCGTGTTTAAGAATGGTCTTCCTAATATGAGAGGAACTCGAGAATCTTCTTCCAAGTCCAGAATAACAAAATCTACTGGAAATACTAAAGTACCAACTTTAACTAGCATGTTTTCCATTATCCCTCTAGGATATTTTACAGATCTATCGGCTAGTTGTATGCTTATTCGTGTTGGTTTCAAATCTCCAAGGTCTAGTTTAGCGTATATTGAATACGGCATTAAATTTATACTAGCACCTAAGTCTGTCAATGCTTCTATTGAACTAAGACTACCCAGAAAACATGGAATTGTGAAACTTCCTGGATCTGAGAGTTATTCTGGTAGTTTATTCAACAGCACTGCAGAACAATTTGCATTCATAGTTACAGCCGAGAGTTCTTCCATTTTCTTTCTATTTGTGATTAGATCTTTCAGAAATTTAGCATATCTAAGCATTCCTGAAATCACATCAATGAAAGGAAGATTTACATTTATTTGTTTAAACATATCCAAGAATTTGGATTGCTCGGCTTCAAGTCTTTCTTTTCTCATTTTACTTGGGTAAGGAAGTGGTGGTTGGTATGGTTTAACATAAGGTTTAGCCTTAACTATGTTATCTTCATTAACATTTTCAACTACCGGTTCTGTTTCCTTATCTTGCTCAGGCTGTGGTTCTTGTGGAGTAGGGATAGAGTCATCAGAAATTACTGGTATTTCAGGTGGTTTAAGTGTAATACCACTTCTTATGGTAATGGATTTAGCTGTTTCATTCTGGGGGTTAGCATTTATATCTCTGGGTAGACTTCCCGGTTTTCTTTCACCTATCAACCTTGCTAGGTTACTTACTTCTTGTTCCTGATTTTGAATAGAAGCTTGTTAATTTCTAAATGCTTGAGCACTTTGTTCATTGGTTTGTTTCTGAGATGTGAAAAATTGCGTTTGATATTCAACTAGCTTCGACATCATATCTTCTAAATTTGGCTTTTTATCATCAGTTTGTGGTGGTTTAATTGGAAAATTAGGTCTTTGCTTATTGTAAGTATTATTAGATACTTGTTGATTTCTAGGACCTTGTTGGTTGTTGTATGGAATATTTCGGTTATAATTCTGATTTTGATTGTAGTTTGGTCTTGGCGGTTGATAATTATTCTGATAATTATTTCCAGGCCTTTGGTTCATGTATGAAACATTCTCTCTTTATTCCATTGTTTGTTCAATACTGAGACAATCTTTTGTCAAATGTGGTCCTCCACACTGCTCACAACTAATTCGTATAGCGTGAATATCTTTAGTCATCTTTTCCATTCGTCTTTCGAAAGCATCTATCTTTGCGGAAATGGAATCAAAGTCATGGCTAGAATCGGCTCTAGCTGCTTTAGATGATCTAATGATATCTTTTTCTTGATGTCACTCATGTGATTGGGAAGCAGTGTTATCAATAATTTTGTAAGCTTCAGTTGCGGTTTTCTTCATAATGGAACCACCAGCTACAATGATGACCCGTAAATTTCTGACCAAATTTAAACTTAATCTTTAATGTTTCCTACACGATAAGCAAAGTCTATGAAGTTGAATCTCAAAATTTTAAACTATTCAATTACCCTTCGATTGTTCTCAACGATTCGTGAATAATTATATGTAAATAGATGTAACAAAGTGTTAAGTAAATGATACCGTGCATTAAACTTATTGGTTTGATTATCTGATTAATATATTTAACTACTAAGTTAAAAGATTATGCTAAACGACTGAATTAAAAGATATTTACTGAGTCCCTTAATGATTATGATATTATTACGTGTCTCTGTTGTAAGGTCCACGTTGATTTGGGAAATCATTCATGTTTAACGGTATTCGGAATTAATGGTAAAGTGTTTGTTTAAATAACGTAATTTAGACACATACAATAATAAGGAATATTAACTGTTAGAATTAGATATATGAATAACTTGCAAAGTGTATTTAAAACGTGCTTATATATATATATATATATATATATATATATATATATATATATATATATATATATATATATATATATATATATATATATATATATATATATATATATATATATATATATATATATATATATATATATATATATATATATATATATATATATATATTTGATATATTCGATTTCAAATTAATTAAGTAAACGATTGTTACGCTCTCTTATGGATTCGATTGAAATTAGTTATGTCATATAGTACATAAAGAAGTAATAAACGCTAGTACATAAATGAACTACTTAGTTAAGTTTTAAAATAAAAACGTCATATGATATAATAAATTTGATATTAATTTAATTATAAAACGTTTTGAGTAAAAAGGATACTATTATATATATATGTATATGTATATATAACGAGGCGATAATTTATAGAAGTAAATGACCAAAACACTCGAAAGTTTAAGATATACTTTGAGTGGTATAGTTTATGGATAATTTAAGGCTATATTTTGGCAAGGTACGTGACACGAAACGTAAAATGAAAGTTTTCTAAATGTACGAGAGAACGTTTGAAAAACCGGAACCGGGACATAAGTCGAGTGATGACGTACGACTTATCGGAACTAAAATTACAAATCAACTATGCACGTGAATTTAATATAATATATAATTAATTATTTAAATTATATATATTATATATTTATTTATTATGTCGACAAGCTAGATTACAAAAACAATTTGAGCTGGCAATTGATCTCATGCGATCGCATGAGTATTGCACTCCAGAGTCATGCGATCGTATGACCACAGGGATCAGCAAACATCTATAAATTCGAGCGAGTTCAGGCTTAATCACACACACATATATTCATTTTTACTCCGTATGTATTTATTAATTATATTATTATTATTATTTTTAATATTAATATTATTAGTAGTATTATACATAAAATATTACGACAAGGTCATGAGCGTGTCACTTTCAAAACAAGTTTTGAGCGGGATAGAGCTAAGGAAATTATGAGTATTGTTCACAAGTCAAACCTAGTGTTTATCATCTCCGTTGCGTCTACGTACTTTCCTGCAATATTGAATCACAATATTGATACGTGAGCATTCATATCTTATCTTTTATATATTAATAGTGTATACATGTCTAGTGCTCGGGTATATATGTTTATGCATGCTTGTATACTAAATTTCGTCGTTAAACAGTTTATAATGAATCACGAATTAAATACATATATTACTGGTAAAATGAAATGTCCCGTTCTTATTGATTAAAAACGTTCCATATTAATTGATTTCGTTGCGAGGTTTTGACCTCTATATGAGACGTTTTTCAAAGACTGCATTCATTTTTAAAACAAACCATAACCTTTATTTCATAAATAAAGGTTTAAAAAGCTTTACGTAGATTATCAAATAATGATAATCTAAAATATCCTGTTTACACACGACCATTACATAATGGTTTACAATATAAATATGTTACATCGAAATCAGTTTCTTGAATGCAGTTTTTACACAGTATCATACAAACATGGACTCCAAATCTTGTCCTTATTTTAGTATGCAACAGCGGAAGCTCTTAGTATTCACCTGAGAATAAACATGCTTTAAACGTCAACAAAAATGTTGGTGAGTTATAGGTTTAACCTATATATATCAAATTGTAACAATAGACCACAAGATTTCATATTTCAATATGCATCCCATACATAGAGATAAAAAATCATTCATATGGTGAACACCTGGTAACCGACATTAACAAGATGCATATATAAGAATATCCCCATCATTCCGGGACACCCTTCGGATATGATATAAATTTCGAAGTACTAAAGCATCCGGTACTTTGGATGGGGTTTGTTAGGCCCAATAGATCTATCTTTAGGATTTGCGTCAATTAGGGTGTCTGTTCCCTAATTCTTAGATTACCAGACTTAATAAAAAGGGGCATATTCGATTTCGATAATTCAACCATAGAATGTAGTTTCACGTACTTGTGTCTATTTTGTAAATCATTTATAAAACCTGCATGTATTCTCATCCCAAAAATATTAGATTTAAAAGTGGGACTATAACTCACTTTCACAGATTTTTACTTCATCGGGAAGTAAGACTTGGCCACTGGTTGATTCACGAACCTATAACAATATATACATATATATCAAAGTATGTTCAAAATATATTTACAACACTTTTAATATATTTTGATGTTTTAAGTTTATTAAGTCAGCTGTCCTCGTTAGTAACCTACAACTAGTTGTCCACAATTAGATGTACAGAAATAAATCGATAAATATTATCTTGAATCAATCCACGACCCAGTGTATACGTATCTCAGTATTGATCACAACTCAAACTATATATATTTTGGAATCAACCTCAACCCTGTATAGCTAACTCCAACATTCACATATAGAGTGTCTATGGTTGTTCTGAAATATGTATAGATGTGTCGACATGATAGGTCGAAACATTGTATACGTGTCTATGGTATCTCAAGATTACATAATATACAATACAAGTTGATTAAGTTATGGTTGGAATAGATTTGTTACCAATTTTCACGTAGCTAAAATGAGAAAAATTATCCAATCTTATTTTACCCATAACATCTTCATTTTAAATCCGTTTTGAGTGAATCAAATTGTTATGGTTTCATATTGAACTCTATTTTATGAATCTAAATAGAAAAAGTATAGGTTTATAGTCAGAAAAATAAGTTACAAGTCATTTTTGTAAAGGTAGTCATTTCAGTCGAAAGAACGACGTCTAGATGACCATTTTAGAAAACAAACTTCCACTTTGAGTTTAACCATAATTTTTGGATATAGTTTCATGTTCATAATAAAAATCATCTTCTCAGAATAACAACTTTTAAGTCAAAGTTTATCATAGTTTTTAATTAACTAACCCCAAAACAGCCCGCGGTGTTACTACGACGGCGTAAATCCGGTTTTACGGTGTTTTTCGTGTTTCCAGGTTTTAAATCATTAAGTTAGCATATCATATAGATATAGAACATGTGTTTAGTTGATTTTAAAAGTCAAGTTAGAAGGATTAACTTTTGTTTGCGAACAAGTTTAGAATTAACTAAACTATGTTCTAGTGATTACGAGTTTAAACCTTCGAATAAGATAGTTTTATATATATGAATCGAATGATGTTATGAACATCATTACTACCTCAAGTTTAGTAGGTAAACCTACTGGAAGTGACAAGAAATGATCTAGCTTCAAAGGATCTTGGATGGCTTGAAAGTTCTTGAAGTAGGATCATGACACAAAAACAAGTTCAAGTAAGATTTTTACTCGAATTAAGATAGTTTATAGTTATAGAAATTGAACCAAAGTTTGAATATGATTATTACCTTGTATTAGAATGATAACCTACTGTAAGAAACAAAGATTTCTTGAGGTTGGATGATCACCTTACAAGATTGGAAGTGAGCTAGCAAACTTGAAAGTATTCTTGATTTTATGTAACTAGAACTTGTAAAATATATGAAGAACACTTAGAACTTGAAGATAGAACTTGAGAGAGATCAATTAGATGAAGAAAATTGAAGAATGAAAGTGTTTGTAGGTGTTTTTGGTCGTTGGTGTATGGATTAGATATAAAGGATATGTAATTTTGTTTTCATGTAAATAAGTCATGAATGATTACTCATATTTTTGTAATTTTATGAGATATTTCATGCTAGTTGCCAAATGATGGTTCCCACATGTGTTAGGTGACTCACATGGGCTGCTAAGAGCTGATCATTGGAGTGTATATACCAATAGTACACACATCTAAAAGCTGTGTATTGTACGAGTACGAATACGGGTGCATACGAGTAGAATTGTTGATGAAACTGAACGAGGATGTAATTGTAAGCATTTTTGTTAAGTAGAAGTATTTTGATAAGTGTCTTGAAGTCTTTCAAAAGTGTATGAATACATATTAAAACACTACATGTATATACATTTTAACTGAGTCGTTAAGTCATCGTTAGTCGTTACATGTAAATGTTGTTTTGAAACCTTTAGGTTAACGATCTTGTTGAATGTTGTTAACCCATTGTTTATTATAACAAATGAGATGTTAAATTATTATATTATCATGATATTATGATATATAATATATCTTAGTATGATGTATATACAGTTAAATGTCGTTACAACGATAATCGTTACATATATGTCTCGTTTCGAAATCATTAAGTTAGTAGTCTTATTTTTACATATGTATTTCATTGTTAATACACTTAATAATATATTTACTTATCATATAACATAATTAACCAAGTGTATCAATATCTTAATATGATTCATATGTACCTAGTAAGATGTTGTTATAACGATAATCGTTATATATATCGTTTTCGAGTTTCTTAAATTAATAGTCTCATTTTTATGTATATAACTCATTGTTTAAATACCTAATGAGATACATACTTATAATAAAAACATGTTAACTATATATATAACCATATATATGTCATCGTATAGTTTTTACAAGTTTTAACGTTCGTGAATCACCGGTCAACTTGGGTGGTCAATTGTCTATATGAAACATATTTCAATTAATCAAGTCTTAACAAGTTTGATTGCTTAACATGTTGGAAACATTTAATCATGTAAATATCAATCTCAATTAATATATATAAACATGGAAAAGTTCGGGTCACTACAGTACCTACCCGTTAAATAAATTTCGTCCCGAAATTTTAAGCTGTTGAAGGTGTTGACGAATCTTCTGGAAATAGATGCGGGTATTTCTTCTTCATCTGATCTTCACGCTCCCAGGTGAACTCGGGTCCTCTACGAGCATTCCATCGAACCTTAACAATTGGTATCTTGTTTTGCTTAAGACTTTTAACCTCACGATCCATTATTTCGACGGGTTCTTCGATGAATTGAAGTTTTTCGTTGATTTGGACTTCATCTAACGGAATAGTGAGATCTTCTTTAGCAAAACATTTCTTCAAATTTGAGACGTGGAAAGTGTTATGTACAGCCGCGAGTTGTTGAGGTAACTCAAGTCGGTAAGCTACTGGTCCGACACGATCAATAATCTTGAATGGTCCAATATACCTTGGATTTAATTTCCCTCGTTTACCAAATCGAACAACGCCTTTCCAAGGTGCAACTTTAAGCATGACCATCTCTCCAATTTCAAATTCTATATCTTTTCTTTTAATGTCAGCGTAGCTCTTTTGTCGACTTTGGGCGGTTTTCAACCGTTGTTGAATTTGGATGATCTTCTCGGTAGTTTCTTGTATAATCTCCGGACCCGTAATCTGTCTATCCCCCACTTCACTCCAACAAATCGGAGACCTGCACTTTCTACCATAAAGTGCTTCAAACGGCGCCATCTCAATGCTTGAATGGTAGCTGTTGTTGTAGGAAAATTCTGCTAACGGTAGATGTCGATCCCAACTGTTTCCGAAATCAATAACACATGCTCGTAGCATGTCTTCAAGCATTTGTATCATCCTTTCACTCTGCCCATCAGTTTGTGGATGATAGGCAGTACTCATGTCTAGACGAGTTCCTAATGCTTGCTGTAATGTCTGCCAGAATCTTGAAATAAATCTGCCATCCCTATCAGAGATAATAGAGATTGGTATTCCATGTCTGGAGACGACTTCCTTCAAATACAGCCGTGCTAACTTCTCCATCTTGTCATCTTCTCTTATTGGCAGGAAGTGTGCTGATTTGGTGAGACGATCAACTATTACCCAAATAGTATCAAAACCACTTGCAGTCCTTGGCAATTTAGTGATGAAATCCATGGTAATGTTTTCCCATTTCCATTCCGGGATTTCGGGTTGTTGAAGTAGACCTGATGGTTTCTGATGCTCAGCTTTGACCTTAGAACACGTCAAACATTCTCCTACATATTTAGCAACATCGGCTTTCATACCCGGCCACCAAAAATGTTTCTTGAGATCCTTGTACATCTTCCCCGTTCCAGGATGTATTGAGTATCTGGTTTTATGAGCTTCTCTAAGTACCATTTCTCTCATATCTCCAAATTTTGGTACCCAAATCCTTTCAGCCCTATACCGGGTTCCGTCTTCTCGAATATTAAGATGTTTCTCCGATCCTTTGGGTATTTCATCCTTTAAATTTCCCTCTTTTAAAACTCCTTGTTGCGCCTCCTTTATTTGAGTAGTAAGGTTATTATGAATCATTATATTCATAGATTTTACTCGAATGGGTTCTCTGTCCTTCCTGCTCAAGGCATCGGCTACCACATTTGCCTTCCCCGGGTGGTAACGAATCTCAAAGTCGTAATCATTCAATAATTCAATCCACCTACGCTGCCTCATATTCAGTTGTTTCTGATTAAATATGTGTTGAAGACTTTTGTGGTCGGTATATATAATACTTTTGACCCCATATAAGTAGTGCCTCCAAGTCTTTAATGCAAAAACAACCGCGCCTAATTCCAAATCATGTGTCGTATAATTTTGTTCGTGAATCTTCAATTGTCTAGACGCATAAGCAATCACCTTCATTCGTTGCATTAATACACAACCGAGACCTTGCTTTGATGCATCACAATAAATCACAAAATCATCATTCCCTTCAGGCAATGACAATATAGGTGCCTTAGTTAGCTTTTTCTTCAATAACTGAAACGCTTTCTCTTGTTCATCATTCCATTCAAATTTCTTCCCTTTATGCGTTAATGCAGTCAAGGGTTTTGCTATTCTGGAAAAGTCTTGGATGAACCTTCTGTAGTAACCAGCTAATCCTAAAAACTGGCGTATGTGTTTCGGAGTTTTCGGGGTTTCCCACTTTTCAACAGTTTCTATCTTTGCCGGATCCACCTTAATACCTTCTTTGTTCACTATGTGACCGAGGAATTGAACTTCTTCCAACCAAAATGCACACTTTGAAAACTTAGCGTACAATTCTTCCTTCCTCAATACTTCTAACACCTTTCTCAAATGTTCACCGTGTTCTTGGTCATTCTTTGAGTAAATAAGTATGTCATCAATGAAAACAATGACAAACTTGTCAAGGTATGGTCCACACACTCGGTTCATAAGGTCCATGAACACGGCTGGTGCATTAGTTAAACCAAACGGCATGACCATAAACTCGTAATGACCGTAACGTGTTCTGAAAGCAGTCTTTGGAATATCATCTTCTTTCACCCGCATTTGATGATACCCGGAACGTAAGTCAATCTTTGAATAAACAGACGAGCCTTGTAGTTGATCAAATAAGTCATCGATTCTCGGTAGAGGGTAGCGGTTCTTGATGGTAAGTTTTTTCAACTCTCGGTAGTCGATACACAACCTGAATGTACCATCTTTCTTCTTGACAAACAAAACAGGAGCTCCCCACGGTGATGTGCTTGGTCGAATGAAACCACGCTCTAAAAGTTCTTGTAATTGGCTTTGCAGTTCTTTCATCTCGCTGGGTGCGAGTCTGTAAGGAGCACGAGCTATTGGTGCAGCTCCTGGTACAAGATCTATTTGAAATTCAACGGATCGCTGTGGGGGTAATCCCGGTAATTCTTTCGGAAATACATCGGGAAATTGTTTTGCAATGGGAACATCATTGATGCTCTTTTCTTCAGTTTGTACTTTCTTGACGTGTGCTAGAACAGCAAAGCAACCTTTTCTTATTAGTTTTTGTGCCTTCAAATTACTAATAAGATGTAGCTTCGTGTTGCCCTTTTCTCCGTACACCATTAAGGGTTTTCCTTTTTCTCGTATAATGCGAATTGCATTTTTGTAACAGACGATCTCTGCTTTCACTTCTTTCAACCAGTCCATACCGATTATCACATCAAAACTCCCTAACTCTACTGGTATCAAATCAATCTTAAATGTTTCGCTAACCAGTTTAATTTCTCGATTCCGACATATATTATCTGCTGAAATTAATTTACCATTTGCTAATTCGAGTAAAAATTTACTATCCAAAGGCGTCAATGGACAACTTAATTTAGCACAAAAATCTCTACTCATATAGCTTCTATCCGCACCCGAATCAAATAAAACGTAAGCAGATTTATTGTCAATAAGAAACGTACCCGTAACAAGCTCCGGGTCTTCCTGTGCCTCTGCCGCATTAATATTGAAAACTCTTCCGCGGCCTTGTCCATTCGTGTTCTCCTGGTTCGGGCAATTTCTAATAATGTGGCCCGGTTTTCCACATTTATAACAAACTACATTGGCATAACTTGCTCCGACACTACTTGCTCCGCCATTACTCGTTCCGACACCATTTGTTCCTTTCGTTCTATTAACCCCTGGTCCGTAGACCTCACACTTCACCGCGCTATGACCATTTCTTTTACACTTGTTGCAAAATTTGGTGCAGAACCCCGAGTGATACTTTTCACACCTTTGGCATAGCTGCTTCTGATTGTTGTTGTTGTTGCGGTTATTATTGTTGTTGGGATGATTGTTGTAGTTGCTGTTGTTATTGTTGTTGTTGTTGTTGTTGTTGTTGGGCCATTTGTTGTAGTTGCGATTGATGTTGCGATTGTTGGGATAATTGTTGCGATTATTGTTGTAATTGCTGTTGTTGTTGTATTGGTGATTCTTATCACTATTTTCCTCCCACTTTCTTTTGACTTGCTTCACATTGGCCTCTTCAGCAGTCTGTTCTTTAATTCTTTCTTCAATCTGGTTCACTAGTTTGTGAGCCATTCTACATGCCTGTTGTATGGAGGCGGGCTCGTGTGAACTTATATCTTCTTGGATTCTTTCCGGTAATCCTTTCACAAACGCGTCGATCTTCTCTTCCTCATCTTCGAATGCTCCCGGACACAATAGGCACAATTCTGTGAATCGTCTTTCGTACGTGGTAATATCAAATCCTTGGGTTCGTAACCCTCTAAGTTCTGTCTTGAGCTTATTGACCTCGGTTCTGGGACGGTACTTCTCGTTCATCAAGTGCTTGAATGCTGACCACGGTAGTGCGTACGCATCATCTTGTCCCACTTACTCTAGATAGGTATTCCACCATGTTAACGCAGAACCTGTGAAGGTATGCGTAGCGTACTTCACTTTGTCCTCTTCAGTACACTTACTTATGGCAAACACCGATTCGACCTTCTCGGTCCACCATTTCAATCCGATCGGTCCTTCGGTTCCATCAAATTCCAAAGGTTTGCAGGCAGTGAATTCTTTGTAGGTGCATCCTACACGATTTCCTGTACTGCTAGATCCAAGGTTATTGTTGGTATGTAGCGCAGCCTGTACTGCGGCTATGTTTGAAGCTAGAAAAGTACGGAATTCCTCTTCATTCATATTCACGGTGTGTCGAGTAGTCGGTGCCATTTCCTTCAAAATAGTCAAATGGAACAAGTTAATCATACAGAATATTAAGAGTAGTTAATAGTATTTCGTAGCATAATATGAACTCATTTATAAAAGCTTTTTCTTCATATTAGCGTTTTATAAGTTTAAATTCGGGTAGTACCTACCCGTTAAGTTCATACTTAGTAGCTAATATATAATTCAACTACTACAATTCTATATGAAAAACTGATTATAATAATATTTCGCGTTCAAACTTTTATACAATATTTTACAAACTTACAATACCGCTTATTTTACATATAGCATGAAATATAGCACACAATAAATTTGATACAAGATGGTTGTGAAGATAATTCTAGCTAGTACACAAGTCGTGCAGCAAAGGCAATAAAGACACGTAATTCATACGTCCAGAAACAAGTCATGCATTCTGGTTTTACTAGGATTACTTCCCATCCTTGGTCTTGTGGAACATAACCGTTATGGCCATTGATAAGACAGCGTGTTGTAACGTCGTCAAAAGGACGAGGGTTATGTAATGTCCAACAGTCCCGTAACAATCGAAAAACCTCATTTCTTACCCCAATTACCGACTCCGTCACTTGTGGAAACGTTTTGTTTAATAGTTGTAGCCCGATGTTCTTGTTCTCACTTTGGTGAGAAGTGAACATTACTAATCCGTAAGCATAACATGCTTCTTTATGTTGCATGTTAGCCGCTTTTTCTAAATCACGAAGTCCAATATTCGGATATATTGAGTCAAAATAATTTCTTAACCCGTTGCGTAAAATAGCATTTGGGTTCCCCTCAATATATGCGTCAAAGTAAACACATCGTAACTTATGGGTTTCCCAATGTGATATCCCCCATCTTTCAAACGAAAGTCTCTTATAAACCAAGACATTCTTGGAACGTTCTTCGAATGTCTTACAAACTGATCTCGACTTAAATAGTTGTGCCGAGGAATTCTGACCGACTCTAGACAAGATTTCATCAATCATGTCTCCGGGTAGGTCTCTTAAAATATTGGGTTGTCTATCCATTTTGTGTTTTTAAACTGTAAAATAGACAAGAGTTAGATTCATAAAAAAATACTTATTAATACAAGCAATTTTTACATATATCATAAAGCATAAGCACACTATATTACATATATTACACCACACGAATACAACTATCTTATTCCGACTCGCTCGTTTCTTCTTCTTCAGTTTTGGTTCGTTTTGCCAAGTTTCTAGGGATATATGATGTTCCCCTAATACGAGCCGTAATTTTCCACATTGGTTTAGAAAAACCTGGTGGTTTAGAGGTTCCCGGGTCATTGTTACAACTTAAGGACTTCGGGGGCTGACGATACATATAAAGTTCATCGGGGTTGGAATTCGATTTCTCTATTTTTATGCCCTTTCCCTTATTATTTTCTTTTGCCTTTTTAAATTCAGTTGGGGTAATTTCTATAACATCATCGGACTTCTCGTCGGAATCCGATTCATCAGAGAAATGGTAATCCTCCCAATATTTTGCTTCCTTGGCGGAAACACCATTGACCATAATTAACCTTGGTCGGTTGGTTAAGGATTCTCTTTTACTTAGCCGTTTTATTATTTCCCCCACCGGTTCTATTTCTTCTTCAGCTTCCGATTCTTCTTCCGGTTCCGATTCTTCTTCCGATTCCGACTCTTCTTCCGGTTCCTCTTTGGGAACTTGTGAATCAGTCCACGAATCATTCCAATTTACATTTGACTCTTCATTATTATTAGGTGAGTCAATGGGACTTGTTCTAGAGGTAGACATCTATCACATAATATCAAACGCGTTAAGAGATTAATATATCACATAAAATTCACATGTTAAAAATATATAGTTTCCAACAAAATTTGTTAAGCAATCATTTTTCAAGTAAACACGGTCGAAGTCCAGACTCACTAATGCATCTTAACAAACTCGATAAGACACACTAATGCAAAATTCTGGTTCTCTAAGACCAACGCTCGGATACCAACTGAAATGTCCCGTTCTTATTGATTAAAAACGTTCCATATTAATTGATTTCGTTGCGAGGTTTTGACCTCTATATGAGACGTTTTTCAAAGACTGCATTCATTTTTAAAACAAAGCATAACCTTTATTTCATAAATAAAGGTTTAAAAAGCTTTACGTAGATTATCAAATAATGATAATCTAAAATATCCTGTTTACACACGACCATTACATAATGGTTTACAATATAAATATGTTACATCGAAATCAGTTTCTTGAATGCAGTTTTTACACAGTATCATACAAACATGGACTCCAAATCTTTTCCTTATTTTAGTATGCAACAGCGGAAGCTCTTAGTATTCACCTGAGAATAAACATGCTTTAAACGTCAACAAAAATGTTGGTGAGTTATAGGTTTTACCTATATATATCAAATTGTAACAATAGACCACAAGATTTCATATTTCAATATACATCCCATACATAGAGATAAAAAATCATTCATATGGTGAACACCTGGTAACCGACATTAACAAGATGCATATATAAGAATATCCCCATCATTCCGGGACACCCTTCGGATATGATATAAATTTCGAAGTACTAAAGCATCCGATACTTTGGATGGGGTTTGTTAGGCCCAATAGATCTATCTTTAGGATTCGCGTCAATTAGGGTGTCTGTTCCCTAATTCTTAGATTACCAGACTTAATAAAAAGGGGCATATTCGATTTTGATAATTCAACCATAGAATGTAGTTTCACGTACTTGTGTCTATTTTGTAAATCATTTATAAAACCTGCATGTATTCTCATCCCAAAAATATTAGATTTAAAAGTGGGACTATAACTCACTTTCACAGATTTTTACTTCGTCGGGAAGTAAGACTTGGCCACTGGTTGATTCACGAACCTATAACAATATATACATATATATCAAAGTATGTTCAAAATATATTTACAACACTTTTAATATATTTTGATGTTTTAAGTTTATTAAGTCAGTTGTCCTCGTTAGTAACCTACAACTAGTTGTCCACAATTAGATGTACAGAAATAAATCGATAAATATTATCTTGAATCAATCCACGACCTAGTGTATACGTATCTCAGTATTGATCACAACTCAAACTATATATATTTTGGAATCAACCTCAACCCTGTATAGCTAACTCCAACATTCACATATAGAGTGTCTATGGTTGTTCCGAAATATGTATAGATGTGTCGACATGATAGGTCGAAACATTGTATACGTGTCTATGGTATCTCAAGGTTACATAATATACAATACAAGTTGATTAAGTTATGGTTGGAATAGATTTGTTACCAATTTTCACGTAGCTAAAATGAGAAAAATTATCCAATCTTATTTTACCCATAACATCTTCATTTTAAATCCGTTTTGAGTGAATCAAATTGCTATGGTTTCATATTGAACTCTATTTTATGAATCTAAACAGAAAAAGTATAGGTTTATAGTCAGAAAAATAAGTTACAAGTCGTTTTTGTAAAGGTAGTCATTTCAGTCGAAAGAACGACGTCTAGATGACCATTTTAGAAAACAAACTTCCACTTTGAGTTTAACCATAATTTTTGGATATAGTTTCATGTTCATAATAAAAATCATCTTCTCAGAATAACAACTTTTAAATCAAAGTTTATCATAGTTTTTAATTAACTAGCCCCAAAACAGCCCGCGGTGTTACTACGACGGAGTAAATCCGGCTTTACGGTGTTTTTCGTGTTTCCAGGTTTTAAATCATTAAGTTAGCATATCATATAGATATAGAACATGTGTTTAGTTGATTTTAAAAGTCAATTTAGAAGGATTAACTTTTGTTTGCGAACAAGTTTAGAATTAACTAAACTATGTTCTAGTGATTACGAGTTTAAACCTTCGAATAAGATAGTTTTATATATATGAATCGAATGATGTTATGAACATCATTACTACCTCAAGTTTAGTAGGTAAACCTACTGGAAGTGACAAGAAATGATCTAGCTTCAAAGGATCTTGGATGGCTTGAAAGTTCTTGAAGTAGGATCATGACACAAAAACAAGTTCAAGTAAGATTTTTACTCGAATTAAGATAGTTTATAGTTATAGAAATTGAACCAAAGTTTGAATATGATTATTACCTTGTATTAGAATGATAACCTACTGTAAGAAACAAAGATTTCTTGAGGTTGGATGATCACCTTACAAGATTGGAAGTGAGCTAGCAAACTTGAAAGTATTCTTGATTTTATGTAACTAGAACTTGTAAAATATATGAGAACACTTAGAACTTGAAGATAGAACTTGAGAGAGATCAATTAGATGAAGAAAATTGAAGAATGAAAGTGTTTGTAGGTGTTTTTGGTCGTTGGTGTATGGATTAGATATAAAGGATATGTAATTTTGTTTTCATGTAAATAAGTCATGAATGATTACTCATATTTTTGTAATTTTATGAGATATTTCATGCTAGTTGCCAAATGATGGTTCCCACATGTGTTAGGTGACTCACATGGGCTGCTAAGAGCTGATCATTGGAGTGTATATACCAATAGTACATACATCTAAAAGCTGTGTATTGTACGAGTACGAATACGGGTGCATACGAGTAGAATTGTTGATGAAACTGAACGAGGATGTAATTTTAAGCATTTTTGTTAAGTAGAAGTATTTTGATAAGTGTCTTGAAGTCTTTCAAAAGTGTATGAATACATATTAAAACACTACATGTATATACATTTTAACTGAGTCGTTAAGTCATCGTTAGTCGTTACATGTAAATGTTGTTTTGAAACCTTTAGGTTAACGATCTTGTTGAATGTTGTTAACCCATTGTTTATTATAACAAATGAGATGTTAAATTATTATATTATCATGATATATAATATATCTTAGTATGATGTATATACAGTTAAATGTCGTTACAATGATAATCGTTACATATATGTCTCGTTTCGAAATCATTAAGTTAGTAGTCTTATTTTTACATATGTATTTCATTGTTAATACACTTAATAATATATTTACTTATCATTTAACATAATTAACCAAGTGTATCAATATCTTAATATGATTCATATGTACCTAGTAAGATGTTGTTATAACGATAATCGTTATATATATCGTTTTCGAGTTTCTTAAATTAATAGTCTCATTTTTATGTATATAACTCATTGTTAAAATACCTAATGAGATACATACTTATAATAAAAACATGTTAACTATATATATAACCATATATATGTCATCGTATAGTTTTTACAAGTTTTAACGTTCGTGAATCACCGGTCAACTTGGGTGGTCAATTGTCTATATGAAACATATTTCAATTAATCAAGTCTTAACAAGTTTGATTGCTTAACATGTTGGAAACATTTAATCATGTAAATATCAATCTCAATTAATATATATAAACATGGAAAAGTTCGGGTCACTACATAAAAGGTATATGATATACATGTTTTTGGAAAGTTGGCGAAAAATCAATAACTTTTCATTTAGAAATCGCGTAATTTCGATGAACGGATTAAAAGATATGATCAACTGAATTATGATTGACGTTAATTGAAATTGCTTTTGAATCTGAAATTAAGATTTAAACAACTTGTTTACGAGATTGATGAATTGGATTTTTGAATATTACCAACCGAGTAAATTAATCCTTATATAAGGTACATCTCGTTTTGTTGAACTTTTGTCAAAATTGACTTTTTGAAATGACTTTTGATAACTTTTGTATGTCGGTCTTGAGCATTAGGATTGTGATACACTATGACCTGACTTAGCTTGATAGACATTTATTGACCAACATATGTTCTCTAGGTTGAGATCTATGATTAATTGGTAATCCGAGTTTCGGTCACATTTTGGTGAACAACTTTATATGCTGCTAAGGTGAGTTTCATTTGCTCCCTTTTTAAATGCTTTTGCAATTTATATTTTGGGCAGAGAATACATGCACTTTATTTTAAACGCAATGGATACAAGTACATACTAAATTCTACACCGAGTTTGAACCGAAAATCCCTTAGCTTTGGTAACTAGTAATTGCCGGTTATAAGAACTGGTGGGCGCGAGTAGTTATATATGGATCCATAGGGCTTGACATCCCCGTCTGTTCCAGGTTTAGAAACCCTAGCCTGAACTATTAAACAAACGTATGCTATTTGAGTTTGGTACACGTTGGTTTGCGTGTATTGTACATGTTGGTTGCATGTATGTTAAAACAGGGGTACTTATTATAACGTTAAAGCTTAGTTACCAGGGTGCTCAATCTTGTAGAATATTTTGATAAATGTTTCTGGATGAAACAACTGAAATCTTGTGATCCACCTTTACATACAGATTATACGAAACAATAAAACTATGAACTCACCAACCTTTGTGTTGACACTTGTTAGCATGTTTATTCTCAGGTTTCCTAGAAGTCTTACGCTGTTTGCATATATGTTAGACAAGCTATGTGCATGGAGTCTTACATGACATATTTTATTCAAGGAAACGTTGCATTCACCAAATCATCACCATGTATCTTATTTTGACTGCATTGTCAACGGAAGTATCATTGTAAACTATTATATTACGGTGATTGTCTATATGTAGAAATCATCAGATGTCGAAAACCTTTGATTTAAATATTCATTTATGGTGTGCCTTTTCAAAAGAATGCAATGTTTACAAAACGTAATATATAGAGGTCAAATACCTCGCAATGAAATCGATGAATGACGTGTTCGTTCATATGGATTTGGAGTGATCGTCAAAGTTGGTATCAGAGCGTTGGTCCTAGTAAACCAGGTCTTGCATTAGTGTGTCTAACTGATAGTTGTTAGGATGCATTCGTAAGTCTGGACTTTGACTGTGTCTGCATGTCAAAAGTTTTGCTTATCATTTCTTGTCGGAAATTACCTGCTTATCATTCCTAGTCTAGACACATCTTACTGCATTGATTGCATGAATAGTGTATAGACAAAATTCGTATCATAGCGTATCTGCTAATTCATATCTTAGCGTATCTGTTACTGTAAACTTTGCCTGACAGCTTTCGAAAGATTCCTCCGTAAATTGCGGATCCCTTGTACTATATATAGGTATTCTATGTAATTAGAATATCATCCGATATCTAAAAATCATTTCATATAAAAAATCCTTTATTCAAACCGTGTAAGATGAATTCCGCATCTAGTTCAAATTCCTCAGATTCCGACAGCTATTCCGATATGGATTTCACTTCGAGCTCCGAAAGCAGCGTAACCGGAATGGATCAACCAATTAGCCATCACCTATTCTGGATGAATTGGGGATGGGTTCGTAATCTACTTAATCATTGGAGACAAGAAGAAGGTGATCCCTTCCATCCACCACATTCACCTCTTGGTTAAGAACCTGAAGCACTTACCGACGAACCTGTTCGTAACACCATTTTCACCCTCATTTCCAGAATAGCTCACAACGACTACGTAATATCCAATATTCTAAATTTTATTCATCCTTTTATCCGAACCGCCAATCATCCGGGAGTAGTAGAAGAAGTCAACGAGCTTCGCGCTCGAGTAGTGACTTTGGAGAACATGATGCGCAACTTGCAGGCATCACAGGCACCACCAGCATCAGCGGCAACAGTACCACCAACAACAACATCCCCATCACACACCTCAACATCACAATCTGTACCTCGGATATCAACATCATACGCACCATAGGTACTAAGGAGTACCAACAACAATAAACGATAAAGTATTGATTCATAACTTCATCGGAGAAATATTCTACGGCAATTAGGTAATCTCTAAAATCTTAGAGATTATGTATCCCAGTTCTAACCGTAAATGAATAGAGATGAAAGAAGGAAGAATAGAAACCCTGACAAGAATGGTGTGTAAGGTACAAGCTAGACTTGTTTTACCAACAGCATCAATAGTACCCTTAGCCTCACCAGCACAGTCAGTGCTGTCAACATCGCCTCTAACATCACAAGCTCTGCCAGTTCAAGAAAGCACCGTGGACATTATTACGAGTCAACAACGAGTATATTGTATCAATGAGTTATGAAGTAATAACTCAATTCCTCTAAAGAATTTATATGTATATCTTAAATATATAAATTTTAAAACCATCATAAATCTTTTCGTACTAAGCTATTATGTATGAATTGAAAAAGGGTAAATATTACTCGGATAATTCATATTACTAATATGCTATGATGTACATCCTTCGTTAACGACTTAACCATCGTTAACAACAATCTCTGTTTCAACTCAATGAATTCCATTTCATAATAAACCAAGTGTATTAATCAATTACATAATTGATTTTACATTTTCATTTTCGATATACTCGAAACTTTCCAGAAAATATCATCCGTGCCTTGCAAAGTTTTCAAGAATTCCACAAGCATCAACATCCTCCACCAAGGAATATCAATAAGAATAAATTTCATTAGTGAAATACTCCGCGAAGATTATGTAATCTCTAATGTTTTAGAGATTATTCATTTATAATTCAAGCTAAAAAAAATCAAATGAGCTTAATATGATTTTAACTCATTAAAACAGTATTATATCTGAAGAAATGTACATACACATATTTTCATAAAGATGGTAATAAAAATTCTTTTGTACAAAGTATTAATTGTGAAATCTTTAACGGGTAGGTAATACCCGGGGAAATATTTAAGTTCAAAATTAATATGTTACACAGTACATCATCCTATTATTCAATAATCATTAACTACACTACTTTCACAACGCTATACATTCGTTCATAGAAATTTAAACAACCATTCTTATTCAAATTCAATTACATATTCTGACAGAACAGAATCCAAGTAAAGATTTAACAAATGACATCACTCTTAGATCTCTACATCTTTCAAATCTATACTTTGACTTCAAAACTGTGCAAGATCCTTTAGCGTTGTTTTTACCGAAAATAACCTTGCAATTTCTTTTTCAAATTATCCAGTTTTACCCCACTTCCAACCAGTCAATTTTGACTTTTTGGATTAGCCTTATTATAACCTTGACATATACATTTTTGTTACCGGGAACCTTTTATATTCCACCACATTAGCAGTAAATTTACCAACAACTTCATTGATCCTTGACCTTCCGAAAAATCCTTATACTCATTAAAACCCTATCATGTACTCATTCACATCTTGTAATGGTAATTGCCATACCAACTACCTGGAATTAGCAATCAGTATTTTGAATCTCGCAGCATTTTCTACGATAATAGTTATATATAGATAACATCTATCTTCTAGACTTACATACTTCGAATGTGAAGTTTCTGAAAAATATCCCAAACTATGAACTAGTTCTCTGAAATTGGAACAATGCTGATGAAGCAGCAAAAACGAAAAACAACCTTAACAGTCAAAAGTTTGATGATAAAGAATAGTATGGTGGTAAAGCTGAGAAAAAGAGAAGGTTTGGAACTGAAAAACGGATTGAGCAGACCATGAAGGAGGCTGTGGACAAATCACAAAGACTAAATCTACCTTCAAAGAATCCAAATGATTCAGTATCTGCTGAAATCATTAGCGAATACCTTGCTCCTTACTCTAAAACCTTTGCAGACAATATTCTTCATCATCATCTTATCTTATCTTAAATATTCTAAGATATCATCGTATCTCCCATTATAAATATCCTCCATATTTCTGAATATATTTTTCGAAACCATTCTTATCTGTAATCATTACCTCTTCGCGCTATCTGTGTTACATCATAAAAGAAACTATTTTAGTTTCTAAAATCTGAAAAATTCAAAAAAATGGATGTTTTGAAGTAATGTTGGGAACTGAAGCATGAGTTAGTATAATATAAAGACACTTGATCAACGTAATTATATTACAGTAAGTCATGTTGAGTTTCTAATGGAACGTGATAAAGGTTCACAGATCACACCCTCATCATGAACCATGTTACATAACTCTTTCATTCTATATAATCTCTAAATATATCAAGAAAATATATTTCTTGATGATTCGGTCTTTTTCGGATATTTTGGTAATTTGACAAATCAAGATCGTGTCATTTCAATTTCTTTCTTAGAACATTAACTATGTTCATTCAGAAATCCATACCTACAAATGCTGGACCATTATTCGTTTGACTTAAAATCGGGAAGAGAAATTGAAAGCATGGAGCTCTGAAATATAAAGGAGAATATAAGCCCGATAACAACCCCGAAATTTACAAACCGTGTATATCAATGGGTATAGCAATATAAAGACACGGGAGAATGAAAAACACTATAACCCCAAGGTAATAGTTGAAAAAAATAACTTCCTCTGGTGGTAGATGAAAAAGAAGAATGACAGATATGAAAGTTAGGAGTATATCAAGAATCAGAACTGGATGAAGCATTTCACAATCTTTTGGAAGTATGAAATCAGGAAGAAGATATAGGAGTGGTGAAAATAATGAAACGGAAGAGGTCAATTTATAGCGAAATATCAGACATAGCAATCGAGGCAGATTACGCATTTAATCAAAGAAAATCCTAATTTCCGCAAATTCCGAAGAATCAAATCTTATTTAGATTATGAAGATTTTCTATTCCTTAAATTTCGGAAATCAATCGTTAATACGTCAAAAGTTAAAATGAATCTCTATTCCCTCATTTCACTCTTTTACGATAACTTCTCTCATACGCTTCGGGTAATTGGATTGTTTTATCCATAATATTCAACGGTAATAAAACTCTATTTATCAACTCATGTACGTCATGAAAACATTTTTATTGTTAGCCATGACGACCTCACTCAAATTTCGGGACAAAATTTCTTTAACGGGGAGGTACTGTGATGACCCAGAAATTTCTGACCAAATTTAAACTTAATCTTTAACGTTTCTGACATGATAAGCAAAGTCTATGAAGTTGAATCTCAAAATTTTGAACTATTCAACTTCGATTGTTCTCAACGATTCGTGAACAATTATATGTAAATAGATACATATACTATAACTTGAAAACGTAACAAAGTGTTAAGTAAATGATACTGTGCATTAAACATATTGGTTTGATTATCTGATTAATATATTTAACTGCTAAGTTAAAAGGTTATGCTAAACGATTGAATTAAAAGATATTTACTGAGTCCCTTAATGATTATGATATTATTACGGGTCTCTGTTGTAAGGTCCACGTTGATTTGGGAAATCATTCATGTTTAACGGTATTCGGAATTAATGGTAAAGTGTTTGTTTAAATAACGTATTTTGGACACATACAATAATAAGGAATATTAACTGTTAGAATTAGATATATGAATAACTTGCAAAGTGTATTTAAAACGTGTTTATATATATATTAGATATATTTGATTTCAAATTAATTAAGTAAACGATTGTTACGCTCTCTTATGGATTCGATTGAAATTTAGTTATGTCATATAGTACATAAAGAAGTAATAAATGCTAGTACATAAATGAACTACTTAGTTTAGTTTTAAAATAAAAACGTTATATGATATAATAAATTTGAGATTAATTTAATTATATAACGTTTTGAGTAAAAAGGATGCTATTATATATATATATATATATATATATATATATATATATATATATATATATATATGTGTGTGTGTGTGTGTGTGTGTGTGTATGTGTGTGTGTGTGTGTATAACGAGGCGATAATTTATAGAAGTAAATGACCAAAACACTCGAAATTTTAAGATATACTTTGAGTGGTATAGTTTATGGATAATTTAAGGCTATATTTTGACAAAGGTACGTGACATGAAACGTAAAATGCAAGTTTTCTAAATGTACGAAACAACGTTCGAAAAACCGGAACCGGGACATAAGTCGAGTGATAACGTACGACTTATCGGAACTAAAATTACAAATCAACTATGCATGTGAATTTAATATAATATATAATTAATTATTTAAATTATATCTATTATATATTTATTTATTATGTCGACAAGCTAGATTACAAAAACAATTTAAGCAGACAATTGATCTCATGCGATCGCATGAGTATTGCACTCCAGAGTCATGCTATCGCATGACCACAGAGATCAGCAAACATCTATAAATTCGAGCGAGTTCAGGCTTAATCACACACACATATATTCATTTTTACTCCGTATGTATTTATTAATTATATTATTATTATTATTATTATTATTATTATTATTATTATTATTATTATTATTATTATTATTATTATTATTATTATTATTATTTTTAATATTAATATTATTAGTAGTATTATACATAAAATATTACGACAAGGTCATGAGCGTGTCACTTTCAAAACGAGTTTTGAGCGGGATAGAGCTAAGGAAATTATGAGTATTGTTCGCAAGTCAAACCTAGTGTTTATCATCTCCGTTGCGTCTACGTACTTTCCTGCAATATTGAATCACAATTTTGATACGTGAGCATTTATATCTTATTTTTTATATATTAATAGTGTATACATGTCTAGTGCTCGAGTATATATGTTTATGCATGCTTGTATACTAAATTTCATCATTAAAGAGGATATAATGAATCATAAAATAAATACATATATTACTGGTAAAAGGTATATGATATACATGTTTTTGGAAAGCTGGCGAAAAATCAATAACTTTTCATTTAGAAATCGCGTAATTTCGATGAACGGATTAAAAGATATGATCAACTGAATTATGATTGACGTTAATTGAAATTGCTTTTGAATCTGCAATTAAGATTTAAATAACTAGTTTATGAGATTGATAAATTGGATTTTTGAATATTGCCAACTTAGTAAATGAATCCTTATATAAGGTACATCTCGTTTTGTTGAACTTTTGTCAAAATTGACTTTTTGAAATGACTTTTGATAACTTTTGTATGTTGATCTCGAGCATTAGGATTGTGATACACTATGACCTGACTTAGCTTGATAGACATTTATTGACCAACATATGTTCTCTAGGTTGAGATCTACGATTAATTGGTAATCCGAGTTTCGGTCACATTTTGGTGAACAACTTTATATGCTGCTAAGGTGAGTTTCATTTGCTCCCCTTTTAAATGCTTTTGCAATTTATATTTTAGGCTGAGAATACATGCACTTTATTTTAAACGCAATGGATACAAGTACATACTAAATTCTACACCGAGTTTGAACCGAAAATTCCTTAGCTTTGGTAACTAGTAACTGCCGGTTATAAAAACTGGTGGGCGCGAGTAGTTATATATGGATCCATAGGGCTTGACATCCCCGTCTGTTCCAGGTTTAGAAACCCTAGCCTGAACTATTAAACAGACGTATGCTATTTGAGTTTAGTATACGTTGGTTTGCGTGTATTGTACATGTTGGTTGCATGTATGTTAAAACAGGGGTATTTATTATAACGTTAAAGCTTAGTTACCAGGCTGCTCAATCTTGTAGAATATTTTGATAAACGTTTCTGGATGAAACAACTGAAATCTTGTGATCCACCATTACATACAGATTATACGAAACAATAAAATATGAACTCACCAACCTTTGTGTTGACACCTGTTAGCATGTTTATTCTCAGGTTTCCTAGAAGTCTTCCACTGTTTGCATATATGTTAGAAAAGCTATGTGCATGGAGTTTTACATGACATATTTTTTTCAAGAAAACGTTGCATTCACCAAATCATCACCATGTATCTTATTTTGACTGCATTGTCAACGGAAGTATCATTGTAAACTATTATATTACGGTGATTGTCTATATGTAGAAATAATCAGATGTCGAAAACCTTTGATTTAAATATTCATTTATGGTGTGCCTTTTCAAAAGAATGCAATGTTTACAAAATGTATCATATAGAGGTCAAATACCTCGCAATGAAATTGATGAATGACGTGTTCGTCCATATGGATTTGGAGCGATCATCACAGCTGCTATGTCGATGTCTTTTCGTGTAGTAATATCGCATCCTTGATAGAATATTTGTACTATTTGATAAGTGTCTAAACCATGTTGAGGACATCCTCTCAACAACTTTCCAAATCTTGTCCACGCCTCATATAAAGTTTCATTTGGCTTTTGTGTGAACGTAACAATTTCTCCTTGAAGTCTCACGACTTTAGATGCTGGAAAGAATTGTTTAAGAAATTTTTCAACTAAAACATCCCATGTATCAATCGCCCCTTTAGGTAACGATTCTAACAAATCTTTGGCTTCTCCCTTTAAAGTCCAGGGAAATAACATGAGATGGATCTGTTCATCCTCAACTTCTCTGATTTTGAATAGTGTACAGATCCTATTACAGGTTTGAAGATGTTTGTTTGGATCTTCCTTCGGCGCACCACGAAATTGGCATTGATTAGTTACCATGTGTAAGATTTGTCCTTTAATTTCATAATCTGGCGCATTAATGTCTGGTTGAGTAATTGCATGACCTTGGCTAGTGCGTTTAGCTCTCATTCGGTCTTCCATACTTAGAGGTTCCAGATTTTTCATGATTGAATTTGTTGAATCTGAATCACTAGAGGATTCTGACTTAATGGTTTCTTCCTCGACAATCTCTGGATGAGTGATTTGTGGTTCAGGAGGAATGATTAGTGGTTCAGGATCTCTGAATTGTCCCTGAATATCCTCCGGGTTCTGAATTGTGAGGTCGAGTTCAAAAAATGGATTATCGAAAATTTGAATTGGAGTACTTGGTCGACTAGATGACGATTCTAAAGAAAAATCAACGGCGACAATATTGGCTAGATGTCTTGATCGAGTTACAGGTGGTGAACGTATGAAAGGTGGTGAACGTTTTGCTCGGTGCATTCACTGAATATCCTATTAGTTATAAAGATAAAAATTATATAAGCTATCAAATTAATAGACTTTTCTGATTTTGCTCACGTTTCGAATAGCCAATAGATGCAGCAGGTAGCCATGACCCTTTAAATTGGAAGCCCACTGTAACGACCCTACTTTTTCCGTTATCTTTTACCGTTAATTATTTAACGACCGTTAGTTGTTATTCGTACCACGTCATTTCTATGACCTATATTGTTATTTTAGTAGTAATATATTAATTATTATATGCTATGTGAATATTTGTATTCATATTTTAAATTGTACGTTTCTACGTGTCGCGGATTTCTATCCGGCGAATCATTTCGATTTTCAAACCAACGGTCAGACTTTTGAGATTTTTGAATCTTAATTATTTTAAATATGTTATTTTAATATCATATGATTATATATAGTGTTTATATATTTTATTCGTCGCGTAATTGTTATCTCTCCGAAAAATCAATCGCGTAGTAGCGTTTTCACATTTTGGGCTTCGATCGGGCTTTTGGGCCACAAGATTATTATCTAGTCATCAAAGTGGGCTAAGTGAGCCCACTCCCTTGTGATGGTTCAGCCGAATACCCCCATGGAGGGGGGGGGGGGTATGTGTCACTTTTTGAAACTTGAGGTTTACTTGATCAAAACCTAGCATACTACTTCATTTTAACCTAAAAATTCTTTTCTCCCTTTCCCTTTTCTCTCTATGCCATCCCATATCACCATAATCATCATCGATTCATCATCAAATCAAGCTTGGATCATAGGGCTTTTTACATAATCAGATTGCTTTCGTTCTTCTCTACGCGTTCATATAAATCAATTTTTGATTAGGATATAAACCCTAACCCTAACTTTTTGATTTTTCTTTAATTTTACTATTTTTATATGATATTATGATAGTATGATGATTGTATGTTATTGTATTATTGATAGTATGCGTAGAAATGCTCGTTAATTCATGTTTTTGATTTGATTGATTTGGGACAGCGGTTTGTTTGATTGGTTCTGTAAATACAACTGATATAAAAGTGAAATTAAAGAGTCTAGATGAGTTTCTCTCATCAAGACATTAATTTTAGACTCCGGATTCATGTTATTTCGATTCCCGGAACATAAGTTATGATCAAAATGGTGTTTAATTGGAATTAAAAGGTGAAAACGAATTGGTACAGGTATGGTCTGACTTTGTGACCATTTTTAGAGTCTTTAGGGTGTACTAGTGTGTTAGGATTAATGATGGGATGAACTTTCATGTTCGGTTCATCGAAATCCGAGCCACGGATCACCCGTTATGACTAAAACACGTTTTTGAGCGGATTAAAGATCCAAACTGATTAATGGCTATAAGTCATGACTTTTTGGCTGTTCATGGGATGTTATTAAGAACACTAAGGTGTTGGGTGGGTTGGTTAGGTGAAGATATATATAAGACTCGCCGAAAACTGATTCCCGGGGCTCAAGTTATGACCCGATGAACTTTTAAATAAAACTTATGGTTATTAAATAAGACTTATGATATGAATAATGATTTTCATTATTAATAAATTACTTATGATATAAAAAGTAATTATTTTAATTTAATACTTATGATATACATATTTATTATATCATTTATTAATTAATTATGATTAATGAAACTTCAATTAAACTTATGATTAATAATACTTTTATTATTAATGAAAAATACTTATTATAAGTATTAAACTTATATTATGAGATTATTATTATAATACTTATAATAAGAATTAATTAATTATTTAATTATTATAAGACTTAATTATTATTTAATTATTATTTAATTTTATTTAATTATAATTTAATTATTAAATACTTATGATTTAATAATTATAATTAGAAACTTATGATATGATTAATAATTCATTATTAATTAATAATACTTATGATATGATTAAAATTTGTTATTAATTAATAATACTTATATTATGATTAATATTTAATTAATTAATTAAATACTTATGTTATACTAATTATATCATTTAGACTTATATTAACTTTAATAATTCATTTTAATTTAATTAAACTTATGTTATGACATAATTATACACATTTGTTTTTAATTAACATTATAACTTATATTATTAATATAACTTACACTTTTAAAATTAATGTTGACTATGTTGACCAAGGTTGACTTTTGAGTTGACTTTCGATTGACTTTGACTTTCAGTTGACTTCTGTTGACTTTCTAATTAAGGAAACTTTCCTAACCTAGAAACTTTCTAAAAATAGAAACTTTCCAAAAATAGAAACTTTCCTAAAATAGGAGCTTTCCAAAACTGCTAAAAATAGAAACTTTCTAAAAATAGAAAGTGTATGTCCGTCCGCTGTTCCGATCAAACCGATGCATGTTGAGTATTGTTCTATGACTACTTACAACATGTACAATAGCTATCATACTAAGACTTGACCTAAGTTAGTTATTTATATCGACCTTCTTTATTTATAGGTCGGCGTTGTGATCATTCCTGATCACTTTACTTCATTTGTTGTTCGCATATTTATGTGGTTACTTCGTTTGCTATTAAGGTGTGTTATAGTCCTATTTTTCTATTTTAAATCTTTTGGGATGAGAATACATGCAATTTATTTATATTTTGGACACAAGTGGAAGTTGGTTTAAATTATTCATTGTGAGTTGAACAAAAATATTCCCTAGTCTGGTAACTATAATCACTGGTTTCTAATGGTGAACGCGAATCCTATGGATAGATCTATCGGGTTTGACAACCCTATTTCGAGCTAGTCGCGCTGTAACATCCCGCCTTTTTCCGTTAAATTTATTTTTAACACCGTCTTTTTCTTTTAAATAATACATTTCGTTATTTAAATTCGTAGTTTCCGTTGACTAACGTTCATAATAATTCCGTCATTTAATTATAACATCTCTCGTTAACTTGCGTTTTAAAAATACTCGATCGGTTAAATCCCGCACCCGCTTTGAAACTCGAGGGACCGGAGTTGCCAAATGGGCAAACTAGTTGACTAGGTCAACTAGTCAACCCATTTCATCCATTCCATCATCTCCCTCATCCCTTTTCTCTCCATCTCAAGAACACACACAAACCCCAACTTCATAGAATCATCATCTAAATTCGGGATTGGAAGCAAACTTCAAAACAAATTACATATTTGGAATCCTCTCTTCATCCTCTACAATTTGATACCAACTTCATCTCGTTTGGGTAACATTTCTAAAACTCTAGATTTCTCTAAATTCTTGTTTTTGATTTGAAATGGTGTTAGTTAGTGTCTATGGCTCAAGTCTAACATGAATATATGTTTGGTTTGCTCGATTTGTTGTTTTTGGAGTAACTAGCATGAACTTGAAATGGGTGTGCTTAATCCTTGATTTTGGATGAGTTAATGTTGTTAGATTGTTAAAGTGCATGTTTTAATTGTGTTACTAGTATCACTAGCTTCGTTTTGATGCGTAGGTTGATTAAGAAAACTTCAAAAACATGAATATTGATTTTGTGATGTTTGACTAGGGTTTGATAGTTCTTGACATGAATTTTTGGATGCTTGAATGCCATGGAATGTTAATTGTTAGTGTTTAGTTGTAATGTATGCCTCATTACCTTCAAAACGGCATATCGTATGTGTAAATTGGATTCCCGAATCATAAAATACGTTTTACGAACTTGAAACTTTGAAAATAAGCCTTTCTTGATCAATTGACGAGTTTTCGGTTATTGTAAATGATGTTTTTGATTGATGATATGTGGTTAGTTGTATTCCTCGTCAAAATACCTTTCCGACGATATATGATAGGCATTATAAGTGTTTGCGGGTCAAGAATTGGGTTGGAAAAGGTTTTGGTTCGTGCACACTTGGAAAAACTGACCAGAATTCTCTGGCCAGGTAGTGGCGCGGCGCGCCACATACCCGCGCGGCGCGCAGAATCGCCTGGCCAGATTCTGCTCACTTTGTCACATTTCACGCGAAATGTTTGACTAGCTACCGACCTCCGATTCACATGAAACTTGTTCTAATATGCTTATATATGAATAAAAACCTCAGAAAAATAGTTCGGGACCGAACCCGAACGTGTTGACTTTTTCGTTGACTTTGACCAAGTTTGACTTTTAGTCAAACTTAACCAAACTTTTATACAATCATTCTAACATGCTTTTATACTTGTTTCTTGTATGAAACTTGACAACGTGATTCACATGCTATACTTAATCGAGTCGTAACGAGCCATAGGACTAATTGAACACATTTCACCCGACCTTGTGTCGTAACCGGTTAATTGATATAACTTACTTGTTTAGGTCAAGGCTAAGCAACTTTCATGCACACGTTTACTTGTTGAAGTACTTTTATACTCGTGCACTCGAGGTGAGATCATAGTCCCACCTTTTCAACAACTTTTTATACTTTAAATTGTGGGCTGAGAAACATATACTTTGTTACATTTTGTACTACTTGCTTTTATACTTGAACACAAGTACAAGGAAAACAAACATTCCACAGCGAGTTAGAACAAAAATCCTCAATTCGATTATCATTAGTTACACTTGCAGGGTGTAAGCGAGAACTTATATTGTGTGGCCATACGGGTTTGACAAACCCTCATTACGGACGGTTCGCTACCGTCTACGGATGAAATATATTTTCGGGAAACAGTGTATGTTCTAACACTATTGTGATGGGGTTCTATGGAAGGAAACGTTAAGTCTTGATAATTGGGTGCTCGCGAACCAACTTTTGGAATGCAACTTTTGGATGATCAATTTATGGAAATACTAAATCTTGTGGTTCAAAATATAACTTTTACTAATACACCTATGATTTCACCAACGTTTTTGCGTTGACAGTTTTTTATATGTTTCTCAGGTTCATACTTGGCTATTTGATACATGCTTCCGCGTACACTCATACTTGCTTGGGGTCAAGCATACATGCATACACTCTGATTATTTGCTTGGAGTCAAGATACATACATACATACGCTAGTGATAGCACCTTTGGATTCAAACTTTTGTTTACATACTTACGCTATTTTTAGCAACTGTGGTTTCAAACTAATTATGTCGCAAGTTATTCATTCATACCTTATAACTTTGTAAACTTAAACTTATTGTCGATCCGTTTGCTAAACTAAACTTTGTACCTTTCAAATGAACGCGACATAATTTTGGTCAAACGAGTCTCATATAGGGACTACGACCACGCAACGGGACCTAAGTAGTCGGCGCCGTCAATGACGATTTGGTCGGGTCGCTACAGATGGTATCAGAGCGTTGGTTGTAGGGAACTAGGACGTGCATTAGTGTGTCTAACAGAGTCGTTAGGACGCATTAGTGAGTCTAGACTACAACCGGATAGTTAGCATTTGCATTCTGACATACATTTGCTATAGATAGCACTTACTTGACTACTTGTGCATTATACTTGAATCATTCTTAGGCAAACTTTTTAATGATGCCCAACCTTCATCATACGAACTCGTATACCGCCACTTTTTGGTAACACACGCAAATTCATGATTCATACACGTATGGATGACGACGACTTCATTAGTCACACTTGTTCGGGAACTCTGTCTCCCGGATTGTTATTTGCCACCGTTTCAACTTACTATCGGTTTCCCACTGGTGTTTCTTACTATCTACTTTTTGGTGTTACTACCATCACTACTCTAGGTGAGTATCGTCATCAACGTTTATCACTACGGTTGCGTACTTTTTGTTATCATGATTCGTTACTCCTTTCGTGCCTAAGGGCATTATCGCTTGACTTGAACCACAATGACGTGAACAATCATTTATACACTTCCCTCGGGGAACGCTTCCTTAGATTTGCAGAAATTCTTTCGATTTAATATGAGTCACGTTTGAGACGTCGTTACATTTTGTTCATTTTAGATTTTCGCGATGACACGAACTTGAATCTATAGAGTGATGTGGGAATGGAGGTATGAGTTAGCGTAATATAACGACACTCGATCAACGTGGTTATATTACGGTAAGACATACCAAAGTTCTAGTGACGCGTGATGGTGGTTAGACTCGATCAACCTAAACACCACCATGTGCCATGTACATGACTTCATCTTTTCAGGTTTGGACATCCGAAAACTCCGAGAATATTTATAACAACCATACCGGGGACACACCTTCAGTTATTGTCAAATTATATTTATGCTTCCGAATGAATTACCGATTCCATTCGACTTCAACCGTATGTCACACGGGTATACTAGCTCGTCCTCGCGCAGTCTTATTGACTAACTACAATTTACTCGTTATGCTCACATCGGGGCGGGAACTTCTCTTGCATCACCCTCGTACTTCCGGTTCAGGAGGTCCTTATTCTAAAATCTCAATGGAGAGCGACTCTTCACGTCATACAAGTATTCGCCGCGAGGGTGGATAGTCCTAACAATCGTTTTCAAAACCCGATAAGAACTTGCCCCGACGAACGTTTTTGGAAACCGATAAATCTTCCGCGACGCGAATTTTCTTGAGAAACTTGTCCTAACAAACTTGTCCAAATATACCATACGGAATGTACTCCGTTTCGGACCGAGATCCTCGTTTCACTTCTAGATTTTGGAGTGCCTCACAAAAAGTCTCGGGACCACGTTTAGACATGAGTACCGCACATCAACCATAACCCGACGGACCGAACAAACATACGATTTAAGTCTTGAAAACCATAATACGAATTTGTATTACCAACTTCAAATTTACTTGAGAAAAGTATTTTCCTTTAACCGAATCCTCGTACTACAATGATTTTCATTCGAGTTTTAACGTCACTCCTTTTGAAACCACATGTGATCGGAAACGTCATTCTCCTTTATCGAACCAAGTAAACGATGATCAATTCACCGGGGCCGAGGTTATTCATGAGCAACCGAGAAAATTTATTCATATTCAGGTAAAACCCTACGCGACTCGTAATCACCAAGAGCTACGCCGATGTTAGACGTAAACATTTCAAATTCCACGTGGGAAACCGCGTCACGTTAAGAGTCGCACCTTGGAAAGGTGCAATCCGTTTCGGGAAAACGTAGGAAGCTAAATCCGCGGTATTTTGATCCTTTAAATTCTTGGGGTGTTTTGGACCCGTCGCTAGCCGTTTAGACTTTTCCGACTCATTTTGGGTCTCCGTTTATCCTACATTCGATGTATCAACTCAAAGACGTGTTTTGCGAAACGAGAACTTGTTATCTCCTTTGATGAACTCACTATCGACGATAACCCTCACTTCCTAGGAGGACCGGTTGAAACCATGAATCATGGAAGCCAAACCTTAAAACAACATATGATCCCGACCGTCAAAATTCGTGGAAATACTCAAGGACGTACCTTCACTTATTCGTAGAATTTACAACGCAAGGTCTCGAGTAAGATTCAACAACTACTACTTCCAACTAAATTTCGGGACGAAATTTCTTTTGAGTTGTGGATAATGTAACATCCCGCCTTTTTCCGTTAAATTTATTTTTAACACCGTCTTTTTCTTTTAAATAATACATTTCGTTATTTAAATTCGTAGTTTCCGTTGACTAACGTTCATAATAATTCCGTCATTTAATTATAACATCTCTCGTTAACTTGCGTTTTAAAAATACTCGATCGGTTAAATCCCGCACCCGCTTTGAAACTCGAGGGACCGGAGTTGCCAAATGGGCAAACTAGTTGACTAGGTCAACTAGTCAACCCATTTCATCCATTCCATCATCTCCCTCATCCCTTTTCTCTCCATCTCAAGAACACACACAAACCCCAACTTCATAGAATCATCATCTAAATTCGGGATTGGAAGCAAACTTCAAAACAAATTACATATTTGGAATCCTCTCTTCATCCTCTACAATTTGATACCAACTTCATCTCGTTTGGGTAACATTTCTAAAACTCTAGATTTCTCTAAATTCGTGTTTTTGATTTGAAATGGTGTTAGTTAGTGTCTATGGCTCAAGTCTAACATGAATATATGTTTGGTTTGCTCGATTTGTTGTTTTTGGAGTAACTAGCATGAACTTGAAATGGGTGTGCTTAATCCTTGATTTTGGATGAGTTAATGTTGTTAGATTGTTAAAGTGCATGTTTTAATTGTGTTACTAGTATCACTAGCTTCGTTTTGATGCGTAGGTTGATTAAGAAAACTTCAAAAACATGAATATTGATTTTGTGATGTTTGACTAGGGTTTGATAGTTCTTGACATGAATTTTTGGATGCTTGAATGCCATGGAATGTTAATTGTTAGTGTTTAGTTGTAATGTATGCCTCATTACCTTCAAAACGGCATATCGTATGTGTAAATTGGATTCCCGAATCATAAAATACGTTTTACGAACTTGAAACTTTGAAAATAAACCTTTCTTGATCAATTGACGAGTTTTCGGTTATTGTAAATGATGTTTTTGATTGATGATATGTGGTTAGTTGTATTCCTCGTCAAAATACCTTTCCGACGATATATGATAGGCATTATAAGTGTTTGCGGGTCAAGAATTGGGTTGGAAAAGGTTTTGGTTCGTGCACACTTGGAAAAACTGACCAGAATTCTCTGGCCAGGTAGTGGCGCGGCGCGCCACATACCCGCGCGGCGCGCAGAATCGCCTGGCCAGATTCTGCTCACTTTGTCACATTTCACGCGAAATGTTTGACTAGCTACCGACCTCCGATTCACATGAAACTTGTTCTAATATGCTTATATATGAATAAAAACCTCAGAAAAATAGTTCGGGACCGAACCCGAACGTGTTGACTTTTTCGTTGACTTTGACCAAGTTTGACTTTTAGTCAAACTTAACCAAACTTTTATACAATCATTCTAACATGCTTTTATACTTGTTTCTTGTATGAAACTTGACAACGTGATTCACATGCTATACTTAATCGAGTCGTAACGAGCCATAGGACTAATTGAACACATTTCACCCGACCTTGTGTCGTAACCGGTTAATTGATATAACTTACTTGTTTAGGTCAAGGCTAAGCAACTTTCATGCACACGTTTACTTGTTGAAGTACTTTTATACTCGTGCACTCGAGGTGAGATCATAGTCCCACCTTTTCAACAACTTTTTATACTTTAAATTGTGGGCTGAGAAACATATACTTTGTTACATTTTGTACTACTTGCTTTTATACTTGAACACAAGTACAAGGAAAACAAACATTCCACAGCGAGTTAGAACAAAAATCCTCAATTCGATTATCATTAGTTACACTTGCAGGGTGTAAGCGAGAACTTATATTGTGTGGCCATACGGGTTTGACAAACCCTCATTACGGACAGTTCGCTACCGTCTACGGATGAAATATATTTTCGGGAAACAGTGTATGTTCTAACACTATTGTGATGGGGTTCTATGGAAGGAAACGTTAAGTCTTGATAATTGGGTGCTCGCGAACCAACTTTTGGAATGCAACTTTTGGATGATCAATTTATGGAAATACTAAATCTTGTGGTTCAAAATATAACTTTTACTAATACACCTATGATTTCACCAACGTTTTTGCGTTGACAGTTTTCTATATGTTTCTCAGGTTCATACTTGGCTATTTGATACATGCTTCCGCGTACACTCATACTTGCTTGGGGTCAAGCATACATGCATACACTCTGATTATTTGCTTGGAGTCAAGATACATACATACATACGCTAGTGATAGCACCTTTGGATTCAAACTTTTGTTTACATACTTACGCTATTTTTAGCAACTGTGGTTTCAAACTAATTATGTCGCAAGTTATTCATTCATACCTTATAACTTTGTAAACTTAAACTTATTGTCGATCCGTTTGCTAAACTAAACTTTGTACCTTTCAAATGAACGCGACATAATTTTGGTCAAACGAGTCTCATATAGGGACTACGACCACGCAACGGGACCTAAGTAGTCGGCGCCGTCAATGACGATTTGGTCGGGTCGCTACACGCGCTAGCAATTTATAATCGGAATGTTTAGTACTTCGTATTTTATTGTAGATACACTTGTTCGGTGTATATTATTTATTGTGTTTGGCAAGGGTAAATAAATGGTTAAGTGGTTACCAGGTGGCTCACGGAAAATGGAATAATATTTTTATATGTTTTCTAGCATATAATTTTGTGGTCCAAAAAGGAGTTTTTATGTTTTCAAACATAAATTTTTATGGTTTTTATTAAATAATGTTTGCAATATTAAACCTATAATTCACTCAACATTTTTGTTGACAGTTATTCGCATGTTTTATTCTCAGGTTCATGATTGATTTCTTTCGCTGTGTTTAGAGAGTCTGCATATTTATGATGGCAGCTTTTGTTAAACAATAACTTGCATTCTATTTTGATACATTTAATAGTGGATGCTGTTGACTTTGTTTTGGTCAACTTTTGGTTAAGTAATAATGTATGGTTTTTCTAAACTTACATATTTTGATAGGTTTCCTTTACAGGAAATCATTTTTAAATAAAGAATGCAAGGTTATTTATTAAATTCATATAGAGTTATGATCAAGCTGTGGGATCAAGATAACGATGGTCGTCAAGTGTACTTTGACGGGTCGTTAAAGTTGGTATCAGAGCTCTGGTTGTACTGAATTAGGCTGCATTGATGGCGTTACCCGAGTCAGTAGGGTGCATTAGTGAGTCTAGTCTACAGCCCTACCTATTATATATTATTATATGTGATTATTTGTATCGTATTGCCATGTATATTGTTATCATACATACATCTCTGTTATGTTCTGAATCCGGGAGGAACTCCCATTCCGATTTAAACGTATTCTTCGACTCATGTGAGTTTATCTTTTATAAGAACACCTCGGATAGTGAAACCGAGGGATGTCATTCTTGACTTCTGAAATTCTTGACATTCCTATGTCATCTATTATGGTTATGTGTTTGACGTTTGAGTTATGTTACGCGAGATGTTATTCTTGACTTCTAAATGCTCGGCATTTCAATGTCAGCTATTATGTTTAGGTATATAACATTCTTGTTATATTACGTGCCTTTGTGCCGTTGTGCCTATGTGCTTTGGTTTTTGAACCGGAAAACGTCATTCTTGACTTTTAGAGATTCTTGGTACCTCGAAGACATTTTTATGTCATCGTTACTCCTATTCATTACTTTTGATATTTTTGTCTCTTGTGCTATCCTTAGCACATTGTTTAAGAAATCGTTTTAGAGAAATTGTGTGAAAATTTGAGGTTGATCGCGTGTCCTGACCTCATGTAGTGCTATTGGAATGGAACTACGAATTAGTGAAATATAATGGCGTCAGGCCAACATGATTATATTACGTTAATTCATAAAGAAGTCTCAATATTGTGACATGAGGAATAGAAAGCGAGTCAAAGAAAATTTTTACACTACTCATTTAGAAATTCAGATGTATTACATGGGTAGGGAAAATATTCATTATCTTATTTGTTGATATACGAGGAGCTCATCTTAACTAGATTATCTATCTCATGCTCTACCCTTTCATAACTCGCTTGTTAGCAACAGCTTCGCTCGGGAATAGTTTTGGCCCAAGGACTTATGTCCTGATAATAGTCAAAACAACATTTAACTCATTGGTTTTCATGACCTCGTAACATTTGTTGGTCAAATGTCGCACGACGTTTCAGGTCATTTACTCGATCTTTCACAATCTTACTTCAACTTGTAACCTCTGAAATACAGATACTCTGTTTATCATCGGGAGTTTTACACATTTGTTTAATTGGGTGGTTCTCACGGATTTATAGGCGAATAGAAGTAATGAAATATTTTGTCATGTATACAATTTATAAAATCGTATATGTACGTATGGATTCAAATGAATAAGTTTACCTTAACCTATTTTGATTAGTACATACTAAATTATACCTTCAAAATTATTTTAAAACCACACCTTTATTGAGTTGTTTAATTAAGTCAGATTATTTTATATAAAATGGTACACATTGTACATACTTCTAAATTACTAAGAACTTCGTTCCGTTTATGTTGTCACATCAAACGTTTAAAGCTTTTTCAAAACTCCTTTGATTAATTTTATCAACATTTCACATTACCCTACAGAGTGTCTGGATCACAGTTCTTCTCATCCTCGGTTTAAGGATGAAACTTACCATTAAGTTCATTGATAGAAACTCTTACGCCACTTTGGATGTCAGTTTTATAAAATTTGTTGGAAAGTCTTTGCGCTCATAAAATTTTCCCTCTTATGATTGGACATGGCCGAAACACGGACCGATAAATCAATTTTCTGGGATACGCTCGGTGGTGACCCTATTGTAGAAAAGGCGCTAGGTGGGTTTCTACCCCAACTGTTATTATAGTGGGTATCATGGATATATATTACACTAGACCTTTTGAGGAGTTTCTACTCTCAATATTCGCTGTCAACCGCAACACCCTCGTAAACATCAATCCTAGGATTCAATACTTTGAGGCGCACAAAATTATTTTTGGAGATTCATCCCACCTGGAGTCGGCCATTCTTTATAACCCATGATTCGCATTCTTTTCATCCGCACATAAATTTAAGAATATAGATGAATCCTAGATTTCCTCGCTCATTGAGCAAGGGAGTTCACTCTCGTTGAAATATCACACCTTTCGTACGTCTTCCTTTCGGAAATGTAATAAAAATCTACTTTGAAATCCATGATCCTCGTTATCTCCTTTGAGAGAATTGCCTTAAATATCTATGCCACTTATGTGACTACTCCATATATTTCTTCCTTCATTGTTGCAACTATATTTCATTCATCCCAGTTCGTCCCCTTGGGGAGCTTCTGTTTTGTTTATTAAGAAGAAGGGTGGATCATTCCAATGGTGTATTGATTATCGTGAATTGAACAAGCTTACTGTTAAAAACCGTTACCCTCTTCCGAGAATTGATGATCTATTCGATCAGCTTCAAGGTTCGTCTGTTTATTCTAAGATCATTCTTCGTTCCGGCTATCATCAGTTGCGTGTTAAAGAATCTGATGTTCTGAAAACTGCTTTTCGCACCCGTTATGGTCACTTTGAATTCCTTGTTATGCTGTTCAGATTGACAAATGCACCTGCTGTGTTCATGGACCTCATGAACCGTGTGTGTAGACCCTATCTGGACAAATTCGTTATTGTTTTCATCGACGCCATCCTTATTTATTCTAAGAATGATGAAGAGCATGAAGAACATTTGAAGTTAGTGCTTGATTTATTGAGAAAAGAAGAGTTGTACGCTAAGTTCTCTAAGTGTGCTTTCTGGTTAGGAGAAGTTCAATTCCTTGGACATATTGTTAGTGAATAGCGAATACAAGTTGATCCTGCTAAAATTAAGGCGATTGAAAGGTGGGAAATTTCGAAAACTCCTACTCATATTCGTCAGTTTCTAGGGTTGGCAGGTTACTATAGAAGGTTCATTCAAGATTTTTCTCGTATAGCGAAACCTCTGACTGCTTTAACGCACAAGGGGAAGAAGTACGAGTGGAAGGATAAACAAGAGAATGCTTTTCAGATTTTGAAGAAGAAGTTGACTACCGCTCCGATATTGTCACTACCTGAGGGTAATGATGATTTTGTTGTTTATTGTGATGCATCGCGTCAGGGCTTTGGCTGTGTTTTGATGCAGTAAAAGAAAGTTATTGCGTACGCGTCACGTCAGTTAAAGATCCATGAACAGAATTATACAACCCATGATTTAGAATTGGGAGCTGTTGTGTTTGCGCTTAAGATTTGGAGACAGTATCTTTATGGGGTCAAAAGTACTGTGTACACCGATCACAAAAGTCTCCAACATTTCCTTGATCAGAAACAGTTGAATATGAGTCAATGAAGATGGATTGAGACGTTGAATGATTATGATTGTGAGCTTTTATATCATCTGGGAAAGGCCAATGTTGTGGCTGATGCATTAAGTCATAAAGAAAGGGGCTGAACCTCGCAGGTTTAGGGCCTTGAATATGACAATTCGAACAAACCTCGCTAGGCAGATTCTTGAGGCACAACAAGAAGCCTTGAAGGAGGAGAATTTTGTAACGGGAAGGTCTGAGGCTTGAGTAAACAGTTAGAGGAACGAACCGATGGTACTCGGTATTTTGCGGGGCGCCTTTGGGTTCCGAAGTTTGGTGATCTGCGACAACTTGTTCTAGAGGAGGCTCATAGGTCTAGGTACTCTATTCATCCTGGTTCGGGAAAGATGTATCAGGATCTTAAAGAGCTGTATTGAGGGCCTCATTTGAAGGCTGATGTTGCTACGTATGTGGCTAAGTGTTTGACCAGTGCTAAGGTTAAAGCTGAACATCGGAACAGTCAGGACTTTTGGTGCAACCTGAAATTCCCGAGTGGAAGTGGGAAGGTATTACGATGGACTTAATTACGAAGTTACCAAGAGCTGTGGGTGGTTATAATACCATTTGGGTGATTGTTGACCGACTCACTAAGTCAACTCATTTCTTGCCAATTAAGGAAACAGATTCAATGAAGAAGCTTACTCATTTGTATTTGAAGGAGATTGTTTCGAGACATGGTGTTCTTGTATCGATTATTTCGGACTGAGACAGTCGATTTACATCGAGGTTTTGGTAGTCCTTACAAGATGCTTTGGGAACCAAATTGGGTATGAGCACCAATTATCATCCACATTCGGATGGTCGAAGTGAAAGGACTATCCAAATGTTGGAAGATATGTTGAGGGCATGCGTAATTGATTTTAGTAATGGTTGGGATAGATACTTGCCGTTGGTTGAATTTTCTTATAACAACAGTTATCATGCAAGTATTAAGGCCGCATCGTTTGAAGCTCTGTATGGCAGAAAGTGTAGGTCTCCTGTCTGTTAGAATGAGGTTGGGGATGCTCAACTCACAGGTCCAGGAATTATTCATGAGACTACCAAGAAAATCGTACAGATTAAAGAAAGATTGAGAACTGCCAGAAGTTGGCAAAAGAGCTATGCCACAAGGAGAAGGAAATATATTGAGTATCAGGTCGGTGACCGTGTTATGTTGAAAGTATCACCTTGGAAGGATGTGGTACGATTGGTAAGAGAGAAAAGTTGAATCCTCGTTTTTTTGGACCATTTGAGATTATTGAGAGAGTTGGACCTGTGGCTTATCGTTTGAAATTGCCACAAGAACTCAGTGCTGTTCACGACGTTTTTCACGTGTCGAATTTGAAGAAATGTTTGGCAGAGGCTGATGAAACTATTCCTCTGGAGGAACTTCATGTTGATAAGCAACTTCATTTTATTAAGGAACCTGTTGAAATTATGGATCGAGAGGTTAAGACTCTTAAGCAGAGTAGAATTCCCATTGTTCGAGTTAGATGGAACGCCAGACGCGGTCCTAAGTTCACTTGGGAGCGTGAAGATCAGATGAAGCAGAAGTACCCGCATTTGTTCCCGGATGCTGAGTCAACCCCTGCACCTACTTAAATTTCGACCCTACTTTTTCCGTAACGGGAAGGTACTGTAACGACCCTACTTTTTCCGTTATCTTTTACCGTTAATTATTTAACGACCGTTAATTGTTATTCATGCCACGTCATTTCTATGACCTATATTGTTATTTTAGTAGTAATATATTAATTATTATATGCTATATGAATATTTGTATTCATATTTTAAATTGTACGTTTCTACGTGTCGCGGATTTCTATCCGGCGAATCATTTCGGTTTTCAAACCAACTGTCAGACTTTTGGGATTTTTGAATCTTAATTATTTTAAATATGATATTTTAATATCATATGATTATATATAGTGTTTATATATTTTATTCGTCGCGTAATTGTTATCTCTCCGAAAAATCAATCGCGTAGTAGCGTTTTCGCATTTTGGGCTTCGATCGGGCTTTTGGGCCACAAGATTATTATCTAGTCATCAAAGTGGGCTTAGTGATCCCACTCCCTTGTGATGGTTCAGCCGAATACCCCCATGGAGGGGGGGTATGTGTCACTTTTTGAAACTTGAGGTTTACTTGATCAAAACCTAGCATACTACTTCATTTTAACCTAAAAATTCTTTTCTCCCTTTCCCTTTTCTCTCTATGCCATCCCATATCACCATAATCATCATAAATTCATCATCAAATCAAGCTTGGATCATAGGGCTTTTTACATAATCAGATTGCTTTCGTTCTTCTCTACGCGTTCATATAAATCAATTTTTGATTAGGGTATAAACCCTAACCCTAACTTTTTGATTTTTCTTTAATTTTACTGTTTTTATATGATATTATGATAGTATGATGATTGTATGTTATTGTATTATTGATAGTATGCGTAGAAATGCTCGTTAATTCATGTTTTTGGTTTGATTGATTTGGGACAGCGGTTTGTTTGATTGGTTCTGTAAATACAACTAATATAAAAGTGAAATTAAAGTGTCTAGATGAGTTTCTCTCATCAAGACATTAATTTTAGACTCCGGATTCATGTTATTTCGATTCCCGGAACATAAGTTATGATCAAAATGGTGTTTAATTGGAATTAAAAGGTGAAAACGAATTGGTACAGGTATGGTCTGACTTTGTGACCATTTTTAGAGTCTTTAGGGTGTACTAGTGTGTTAAGATTAATGATGGGATGAACTTTCATGTTCGGTTCATCGAAATCCGAGCCACGGATCACCCGTTATGACTAAAACACGTTTTTGAGCGGATTAAAGATCCAAACTGATTAATGGCTATAACTCATGACTTGGTGGCTATTCTTGGGATGTTCTTAAGAACACTAAGGTGTTGGGTGGGTTGGTTAGGCGAAGATATATATAAGACTCGCCGAAAACTGATTCCCGAGGCTCAAGTTATGACCCGATGAACTTTTAAATAAAACTTATGGTTATTAAATAAGACTTATGATATGAATAATGATTTTCATTATTAATAAATTACTTATGATATAAAAAGTAATTATTTTAATTTAAGATTTATGATATACATATTTATTATATCATTTATTAATTAATTATGATTAATGAAACTTTAATTAAACTTATGATTAATAATATTTTTATTATTAATGAAAAATACTTATGGTAAGTATTAAACTTATATTATGAGATTATTATTATAAGACTTATAATAAGGATTAATTAATTATTTAATTATTATAAGACTTAATTATTATTTAATTATTATTTAATTATAATTTAATTATTAAATACTTATGATTTAATAATTATAATTAGAAACTTATGATATGATTAATAATTCATTATTAATTAATAATACTTATGATATGATTAAAATTTGTTATTAATTAATAATACTTATATTATGATTAATATTTAATTAATTAATTAAATACTTATGTTATACTAATTATATCATTTAGACTTATATTAACTTTAATAATTCATTTTAATTTAATTAAACTTATGTTATGACATAATTATACACATTTGTTTTTAATTAACATTATAACTTATATTATTAATATAACTTACACTTTTAAAATTAATGTTGACTATGTTGACCAAGGTTGACTTTTGAGTTGACTTTCGGTTGACTTTGACTTTCAGTTGACTTCTGTTGACTTTCTAATTAAGGAAACTTTCCTAACCTAGAAACTTTCTAAAAATAGAAACTTTCCAAAAATAGAAACTTTCCTAAAATAGGAGCTTTCCAAAAATGGAAACCTGCTAAAAATAGAAACTTTCTAAAAATAGAAAGTGTATGTCCGTCCGCTGTTCCGATCAAACCGATGCATGTTGAGTATTGTTCTATGACTACTTGCAACATGTACAATAGCTATCATACTAAGACTTGACCTAAGTTAGTTATTTATATTGACCTTCTTTATTTATAGGTCGGCGTTGTGATCATTCCTGATCACTTTACTTCATTTGCTGTTCGCATATTTGTGTGGTTACTTCGTTTGCTATTAAGGTGAGTTATAGTCCCATTTTTCTATTTTAAATCTTTTGAGATGAGAATACATGCAATTTATTTATATTTTAGACACAAGTGGAAGTTGGTTTAAATTATTCATTGTGAGTTGAACAAAAAATTCCCTAGTCTGGTAACTATAATCACTGGTTTCTACTGGTGAACGCGAATCCTATGGATAGATCTATCGAGTTTGATAACCCCATTTCGAGCTAGTCGCGCTAGCAATTTTTAATCGGAATGTTTAGTACTTCGTATTTTATTGTAGATACACTTGTTCGGTGTATATTATTTATTGTGTTTGGCAAGGGTAAATAAATGGTTAAGTGGTTACCAGGTGGCTCACGGAAAATGAAATAATATTTTTATATGTTTTCTAGCATATAATTTTATGGTCCAAAAAGGAGTTTTTATGTTTTCAAACATAAATTTTTATGGTTTTTATTAAATATTGTTTGCAATATTAAAACTATAATTCACTCAACATTTTTGTTTACAGTTACTCGCATGTATTATTCTCAGGTTCATGATTGATTGCTTTCGCTGTGTTTTGAGAGTTTGCATATTTATGATGGCAGCTTTTGTTAAACAATAACTTGCATTCTATTTTGATACATTTAATAGTGGATGCTGTTGACTTTGTTTTGGTCAACTTTTGGTTAAGTAATAATTTATGGTTTTTCAAAACTTACATATTTTGATAGGTTTCCTTTATAGGAAATCATTTTTAAATAAAGAATGCAAGGTTATTTATTAAATTCATATAGAGTTATGATCAAGCTGTGCGACCAAGATAACGGTGGTCGTCAAGTGTACTTTGATGGGTCGTTAAACCCACAACTCGCCACTAACAATTCCAACTATTACTACTAATCTGAAAATTTTGGATGTCTATCAATTTAACCGCTTAAAATAATTTTTCGTCGAAATTTTGAAATAAAAATCTATGTCCTAAAAACTAGAGCGTCGAGAAATAAGAAAGAAAAAGAGTGCGTCGAAAAACGTCGAAAAATAAAAGGTCAAAAAATAATAAAATGCAGCGTCGAAACTTAAAAGTCTAAAAACTAAAAATTAAAACTTACGTCTAAAGGTATTAAAGCTTAAAAGGAATTCTATATCCAAATCGGCAATAACTTAATTAGGCACTAAAACTTTATTTAAAACTAAAGCGATAAACAACGTCGTAAAATTCTAAGGCGACTAAATCTTAGAAAAAGCACTTAAGGGATTTTACGGCAAAGCCTAAAAATCTAGAAATGAAAATAACTACTGCAAAAACTAACTTAAAACTAATTACGAATGATAAAAATACAAATTACGATTAAACGATTAAAAAGATACAAAATTTAAAAATAAAACTAAAGTTATAAAAATACAATTTTTATAAAAATATTATTTTTATATAGAGTATTTTATAAAAAATATTAGTTTTATATATTAATAAAACTAATTAAAACTTAAAAATACAAAATTTAATTAAAACTTAAAACTAATTATATTAAATTACTAAACCTTAATTATAATTAATAATAATTAATTTTTTAACCCTAATTTCGTAATAAATGAGGTACCAGTTCGCAGATGTCAGACGGCTCCGCGAGTGCGGTTGTCTTCTGACAAAAAACTCCGCGAGTGCGGAGGATGCAAATTCAAACGAGCTGTAGGTTCAAATTCGTGCAGTTTCAACGTTTTTTTTTTACTTTTTTACTTTTAATTTTTTTTATATTTTCTATTTTTAGTTTAAATAAAACTTATATTTTAACAATTACTTATTAGATTTTTATAATTCTAAAAAAAATAAACTTTTTAATTAAAACACCTAAATAGATATATTTTTTTATGTTTTTATATTTTTGTTTTTAATATTTAAAACTTATATTTTTACAAAAATAGATTAAAACTTAATAAAAATCTTTTTTTTATAGCGTTTCGCTTCGGCGTTGAATTTTCCCCGGCAGCGGCGCCAAAAATACTTGATTTTTTTGCGAGGTGTATACGAAATAGTTATATTTTTACTACAAAATACTATTAAATACGATACAATTTTACACAAGTTATTTATTTATTTATAGAGTGGATATACCTAAACCTTGCTACAACACTTATAGGCAGTGTACCTAATCGTAAAGTAGTATAGTTTTTAGTAAGTCCGGTTCGTTCCGCAGGGAGCTAGCCAAGTTCAACGCTATATTTTATTTTAAACTATATTTGTATATATATATATATATATATATATATATATATATATATATATATATATATATATATATATATATATATATATATATATATATATATATATATATATATATATATATATATATATATATATATATATATATATATATATATATATATATATATATATATATATATATATAAGTAGTATTATTATTATAAAAAGGGGGTTTTACCGTTTAATGATCGGTTTGTCGATTTTAAAACTTTAGTCACAATTAAAACCTAATGTAAAATATTAAATATAAAAATAACTTAATTTAAAGTGTAAAGTAAATAACGATAATAAAAGTGCGATAATTTAAAGTGCAATAAATAAAATGACGATAAATAAAATTGCGATAATTAAAAAGTACGATAATTAAAAGTGCGATAAGATATAAAATAAAGGAATTATGCTTATTTAAACTTCCGTAATCATGATGCTTGACGTGTTGATTTTAATCTATTACCATGGGTTAATTGTCCTTTGTCCTGGATTATTCGATATGTCCATATGGTTTTGTCCATAATAGTCCATCAGTCATAATTATAAAGGTCTTAATACTTTGTTTAATGAATACACCAGGTTATTGACTGCGTGTAGTCCAAGATTTTAATACTTTGTTAATAATTACATCAATTAACCTTGAATATAATCCACCCCTGTTTTAATGAGTCCATTGACTATTAATCAATTCCCGTGTCCGGTTAAATGAACAATAATTCGTATTTATAAGTATCCCCCCACCGTACCCAATTAAGCGTATGTGGTTATATATAGATACGTCAAATTGTAACCTTTATATTAAATTAACGAGGTATCGTTTATTTAATATAAAGCCCATTGATAGCCCATAGTCTAATTTCCACAAGTGTCGATCTTTTGTCCAAACCCCAATTATGGTCCAAAGCCCAATAACCCCGTCTTAAATATTTAGCCCAACATCATGATTACTTCGATTTAAATAAGCATAATAATAACTTAGCTACTAGAAATTAATTTTAAAAGGTTGAACATAACTTACAATGAGTATTAATAGCGTAGCGTTACACGGATAGAGTTTCGACTTACAAACTTAAAACATTCGCCACTATAACCTTATTATTATTAAACTTAAATTAAAATTAAAATTATAAAATATAAATATAAATATATTGTAGATAGATAGATAGAAAAAGGTGTGTTTTCATCGAGAAGAATGGTGGCCTTTTATAGGCCCACGTTTAACTGTTGTACTCCGCGAGTGCGGAGGTTTTATTCATCACAGCTCCGCGAGTGCGAGCTCTGGATTCCAACTCATAGATCAAATCCAAAACGTGGGTTGTGTATAATTATAATATATAATAATATATATAATTAATTATATATTATATTATATTCTTGTGCATAGTTGACTTGTAATTTTTGGTCCGTTGCGTCGCGCGCTGAAAGTTGGTTCATGTCCCGGTTCCGGATTTTCGAACACCTTTTCGTATAATTTAATATCTTGTACTTTGCTTTTTGCGGCTTGTACTCTTGACATTTTTAGACGTTTCTCATCAATAAATTGAACCACTTAGATTGTACTTTGTACTTTTTAGCTTTTTGGTCGTTTGCGTCTTCAAATCGTCAAATCTGTCTTTTGTCTTCACCTTTTATTATTTAAACGAATATCACTTGTAAATAGAACAATTGCAACTAAAAGCTTGTCTTTCTTGAAGGATAATGATATGAAATATATGTTCGTTTTTAGCATTATCACTCACTCCAACTACTGAATTCGTCACTTGTGGGAATGTTTTATTTAGCAGTTGCAATTCGATGTTCTTTTTCTCAATTTGGTGAGAAGCGAACATCACTAATCCGTAAACATAACATGCTTCTTTAAGTTGCGTGTTGGAAGCTCTTTCTAAAGAACGAAATCCTATCTTAGGATATGTGGAGTCAAAATAGGCTCTTAACCCGTAGCGTAAAATTGCATTTGGGTTCCCCGCACTTAATGCTTTAAAGAAAACACGGCGTAACTTAAGGTCTCCCCAATGTGATATACCCCATCTTTCAAAGGAAAGCCTTTTATAAACTAAGGCATGCCTGGAATGTCTTTCAAACGTTCGACAACCTAATTTCACCGTAAATAATTGTGCCGATGAATTCTGACCAACTTTAGACAAGATTTCATCAATCATATCCCCTGGTAGGTCTTCTAAAATATTTGGTCGTCTATCCTTAACATCCATTTTGTGTTTTTATACTGTAAAATAGACGAAGATTAGATTTGTAACAGATAATTAACAAACATTACAAGCAATTTTTACATATAACATAAAAGTACAAACACACTACAATACATATATTACACAATATGATTACAACTCTTTATTCTGACTCACTCGTTTCTTGCTCTTCGGACTTGGTTCGCTTTGCTAACTTCCTAGGGATATATGGTGTTCCTCTAATACGAGTCGTCGTTTTCACAAATGGTTTAGAAAAACCTGGTGGCTTAGATGTTCTCGGGTTATAGTTAAAATTTAAGAAATACGGGTGTTTACGATAGAGTTCATCAGATTTGGAAATCGGGTTTTTCTATTTTTATAGCTTTTCCCTTATTATTTTCTTTTACTTCATTAAATTGGGTTGGGGTATTTCTATAACATCATCGGAATCCTTATTGGGATCCGATTCATCAGAAAATTGGTAATTTTCCCAATATTTTGCTTCCTCGGCGGAAACACCATTGACCATTTTTAACTTTGGTCCATTGGTTAAGGATTTTCTTTTATTTCTCTATTTTTCTGGGGTTCCTAATATTTCCTCCTCCAGAACCTCTTTTTCCGGTTCCTCTTCTTCCGGTTCCTCTTCTTCCGGTTCCTCTTCGGGAATTTGTGAATCTTCCCAAAATATATTCGACTCTTCATTATTATTAGGTGAGTCGATGAGATTTGTACTAGAGGTAGACATCTATCACACAATATCAAACACGTTAAGAGATTAATATATCACATAATATTTACATGTTAACAATATGCAGTTTCCAAAAAAAAGTGTTAAGCAATCGTTTTTAAAGAAAAACACGGTCGAAGTCCAGACTCACTAATGCATCCTAACAAACTCGATAAGACACACTAATGCAATTTCTGGTTCTCTAAGACCAATGCTCGGATATCAACTGAAATGTCCCCTTTCATATCGATTATAAACGTTTCATATTAATTGATTTCGTTGCTAGGTTTTGACCTCGATATGAGACGTTTTTCAAATACTGCATTCGATTTTTAAAACAACCATAACCTTTATTTTATCGATAAAGGTTTTAAAAGCATTACTAAGATTATCAAATAATGATAATCTAAAATATAGCGTTTACTCATGACCATTACATAATGGTTTACAATAATATTATACTACAATTTAAGTTCTTCGAATGCAGTTTTAAACAATATTATACAAGCATGCTGACTCCATTTCTTGTCTTTAATTAGCATGCAACAGCGAAAGCTCTTAATAATCACCTGGGAATAAACATGCCTTAAACGTCAACAAAAATGTTGGTGAGTTATAGGTTTAACCTATATATCAAATTGTAATAATAGACCACAAGATTTCATTTCCATTTTTCATAAACATCATGCATGCATATAACAATCTGCATAAAAATTATTCATATGTTGAACACCTGATAACCGACATTAACAAAATGCATATAGAATATCCCCAAAACAGAAATCCATCTGTATTAATAACTCGAAGTACTAAAGCATACCATTTCCCAGTATGGGGGGAGTTAGTTCCCATAGATCTACCTTTAGGATTCGCGTCAATTAGGGTGTCTGTTCCCTAATTCTTAGGCTACCAAGCTAAAAAGGTGATATTCGGTATTCATAATCCAACATAGAATGTAATTTCAAGTACTTGTGTCTATTTTGTAAAACATTTACAAAATTGCATGTATTTTCATCCCAAAAATATTAGATAGTAAAAATGGGACTATAACTCACTTTCACGTATTTTCACTTCGTCAGAAAATAAGACTTGGCCACGGGTCGATTCACGAACCTATAACAAATATATATATATATATATATATATATATATATATATATATATATATATATATATATATATATATATATATATATATATATATATATATATATATGTGTGTGTGTGTGTGTGTGTGTATATATATATATATGTGTGTATATATATATGTATATATATATATATATATATATATATATATATCAAAGTATGATCGAAATATATTCACAACATATTTTATTACGTTTTAACGATTTAAATTGTTAAATTAGCAGTCCAACATTAGAAGTCCACAATTAGTAGTCCACAGTTAGTAGTTCATAAATAAATCAATATAATATCTCTAATCAATCCACAACCCAGTGTATACAAGTCTCAGACTCGATCACAACTCAAAGTATATATATTATTTTGGAATCAATCTCAACCCTGTAAAGCTAACTCGATCATTACCGCATATAGAGTGTCTATGGTTGTTCCAAATAATATATATAGATGACGTCGATATGATATGTTAAAACATTGTATACGTGTCTATGGTCTATCAAGATTACATAATATATGTTAGAATACATGTATAATACAATTTAAGTTAGTTAAATTATGGTTAGTATAGATTTATTACAAAGTTTCACGTAGCTAAAGCAAGCAAAATTATCCGATTTTGTTTTACCCATAATTTCTTCGTTTTAAATCCGTTTTGAGTGAATCCAATTGCTATGGTTTCATATCGAACCAAAGATTAATAATCTAAACATAAAAAGTATAGATTTATAGTCAGAAATATAAGTTACAAGTCATTTTTGTAAGAGGTAGTCATTTTAGTCGAAAGAACGACGTCTTGATGACCATTTTGAAAAACATACTTCCACTTTGAGTTTAACCATGGTTTTTGGATATAGTTTCATGTTCATAAGAAAAATCATTTTCCCAGAATAACAACTTTTAAATCAAAGTTTATCAAAGTTTTTAATTATCTAACCCAAAACAGTCCCCGGTTTTACTACAACAGCGTATGTCCGGTTTTACGGTGTTCTTCGTGTTTCCAGGTTTTAAATCGTTAAGTTAGCATATCATATAGATATAGAACATGTGTTTAGTTGATTTTAAAAGTTAAGTTAGCAGGATTAACTTTGTTTGCGAACAAGTTTAGAATTAACTAAACTATGTTCTAGTGATTACAAGTTTAAATCTTCGAATAAGATAGTTATATATATATGAAACGAATGATGTTATGAACATCATTACTACCTCAAGTTTAGTAGGCAAACCTACTAGAAGTGACAAGAAATGATCTAGCTTCAAAGGATTCTTGGATGGCTTGAAAGTTCTTGAAGTAGAATCATGACATGAAAACAAGTTCAAGTAAGATTATCACTCGAATTAAGATTGTTATAGTTATAGAAATTGAATCAAAGTTTGAATCTGAGTATTACCTTGAATTAGAAAGATATACTACTGTAAATAAGAAAGATTTCTTGAGGTTGAATGATCACTTGAAATGGATTAGAAAGATTGAAAGTAATCTTGCAACTTGAAAGGTTTCTTGAAGTGTTCTTGAATGATTCTTTTTATGGTGATCTAAACTTTGATTATGAGATCAAAACTTGCTGAATATGATGAGGGTTAAAAGAGATGGAAGTGTGTGTGTTTAGAGAGTAATATGATGTAGTAATCTAGCATGAAATGGATGTATATATCAATGCATTCCCACGTTTATTTTAGCTAGTCAACAAAGGCTTTCTAGTTTTGTTATTTAGCTTAATAATTCATGGTAAATGACAAAGGTTAATCCCTACATGTTTCTATAATGGATGATGAGTCATTTAGGGCTTCTAAGATCTGATTATTGAGTGTGTATATACCAATAGTGAATACATCTAGAAGCTGGGTATTGTACGAGTACGAATACGGATGAGTACGAGTAGAATTGTTGATGAAAACGAATGAGAATGTAATTGTGACCAACTTTGATAAGTATGAGTGTTTTGATATGTATCTTGAAGTCTTCCAAAAGTGTATTAAGACATCTTAATACATTACATGTATATACATTTTAACTGAGTCGTTAAGTCATCGTTAGTCGTTACATGTAAGTGTTATTTTGAAACTTTTAAGTTAACTATCTTGTTAAATGTAATTAGTCCATTGTTATTATATTTAATGAGATGTTAAATTTTTATGTTAACATGATAACATGGTGTATTAATGTATCTTAATATCATATATATATATATATATATATATATATATATATATATATATATATATATATATATATATATATATATATATATATATATGTTAAAATGTTATTACAACGGTAATCGTTAAATATATATATTGTTTCGAAACCCTTAAGTTAGTAGTCTCGTCTTACCCGTGTAGTTCATTGTTAATACATTTAATGATATATTTAATTATAATTTTATCATGTTAAACATAGTGTGTTAATATCCTAATACAATACATATGTATTTATTTTAATTAGAACGTTGTTATAACGATAATCGTTATATATATATATATATATATATATATATATATATATATATATATATATATATATATATATATATATATATATATATATATATATATATATATATCGTTTCGAGTTTCTTTAATTCAGTAGTTTCATTTTATGCATATAACTCTTTGTTAATATACTTGATGAGATACTTACTCATCATAATCTCATGTTAACTATATATATATATATATATATATATATATATATATATATATATATATATATCCATATATATATCATCATGTAGTCTTTACAAGTTTTTAACGTTTGTGAATCGTTTGTCAATTTGGGTGGTCAATTGTCTACATGAAACTCATTTCAAATAATCAAGTCTTAACAAGTTTGATTGTTTAACATGTTGGAAACATTTAATCATGTAAATATAGTTTTGATTTAATATATAATCATGGAAAAGCTCGGGTAACTACAGCAAAATCTCTAACCCTTCATATGAAAATAACTTCATATATTTATAATGGGTCAAAAGATGCAATAAAGTGTTGCAACCTTTCAAAATGGGTCATTTTGATATGACACAACCCTTGGTAATTAACAATTTTGATATGACACAACCCTTGGTAATTAACCCCTTGAAATGGTGTTAAAATGGGCTAGAAAACATGTTAAAACCGTGCCTTACCTTCCAGGAATGAAGTACAACTTTTGGTGAACCGAAGCAAATTTTCAGTCAAAAGTTACCACCCTTTCAGTGCAGCCCGTATGTATACTTGGCAAGTAAGACTCAAACCATTAAAAAGAGGTCAAGTGAGTTTAATTGAAGACCCAAATGGGTCCAAGTATTTAATAGAAAAGACAAAGAAGGGGGTCCAAATTTTAAGCCCACCAAAGTCCAAGTTATTTTAAAAGATCAATTGGGTCTAGGCATGACCCAAAAGGGTCTTGGTACTAAAATTGAATCTCGGATTAGATCTGGCGATCTGCAATGATGAACGATCTTAATCGCATCCATTCAATTCGTCAGCGAACGATCTTAAATTCTTAATCCCTCAATCCCTCAATCGCTACTAAAAAAACCCTAAACGATCCTCGATCTTAATCGGCTAATCGCTCAAGAACCCTAAATTAATCGCTGCTCAAAAAACGATCGTGGTGGAATCGTTTGAGATTTTGAAAATGGCAGTTGATGTTATAGCGAGGGGGTACGTAATAGTTATTATTTTACTACGAAATAATATTAAATACGATACAATTTTACACAAGTTATTTATTTATTTAAAGAATGGATATACCTAAACCTTACTACAACACTTATAGGCAGTGTACCTAATCATAGAGTAGTGTAGTTTTTAGTAAGTCCGGTTCGTTCCATAGGGAGCTAATTGAAAACGTACTATATTTTTATACAACTATATTTATATAAATATATATAATTATATATAGGTAGTATTATTATTATTATTATAAAAGGGGGGTTTTACCGTTTAATGACCGGTTTGTCGATTTTATATTTTTAGGTGTAAAGATAAACGACAATAATTAAAGTGCGTAAAATAAATAATGATAAATAAAATGCGATATATAAAATTGCGAGTAATAAAATGACGGTAAATAAAAGTACGATGAAATATGATATAAAAGTATTATGCTTATTTAAACTTCCGTAATCATGATGTTCGACGTGTTGATTTTAATTTATTATCATGGGTTAATTGTCCTTTGTCCTGGTTTATTCGATATGTCCATACAGTTTTTGTCCATAACGGTCCATCGGTCATAAATATAAAGTGCGAGTGTATTCGTCAAACTAATCTTATACCCGAAGTCAAATATTCCAACTAATTGGGGATTCGAACTGTAACAAGGTTTTAATACTTAGTTTAATGAATACACCAGGTTATCGACTGCGTGCAATCCAAGGTTTTAATACTTTGTTAACAATTACACCAATTATCGTTGTATGTAATCCACTCCTGTTTTAATGAGATATGAATATTAATTTATCCAATTGATCAGTTTGAATAATCAATTACCCAACCCGAATAATTAATTAAATGATTGTAAAGGATGTCGTATAAACGTCACTAAGTAGGACATTCGTAATCATTTTAATAATTATTAGATTAACTAATTTGAAGATAGGTTCGACAGATTCCAATGAGTTGTCGCTCAATTAGACAATACCCCCCATCTATTAATAGTCATAGTCCAATGTCCACAAGTTTCGGTCTTTTGTCCACACCCGAATTATGGTACAAAATCCAATAACCCCATCTTAATATTTAGCCCAACATCACGATTACTTCGATTTAAATAAGCATAATAATAACTTAGTTACGAGACATTAAATTAAAAAGGAAGAACGTAGCTTACAGTGATTATTAATAGCGTGGCGTTACACGGACAGAGTTTCAACTTACAAACTTAAAACATTCGCCACTATAACCTTATTATTATTAACTTAAATTAAAATTAAAATTATAAATATAAATATATATATTTTACGTAGATAGAAAGAAAGAAAAAGGGATGGTTCATCGAGCAGAATTCGCGAGCTTTTATAGGCCCACTTTGAACTGTACAGCTCCGCGAGTGCGGAGCTTTTGTGCTTCACAGCTCCTCGAGTGCTGAGGTTCGCATTCCAGCTCACACAAATTGGATCCTAGGCTGCCGACGTTTATTTTTATAATATATAAATATAATATATATATAATTTACATAATTATTTATATATTATATTATATTTATGTGCATAGTTGACTTGTAATTTTAGGTCCGTTGCGTCGTGCATTGAAAGTTGGTTCATGTCTCGGTTCCGGATTTTCGAACGCCTTTTCGTACGATTTAATATCTTGTACTTTACGTTTCACGGCTTGTACTCTTGTCATTTTTAGGCATTTCTCATCAATAATTTGAACCTCTTTGATTGTACTTTGTACTTTTTGGCGTTTTGGTCATTTGCGTCTTCAATTCGTCGAATCTGCCTTTTGTCTTCACCTTTTATTATTTAAACGAATATCACTTGTAAATAGAACAATTGTAACCAATATCTTGTCTTTCTTGAGGGATAATGCTATGAAATATATGTTCGTTTTTAGCATTATCAAATATTCCCACACTTGAGCGTTGCTTGTCCTCAAGCAATATAGTCTTTAAATAAAAATACTAGAATCACTTCTTTATTCTTCACACTTTGTACATCAGTGATTTCTATACGGCGGTATGAACAATGGTAGTAACATTGTGGTTTACAGTCCCACATGACTATAAAAATTTAGATCCTTTAGGAAATTGGATCTTTATGAAAACATTTGATCTTTTGAAAATTTAATCTAGCTTTTATCCTAGATAAGTTTTCCAGAATAACCCTTCCTCGGTGTTTGCAAAATATTTTTGTGGGTTGCGTGGGTTTCATATTTAAAATTTTAGCTCAAAACTTACGGTTTTGTGTCACCCACTTGCTAACCTTGTATTAGGAAAGCAACACGTCCAGTATACTTGCTTCGTATATTACCTTTCGGTAAACTACCGTCCGGTTGTAAAGGAAAGCGTTGAATAAGCAACTGTTAAGGCAATGTCCTGTGACATGCTTTTGATTATGGTCTATATCGTGTCTGATGCAATTACTATCCTTGGTAGGAGCAATAATAAAGATCACCCTATAGTTTTTTGATTTGGCACAAGGTCCTGTCTTCGACCATGCTATGCAACCACCGTTCTTACGGTTGACACCCGATTTGGTTCAGGTGACCTAATGAATTCCGGTGAATTCTTAGGATTTTACGTTCAATGGTAATGAGCGCATTGAAAATGGGTTTTTAGAAAACAAATCGGTTTGTAATTTTGATCAAAATATTTTCTCGTTCAAGCTCGAGTTCAGATATCATCGAATTCCATGAGTTTGTAATTCTCAATCTTTAAGGTCAATCTCTAGGATTGAGTAATATCAGGCTTAAATGCTGATTTTTAATCTTTAAGAAGATTATCCTTTCTGGGGGTCTGATTCATTAGTCTTATCAAGCTAATTTGCATGGTGCCCTCCCCATTTTACGAGACAAATCCTCTCATGGTTAGGATAAGTCTGACCACATGGTGACCCTGTTTGATGCTGAGGTCCGTGGATTTCTAGCTGATTTTCGAGATGACTTTTCTAGATTTTTCGTCAACCTACAGCTGGTCTGGACGACAACTTCCTGACCTAAATCAAGAAGCGTGTGTCTTTTTCCTCGGAAGACTTTACTTCCCTTTAAATCAAGTGGTACATTTCTTTCAAATATATTATAAGCAATCGGGTAAAACTGATAAAATCATTCAAAACAAAAGTAACTTCAATTATTTGTACAAAAATATGTGATATGTAATTTGAATAACTTGGTAAATTTTTCCCACACTTGGCTTTTATTTTATTTTCTTTGTCTTTTTAATCTCCCCTACTCCATTTTTAAATAAATTCTAACATTTTGGGTTGTTTCTCAATTTATGTCCTTTCCGAGGTAACAATAATTTTGACGTTAACACCTAGTTTTATCGTTCATAAATATGTATTAACATGATTTTGAATTCATTTAGTTGAAAATTTTTAAAATTTTACTAGAATTGGGTAGTCAGTATATAAGACTAGGGCTGTTCTTTATTATCAGAGAGCACTCGATTCTAATACAACTACTGCGTTACTAGTATTTTTTAATGGTAACCAAGCGTTAAAATCAAAAAATTTTAAAATTCGAAAGAATTTAACCCCTTCCCACACTTAAGATCTTGCAATGCCCTCATTTGCAAGAAATCAGTAACAATTTAAATTATTGAGGGTGATTAGCGTAAAAAGATGATTAAAATTTTACCTAGGTTTCCAAACATATTGTTGGATGCTTTGAATGATAAATTGTGCACTTCATTTGTTCATTTCGTCTGTTGTTACATCACATTTTTTTTCATTTTGTCGTCAAAATTATTGCTTTTGCTGAACTTAATGCCAGTTTTTGAAAGTTCGATGTTTTTACCCTGTTTATAAGATAAACTACAAATAAATATATACATACTTTTTTTTTTTAATAAAACCTTTTACTTATAAAACAAATAATTAATTAATTTTAAAAATTTGTTTTCCTTGGTATTTAGGACGAGGTCATTTCGGTACGTTTACCTAATCCGTCCCTCGACAAAATTTTAAAATTTGTCATTTTAAAGCGATTGTTTTAAAAGCAAAGATTTTTGGGTTTTTTAAATGTTTTTGGCATAATTTAAATCAATAAGATTAAAAATAATGATAATAAAATTTCTCGTCCCGCCCTCGGGTAAAGCAATTTATGTTCAACGACCTAGTCTTCAACTCACGACGAATTTTTGAAATCATTTTTTAAACTTAATGAAATAAAGTAAATTTTGTTTTTAAATTCACACAAAACTTAAATAAAGAAAACATATAAATTTTAAATAAAACCTACAAAACAAAAAAACAAAAATAAATTCAGAATGGGGGGAGAAAACTAGTTCTTTAATGTCTGTTAGCGGAAAAGACCAATCGGATTCCATTCTCGGAACTACACGAGAACAGAACAACTAACTCTAGACAACATTTTCTTTTTAGAAATTTTGAATCTCCCCACACTTAGGTAGCTTTGGTGTCGAAATTGTGATTAACTTCATCGTCAATTTCTCTTGGACCATAATCAACTTGCATATCTGTGACTTTTGCTTTAAGCCATTGGTCGGATTCTTGTGTAATATCCACAAATTCAACTAGTTTCGCCTTTTCTTTGGGCGATAGATTGGATACTAACCGGTTACATAACTTAAAGTTCCCCTTGGTTCTAGCATCGTGAATCCGTTTAATAAGTTTCTTCATTGAACTGTTAATAACGGGGTCATTTAATTTCACATCAACAACGGGGTTCTTTGTTATCAAGTCATCATTAGGTGTTACTTCATCTTCCCTACACTTAGGCGTTTTATTATTGTTAAGCACTACTGTTGAAGATGGTAAAACAATGTGCTTCTCATCGTTCGTTTTTACTGGTTCAACAGTTTTGGTTGGTGGAGATTTAGACTTTCGACTCACAAAGGTGATCGATTTTTCACCATCACTAAGTGTCATTCTACCCTTTCTTACATCAATAAACGCCTCGGTGGATGCTAAGAATGGTCGACCTAAAATTAAAGGAATGTTTGAGTCCTCTTCTATGTCAATAACAACAAATTCGACTAGAAACATTAAATTACCCACTTGAACGGGTAGGTTGTCAGGAATTCCAACTGGGTGCCTAATGGTTTGATCAAAGAGTCGAACACTCATTTTCGTTGGACTTAACTCACCTACTCCTAATCTCTTATATAATGAAAGAGGCATAACACTCACACTCGCACCTAAATCTGCTAGTGCATCATACATGACACAATCACTAAGTAGACAAGGAACAATAAATTCACCCGAATCACCCAACCTTGGTGGAGGTTTTGGTGGATCTGTCTTTACCGGGTTTACTTTTACGATTTTTGTTTCTTGCACTTTCTTATTCTTCTTCTTCTTTCTAGAGGTATCACAAACTTTATTACCTATTACTTGCTCATACTCAACTCCTTTTCTTGGAAACGGTATGGGTGATCTGTATGGTGCCACCACTGGCTTTACATACTCGGGTGGTGGTGGTGTTGTAACTTCTTCATTGTTACTCACATCAAAAACCTTCCCATCTTCTGATGCTGGTTTTTCAGAATTTATTGAAACCATATTAACATTCTCATTCTGAGGATTTACTTCAGTATTACTCAGTAGCTTTCCTTGTTCCCTCTCACTCATCAAGCTAGCAAGAGTACCTACATGTTTTTATAGATTCAAAATGGAAGCTTGTTGAGTTCTTAATGACTGATCAAACCTCTCATTCATTTGGGTTTGAGATGTAATGAATTGTGTTTGAGATTCCATTAGCTTTGCCATCATTTCTTCCAGATTTGGCTTTTTCTGTTCGGTTTGTTGTGGTGGTTTAAATAAGCCAGGTCTTTGTTGATTGAAAGTGTTGTTTTGAGTTGGTTGGTTATTCGGACCTTGTTGGTTGTACGAGTTATTGTTGGGTCCATTTGGATTGTAAAGAATGTTTTGATTTCGATTGAAGTTTGGCCTTGGCGGTTGATAATTATTTTGATAATTATTTCCCGGCCTTTGATTCATGTAGGAAACATTCTCATGTTGTTCCATTGTTTGCTCAATGTGACAATCTTTCGTTAAGTGTGGTCCACTGCATTGCTCACAACTGATTCGTATTGCGTGAATATCTTTAGTCATCTTTTCCATTCGTCTTTCAAAAGCATCTATTTTTACGGAAACGGAATCAAAGTCATGGCTAGAATCGGCTCTAGCTGCTTTAGATGAATGAAAAATATCTTTTTCCTGGTGCCACTCATGCAAGTGGGAAGCTGTGTTATCAATGATTTTGTGAGCTTCGGTTGCGGTTTTCTTCATAATGGAACCACCAGCTGCTGTGTCGATGTCTTTTCATGTAGCAACGTTGACACCTTGGTAGAATATTTGTACTATTTGATAAGTGTCTAAACCATTTTGTGGACATCCTCTCAACAACTTTCCAAATCTTGTCCACGCCTCATATAGAGTTTCATTTGGCTTTTGTGTGAACGTAACTATTTCTCCTTGAAGTCTCACGGCTTTAGATGCCAGAAAGAATTGTTTAAGAAAATTTTCAACTAAAACATCCCATGTATCAATCGCCCCTTCAGGTAACGATTCTAACCACTCTTTGGCTTCTCACTTTAAAGTCCAGGGAAATAACATGAGATATATCTATTCATCCTCAACTTCTCGAATTTTGAATAGTGTACAAATCCTATTAAAGGTACGAAGATGTTCGTTTGGATCTTCTTTTGGCGTACCACTAAATTGGCATTGGTTAGTTACCATGTGTAGGATTTGTCCTTTGATTTCATAATTTGGTGCATTAACATCTGGGTTAATAATGGTGTGACCTTGGCCCGTGCGTGTAGCTCTCATTCGGTCTTCCATACTTAGAGATTCTTGATTTTCCATGATTGGATTTGTTGAATCTGAATCACTAAGGGATTCTGATTTAATGGTTTCTTCCTCGACAATCTCTGTTTGAATGATTGGTGGTTCCGGAGGAAAGATTAATGGTTCAGGATCTCTGAATTGTCCCTGAATATCCTCCGGATTCTCAATTGTGAGGTCGGGTTCAAAAAATGGATTATCGGAAATTTGAATTGGAGTACTTGTTCGACTTGATGACGATTCTAAAGAAAAATCAACGGCGACAATATTTGCTAAATGTCTTGATCGAGTTACAGGTGGTGAACGTATGAAGGTGGTGAACGTTTTGCTTGGTTCATTCACAGAATATCCTATTAGTTATAAAAAGAAAGAAAAATTATATAAGTTATCCAATTAATAGACTTTTCTGCTTTTGCCCACGTTTCGAATAGTCAAAAGATGTAGTAGGGAGCCAGAACCCTTTAAATCGGAAGCTCACAACTCAGCCACTAACAAATCCAACTATTACTACGAAGCAGAAAATTTTGATGTCTATCAATTTAACCGCTTAAAATAATTTTTCGTTGAAATTTAAAGAAATTTTAGAGAAGTAATAGAGAAAATTCTAAGTCCTAAAAACTAGAGCGGCGAGAAATAAGAAAGAAAAAGAGTGCGTCGAAAAACGTCAAAAAATAAAAGGTCGAAAAATAAGGCGTCGAAAAATAAAAATAGGGTAGCGCGTCGAAACTTAAAAAAAAAAACTAAAATTTATAAACAGCGTCGCAAAATTCTAAAGCACCTAAATCTTAGACCATACCTTGACAAGTTTGTCATTGTTTTCATTGATAACATACTTATTTACTCAAAGAATGACCAAGAACACGGTGAACATTTGAGAAAGGTGTTAGAAGTATTGAGGAAGGAAGAATTGTACGCTAAGTTTTCAAAGTGTGCATTTTGGTTGGAAGAAGTTCAATTCCTCGGTCACATAGTGAACAAAGAAGGTATTAAGGTGGATCCGGCAAAGATAGAAACTGTTGAAAAGTGGGAAACCCCGAAAACTCCGAAACACATACGCCAGTTTTTAGGACTAGCTGGTTACTACAGAAGGTTCATCCAAAATTTTTCCAGAATAGCAAAACCCTTGACTGCATTAACGCATAAAGGGAAGAAATTTGAATGGAATGATGAACAAGAGAAAGCGTTTCAGTTATTGAAGAAAAAGCTAACTACGGCACCTATATTGTCATTACCTGAAGGGAATGATGATTTTGTGATTTATTGTGACGCATCAAAGCAAGGTCTCGGTTGTGTATTAATGCAACGAACGAAGGTGATTGCTTATGCGTCTAGACAATTGAAGATTCACGAACAAAATTATACGACGCATGATTTGGAATTAGGAGCGGTTGTTTTTGCATTAAAGACTTGGAGGCACTACTTATATGAGGTCAAAAGTATTATATATACCGACCACAAAAGTCTTCAACACATATTTAATCAGAAACAACTGAATATGAGGCAGCGTAGGTGGATTGAATTATTGAATGATTACGACTTTGAGATTCGTTACCACCCGGGGAAGGCAAATGTGGTAGCCGATGCCTTGAGCAGGAAGGACAGAGAACCCATTCGAGTAAAATCTATGAATATAATGATTCATAATAACCTTACTACTCAAATAAAGGAGGCGCAACAAGGAGTTTTAAAAGAGGGAAATTTAAAGGATGAAATACCCAAAGGATCGGAGAAGCATCTTAATATTCGGGAAGACGGAACCCGGTATAGGGCTGAAAGGATTTGGGTACCAAAATTTGGAGATATGAGAGAAATGGTACTTAGAGAAGCTCATAAAACCAGATACTCAATACATCCTGGAACGGGGAAGATGTACAAGGATCTCAAGAAACATTTTTGGTGGCCGGGTATGAAAGCCGATGTTGCTAAATACGTAGGAGAATGTTTGACGTGTTCTAAGGTCAAAGCTGAGCATCAGAAACCATCAGGTCTACTTCAACAACCCGAAATCCCAGAATGGAAATGGGAAAACATTACCATGGATTTCATCACTAAATTGCCAAGGACTGCAAGTGGTTTTGATACTATTTGGGTAATAGTTGATCGTCTCACCAAATCAGCACACTTCCTGCCAATAAGAGAAGATGACAAGATGGAGAAGTTAGCACGACTGTATTTGAAGGAAGTCGTCTCCAGACATGGAATACCAATCTCTATTATCTCTGATAGGGATGGCAGATTTATTTCAAGATTCTGGCAGACATTACAGCAAGCATTAGGAACTCGTCTAGACATGAGTACTGCCTATCATCCACAAACTGATGGGCAGAGCGAAAGGATGATACAAACGCTTGAAGACATGCTACGAGCATGTGTTATTGATTTCGGAAACAGTTGGGATCGACATCTACCGTTAGCAGAATTTTCCTACAACAACAGCTACCATTCAAGCATTGAGATGGCGCCGTTTGAAGCACTTTATGGTAGAAATTGCAGGTCTCCGATTTGTTGGAGTGAAGTGGGGGATAGACAGATTACGGGTCCGGAGATTATACAAGAAACTACCGAGAAGATCATCCAAATTCAACAACGGTTGAAAACCGCCCAAAGTCGACAAAAGAGCTACGCTGACATTAAAAGAAAAGATATAGAATTTGAAATTGGAGAGATGGTCATGCTTAAAGTTGCACCTTGGAAAGGCGTTGTTCGATTTGGTAAACGAGGGAAATTAAATCCAAGGTATATTGGACCATTCAAGATTATTGATCCTGTCGGACCAGTAGCTTACCGACTTGAGTTACCTCAACAACTCGCGGCTGTACATAACACTTTCCACGTCTCGAATTTGAAGAAATGTTTTGCTAAAGAAGATCTCACTATTCCGTTAGATGAAATCCAAATCAATGAAAAACTCCAATTCATCGAAGAACCCGTCGAAATAATGGATCGTGAGGTTAAAAGACTTAAGCAAAACAAGATACCAATTGTTAAGGTTCGATGGAATGCTCGTAGAGGACCCGAGTTTACCTGGGAGCATGAAGATCAGATGAAGAAGAAATACCCACATCTATTTCCAGAAGATTCGTCAACACCTTCAACAGCTTAAAATTTCGGGACGAAATTTATTTAACAGGTAGGTACTGTAGTGACCCGAACTTTTCCATGTTTATATATATTAATTGAGATTGATATTTACATGATTAATTGTTTCCAACATGTTAAGCAATCAAACTTGTTAAGACTTGATTAATTGAAATATGTTTCATATAGACAATTGACCACCCAAGTTGACCGGTGATTCACAAATGTTAAAACTTGTAAAAACTATATGATGACATATATATGGATATATATATAGTTAACATGATACTATGATAAGTAAACATATCATTAAGTATATTAACAATGAACTACATATGTAAAAACAAGACTACTAACTTAATGATTTTTAAACGAGACATATATGTAACGATTATCGTTGTAAAGACATTTAATGTATATATATCATATTAAGAGATATTCATACATGATAATATCATGATAATATAATAATTTAAAATCTCATTTGATATTATAAACATTGGGTTAACAACATTTAACAAGATCGTTAACCTAAAGGTTTCAAAACAACACTTACATGTAACGACTAACGATGACTTAACGACTCAGTTAAAATGTATATACATGTAGTGTTTTAATATGTATTTATACACTTTTGAAAGACTTCAATACACTTATCAAAATACTTCTACTTAACAAAAATGCTTACAATTACATCCTCGTTCAGTTTCATCAACAATTCTACTCGTATGCACCCATATTCGTACTCGTACAATACACAGCTTTTAGATGTATGTACTATTGGTATATACACTCCAATGATCAGCTCTTAGCAGCCCATATGAGTCACCTAACACATGTGGGAGCCATCATTTGGCAACTAGCATGAAATATCTCATAAAATTACAAAAATATGAGTAATCATTCATGACTTATTTACATGAAAACAAAATTACATATCCTTTATATCTAATCCATACACCAACGACCAAAAACACCTACAAACACTTTCATTCTTCAATTTTCTTCATCTAATTGATCTCTCTCAAGTTCTATCTTCAAGTTCTAAGTGTTTTTCATAAATTCCAAAAGTTCTAGTTTCATAAAATCAAGAATACTTTCAAGTTTGCTAGCTCACTTCCAATCTTGTAAGGTGATCATCCAACCTCAAGAAATCTTTGTTTCTTACAGTAGATTATCATTCTAATACAAGGTAATAATCATATTCAAACTTTGGTTTAATTTCTATAACTATAACAATCTTATTTCAAGTGATGATCTTACTTGAACTTGTTTTCGTGTCATGATTCTGCTTCAAGAACTTCGAGCCATCCAAGGATCCGTTGAAGCTAGATCCAATTTTCTCTTTTCCAGTAGGTTTATCCAAGGAACTTAAGGTAGTAATGATGTTCATAACATCATTCGATTCATACATATAAAGCTATCTTATTCGAAGGCTTAAACTTGTAATCACTAGAACATAGTTTAGTTAATTCTAAACTTGTTCGCAAACAAAAGTTAATCCTTCTAACTTGACTTTTAAAATCAACTAAACACATGTTATATATCTATATGATATGCTAACTTAATGATTTAAAACCTGGAAACACGAAAAACACCGTAAAACCGGATTTACGCCGTCGTAGTAACACCGCGGGCTGTTTTGGGTTAGTTAATTAAAAACTATGATAAACTTTGAATTAAAAGTTGTTATTCTAAGAAAATGATTTTTATTATGAACATGAAACTATATCCAAAAATTATGGTTAAACTCAAAGTGGAAGTATGTTTTCTAAAATGGTCATCTAGACGTCGTTCTTTCGACTGAAATGACTACCTTTACAAAAACGACTTGTAACTTATTTTTCCGACTATAAACCTAGACTTTTCTGTTTAGATTCATAAAATAGAGTTCAATATGAAACCATAGCAATTTGATTCACTCAAAACGGATTTAAAATGAAGAAGTTATGGGTAAAACAAGATTGGATAATTTTTCTCATTTTAGCTACGTGAAAATTGGTAACAAATCTATTCCAACCATAACTTAATCAACTTGTATTGTATATTATGTAATCTTGAGATACCATAGACACGTATACAATGTTTCGACCTATCATGTCGACACATCTATATATATTTCGGAACAACCATAGACACTCTATATGTGAATGTTGGAGTTAGCTATACAGGGTTGAGGTTGATTCCAAAATATATATAGTTTGAGTTGTGATCAATACTGAGATACGTATACACTGGGTCGTGGATTGATTCAAGATAATATTTATCGATTTATTTCTGTACATCTAATTGTGGACAACTAGTTGTAGGTTACTAACGAGGACAGCTGACTTAATAAACTTAAAACATCAAAATATATTAAAAGTGTTATAAATATATTTTGAACATACTTTGATATATATGTATATATTGTTATAGGTTCATGAATCAACCAGTGGCCAAGTCTTACTTCCCGACGAAGTAAAAATCTGTGAAAGTGAGTTATAGTCCCACTTTTAAAATCTAATATTTTTGGGATGAGAATACATGCAGGTTTTATAAATGATTTACAAAATAGACACAAGTACGTGAAACTACATTCTATGGTTGAATTATCGAAATCGAATATGCCCCTTTTTATTAAGTCTGGTAATCTAAGAATTAGGGAACAGACACCCTAATTGACGCGAATCCTAAAGATAGATCTATCGAGCCCAACAAGCCCCATCCAAAGTACCGGATGCTTTAGTACTTCGAAATTTATATCATATCCGAAGGGTGTCCCGGAATGATGGGGATATTCTTATATATGCATCTTGTTAATGTCGGTTACCAGGTGTTCACCATATGAATGATTTTTATCTCTATGTATGGGATGTGTATTGAAATATGAAATCTTGTGGTCTATTATTATGATTTGATATATATAGGTTAAACCTATAACTCACCAACATTTTTGTTGACGTTTTAAGCATGTTTATTCTCAGGTGATTATTAAGAGCTTCCGCTGTCGCATACTTAAATAAGGACGAGATTTGGAGTCCATGCTTGTATGATATTGTGTAAAAACTGCATTCAAGAAACTTATTTTGTTGTAACATATTTGTATTGTAAACCATTATATAATGGTCGTGTGTAAACAGGATATTTTAGATTATCATTATTTGATAATCTACGTAAAGCTTTTTAAAACCTTTATCTATGAAATAAAGGTTATGGTTTGTTTTAAAAATGAATGCAGTCTTTGAAAAACGTCTCATATAGAGGTCAAAACCTCGCAACGAAATCAATTAATATGGAACGTTTTTAATCAATAAGAACGGGACATTTCAGTTGGTATCCGAGCGTTGGTCTTAGAGAACCGGAATTTTGCATTAGTGTGTCTTATTTAGTTTCTTAGGATGCATTAGTGAGTCTCGACTTCGACCGTGTTTACTTGAAAAATGATTGCTTAACAAATTTTGTTGGAAACTATATATTTTTAACATGTGAATATTATGTGATATATTAATCTCTTAACGCGTTTGATATTATGTGATAGATGTCTACCTCTAGAACAAGTCCCATTGACTCACCTAATAATAATGAAGAGTCAAATGTAAATTGGAATGATTCGTGGACTGATTCACAAGTTCCCGAAGAGGAACCGGAAGAAGAGTCGGAACCGGAAGAAGAATCGGAACCGGAAGAAGAATCGGAACCGGAAGAAGAAATAGAACCGGTGGGGGAAATAATAAAATGGTTAAGTAAAAGAGAATCCTCAACCAACCGACTAAGGTTAATTATGGTCAATGGTGTTTCCGCCAAGGAAGCAAAATATTGGGAGGATTACCAATTCTCCGATGAATCGGATTCCGACGAGAATTCCGATGATGTTATAGAAATTACCCCAACTGAATTTAAAAAGGCAAAAGAAAATAATAAGGGAAAGGGCATAAAAATAGAGAAATCTAATTCCAACCCCCATGAACTTTATATGTATCGTCAACCCCCGAAGTCCTTAAGTTGTAACAATGACCCGGGAACCTCTAAACCACCAGGTTTTTCTAAACCAATGTGGATAACGACGGCTCGTATTAGGGGAACATCATATATCCCTAGAAACTTGGCAAAACGAACCAAAATCGAACAAGAAGAAACGAGCGAGTTGGAATAAGATAGTTGTATTCGTGTGGTGTAATATATGTAATATAGTGTGCTTATGCTTTATGATATATGTAACAATTGCTTGTATTAATAAGTATTTTTTTTATGAAACTAACTCTTGTCTATTTTACAGTATAAAAACACAAAATGGATAGACAACCCAATATTTTAAGAGACCTACCCGGAGACATGATTGATGAAATCTTGTCTAGAGTCGGTCAGAATTCCTCGGCACAACTATTTAAGGCGAGATCATTTTGTAAGACATTCGAAGAACGTTCCAAGAATGCCTTGGTTTATAAAAGGCTTTCATTTGAAAGATGGGGGATATCACATTGGGAAACCCATAAGTTACGATGTGTTTACTTTGACGCATATATTGCGGGGAACCCAAATGCTATTTTACGCAACGGGTTAAGAAATTATTTTGACTCAATATATCCGAATATTGGACTTCGTGATTTAGAAAAAGCGGCTAACATGCAACATAAAGAAGCATGTTATGCTTACGGATTAGTAATGTTTGCTTCTCACCAAAGTGAGAACAAGAACATCGGGCTACAACTATTAAACAAAACGTTTCCACAAGTGACGGAGTCGGTAATTGGGGTAAGAAATGAGGTTTTTAGATTGTTACGGGACTGTTGGACATTACGTAACCCTCGTCCCTTTGACGACGTTACAACACGTTGTCTTATCAACGGCCATAACGGTTATGTTCCACAAGACCAAGGATGGGAAGTAGTCCTAGTAAAACCAGAATGCATGACTTGTTTCTGGACGTATGAATTACGTGTCTTTATTGCCTTTGCTGAACGACTTGTGTACTAGCTAGAATTATCTTCACAACTATCTTGTATCAAAGTTATTGTGTGCTATATTTCATGCTTTATGTAAAATAAGCGGTATTGTAAGTTGTAAAATATTGTATAAAAGTTTGAACGCGAAATATTATTATAATCAGTTTTTCATATAGAATTGTAGTAGTTGAATTGTATATTAGCTACTAAGTATGAACTTAACGGGTAGGTACTACCCGAATTTAAACTTATAAAACGCTAATATGAAGAAAAAGCTTTTATAAATGAGTTCATATTATGCTACGAAATACTATTAACTACTCTTAATATTCTGTATGATTAACTTGTTCCATTTGACTATTTTGAAGGAAATGGCACCGACTACTCGACACACCGTGAATATGAATGAAGAGGAATTCCGTACTTTTCTAGCTTCAAACATAGCCGCAGTACAGGCTGCGTTACATACCAACAATAACCTTGGATCTAGCAGTACAGGAAATCGTGTAGGATGCACCTACAAAGAATTCACTTCCTGCAAACCTTTGGAATTTGATGGAACCGAAGGACCGATCGGATTGAAACGGTGGACCGAGAAGGTCGAATCGGTGTTTGCCATAAGTAAGTGTACTGAAGAGGACAAAGTGAAGTACGCTACGCATACCTTCACAGGTTCTGCGTTAACATGGTGGAATACCTATTTAGAGCAAGTGGGACAAAACGATGCGTACGCACTACCGTGGTCAGCATTCAAGCACTTGATGAACGAGAAGTACCGTCCCAGAACCGAGGTCAATAAGCTCAAGACAGAACTTAGAGGGTTACGAACCCAAGGATTTGATATTACCACGTACGAAAGACGATTCACAGAATTGTGCCTATTGTGTCCGGGAGCATTCGAAGATGAAGAAGAGAAGATCGACGCGTTTGTAAAAGGATTACCGGAAAGAATCCAAGAAGATATAAGTTCACACGAGCCCGCCTCTATACAATAGGCATGTAGAATGGCTAACAAACTAGTGAACCAGATTGAAGAAAGAATTAAAGAACAGACTGCTGAAGAGGCCAATGTAAAGCAAGTAAAAAGAAAGTGGGAGGAAAACGGTGATAAGAATCACCAATACAACAACAACAGCAGCAATTACAACAATAATCGCAACAATTATCCCAACAATCGCAACATCAATCGCAACTACAACAAACGGCCCAACAACAACAACAACAACAACAACAGCAACTACAACAATCATCCCAACAACAATAATAACCGCAACAACAACAACAATCAGAAGCAGCTATGCCAAAGGTGTGAAAAGTATCACTCGGGGTTCTGCACCAAATTTTGCAACAAGTGTAAAAGAAATGGTCATAGCGCTGCGAAGTGTGAGGTCTACGGACCAGGGGTTAATAGAACGAAAGGAACAAATGGTGTCGGAACGAGTAATGGCGGAGCAAGTAGTGTCGGAGCAAGTTATGCCAATGTAGTTTGTTATAAATGTGGAAAACCGGGCCACATTATTAGAAATTGCCCGAACCAGGAGAACACGAATGGACAAGGCCGTGGAAGAGTTTTCAATATTAATGCGGCAGAGGCACAGGAAGACCCGGAGCTTGTTACGGGTACGTTTCTTATTGACAATAAATTTGCTTACGTTTTATTTGATTCGGGTGCGGATAGAAGCTATATGAGTAGAGATTTTTGTGCTAAATTAAGTTGTCCATTGACGCCTTTGGATAGTAAATTTTTACTCGAATTAGCAAATGGTAAATTAATTTCAGCAGATAATATATGTCGGAATCGAGAAATTAAACTGGTTAGCGAAACATTTAAGATTGATTTGATACCAGTAGAGTTAGGGAGTTTTGATGTGATAATCGGTATGGACTGGTTAAAAGAAGTGAAAGCAGAGATCGTTTGTTACAAAAATGCAATTCGCATTATACGAGAAAAAGGAAAACCCTTAATGGTGTAAGGAGGAAAGGGCAAGACGAAGCTACATCTTATTAGTAATTTGAAGGCACAAAAACTAATAAGAAAAGGTTGCTATGCTGTTCTAGCACACGTCGAGAAAGTACAAACTGAAGAAAAGAGCATCAATGATGTTCCCATTGCAAAAGAATTTCCCGATGTATTTCCAAAAGAATTACCGGGATTACCCCCACAGCGATCCGTTGAATTTCAAATAGATCTTGTACCAGGAGCTGCACCAATAGCTCGTGCTCCTTACAGACTCGCACTCAGCGAGATGAAAGAACTGCAAAGCCAATTACAAGAACTTTTAGAGCGTGGTTTCATTCGACCAAGCACATCACCGTGGGGAGCTCCTGTTTTGTTTGTCAAGAAGAAAGATGGTACATTCAGGTTGTGTATCGACTACCGAGACTTGAACAAACTTACCATCAAGAACCGCTACCCACTACCGAGAATCAACGACTTATTTGATCAACTACAAGGCTCGTCTGTTTATTCAAAGATTGACTTACGTTCCGGGTATCATCAAATGCGAGTGAAAGAAGATGATATTCCAAAGACTACTTTCAGAACACGTTACGGTCATTACGAGTTTATGGTCATGCCGTTTGGTTTAACTAATGCACCAGCTGTGTTCATGGACCTTATGAACCGAGTGTGTGGACCATACCTTGACAAGTTTGTCATTGTTTTCATTGATGACATACTTATTTACTCAAAGAATGACCAAGAACACGGTGAACATTTGAGAAAGGTGTTAGAAGTATTGAGGAAGGAAGAATTGTACGCTAAGTTTTCAAAGTGTGCATTTTGGTTGGAAGAAGTTCAATTCCTCGGTCACATAGTGAACAAAGAAGGTATTAAGGTGGATCCGGCAAAGATAGAAACTGTTGAAAAGTGGGAAACCCCAAAAACTCCGAAACACATACGCCAGTTTTTAGGACTAGCTGGTTACTACAGAAGGTTCATCCAAGATTTTTCCAGAATAGCAAAACCCTTGACTGCATTAACGCATAAAGGGAAGAAATTTGAATGGAATGATGAACAAGAGAAAGCGTTTCAGTTATTGAAGAAAAAGCTAACTACGGCACCTATATTGTCATTACCTGAAGGGAATGATGATTTTGTGATTTATTGTGACGCATCAAAGCAAGGTCTCGGTTGTGTATTAATGCAACGAACGAAGGTGATTGCTTATGCGTCTAGACAATTGAAGATTCACGAACAAAATTATACGACGCATGATTTGGAATTAGGAGCGGTTGTTTTTGCATTAAAGACTTGGAGGCACTACTTATATGGGGTCAAAAGTATTATATATACCGACCACAAAAGTCTTCAACACATATTTAATCAGAAACAACTGAATATGAGGCAGCGTAGGTGGATTGAATTATTGAATGATTACGACTTTGAGATTCTTTACCACCCGGGGAAGGCAAATGTGGTAGCCGATGCCTTGAGCAGGAAGGACAGAGAACCCATTCGAGTAAAATCTATGAATATAATGATTCATAATAACCTTACTACTCAAATAAAGGAGGCGCAACAAGGAGTTTTAAAAGAGGGAAATTTAAAGGATGAAATACCCAAAGGATCGGAGAAGCATCTTAATATTTGGGAAGACGGAACCCGGTATAGGGCTGAAAGGATTTGGGTACCAAAATTTGGAGATATGAGAGAAATGGTACTTAGAGAAGCTCATAAAACCAGATACTCAATACATCCTAGAACGGGGAAGATGTACAAGGATCTCAAGAAACATTTTTGGTGGCCGGGTATGAAAGCCGATGTTGCTAAATACGTAGGAGAATGTTTGACGTGTTCTAAGGTCAAAGCTGAGCATCAGAAACCATCAGGTCTACTTCAACAACCCGAAATCCCAGAATGGAAATGGGAAAACATTACCATGGATTTCATCACTAAATTGCCAAGGACTGCAAGTGGTTTTGATACTATTTGGGTAATAGTTGATCGTCTCACCAAATCAGCACACTTCCTGCCAATAAGAGAAGATGACAAGATGGAGAAGTTAGCACGACTGTATTTGAAGGAAGTCGTCTCCAGACATGGAATACCAATCTCTATTATCTCTGATAGGGATGGCAGATTTATTTCAAGATTCTGGCAGACATTACAGCAAGCATTAGGAACTCGTCTAGACATGAGTACTGCCTATCATCCACAAACTGATGGGCAGAGCGAAAGGATGATACAAACGCTTGAAGACATGCTACGAGCATGTGTTATTGATTTCGGAAACAAACGGGATCGACATCTACCGTTAGCAGAATTTTCCTACAACAACAGCTACCATTCAAGCATTGAGATGGCACCGTTTGAAGCACTTTATGGTAGAAATTGCAGGTCTCCGATTTGTTGGAGTGAAGTGGGGGATAGACAGATTACGGGTCCGGAGATTATACAAGAAACTACCGAGAAGATCATCCAAATTCAACAACGGTTGAAAACCGCCCAAAGTCGACAAAAGAGCTACGCTGACATTAAAAGAAAAGATATAGAATTTGAAATTGGAGAGATGGTCATGCTTAAAGTTGCACCTTGGAAAGGCGTTGTTCGATTTGGTAAACGAGGGAAATTAAATCCAAGGTATATTGGACCATTCAAGATTATTGATCGTGTCGGACCAGTAGCTTACCGACTTGAGTTACCTCAACAACTCGCGGCTGTACATAACACTTTCCACGTCTCGAATTTGAAGAAATGTTTTGCTAAAGAAGATCTCACTATTCCGTTAGATGAAATCCAAATCAACGAAAAACTCCAATTCATCGAAGAACCCGTCGAAATAATGGATCGTGAGGTTAAAAGACTTAAGCAAAACAAGATACCAATTGTTAAGGTTCGATGGAATGCTCGTAGAGGACCCGAGTTTACCTGGGAGCGTGAAGATCAGATGAAGAAGAAATACCCGCATCTATTTCCAGAAGATTCGTCAACACCTTCAACAGCTTAAAATTTCGGGAAGAAATTTATTTAACAGGTAGGTACTGTAGTGACCCGAACTTTTCCATGTTTATATATATTAATTGAGATTGATATTTACATGATTAAATGTTTCCAACATGTTAAGCAATCAAACTTGTTAAGACTTGATTAATTGAAATATGTTTCATATAGACAATTGACCACCCAAGTTGACCGGTGATTCACAAATGTTAAAACTTGTAAAAACTATATGATGACATATATATGGATATATATATAGTTAACATGATACTATGATAAGTAAACATATCATTAAGTATATTAACAATGAACTACATATGTAAAAACAAGACTACTAACTTAATGATTTTTAAACGAGACATATATGTAACGATTATCGTTGTAAAGACATTTAATGTATATATATCATATTAAGAGATATTCATACATGATAATATCATGATAATATAATAATTTAAAATCTCATTTGATATTATAAACATTGGGTTAACAACATTTAACAAGATCGTTAACCTAAAGGTTTCAAAACAACACTTACATGTAACGACTAACGATGACTTAACGACTCAGTTAAAATGTATATACATGTAGTGTTTTAATATGTATTTATACACTTTTGAAAGACTTCAATACACTTATCAAAATACTTCTACTTAACAAAAATGCTTACAATTACATCCTCGTTCAGTTTCATCAACAATTCTACTCGTATGCACCCGTATTCGTACTCGTACAATACACAGCTTTTAGATGTATGTACTATTGGTATATACACTCCAATGATCAGCTCTTAGCAGCCCATGTGAGTCACCTAACACATGTGGAAGCCATCATTTGGCAACTAGCATGAAATATCTCATAAAATTATAAAAATATGAGTAATCATTCATGACTTATTTACATGAAAACAAAATTACATATCCTTTATATCTAATCCATACACCAACGACCAAAAACACCTACAAACACTTTCATTCTTCAATTTTCTTCATCTAATTGATCTCTCTTAAGTTCTATCTTCAAGTTCTAAGTGTTCTTCATAAATTCCAAAAGTTCTAGTTTCATAAAATCAAGAATACTTTCAAGTTTGCTAGCTCACTTCCAATCTTGTAAGGTGATCATCCAACCTCAAGAAATCTTTGTTTCTTACAGTATATTATCATTCTAATACAAGGTAATAATCATATTCAAACTTTGGTTTAATTTCTATAACTATAACAATCTTATTTCAAGTGATGATCTTACTTGAACTTGTTTTCGTGTCATGATTCTGCTTCAAGAACTTCGAGCCATCCAAGGATCCGTTGAAGCTAGATCCAATTTTCTCTTTTCCAGTAGGTTTATCCAAGGAACTTAAGGTAGTAATGATGTTCATAACATCATTCGATTCATACATATAAAGCTATCTTATTCGAAGGCTTAAACTTGTAATCACTAGAACATAGTTTAGTTAATTCTAAACTTGTTCGCAAACAAAAGTTAATCCTTCTAACTTGACTTTTAAAATCAACTAAACACATGTTATATATCTATATGATATGCTAACTTAATGATTTAAAACCTGGAAACACGAAAAACACCGTAAAACCGGATTTACGCCGTCGTAGTAACACCGCGGGCTGTTTTGGGTTAGTTAATTAAAAACTATGATAAACTTTGATTTAAAAGTTGTTATTCTAAGAAAATGATTTTTATTATGAACATGAAACTATATCCAAAAATTATGGTTAAACTCAAAGTGGAAGTATGTTTTCTAAAATGGTCATCTAGACGTCGTTCTTTCGACTGAAATGACTACCTTTACAAAAACGACTTGTAACTTATTTTTCCGACTATAAACCTAGACTTTTCTGTTTAGATTCATAAAATAGAGTTCAATATGAAACCATAGCAATTTGATTCACTCAAAACGGATTTAAAATGAAGAAGTTATGGGTAAAACAAGATTGAATAATTTTTCTCATTTTAGCTACGTGAAAATTGGTAACAAATCTATTCCAACCATAACTTAATCAACTTGTATTATATATTATGTAATCTTGAGATACCATAGACACGTATACAATGTTTCGACCTATCATGTCGACACATCTATATATATTTCGGAACAACCATAGACACTCTATATGTGAATGTTGGAGTTAGCTATACAGGGTTGAGGTTGATTCCAAAATATATATAGTTTGAGTTGTGATCAATACTGAGATACGTATACACTGGGTCGTGGATTGATTCAAGATAATATTTATCGATTTATTTCTGTACATCTAATTGTGGACAACTAGTTGTAGGTTACTAACGAGGACAGCTGACTTAATAAACTTAAAACATCAAAATATATTAAAAGTGTTGTAAATATATTTTGAACATACTTTGATATATATGTATATATTGTTATAGGTTCGTGAATCAACCAGTGGCCAAGTCTTACTTCCCGACGAAGTAAAAATCTGTGAAAGTGAGTTATAGTCCCACTTTTAAAATCTAATATTTTTGGGATGAGAATACATGCAGGTTTTATAAATGATTTACAAAATAGACACAAGTACGTGAAACTACATTCTATGGTTGAATTATCGAAATCGAATATGCCCCTTTTTATTAAGTCTGGTAATCTAAGAATTAGGGAACAGACACCCTAATTGACGCGAATCCTAAAGATAGATCTATCGGGCCCAACAAGCCCCATCCAAAGTACCGGATGCTTTAGTACTTCGAAATTTATATCATATCCGAAGGGTGTCCCGGAATGATGGGGATATTCTTATATATGCATCTTGTTAATGTCGGTTACCAGGTGTTCACCATATGAATGATTTTTATCTCTATGTATGGGATGTGTATTGAAATATGAAATCTTGTGGTCTATTATTATGATTTGATATATATAGGTTAAACCTATAACTCACCAACATTTTTGTTGACGTTTTAAGCATGTTTATTCTCAGGTGATTATTAAGAGCTTCCGCTGTCGCATACTTAAATAAGGACGAGATTTGGAGTCCATGCTTGTATGATATTGTGTAAAAACTGCATTCAAGAAACTTATTTTGTTGTAACATATTTATATTGTAAACCATTATGTAATGGTCGTGTGTAAACAGGATATTTTAGATTATCATTATTTGATAATCTACGTAAAGCTTTTTAAAACCTTTATCTATGAAATAAAGGTTATGGTTTGTTTTAAAAATGAATGCAGTCTTTGAAAAACGTCTCATATAGAGGTCAAAACCTCGCAATAAAATCAATTAATATGGAACGTTTTTAATCAATAAGAACGGGACATTTCAGGATATACCTAAACCTTGCTACAACACTTATAGGCAGTGTACCTAATCGTAGAGTAATGTAGTTTTTAGTAAGTTCGGTTCGTTCCACAGGTGAGCTAACTGAAAACGTACTATATTTTTATACAACTATATTTATATAAATATATATAATTATATATAGGTAGTAGTATTATTATTATTATAAAAAGGGGGTTTTACCGTTTAATGACCGGTTTGTCGATTTTATATTTTTAGGTGTAAAGATAAATGACAATAATTAAAGTGCGTAAAATAAATAACGATAAATAAAATGCGATATAAAAAATTGCGAGTAATAAAATGACGGTAAATAAAAGTACGATGAAATATGAAATAAAAGTATTATGCTTATTTAAACTTCCGTAATCATGATGTTCGACGTGTTGATTTTAATTTATTATCATGGGTTAATTGTCCTTTGTCCTGGTTTATTCGATATGTCCATGCGGTTTTTGTTCATAACGGTCCATCGGTCATAAATATAAAGTGCGAGTGTCTTCGTCAAATTAATCTTATACCCGAAGTCAAATATTCCAACTAATTGGGGATTCGAACTGTAACAAGATTTTAATACTTTGTTTAATGAATACACCAGGTTATTGACTGTGTGCAATCCAAGGTTTTAATACTTTGTTAACAATTACACCAATTATTGTTGTATGTAATCCAATCCTGTTTTAATGAGATATGAATATTAATTTATCCAATTGATCAGTTTGAATAATCAATTACCCAACCCGAATAATTAATTGAATGATTGTAAAGGATGTCGTATAAACGTCACTAAATAGGACATTCGTAATCATTTTAATAATTATTAGATTAACTAATTTGAAGATAGGTTCGACAGATTCCAATGAGTTGTCGCTCAATTAGACAATACCCCCCATCTATTAATAGTCATAGTCTAATATCCACAAGTGTCGGTCTTTTGTCCAAACCCGAATTATGGTACAAAATCCAATAACCCCATCTTAATATTTAGCCCAACATCACGATTACTTCGATTTAAATAAGCATAATAATAACTTAGTTACGAGACATTAAATTAAAAAGGAAGAACATAGCTTACAGTAATTATTAATAGCGTAGCGTTACACGGACAGAGTTTTGACTTACAAACTTAAAACATTCGCCACTATAACCTTATTATTATTAACTTAAATTAAAATTAAAATTATAAATATAAATATATATATTTTACGTAGATAGAAAGAAAGAAAAAGGGATGGTTCATCGAGCAGAATTCGCGAGCTTTTATAGGCCCACTTTGAACTGTACAGCTCCGCGAGTGCGGAGTTTTTGTGCTTCACAGCTCCGCGAGTGCTGAGGTTCGCATTCCAGCTCACACAAATTGGATCCTAGGATGCCGACGTTTATTTTTATAATATATAAATATAATATATGTATAATTTACATAATTAATTATATATTATATTCTATTTATGTGCATAGTTGACTTGTAATTTTAGGTCTGTTGCGTCGTGCATTGAAAGTTGGTTCATGTCTCGGTTTCGAATTTTCGAACGCCTTTTCGTACGATTTAATATCTTGTACTTTACGTTTCACGGCTTGTACTCTTGTCATTTTTAGGCGTTTCTCATCAATAATTTGAACCTCTTTGATTGTACTTTGTACTTTTTGGCGTTTTGGTCATTTGCGTCTTCAATTCATCGAATCTGCCTTTTGTCTTCACCTTTTATTATTTAAACGAATATCACTTGTAAATAGAACAATTGCAACCAAAATTTATTTTGTTTTGTAGGTTTCATTTAAACAATTGTAATAGTTATTTTACGTAATATTAATTGAAGAGACCCGTCCTAATCTATCCGGACGAAGTCCATATCGATTATAAACGATTCACAACAGTTGATTTCATCACGAGGTACTTGACCTCTATATGATACATTTTACAAATATTGCATTCGTTTTTGAAAAGACAATCTTTCATTACATCGAAAGTTGACGGCATGCATATCATTTTATAATATATCTAACTATAATTGACTTAATAATAATCTTGATGAACTCAACGACTCGAATGCAACGTCTTTTGAAATATGTCATGAATGACTCCAAGTAATATCTTTAAAATGAGCAATTGCATAGCGGAAGACTTCTTTCATATCTGAGAATAAACATGCTTTAAAGTGTCAACCAAAAGGTTGGTGAGTTCATTAGTTTAACATAAATAATTATTTCCATCATTTTAATAGACCACAAGATTTTCATTTTCAGTTCTCATAAATATACGTCCCATGCATAGAGACAAAAATCATTCATATGGATTGAACACCTGGTAACCGACATTAACAAGATGCATATAAGAATATCCCCTATCATTCCGGGAAATCCTTCGGACATGATATAAAACATCATCAAAGTACTAAAGCATCCGGTACTTTGGATGGGGTTTGTTAGGCCCAATAGATCTATCTTTAGGATTCGCGTCAATTAGTAGATCAGTTTACTAATTCTTAGGCTGCCAAGCAAAAGGGACATATTCGGCTTCGATCATTCAACCATATAATGTAGTTTCGATTACTTGTGTCTATTTCGTAAAACATTTATAAAAACAGCGCATGTATTCTCAGTCCCAAAAATATATATTGCAAAAGCATTTAAAAGGGGAGTAATGAAACTCACTATACTGTATTTTGTAGTAAAAATACATATGACTTCATTTAACAAGTGTAGGGTTGGCCTCGGATTCACGAACCTATATCATTTATATATATATATATATATATATATATATATATATATATATATATATATATATATATTAACACATATAATGATAATCGAACAAATTTATGTATTATTAGTGAATAAATTGTTATTTTAATTATGTGTTTGATTAATACCCTAATATATTTCATTTATTACTATTTATTATAAAAATATTAATATCGTTATGTTATATGTAGTAATACATTTTTGTATATATATATATATATATGTATATATATCTTTTGTTTGTTAAACTTGTATTAATACTAAAATTAATATTAGAAATTATAAAAATAATAATAATGATAATAGAGTTAAAAATGATACTTTTAATATTAATAATAAAATGATAACTTTAATAAAAATAATACTTTTAATAAAAATGTTAATTTTGTTAATGATGTATACTAATAATAATAATTATAAAAATAATGATTTTACTAATAATAATAATAATAATAATAATAATAATAATAATAATAATAATAATATCAATAATAACAATAATACTACTACTTTTACTAAATGATATTTATAAAGATGATATTTTTTTTACACTAATGATAATAACAATAATATCAATGATGTTATTAATAATAATAATAATAATAATAATAATAATAATAATAATAATAATAATAATAATAATAATAATAATAATAATAATAATAATAATTAAAATGACTACCTTACATGGGAAAGGCTTTAAAAAAAAAAAAAAAATTGCCCTGGCTCGTGCTTGAACTTAAGACCTCCCGCTCAAAGAAAACACCCTTTAACCAATCCACTATTTTAGTTTTGCTGTTTAATACCCTAGACCAAATTTATATAAGCTGCTATTTGTCTGGCCCAACAAGATTTTGAGATTTATCTAGGCCCAATATGGCAGCCCAGCACATGCTATTCTCAAAAAAAAAAAATTATGTCCTGGGCCTAGAATCGAACCTGGGACTTCTCGGTTCTCAACACAAATACCCCTAACCCCTTAAGCTAATCTGTTTTTCTGTTTAGTACATGGATTTAAATTCATATAACCCTTCTAACAGCCTGTTCTTCTTCTTCTTCTTGAAAAAAAATCTAAAATCCAATATCATTATCGACAATCATATCATCGATTAACAGCTTATTCGCATCACTAACAAAAAATTACAATTTTTAATTCATCATTTATCCATCATCTAAATATCTTCATTATCAACACATACATAACATTACCCCATCGTTACCATCATCATCGTTAAACATTATCTTTCGATAATTATCATTCGTTATTGTTATTCTAGAACAAGAAGACACAGAGTAGCAGCAATTAGATTCATCACCCTATATCATCCTCTATACGAAACATCCTCATTAAGTATTCATTCAATATTGAAGGTCCCGTCCACAAAACTAAGAATAATATGGGTCTCATCCCACAAATAACCTGGATCATCTCGGCCCAAATTAGAAGAGTTTACAGTCCAACAGAAAAAGATAATAATAGCCTAGCCTAGTAAAAGCTTAGTTGTCTGGATCTTCAATTTAAACTCGATAGTAACTGCTCAAGGGGTGTTTAAATATTGATTTTTATGGTTACAAGTGGGGGAATGAGGTCCACATTAAGTGGTATTTGGTTTAATAGCTGTAATCCAAAAGAAAAGAAAGAAATGTATATTGAATTCATAAAGTCATTACTTTAGATGTAGAAGCACATGTTGCACCAATTGAAGTGGGGTATTCCTAATGTAAAGTTTGTCGGCTAAAGATAAAGGTTGTAGTCATTTATAAACGATTTATAATTGCAAGTCGTAGTAATGAAATAGAAACAGAAATTGTGGTGGCTTCTTGGTGATAATCGAAAAGAGAACAGAAAGATAAACAATCGGCAGTAACTATAAGTTTAGGGTGCTGATCGTAGAAGGGGTTTGGTTTGAGCAGGGAACAGAACTATTGCAGTAGCTGTGACAACTTGATGATGTCGGCCTTGACGTTCTTGCTCGAACCAGGATGATGAGTAGAAGCTGTAACAGCAGGAAATGAAGAAGCATAATTGGTACATAGAAGCACTATTAAGCACGAATAGAAATGATTCATGATGATGTTTTAAATGGTTTTTCGATGGTAGTGGGTTGTCTTGTTCACTTAATAATCGGAACGAAAGGTGGCGTTTGGACAGAAGAGTAGTAGTAACACAATCAAGTGAGATGATGATTAAAGATGATGGTTGCCATGAGCTTTGATGAAGGTGATGTCGAGTTGGGTTGACGTTGAGTAATTAATGGTGATGGTTCAAGGTGGTTGTGGTGATATCGGGTAGCGGTAGTGGTGAGTTAATGGTGGTAGTGGGTTGATCAAGATGATGGCAACGGTGGAGACAGCTCATACAAGCAATACCTGTAATCGAAGGGTTAAAGAGGTTGGAAGGTGGTGGTTACATTGTTTTATTTATAATCTGCAAGTGTGTTAAATGATTTATATATATATATATATATATATATATATATATATATATATATATATATATATATAATCATTTAACAAATATATATATATATATATATATATATATATATATATATATATATATAAATTTTATATTATATATTCATTCTATCTTCCATAATATTGAGGTGATAATAATGGAGTGGGGTAATAATAATTGATGGTGGAGTTGTTTGTTGATGACATGAAATCGAATTTGTTAGGTGATTGAAGTGATGTTGTTTGTCGAAGATGAATCCAATAGCAGAAAGTGATGTGGTGTAATATACTTACTCAATATGTATTAAGTATGTATATAATATAACTTTAGTTAGTTGGAATCCAAAAAGAGTGATAATTTACTAACATACTTTAATTCACGAGATAAATAAGTGTGTCAAAAAGCAAAGCCATCATGGATAGAAGATTATGGATATTGATGTCAAAGCGAGGTGTATACAAAATAGTTATTAATTTTAGCAGGAAAAACTATTAAATACGATACAATTTTACACAAGATATTTATTTATTTATAGAATGGATATACTTAAACCTTGCTACAACACTTATAGGCAGTGTACCTAATCGTACAGTAGTGTAGTTTTTAGTAAGTTCGGTTCGTTCCACAGGGAAATCTTTAAACAAAGCTCAACGCTATATTAGTTTACTTTTATTAAAAATACAAATATATATATAAGTAATATTATTATTATAAAGGGGGGTTTTTACCGTTTAATGACCGGTTTGTCGATTTTAAGACTTTAGTTGCAGTTAAAACCTAATGTAAAATATAAAATAAATACAAGACTTAAATTAAAGCGTAAAGTAAATAACGATAATGAAATTGCGAATAATAAAAGTGCGATAAAATAAACTTACGATAATTAAAAAGTACGATAATTAAAAGTGCGATTAAATAACAATAAATAAAAGTGCGATAATTAGAAGTGCAATTAAATATAAAATAAAGGAAATTAAATATGAAATAAAAGAATTATGCTTATTTAAACTTCCGTAATCATGATGTTTGACGTGTTGATTTTAGTTTTATGCCCATGGGTTAATTGTCCTTTGTCCTGGATTATTTAATATGTCCGTCTGGTTTTTGTCCATAACAGTCCATCAGTCATAAATATAAAGTGCGAGTGTCCTCATCAAATTATTCTTATACCCGAAGTTAAATATTCCAACTAATTGGGGATTCGAATTGTAACAAGGTTTTAATACTTTGTTTAATGAATACACCAGGTTATCGACTGCGTGTAAACCAAGGTTTTACTACTTTGTTAACAATTACACCAATTACCCTTGAATGTAATTTCACCCCTGTTTTAATTATTCTAGTGGCTATTAATCCATTCCCGTGTCCGGTTAAATGAACGATTATTCGTACGTATAAATACCCCGCCCATCGTGTCCGATTGAGTGTATATGGTAATTTATAGGGACGCCCAATTGTAAATCTTTATATTAACATTAACAAACTTTCATTTAGTTAAACAAATATAAAGCCCATTAATAGCCCATAGTCTAATTTCCACAAGTGTCGTTCTTTTTTCCAAACCCCAATTATGGTACAAAGCCCAATTACCCAATTTTAGTAATTAGCCCAACATCATGATTACTTCGTTTTAAATAAGCATAATAATAACTTAGCTACGAGACATTAATATAAAAAGGTTGAACATAACTTACAATGATTAAAAATAGCGTAGCGTTACACGGACAGAATTTCGACTTACACCCTTACAATATTCGCTAACATACCCTTATTATTAGAATTATAATTAAAATTAAAATTAAAATATAAATTATATATATATATTTTACGTATATATGAGAGAAGAGAGAAAATAGAATATGAAAAATGATCAGAATTCGGTTTGCTTTATAGCCAGAGTTGAAATTTGGGGCTCCGCGACTCGCGGCAAAATGCTCTTCAAACTCCACGAGTCGCGGAGAATGTATTTACAGCTCACACCCTTGGAGTTTCTCTGCCGACGGTTTTATAATATATATATATATATATAATATATATATAATTAATATAATTAATTATATATTATATTATATTTATATGCATAGTTAACTTATAATTTTTAGTCCGTTGCGTCGAGCGTTAAGAGTTGACTCTGGTCCCGGTTCCGGATTTTCGAACGTCCTCGCGTACAATTTTATATTTTGTATTTTGCGTTTTGAATCTTGTACTCTTGTAATTTCGAGACGTTTCTTATCAATAATTGGAACCTCTTTAATTGTCTTTTGTACTTTTGAGCTTTTTGGTCGTTTGCGTCTTCAATTCGTCGAATCTGTCTTTTGTCTTCACCTTTTATTATTTAAACGAATATCTCTTGTAAATAGAACAATTGCAACTAAAAGCTTGTCTTTCTTGAGGAATAATGCTATGAAATATATGTTCGTTTTTAGCATTATCAAATATTCCCACACTTGAGCGTTGCTTGTCCTCAAGCAATATCGTCTTGAAATACTAGAATCACTTCTTTATTCTTCACACTTTGTACATCAGTGATTTCTATACGGCGGTATAAACAATGGTAGTAACGATATGGTTTACAGTCCCACATGACTATAAAAATTTAGATCCATTAAGGAAATTGGATCTTTATGAAAACATTTGATTTTTTTTTAAATCTAGTTTTTACCCTAGATAAGTTTTCCGGAATAACCCTTTACCGGTGTTTGCAAAATATTTTTGTGGGTTTGGTGGGTTTCAGATTTGAAAATTTTAGCTCAAACTTGCGGTTTTGTGTCACCCACTTGCTAACCTTGTATTTGGAAAGCAACACGTCCAGTTTACTTGTCCCGTATATTACCTTTCGGTAAACTACCGTCCGGTTGTAAAGGAAAGCGTTGAACAAGCAACTGTTAAGGCAATGTCCCGTGACATGCAGATGATTATGGTCTTTTAACGTGTCGGACGCAATTACTATCCTTGGTAGGAGCAATAGTAAAGCTCACCCTTATAATTTTTCAGTCTGGCACAAGGTCCTGTCTTTGACCACTATGCAACCACCGTTCTTACGGTTGACACCCGATTTAGTTCAGGTGACCTAATGAATTCCAGGTGAATTCCTAGGATTTTACGTTCAATGGTAATGAACGCATTGAAAATAGGGTTTTCAGAAAACAAATCGGTTTATAATTTTGATCAAAATATTTTCTCGTTTAAGCTCGAGTTTAGATATCATCGAATTCCATGAGTTTGTAATTCTCAATCTTTAAGGTCAATCTCTAGGATTGAGTAATATCAGTCTTAAAAGCTGATTTTTAATCTTTAAGGAGATTATCCTTTCTGGGGATCTGATTCATTAGTCTTATCCAGCTAATTTGCATGGTGCCCCCCCCATTGTACGAGATAAATCCTTCTCATGGTTAGGATAAATCTGACCACTTAGCAACCCTGTTTAATGCTGAGGTCCGTGGATTTCCTGCTGATTTTAGTGATGACTTTTCTAGATTTTTCGTCAACCTACAGCTGGTCTGGACGACAACTTCATGACCTAAATCAAGAAGCGCGTTTCTTTTTCGGAAGACTTTACTTCCTTTTAATGATGGAATTGATTCATCGTGTAGATCCATCTCTTCTTTTCTTTCATCGGGTAAAACAGTTTAGTTTAGTCCAAAGCAAAAGTATTTTCAGTTATTTGTTACAGATATATGTGACATATGTTTAAAATAACTTGGTAAATTTTCCCACACTTGGCTTTTATTTTCCTTTTTATCGTCCTCTATTCCATTTTAAATGAATTTTGACATTTTAGTTTGTTTCTTAATTTATGTTCTTTCTGAGATAACAATAATTTCGGTGTTAAAACCTAGTTTTATCGTTCATAAATATGTATAAAAATGATTTGAATTCATTTAATTGAAAAATTTTACTAGAATTGGGTAGTCAGTATATAAGACTAGGGCTGTTCTTTTTTATCAGAGAGCACTAGATTCTAATACAACTACTGCTTTACTAGTATTTTTAATGGTAACCAAGTGGATAAAGTGAAAAATTTTAAAATCCGAAAGAATTTAACCCCTTCCCACACTTAAGATCTTGCAATGCCCTCATTTGCAAGAAATCAGTAACAATTTAAATTATTGAGGGTGATTTGTGTGAAAATGATTAAATTTTTACCAAAGTTTCCAAATATATTGGTGTTTGTTTGCTGAATGATAAATGGTGCACATCATTTGTTCATTCCGTCTTGTTGTTATTTCACATATATTTTGCATCTTGTCGTCAAAATTAGTTGCTTTTGCTGAACTTAATGCCAGTCTTTGAAAATGCGTTGTTTTACCCTGTTGTGTACATAAGATAAACTGCAAACATATATACATATTTTTGAAGTTTGGTACATTACCCCACATTCAAAAATTATTAAAGTCTAAGAATAAAAGTTAGATAATTATAAAAATGATTACAATATTAACAAAAGTATTAATTGTATCAATAATTACAAATTACAAAATAATAAAAAAATAATAAGTAAACTAAGGATGATATTGGTACCAATAGGGGTTCCAGGCATAACCATAAGTGCTATAGAATGCTTCGGCAGGGTCATACGTAGGATATGGTGGCTGCATCTCTATCGACCAAGGAGGGAAGATGGGTTTCGGTGTAGGAATATAGTTTCTACCTATATGTTGGCAATGAGCTATGATCTGGTTCTGATGAACTTGCCAATCTTCAAATGCTCTCTGTCTAGCATTTTCGTATTCCTGGGAAGTTATAAACCTATACATTTCTTGCATCTCATTCCCCCCTCCTACATTACCTTGCTGCTGGTTTCTCTCCACCTGTGGATGTCTACCATGGTATCGTACTGCGGCGTTATTTCGCCTCTTCAAAACTTTCGCACCATGGTATACATTTAAACCTATAGTGTCGCGGGGTTCCGGCTCTTCTAGTAATAATCTCCCCCGACTTATATCCACACCGAGATATTCACCAATCAAAGTAATAAAAATACCACCTCCTATTATGCTATGTGGTCGCATCCCTCGAACCATAGCTGATAAATAATAACCCACACAATATGGTATACTTACAGCGCTTTGTGGGTCTCGAATACACATATGGTAAAACAAATCTTGTTCATTTACTTTTTCTTTGTTCTTACCCCTTTGTGTAATCGAATTAGCTAAAAACCTATGTATCACTCTTAATTCGGCTCTATCTATATCCAAATAAGAGTAGTTTCCCCCTTTGAAACGGTGATGGCTTGTCATTTGACTCCACACACCGTGTGTATCAAAATTCTCATCTATCTTTCTACCGTTTAGTATCAATCATCTACAATCGGCAGACGCTAACTCCTCAGGCATATATATACGTAAAGCCTGAGCCATGTCCAGTAAAGACATGTGGCGCATCGAACCGCCTAACAAAAATCTAATAAAAGAACGATCGGTTAAACTAGCTACCCGATCATTCAACTCTATACTACATAACAATTCTTCACACCATACTTAATATACAGGTCTACGTATGGTGAATAAACATATCCAGTCATTAAAAGAAGAATTACCATACCTCTGTACAAGTAATTCCCTAATTGGCCTGGCCAATTCTACAGCTTCTAAGGGTCCCCATTCTATGACCCTCGGTACCTCAACAACCTTAGAATGAAGAGTATGCAAACCCCGTTGATATTTTGGATAATCTATCCAAAGTCTGTCAAATCTCAGGTTCGGGTGCAACTCTTCCAAGTGCATATCGGAAAAGGTGATGACTGGATGAGGTACATCCTGCTTGTAGTAGTTATCCACCTCCTGTTGTTCCAAATTCTCAGTAGGAGCATTGCGGGCTTGGGATGAAGATTCACCCCTTTCATTCTGCAAAACACATCAAACACAATTTTTGTGCATCCAAATATGCATTAGTGTCAGCAAAATCATCAATCAAAATAATTACAATGACATTATCAATTTATATCAAACTTAAGTTTATTTTTACATTTTCATCAAATCTACACTTTTTCAAATAAGCATATACGAAAATGTTTGCCAAGTTCATAAGCATTCAACTCAAATAACATGTCAAAATAATCATTACTAGCAATTAAACAAGTCTCAAATGGCATTATCTTTCAAAAATCAAGTTCATGAATTTTAGACTTGAAAAAGTCCACTTTAATTCTCAAAATCATGTTTAGGCTCAAAGTTTGGATCATTTAACTATCTAAACATGTTACACTACTCAATTTGGCAATAATTCATGACAAAAATCGGCCATAACCTGTTTATATCAAAAAGCCCCAAATTTGCTCAAGAACACAAACCCTAGATTACTCAAAATTTGAAGTTTAAGGCTTCTAATCATGTTAAACAGCATCAATCTAGGTTATACAAGCATAATACATAAACAATTTAAGTCTAATTACACTAAAAAGCATCAAAATCAAATTGGGGAAAAAATAGCTCAAGAACATCAAATTTCGAATTAAATGGTGTATAGGTGTAGAAATTTAACGTTTTTCTTGAGTAATTCTTAGATAGCATCCTTCTCAACATGATTTTAGCAAAAAATTTGGTGATTAACGGTTAAAAATTGGGATTTTTGGGGGTGTTTTTCGTGTATTTTCGGGGTTATGTTCGCAGTATTTTTGTTTTGGGTGTGTGAAACTGAGCTGTTGCAGCTCTATATTTTTTTTCTGATTTCCGGTCCCTCCGCGAGTCGCGGCGAAATGCACTTCAAACTCCGCGACTCGCGGAGTTTTTTTTTTTTTTTTTTTTTTTTTTATAATCATTAACTTTTGAAACAATTAAGAAATTAATTTTAAAATTTTGTTTCCCTTGTTATTTAGGACGAGGTCGTTTCGGATCGATGTCCTAGTCCGTCCTTCGACAAAATTTTAAAATTTGTCTTTTTGTAGCGATTGTTTTAAAAGCTAAGATTTTTTTGAGTTTTTTCAATGTTTTTGGCATACTTTAAATCAATAAGATTAAAAATAATGATAATAAAAGTTCTCGTCCCTCCCTCGGGTAAAGCAATTTCGGTTCAAAGACCTAGTCTTCAACTTACGACGAATTTTAAAAATCATATTCTTAACTTAATGAGATAAAGTAAATTTTTGTTTTTAAATTCACACAACTTAAATATAAAATTCAAAATTAATATTAAAAATTCACACCAAACTTAAAATTTGAAATGCATAAAATTAAAAATTAATATTTTAAAAATTAAAAATTCACACCAACTTTAATTTAAAAATTTATAAATTCATATCAAACTTATATTAATTTTTCAAATATTTACAATTTTAAATATATTGTTTTTACAAAGTTTACAATATTAATTTAAGATTTAAATATTAATTTTTAAAATATGGTAAAAATAAAATTAAAAATCTTTTTGTCTTTTTATCCCACTTTAATCAATCAAATATTATCAAAAATATGCGCCCCTCTTTTCGGTAAAGTAATTTCGGTTCCAAGACCTAATTTAACTCATGACGAATTTTTGAAATATTTTGGGTTGATTGATTAAAGATATTTATACCTTAAGAATAAACGTTAAATTTCGCAGTGATGTAATAAATTTTTGAATAATATCAATAATTTCGGTCGCCAAACCTAATTTTATTTAATACCAATTTAATACTTTTTAGCGAACAAATTAGCGTTTATTATCAAAAGGTTAAAAATAAAAATAAAAATAAAAACTGTACAGACATACCTGTGAAATAGATTTCTTAGTTATATGATCTATTCCATTCATAAGATAGTCGGTTTAATTGGTTTTCCATGGCTACATAGGCGTAACCTCGAGCATTCAGTGTCTTTTCTTCTAAACATATGAACGGTCCGTCTCTGCATAAAGTAACAAATTCGGTATTTGAATAGGTTTGATTATTTGAACATTTACCTCCATGTGACCATTTTCCGCATTTGTGACATCGTTCTAGGTGTCGTGCTCTTCTTTTCGCTGCGGATTTTGATTTTCCTTTACCAAATTGTAACTTATTATCTTCGCATCTGGATTCTTTTCTAACTCCGTCCATTCTTTCTCTGATTACTGATACTATCTCACTCGGTAGTATGTCATTATTACGTTTAGTGATCAAAGCGTGTAGCATTAGACCATGGTTTAGTTCACAGGCAGTCTTCATTTTGTAAAAACCTAAAAAAAATAAAAATTCAGAATGGGGGGAGAAGACTAGTTCTTTAGGGTCTGCTAGGGAAAGACCATTCGTGTTCCATTTTCGAGAACTACACGAAAACAGACAATCTAACTCTAACAGAAATACATATTATCCTTTAAAGACTTGATTCTCCCCACACTTAGTTAGCTGTGGTGTCGAAATTGTGATTAACTTCGTTGTCGACTTCCATCGGACCATGTATGTAATGTTTAACTCTGTGACCATTAACTTTAAATTCAATCCCATTTGAATTTATCAATTCTATCGTTCCGTATGGGAAAACTCTTTTGACTATGAATGGTCCAGACCATCTTGATTTCAATTTTCCAGGAAATAGCTTGAATCGTGAATTGAAAAGAAGAACTCTGTCTCCTTCTTTAAATTCTTTTGAACTTCTGATTCTTTTATCATGCCATTTCTTCGTTCTTTCTTTATAGATTTACGAATTTTCGTATGCTTCATGTCTTAATTCTTCTAATTCGTTTAGTTGACTTAATCGTAGACGTCCGGCTTCATGTAAATCAAGATTACATGTCTTCAAAGCCCAAAATGCTTTGTGTTCAATTTCTACTGGAAGATGACATGCTTTTCCATAAACAAGTCTAAAAGGTGTGGTTCCAATTGGAGTTTTGTAGGCTGTTCTAAAAGCCCAGAGTGCATCCTCCAATTTAATGGACCATTCCTTCGGATTTGATCCTACGGTTTTCTCTAGAATACGTTTTAAAGCTCGGTTGGTATTTTCAACTTGTCCACTTGTTTGTGGATGATATGCGGTGGAGATTTTATGAGTTACTCCATATCTTTTAAGAACTTTCTCAAGTTGATTATTACAGAAATGAGTACCCCGATCACTTATTAAAGCTTTCGGTGTTCCAAACCTTGCAAAAAGACGTTTTAAAAAGTTGACTACAACTCGTGCATCGTTAGTTGGGAGAGCTTGTGCTTCCGCCCATTTAGATACATAATCAATGGCTACGAGTATATATAGATTATTATGAGATTTTGGAAATGGACCCATAAAGTCAATACCCCAAATGTCAAATACTTCACATACTTGGATGACATTTTGTGGCATTTCATCACGTTGACTTATTTTTCCGGCCCTTTGACATGCATCACAGGATTTGCAAAGAAGGTGTGCGTCTTTGTAAATTGTAGGCCAATAGAATCCAGCTTCATAAACTTTTCTTGCTGTTAGTTGAGGCCCATAATGCCCTCCTGTTGGTCCTGTGTGACAATGGTTTAAAATTTTACTAGCTTCATCTCCAAATACACATCGGCGTATTATTCCATCGGGACAACTTTTAAACAGATGTGGATCTTCCCAGAAATAGTATTTTATATCACTGAAGAATTTCTTTCGTCTTTGGTACGATAATCCTTTTTCAAGGAATCCACAAACTAAGTTGTTTGCATAGTCTGCAAACCATGGGATTTCTTTATAATCTATCTTCAATAGATATTCATCAGGAAAGTTGTCTTGTATGGCTGATTCATTCAGAACTTCTAATTCGGGATTTTCAAGACGAGAAAGATGATCAGCGGCGAGATTTTCTGCTCCTCTTTTATCTCGGATTTCAATATCAAACTCTTGTAAGAGTAAGATCCAACGGATTAATCTTGGTTTAGCATCTTGTTTTGAAAATAGGTATCTAAGAGCAGAATGGTCGGTATAGACCACCGTTTTTGCTAGAACGAGATATGATCGAAATTTGTCAAAAGCAAAGACAATAGCAAGGAGTTCTTTTTCAGTAGTTGTATAGTTCGTTTGTGCTCCTTGTAACATCTTACTAGCATAATATATAGGTTGAAATCGTTTTTCAATCCTTTGTCCTAAAACGGCTCCCATTGCAAAATCACTTGCATCGCACATTAGTTCAAATGGTAGATTCCAATTTGGTGTTATCATGATCGGTGCATTAGTGAGTTTTTCTTTAAGAATATTAAAAGATTTGATACACTCATCTGAAAAGATGAATGGCGCATCCTTTTCTAGGAGTTTATTCATAGGAGTGGCAATTTTAGAAAAATCTTTTATGAAACGTCGGTAAAAACCGGCATGCCCTAGAAAACTCCTAACTCCTCTAACATTGGTGGGATGTGGAAGTTTAGCAATTACATCTACTTTAGCTCTATCCACTTCAATTCCTTCTTTTGAAATTTTATGTCCAAGAACGATGCCTTCTTTAACCATGAAATGGCATTTCTCCCAATTAAGTACTAGATTTGATTTTTCGCATCTAATTAGCATTCGTTCCAGATTAACTAGACATGATTTAAATGTATCACCGAAGACTGAAAAGTCATCCATGAAAACTTCCATGCATTCTTCTATCATGTCATGAAAAATCGCCATCATACACCTTTGAAAGGTTGCAGGGGCGTTACAAAGTCCAAATGGCATGCGTTTGTAAGCAAAAGTACCATAAGGGCACGTGAATGTGGTTTTCTCTTGGTCCTCGGGTGCTATTGGAATTTGAAAATATCCGGAAAATCCATCTAGAAAACAATAGTAACTATTTCCGGCTAATCTTTCCAACATTTGATCTATGAAAGGTAAGGGAAAGTGATCTTTTCTGGTGGCGTCATTTAATTTTCTATAATCAATACATACACGCCATCCTGTTACAGTCCTAGTAGGAATAAGCTCATTTTTCTCATTTGTGATGACAGTCATGCCACCCTTCTTAGGCACGCATTGAACTGGGCTTACCCATGGACTATCAGAGATTGGATAAATTAAACCTGCATCTAGCAGTTTAATAATCTCTTTCTTAACTACATCTTGCATATTAGGATTTAGTCTTCGTTGGCGTTGCACATACGTTTTATGACCTTCTTCCATAAGGATTTTATGTGTGCAATACGAAGGACTTATTCCTTTAATATCATGAATCTTCCATGCAATGGCTGGTTTATGAGCTTTCAACACAGAAATGAGTTGTGATTTCTCATTTTCAGTAAGAGAAGACGATATTATTACAGGTAATTCAGATTCACCATGTAAATAAGCGTATTCCAAATGGTTTGGAAGTGGCTTTAACTCTAATTTCGGAGGTTCTTCTATCGATGATTTATATCGATATCTGTCTTCTTCTTTTAGCATTTGAATTTCTTCTGTTGTTGGTTCATATCCATTAGCTATAAGTGTAGCTAACATTTCAGCTTCATCAATTGGTTCATTACCTTCTCCTAAAGAACATTCTCCTGTTCCTTGTAATTCTGGAAATTCTTCTAATAATTCTGCATGTGCATCTATAGTTTGAATATAATAACATGTATCATCTGCAGATTGTGGTTGTTGCATTGCTCTATCAACTGAAAAGGTAACACTCTCATCCTCTATACTTAGGGTCAGTTTCTTACCGAACACGTCTATCATTGCTTTAGCCGTGTTTAAGAATGGTCTTCCTAATATGAGAGGAACTTGAGAATCTTCTTCCATGTCCAAAACAACAAAATCTACTGGAAATACTAAAGTACCAACTTTAACTAGCATGTTCTCCATTATCCCTCTAGGATATTTTATTGATCTATCGGCTAGTTGTATGCTTATTCGGGTTGGTTTCAATTCTCCAAGGTTTAGTTTAGCGTATAGTGAATACGGCATTAGATTTATACTAGCACCTAAGTCTGCCAATGCTTCTATTGAACTAAGACTACCCAGAAAACATGGAATTGTGAAACTTCCTGGATCAGATAATTTTTCTGGTATCTTATTCAACAGCACTGCTGAACAATTTGCATTCATAGTGACAGCCGAGAGTTCTTCCATTTTCTTTCTATTCGTGATTAGATCTTTCAAGAATTTAGCATATCTTGGCATTCCTGAAATCACATCAATGAAAGGAAGATTTACATTTATCTGTTTAAACATATCCAAAAATTTGGATTGCTCGGCTTCAAGTTTTTCTTTCTTCATTTTACTCGGGTAAGGAAGTGGTGGTTGGTACGGTTTAACATAAGGTTTAGCCTTAACTGTGTTATCTTCATTAACCTTTTCAACTACCGGTTCTTTTTCCTTATCTTGATCAGGTTGTGGTTCTTGTGGAGTAGGAATAGTTTCATCAGAAGTTACAGGTATTTCAGGTGGTTTAAGTGTTGTACCACTTCTTGTGGTAATAGCTTTAGCTGTTTCATTCCGGGGGTTAGCGTTTGTATCACTAGGTAGACTTCCCGGTTTTCTTTCACCTATCAACCTTACTAGGTTACTTACTTCTTGTTCCAGATTTTGAATAGAAGCTTGTTGATTTCTAAATGCTTGAACATTTTGTTCATTGGTTTGTTTTTGAGATGTGAAAAACTGTTTTTGAGTTTCAACTAGCTTCGTCATCATATCTTCTAAATTCGGCTTTTTATCATCGGTTTGTTGTGGTGGTTTGTTTTGAAAATTCGGTCTTTGCTGGTTGTAAGTATTATTGGATACTTGTTGATTGCTAGGACCTTGTTGGTTGTTGTATGGAATATTTCGGTTATAATTCTGGTTTTGATTGTAAATCGGTCTTGGCGGTTGATAATTATTCTGATAATTATTTCCAGGCCTTTGGTTTATGTATGAAATATTCTCTCTTTGTTCCATTGTTAATTCAATACTGAGACAATCTTTTGTCAAATGTGGTCCTCCACACTGCTCACAACTAATTCGTATTGAGTGAATATCTTTAGTCATCTTTTCCATTCGTCTCTTCACAGCATCTATCTTTGCGGAAATGGAATCTAAGTCATGGCTAGAATCGGCTCTAGCTGCTTTAGATGATCTAATGATATCTTTTTCTTGGTGCCACTCATGTGAGTGGGAAGCAGTATTATCAATAATTTTGTAAGCATCAGTTTCGGTTTTCTTCATAATAGAACCACCAGCTGCTATATCTATGTCTTTTCTTGTAGTGATGTCGCATCCTTGGTAGAATATTTGTACTATTTGACAGGTGTCTAAACCATGTTGCGGACATCCTCTTAACAACTTTCCATATCTTGTCCACGCCTCATATAGAGTTTCATTTGGTTTCTGTGTGAACGTAACAATTTCTGCTTGAAGTCTTACGGCTTTAGATGCAGGAAAGAATTGTTTAAGAAATTTGTCAATTAAAACGTCCCATGTATCGATCGCCCCTTCAGGTAACGATTCCAACCAATCTTTGGCTTCTCCCTTTAAAGTCCAGGGAAATAACATGAGATATATCTGTTCATCCTCCACTTCTCGGATTTTAAATAGTGTGCAGATTCTATTAAAGGTACGTAGATGTTCATTTGGATCTTCCTTCGGCGCACCACTAAATTGGCATTGATTAGTCACCATGTGTAGAATTTGTCCTTTGATTTCATAATCTGGCGCATTAATGTCTGGATGAGTAATTGCGTGACCTTGGCCAGTGCGTTTAGCTCTCATTCGGTCTTCCATACTTAAAGGTTCCAGATTCTCCATAATTGAATTTGTTGAATCGGAATCACTAGAGGATTCAGATTTAATGGTTCGTTCCTCAACAATCTCTGTTTGAATGATTTGTGGCTCCGGAGGAAAGTTTAATGGTTCAGGATCTACGAACCGTTCCTGAATATTTTCCGGATTCTCAATTGTGAGGTCGGGTTCAAAAAATGGATTATCGGAAATTTGAACTGAAGTACTTGGTCGACTGGATGACGATTCTAAAGAAAAATCAACGGCGGTTATATTTGCTAAATGTCTTGATCTAGTTACAGGTGGTGAACGTACAAAAGGTGATGAACGTCTTGCTCGGTGCATTCACTGAATATCCTATTAGTTTTAAAAAGGAAAGAAAAATTATAATAAGTTATCCAATCAATAGACTTTTCTGATTTTGCCCACGTTTCGAATAGCCAAAAGATGCAGCAGAGGGGCATGATTCGTTTGGTCTCAATATAATTGAGGACTGTTTGGCTCCAATAACCCGGTCCACGTACAAATCCAACTATTACTACGAACCAGAAAATTTTGATGTCTATCAATTTAACCACTCAACATAAATTTTCGTAATTTTAAGAAATTTAGATAAGAAGTAGAAAAAATTCTAAGTCCTAAAAACTAGAATAGCGAGAAATAAGAGAGAAAAAGAGTTCGTCGCAAAAGGTCGAAAAAGAAAAAAAAAATGGTTGAAAAATAAAAGGTGACGGAAAAATAAAAGAAACTTATAAAAACTTAAAAATACTTAACTAACCTAACCTTATTACTACAACTAACTTAAAATTATAATCGCAAATTGAAATTACTAATTGGAATGATAATTGATACATAGTAAAAGGTGTCTAAAAATATTAAAGCTTACAGGAAAAACTAAATTCCAAATGGAAATAACTTAAAAAGAAACTAAAACTTAAAAAGGCGTCGCAAAATTCTAAAGCACCTAAATCTTAGTCTAAAGAAAAAGCACTTAAGGAATTCTACGGCAAAGCCTAAAAATCTAGGAGTAAAAATAACTATAGCAAAAACTGAGTTTAAAATTAAATATGAGCTTAAAAATTCAAAAGTTATGCTGCAACGATTAAAAAGGGACAAAATATAAAAATATACAAAAAGTTGTAATAAGTTCAATTTTTATAAAAATATTATTTTTATATTATTTATTTAATAAAACTACTAATTTTACAATTTAATAAAACTAATTAATACTAAATACATAAATTAAATAAAAAGTAAAAATAAAAATAAAACTAATAATAATAATAATAATAATTAGGTTTAAATAATAATTATAATTAATAATAAACCGTAATTAATGCTGAATTAGGGCTTCCTGTCGCCTGTCAGAAAGGCTCCGCGAGTCGCGGCAATTAAAGCATCAAACCCCGCGAGTCGCGGGGTTCCAGAATTCAGCTGACAGGTTTGAAATTTTACGCGTTTTTATATTTTTTTTTTTTCTGTTTTCTGTTTTTAAATAAATAAAAGATTTTAAAATAAAACTTATATTTTTATAAACTAAAATAAAAATAAAGAAACTTATAAAACTTAAATATTTAACAAAATCTTAAAAATACATATATTTTTGTTTTTCTTTTTATATTTTTGAATAATTAAAACGTATTTTTACAAAAACGAATTTTAATAAAAGTTAACTAAAAATCTTTTTTTTTTATATTTTAGCGTTGCGTTTCCGGCTTTTAAGATAACTTTCCCCGGCAGCGGCGCCAAAAATACTTGATGTCAAAGCGAGGTGTATACAAAATAGTTATTAATTTTAGCAGGAAAAACTATTAAATACGATACAATTTTACACAAGATATTTATTTATTTATAGAATGGATATACTTAAACCTTGCTACAACACTTATAGGCAGTGTACCTAATCGTACAGTAGTGTAGTTTTTAGTAAGTCTGGTTCGTTCCACAGGGAAATCTTTAAACAAAGCTCAACGCTATATTAGTTTACTTTTATTAAAAATACAAATATATATATAAGTAATATTATTATTATAAAGGGGGGTTTTTACCGTTTAATGACCGGTTTGTCGATTTTAAGACTTTAGTCGCAGTTAAAACCTAATGTAAAATATAAAATAAATACAAGACTTAAATTAAAGCGTAAAGTAAATAACGATAATGAAATTGCGAATAATAAAAGTGCGATAAAATAAACTTACGATAATTAAAAAGTACGATAATTAAAAGTGCGATTAAATAACAATAAATAAAAGTGCGATAATTAGAAGTGCAATTAAATATAAAATAAAGGAAATTAAATATGAAATAAAAGAATTATGCTTATTTAAACTTCCGTAATCATGATGTTTGACGTGTTGATTTTAGTTTTATGCCCATGGGTTAATTGTCCTTTGTCCTGGATTATTTAATATGTCCGTCTGGTTTTTGTCCATAACAGTCCATCAGTCATAAATATAAAGTGCGAGTGTCCTCATCAAATTATTCTTATACCCGAAGTTAAATATTCCAACTAATTGGGGATTCGAATTGTAACAAGGTTTTAATACTTTGTTTAATGAATACACCAGGTTATCGACTGCGTGTAAACCAAGGTTTTACTACTTTGTTAACAATTACACCAATTACCCTTGAATGTAATTTCACCCCTGTTTTAATTATTCTAGTGGCTATTAATCCATTCCCGTGTCCGGTTAAATGAACGATTATTCGTACGTATAAATACCCCGCCCATCGTGTCCGATTGAGTGTATATGGTAATTTATAGGGACGCCCAATTGTAAATCTTTATATTAACATTAACAAACTTTCATTTAGTTAAACAAATATAAAGCCCATTAATAGCCCATAGTCTAATTTCCACAAGTGTCGTTCTTTTGTCCAAACCCCAATTATGGTACAAAGTCCAATTACCCAATTTTAGTAATTAGCCCAACATCATGATTACTTCGTTTTAAATAAGCATAATAATAACTTAGCTACGAGACATTAATATAAAAAGGTTGAACATAACTTACAATGATTAAAAATAGCGTAGCGTTACACGGACAGAATTTCGACTTACACCCTTACAATATTCGCTAACATACCCTTATTATTAGAATTATAATTAAAATTAAAATTAAAATATAAATTATATATATATATATTTTACGTATATATGAGAGAAGAGAGAAAATAGAATATGAAAAATGATCAGAATTCGGTTTGCTTTATAGCCAGAGTTGAAATTTGGGGCTCCGCGACTCGCGGCAAAATGCTCTTCAAACTCCGCGAGTCGCGGAGAATGTATTTACAGCTCACACCCTTGGAGTTTCTCTGCCGACGGTTTTATAATATATATATATAATATATATATAATTAATATAATTAATTATATATTATATTATATTTATATGCATAGTTAAATTATAATTTTTAGTCCGTTGCGTCGAGCGTTAAGATTTGACTCTGGTCCCGGTTCCGGATTTTCGAACGTCCTCGCGTACACTTTTATATTTTGTATTTTGCGTTTTGAATCTTGTACTCTTGTAATTTCGAGACGTTTCTTATCAATAATTGGAACCTCTTTGATTGTCTTTTGTACTTTTGAGCTTTTTGGTCGTTTGCGTCTTCAATTCGTCGAATCTGTCTTTTGTCTTCACCTTTTATTATTTAAACGAATATCTCTTGTAAATAGAACAATTGCAACTAAAAGCTTGTCTTTCTTGAGGAATAATGCTATGAAATATATGTTCGTTTTTAGGATTATCAGATATCTTCACTCTAAATTGTGGGTAAACGAGATATTTTAATATTCGTGTGTGTATATATATATATATATATATATGAATATTAATTTTTTATAAAGTAACATAATAATATTAACTATATAATTATTAATACTTGATATTAATTTTAATAATAATAATGAAACTAATAATGATAAATGTAGTAATAGAATTACTAATAAAAATAAAATACTAATAATGATATTATTACTAATAATAATACTAGTCATAATAATATTAGTAATAACAATAATATAATGATATATATATATATATATATATATATATATATATATATATATATATATATATATATATATATATATATATATATATATATATATATATATATTTTCACCTTCATATTAATAGTTACTAATATAGATGTTAACATCGAAATAATAATAATATTACTATGTCTACTAACATTTATATATAAATACATATTTATTTACAAACATTGGTTCGTGAATCGTCGGGGATAGTCTGAGGTTAAATCAATAGTTCAAACATTTAGTGATTTAATATTATAGACTTTGCTTATCGTGTCGATATCATATTAAGATTTAAGTTTAAATTTAGTCGGAATTTCCCGGGTCGTCACAGTACCTACCCGTTAAAGAAATTTCGTCCCGAAATTTGAGTGCGGTTGTCATGGTTAACCATAAATATATTTTTATGACGAATATGAGTTGATACATAGAGTTTTATCATCATTGAGTAATGTGAATAAAACAATTCGATTATCCGGAGAGTACGAATGAAGCTATCACAAAAGAATGAAAAGTTTCGTCTTAACTTTTGTCGTAGTCACGATTGAATTTAGAAAATAGGATGCGTCTTAACTTTTGACGTTGTTTCGGTTGAATTCAGAAATTAAGGTACGTCTTAACTTTTGACATAGTCACTGTTAAATTCTGGAATTCAAGGGATTTATAGAAAATCTTTGAAATTCTAAAAGATTTGATTTCGTAGTAATACGCCAAAAACAAATTTAATTAACTAAAACTTATTATTATTATTAATTAGGGTTTAATTAAAATATTAATTAGTTTTAGTTAATTAAATTTGTATTTTTAAGTTTTATTTAGTTTTATTAATATATAAATTAATACTTTTATAAAATATAATATAAAAATAATATTTTTATAAAAATTGTATTTTTATAACTTTAAGTTCATTTTTATTTTGTATTTTTTTTATTCATAATTTGTATTATTATCATTCGTAATTAGTTTTAAGACTAGTATTTGTCGTAGTTATTTTTATTTTTAGATTCTTAGGATTTACCGTAAAATTCCTTAAGTGCTTTTTCTTTAGACTAAGATTTAGGTGCTTTAGAATTTTGCGCCGCTGTTTATAAATTTTAGTTTTTTTTTAAGTTTCGACGCGCTACCCTATTTTTATTTTTCGACGCCTTATTTTTCGACCTTTTATTTTTTGACGTTTTTCGACGCACTCTTTTTTTTTCTTATTTCTCGCCGCTCTAGTTTTTAGGACTTAGAATTTTCTCTATTACTTCTCTAAAATTTCTTTAAATTTCAACGAAAAATTATTTTAAGCGGTTAAATTGATAGACATCAAAATTTTCTGCTTCGTAGTAATAGTTGGATTTGTTAGTGGCTGAGTTGTGAGCTTCCGATTTAACGGGTTCTGGCTCCCTGCTACATCTTTTAGCTATTCGAAACGTGGGCAAAAGCAGAAAAGTCTATTAATTGGATAACTTATATAATTTTTCTTTCTTTTTATAACTAATAGGATATTCTGTGAATGCACCGAGCAAAACGTTCACCACCTTTCATACGTTCACCACCTGTAACTCGATCAAGACATTTAGCAAATATTGTCGCCGTTGATTTTTCTTTAGAATCGTCATCAAGTCGACCAAGTACTCCAATTCACATTTCCGATAATCCATTTTTTGAACCCGACCTCACAATTGAGAATCCGGAGGATATTCAGGGATAATTCAGAGATCCTGAACCATTAATCTTTCCTCCGGAACCACCAATCATTCAAACAGAGATTGTCGAGGAAGAAACCATTAAATCAGAATCCCTTAGTGATTCAGATTCAACAAATCCAATCATGGAAAATCAAGAACCTCTAAGTATGGAAGACCGAATGAGAGCTACACGCACGGGCCAAGGTCACGCCATTATTAAGCCAGATGTTAATGCACCAGATTATGAAATCAAAGGACAAATCCTACACATGGTAACTAACCAATGCCAATTTAGTGGTACGCCAAAAAAAGATCCAAACGAACATCTTCGTACCTTTAATAGGATTTGTACACTATTCAAAATTCGAGAAGTTGAGGATGAACAGATATATCTCATGTTATTTCCCTGGACTTTAAAGGGAGAAGCCAAAGAGTGGTTAAAATCGTTACCTGAAGGGGTGATTGATACATGGGATGTTTTAGTTGAAAAATTTCTTAAACAATTCTTTTCGGCATCTAAAGCCGTGAGACTTCAAGGAGAAATAGTTACGTTCACACAAAAGCCAAATGAAACTCTATATGAGGTGTGGACAAGATTTGGAAAGTTGTTGAGAGGATGTCCACAACATGGTTTAGACACTTATCAAATAGTACAAATATTCTACCAAGGTGTCAACGTTGCTACACGAAAAGACATCGACACAGCAGCTGGTGGTTCCATTATGAAGAAAACCGCAACCGAAGCTCACAAAATCATTGATAACACAGCTTCCCACTCGCATGAGTGGCACCAGGAAAAAGATATTTTTCGTTCATCTAAAGCGGCTAGTGCCGATTCTAGCCATGACTTTGATTCCGTTTCCGCAAAAATAGATGCTTTCGAAAGACGAATGGAAAAGATGACTAAAGATATTCACGCAATACGAATCAGTTGTGAGCAATGCAGTGGACCACACTTAACGAAAGATTGTCACATTGAGCAAACAATGGAACAACGTGAGAATGTTTCCTACATGAATCAAAGGCCGGGAAATAATTATCAAAATAATTATCAACCGCCAAGGCGAAACTTAAATCGAAATCAAAACATTCTTTACAATCCAAATGGACCCAACAATAACTCGTACAACCAACAAGGTCCGAATAACCAACCAACTCAAAACAACACTTTCAATCAACAAAGACCTGACTTATATAAACCACCACAACAAACCGAAGAGAAAAAGCCAAATCTGGAAGAAATGATGGCAAAGCTAATGGAATCTCAAACAGAATTCATTACATCTCAAACCCAAACGAATGAGAGGTTTGATCAGTCATTAAGAACTCAACAAGCTTCCATTTTGAATCTAGAAAAACACGTAGGTACTCTTGCTAGCTTGATGAGTGAGAGGGAACAAGGAAAGCTACCGAGTAATACTGAAGTAAATCCTCAGAATGAGAATGTTAATATGATTTCAACAAATTCTGAAAAACCAGCATCAGAAGATGGGAAGGTTTTTGATGTGAGTAACAATGAAGAAGTTACAACACCACCACCACCCGAGTATGTAAAGCCAGTGGTGGCACCATACAGATCACCCATCCCGTTTCCAAGAAAAGGAGTTGAGTATGAGCAAGTAATAGGTAATAAAGTTTGTGATACCTCTGGAAAGAAGAAGAAGAATAAGAAAGTGCAAGAAACAAAAACCGTAAAAGTAAACCCGGTAAAGACGGATCCACCAAAACCTCCACCAAGGTTGGGTGATCCGGGTGAATTTATTGTTCCTTGTCTACTTAGTGATTGTGTCATGTATGATGCACTAGCATATTTAGGTGCGAGTGTGAGTGTTATGCCTCTTTCATTATATAAGAGATTAGGAGTAGGTGAGTTAAGTCCAACGAAAATGAGTGTTCGACTCTTTGATCAAACCATTAGGCACCCAGTTGGAATTGCTGACAACCTACCCGTTCAAGTGGGTAATTTAACGTTTCTAGTCGAATTTGTTGTTATTGACATAGAAGAGGACTCAAACATTCCTTTAATTTTAGGTTGACCATTCTTAGCGTCCACCGAGGCATTTATTGATGTAAGAAAGGGTAGAATGACACTTAGTGATGGTGAAAAATCGATCACCTTTGTGAGTCGAAAGTCTAAATCTCTACCAACCAAAACCGTTGAACCAGTAAAAACGATCGATGAGAAGCACATTGTTTTACCAACTTCAACGGTAGTACTTAACAATAATAAAACGCCTAAGTGTGGGGAAGATGAAGTAACACCTAATGATGACTTGATAACAAAGAACCCCGTTGTTGATGCGAAATTAAATGACCCCGTTATTAACAGTTCAATGAAGAAACTTATTAAACGGATTCGCGATGCTAGAACCAAGGGGAACTTTAAGTTATGTAACCGGTTAGTATCCAATCTATTGCCCAAAGAAAAGGCGAAACTAGTTGAATTTGTGGATATTACACAAGAATCCGACCAATGGCTTAAAGCAAAAGTCACAGATATGCAAGTTAAATATGGTCCAAGAGAAATTGATGATGAAGTTAATCACAATTTCGACACCAAAGCTACCTAAGTGTGGGGAGATTCAAATGTTCTAAAAAGAAAATGTTGTCTAGAGTTAGTTGTTCTGTTCTCGTGTAGTTCCGAGAATGGAATCCGATTGGTCTTTTACGCTAGCAGACAATAAAGAACTAGTTTTCTCCCCCCATTCTGATTTTTTTTTTTGTTTTGTAGGTTTTATTTAAAATTTATATGTTTTCTTTATTTAAGTTTTGTGTGAATTTAAAAACAAAATTTACTTTATTTCATGAAGTTTAAAAAATGATTTCAAAAATTCGTCGTGAGTTGAAGACTAGGTCGTTGAACCGAAATTGCTTTACCCGAGGGCGGGACGAGAAATTTTATTATCATTATTTTTAATCTTATTGATTTAAAGTATGCCAAAAACATTTAAAAAAACCCAAAAATCTTTGCTTTTAAAACAATCGCTTTAAAATGACAATATTTAAAATTTTGTCGAGGGACGGATTAGGTAAACGTACCGAAACGACCTCGTCCTAAATACCAAGGAAAACAAATTTTTAAAATTAATTAATTATTTTTTTTATAAGTAAAAGGTTTTATTAAAAAAAATGTATATATTTGTTTGTAGTTTATCTTATAAACAGGGTAAAAACAGCGAACTTTCAAAAACTGGCATTAAGTTCAGCAAAAGTAATAATTTTGATGACAAAACGAAAAACAAATGTGATGTAACAACAGATGAAATGAACAAATGAAGTGCACCATTTATCATTCAAAGCATAAAACAATATGTTTGGAAACTTAGGTAAAATTTTAATCATCTTTTTACGCTAATCACCCTCAATAATTTAAATTGTTACTGATGTCTTGCAAATGAGGGCATTGCAAGATCTTAAGTGTGGGAAGGGGTTAAATTCTTTCGGATTTTTAAATTTTTTGATTTTAACGCTTGGTTACCATTAAAAAATACTAGTAACGCAGTAGTTTTATTAGAATCTAGTGCTCTCTGATAATAAAGAACAGCCCTAGTCTTATATACTGACTACCCAATTCTAGTAAAATTTTAAAAATTTTCAACTAAATGAATTCAAAATCATGTTTATACATATTTATGAACGATAAAACTAGGTGTTAACATCGAAATTATTGTTACCTCGGAAAGGACATAAATTGAGAAACAACCCAAAATGTTAAAATTCATTTAAAAATGGAATAGAGGAGATTAAAAAGACAAAGAAAATAAAATAAAAGCCAAGTGGAGGAAAAATTTACCAAGTTATTCAAATTACATATCACATATTTTTGTACAAATAATTGAAGATACTTTTGTTTTGAATGATTTTATCAGTTTTACCCGATTGCTTATAATATATTTGAAAGAAATGTACCACTTGATTTAAAGGGAAGTAAAGTCTTCCGAGGAAAAAGACACACGCTTCTTAATTTAGGTTAGGAAGTTGTCGTCCAGACCAGCTGTAGGTTGACGAAAAATCTAGAAAAGTCATCTCAAAAATCAGCTGGAAATCCACGAACCTCAGCATCAAACAGGGTCGCCATGTGGTCAGACTTATCCTAACCATGAGAGGATCTGTCTCGTAAAATGGGGAGGGCGCCGTGCAAATTAGCTTGATAAGACTAATGAATCAGACCCCCAGAAAGGATAATCTTCTTAAAGATTAAAAATCAGCATTTAAGCCTGATATTACTCAATCCTAGAGATTGACCTTAAAGATTGAGAATTACAAACTCATGGAATTCGATGATATCTATACTCGAGCTTGAACGAGAAAATATTTTGATCAAAATTACAAAACGATTTGTTTTCTAAAAACCCATTTTCAATGCGCTCATTACCATTGAACGTAAAATCCTAAGAATTCACCGGAATTCATTAGGTCACCTGAACCAAATCGGGTGTCAACTGTAAGAACGGTGGTTGCATAGAATGGTCGAAGACAGGACCTTGTGCCAAACCGAAAAACTATAGGGTGATCTTTAATATTGCTCCTACCAAGGATAGTAATTGTATCTAACACGATATAGACTATAATCAAAAGCATGTCACGGGACATTGCCTTAACAGTTGCTTGTTCAACGCTTTCCTTTACAACCGGACGATAGTTTACCGAAAGGTAATATACGGAGCAAGTATACTGGACGTGTTGCTTTCCTAATACAAGGTTAGCAAGTGAGTGACACAAAACCGCAAGTTTTGAGCTAAAATTTTATATATGAAACCCACGCAACCCACAAAAATATTTTGCAAACACCGGGGAAGGGTTATTCCGGAAAACTTATCTAGGATAAAAGCTAGATTGAATTTTCAAAAGATCAAATGTTTTCATAAAGATCCAATTTCCTAAAGGATCTAAATTTTTATAGTCATGTGGGACTGTAAACCACAATGTTACTACCATTGTTCATACCGCCGTATAGAAATCACTGATGTACAAAGTGTGAAGAATAAAGAAGTGATTCTAGTATTTTTATTTAAAGACTATATTGCTTGAGGACAAGCAACGCTCAAGTGTGGGAATATTTGATAATGCTAAAAACGAACATATATTTCATGGCATTATCCCTCAAGAAAGACAAGCTTTTGGTTGCAATTGTTCTATTTACAAGTGATATTTGTTTAAATAATAAAAGGTGAAGACAAAAGGCAGATTCGACGAATTGAAGACGCAAATGACCAAAACGCCAAAAAGTACAAAGTACAATCAAAGAGGTTCAAATTATTGATGAGAAACGCCTAAAAATGACAAGAGTACAAGCCGTGAAACGTAAAGTACAAGATATTAAATCGTACAAAAAGGCGTTCGAAAATCCGGAACCGAGACATGAACCAACTTTCAATGCACGATGCAACGAACCTAAAATTACAAGTCAACTATGCACATAAATATAATATAATATATAATTAATTATGTAAATTATATATATTATATTTATATATTATTAAAATAAACGTCGGCAGCCTAGGATCCAATTTGTGTGAGCTGGAATGCGAACCTCCGCACTCGCGGAGCTGTGAAGCACAAAAGCTCCGCACTCGCGGAGCTGTACAGTTCAAAGTGAGCCTATAAAAGCTCGCGAATTCTGCTCGATGAACCATCCCTTTTTCTTTCTTTCTATCTATGTAAAATATATATATTTATATTTATAATTTTAATTTTAATTTAAGTTCATAATAATAAGGTTATAGTGGCAAATGTTTTAAGTTTATAAGTCGAAACTCTGTCCGTGTAACGCTATGCTATTAATAATCACTGTAAGCTATATTCTTCCTTTTTAATTTAATGTCTAGTAACTAAGTTTTTATTATGTTTATTTAAATCGAAGTAATCGTGATATTGGGCTAAATATTAAGATGGGGTTATTGGATTTTGTACCATAATTCGGGTTTGGACAAAAGACCGACACTTGTGGACATTGGACTATGACTATTAATAGATGGGGGGTATTGTCTGATTGAGAGACAACTCATTGGAATCTGTCGAACCTATCTTCAAATTAGTTAATCTAATAATTATTAAAATGATTACGAATGTCCTATTTAGTGACGTTTATACGACATCCTTTACAATCATTTAATTAATTATTCGGGTTGGGTAATTGATTATTCAAACTGATCAATTGGATAAATTAATATTCATATCTCATTAAAACAGGGGTGGATTACATACAACAATAATTGGTGTAATTGTTAACAAAATATTAAAACCTTGGATTGCACGCAGTCGACAACCTGGTGTATTCATTAAACTAAGTATTAAAACCTTGTTACAGTTCGAATCCCCAATTAGTTGGAATATTTGACTTCGGGTATAAGTTTAATTTGACGAAGACACTCGCACTTTATATTTATGACCGATGGACCGTTATGGACAAAAACCGTATGGACATATCGAATAAACCAGGACAAAGGACAATTAACCCATGATAATAAATTAAAATCAACACGATAATAAATTAAAATCAACACGTCGAATATCATGATTAAGGAAGTTTAAATAATCATAATACTTTTATTTCATATTTCATCGTACATTTATTTACCGTCATTTTATTACTCGCAATTTTTTATATCGCATTTTATTTATCGTTATTTATTTTACGCACTTTAATTATTGTCATTTATCTTTACACCTAAAAATATAAAATCGACAAACCGGTCATTAAATGGTAAAACCCCCTTTTTATAATAATAATAATAATAATAATAATAATAATAATAATAATAATAATAATAATAATAATAATAATAATAATAATAATAATAATACCTATATATAATTATATATATTTCTATAAATATAGTTGTATAAAAATATAGTACGTTTTCAATTAGCTCCCTGTGGAACGAACCGGACTTACTAAAAACTACACTAATCTACGATTAGGTACACTGCCTATAAGTGTTGTAGCAAGGTTTAGGTATATCCATTCTTTAAATAAATAAATAACTTGTGTAAAATTGTATCGTATTTAATATTATTTCGTAGTAAAATAATAACTATTACGTACCCCCTCGCTACAATTTGGATTAAGTTAGATTGGATTCGCAAATAAATCAATTAGATAGACAAATTAAATAGTGAAGATGGCGACATGTAACAGACATTGAATCTATCTATATTTTATTATCTGTAAAAAAATATCTATATATCAGTAAACGTATATATATATATATATATATATATATATATATATATATATATATATATATATATATATATATATATATATATATTTATATATTGTTATATTAAATTCAGTAATACTAATTAATAATATAATTCTATTAATAAAATCTGTTAATAATATTAATCTTAAATGAGAATACTAGTAATAATAATAATTATCGAATTATTAATAATATTGATAATAATTCTATCAAGCTTACACTAATAATATTAATAAGAATTATATTATTGATGATACCATTAATTACAATTATATTAGAAATAATATAACAATTTATTTATATATACATATTTTCATATTACTATTACACATATATATTTTTAATATTGAAAGTGATTATTATATTACTACAACAATATAATTTATAATTAAACTTGTTATATTAATTGTTAATATTAATTAAAGTTATAACTTTACTACTAGTTTTAATAATAATAATGATGTTAACAACTATGACAATATTATTAGTAATTATAATAACTCAAATGTATCGAATCTCATATAATGGGTTTTAATAATATTATTAATATTGAATATAAATATATAACAACTATACTGATAACTACATTTAATATAATATCTAATATTATATTGTATGATAACATTTATTTAATATTTATATATTACAACTAATTATAAATTATATATATATATATATATATATATATATATATATATATATATATATATTTGTATATATATTCATTTTAATAGTAACTTAATTATTTTATTTAACATTTTACATTCTTAATTCCAATTAATTAAAGTGTATTTTATTAATTCAATTTATTATATATATACACTTTCATTTATATTTATATATATTTACATTTATACATATAAGTATACATATTTAATTATATACAATTGTTCGTGAATCGTCAGGAATAGTCAAAGGTCAATTGAATACATGAATATAGTTTCAAACTTTTCTAGACTCAACATTACATACTTTGCTTGTCGTATCGAAATCATAGAAAGATTGAGTTTAAATTTGGTCGGAAATTCCCGGGTCATCACAGTACCTACCCGTTAAAGAAATTTCGTCCCGAAATTTGAGTGAGGTGGTCATAGCTTACAATAAAAATGTTTTCATGACCAATACGAGTTGATAATTAGAGGTTTATCATCATTGAATAATAATGATAAAATAATTCGATTATTCTAAGAATACGTGTGACGCTATCGCAAAAGAGTGAATTGAAGAAAATAAGATTTTCCTTAGCTTTTGACGTAAACAGGGTTGAATTCCGAAATTCAAGGGATTTAAAAAAAATCTTCGAAATCTAAAAGATTTGATTCTTCAGCGAGTAAGGAAATTAAGATCTCTATAATTAAATACGATGATCTGCCTCGATTACTATGTCTGATATTTTCATTATAAATTAAACTCATCCGTTCCATTATTCTCACCATTCCTATACTTTCCTTCTTAGTTCATACATCCAAAAGATTGTGAAAATGCTTAGTCAAGTTCTAATCCCTAATATTTTCCTAATTATCATTTCTGTCATCCTTCTTTTCAATCTTCCACCAGAAAAATCTGTTTACTTCTACTATTACCTTGGGATGATACTATTCGTAATTATACCGTGTTTTTATATTGCTATTCGTATTAATATTCACGGTTTGTAATTCCGGTGTTGTCATTGGGCTTTATATTTTCTCTTATATTTTGGATTTCTTTGCCTTTTTATTATCCTCTCGTCCTCTAGTAACGCGAGCAACGGTCCAGAATTCATAGATATGAATTTCGAAATGAATATAGTTAATGTTCTAAGAAAGAAATGGTAATAGCACGATCTTGATTCGTCAAATTACCAGAATATTCGGGAAAGATAGAACTATCAAGAAAATATGTTCTTGATATATTTATATATCAGATAAAATGTAAGAGTCGTGTAACATGGCACATGATGACGTTATGGTCTGTGAATCAACACATTTCATTAGAAACTCATCATGACTTACTGTAATATAATCACGTTGATCAAGTGTCATTATATTATACTAACTCATGCATCAGTTCCCAACATTACTTCAATAACATTTATATTTTAAGCTCCAAAGTTTACAGAATATAGAAACTAACAGTTTCTATATGATGTAACACTGATAGCACAAAGAGATTAATGATTTTAGATAAGAATAATTATGAAAATATCTTCAGAAATATAGAGGATATTTATAATGAAAGATACGATGATATCTTGGAATTTCTAATATCGAAGGATGGTGAAGAAAATTTGTCCGCAAGAGTTTGGAGTCAGAAGCAAGGTATTCGCTAAAGATTTCATCAGAAACAGAATCATCAGGATTCTTAATGTAAAAGTTAAGTCCTTTTGATTTGTTCAGAGACTCCTTCGTAGTTTGCTCAATCAGTTTTTTTTTTCAGTTTCAAACTTTTTCTGAGCTTTGCCAACATACAATTCTTTATTATCAACTTTTGGCTGTTGATGTCATTTACAGTTTTTGTTGCTTCATTCAACTTTTCAAAATTCAGAGTATTAATTCGCAAACTTGGTGCTTTTCAGAATTTCAGAATGGAAGATCATAGTTCTAAGAGATAAATGTTATATGGATACATATAACTGTTGATGTGGAATCGTTGCGAGACTCAAAATACAGATTTGCTGATTTCTGGTAATTGGTATGGTAATTCTTGTTACAAGATACGGATGTGTACATGATGAGACTTCAATAGATAAATATAGTGATTTGTCGGAGGGATTTAAACCAAGGAGCGACGAGGTTGCTGGTACATCTGCTGATAATATGGTGGAATATAAAAGGTTCTCTGGTAACAATAAAAGAGCATGCATATAAATCAAGGTGATAATAAGGTTGTTTCAAACAAAAAGTCAAAGTTGACTTGCTGGAGCTGTGACAAAATTTGCTACTTTAAAAGGAATTACCAAGTAATTTTTGGTAATAATAATACTAAAGGAATTAGCACAGATACGTGTTAAACATTTACTCAGGTTCTAAGAGTTTTCAAGTGCATAACTATATGCATCAATCTCTTCTTACGTAGATGAAGTGCGGTTGGTTCATCCTCTCGATTGAGGTGTTTTCAAGAATTACGAAAGGTTTGAACGCAGATTGTAATCGTCAAGATACAAATGAGGTTTAAGATGAAATCAAGTGGCAAACTTGAAGAATTATTTAGTTTCATATATTATAATTAATATTTTAATTTATTTTAATTGTCCAATGTCATTAGTCCACAGTCGATAATCCACAGTTAACAGTCCAATAATTCATATATAATTTAATATATAATATTAGAATTAATTAATACGTATCGTGACCCGTGTATATGTCTCAAACTCGATCACAACTCAAACTATATATATTATTGTAGAATCAACCTCAACCCTGTATAGCTAACTCCCGCATTACTGCATATAGAGTGTCTATGGTTATTCCAAATAATATATATAGATGGGTCGATATGATATGTCAAAACCTTGTATACGTGTCCCGATATTTAAAGTGCGTAAAAAAAATAACAGAAATTAAATGACGATAAATAAAGTGCGTAAAGTAAATAACAGAAATTAAATGACGATAAATAAAATTGCGATAATTAAATTGCGATAAATAAACTGCGATAAATAAAATGTAATAAGGAATTAACAGTTAGCTAGGAACAGTTAGCTAGGATTTTGTTAGCGTGAATTCTTAACAAAATTCCTCATAGTTAATTTGTCTGTTTCTAACAAATTTTATTTTTATCAAATGTTTTCTTCATTATGCCACTTGTTGGATTCTGATAGGTCAAAATCCAAATATGAAATTGAATGAAAATGGTTATTCTGCGGTGAACGGATACGTATATCTTGTGGATGTAAGTAGGATAGTAAATGACTGTTGAATCAGATTCGAAGAATGTACAATGTAACTTATTAATGTGAAATCTAAATATTCCTCAGGTATTACCTACCCGTTAAAATATTTTCACCATTAACAGTTTGTACAAAAGAATTTTTAATTACAATCTTTATGAAAACATATATACATATATATTTTCTTCAGATGTAATCATGGATTTAATGAGTTAACATAATATTAAACTCATTTTGATTTATCGTTAGAACTATAATATATAATCTCTAACACATTAGAGATTACATAATCGTCATGTCGAACGAAGATAAATGATGTAGAACGATTCGCAGATTAATGATTATGCTCGAGGTACATAATGAGATGTTGAGGTGTGTGATGTTGATTGTTGTGTTATTGGTACTGTTGGTGCCGTTGATGTTGCTGAAGCTGGTAAGTTTTGCACCATATTTTTTCAAGGCTACAACTCGGGTGCGAAACTCGTTGACTTATTACTCCGGGATGATTGTCGGTTCGAACGAGTGGATGAATAAGATCTAGAATTGTGGATAGAATATAATCGTGTCGAGCTACTCTGGAACTAAGGCTGAAAATGGTGTTTCGGATAGATTCGCCGGTAAGTGTTTCAGGTTCTTCGCTAAGAGGGCAATTTGGTGGATGGAAGGGATCACTTTTTTCTTGCCACCAATGATTAAGTAGGCTACGAACCCATCAGATGAATTGGGGATGGCTGATTGGCTGATTCATTCTGGTGACACTTCTTTCGGAGCTTAGGCGAAACTCCATATCGGAATAGCTGTCGGAATCCGAGGAATTCGAACTGGTTGAGGGATTCATCTCGTACGATCAGATGATGGATTTTTCGATAAGAAATAGATTATAGGATGTAGATTAGTACCCTACAATACATAACTTACATATGCATATATAATACTAAAATCCCATAAGTTACGAAGAAATCTACGGAAGCTGTCAGGCAAAGGTAACAATAACAGATACGCTAAGATATGAATTTATCTATACACAGTCTATGCAATAGAGGCAGTAAGACGTGTCTAGACTTTAAGGATGATAAGCAAATAATTTTCGACACTAAATGATAAGCAAAACTTTTGACATGCAGACACGGTCGAAGTCCAGACTCACTAATGCATCTAAACAACTATTAGTTAGACACACTAATGCAAGACCTGGTTCGCTAAGACCACCGCTCTGATACCAACTGTAGAGACCCGTCCTAATCCATCCGGACGAAGTCCATATCGATTATAACCGATTCACAACAGTTGATTACATCGCGAGGTACTTGACCTCTATATGATACATTTTACAAACATTGCATTCGATTTTAAAAGACAATCTTTCTTTACAACAAAAGTTGACGGCATGCATACCATTTCAGAATATATATCCAACTATAATTGACTTAATAATAATCTTGATGAACTCGACGACTCGAATGCAACGTCTTTTGAAATATGCCATGAATGACTCCAAGTGATATTTCTTAAAATGAGCAAATGCACAGCGGAAGATTTCTTTCGTACCTGAGAATAACATGCTTTCAAGTGTCAACCTAAAGGTTGGCGAGTTCATTAGTTTAACATAAATAATCATTTCCATCATTTTAATAGACCACAAGATTTTCATATTTCAATACACATCCCATACATAGAGATAAAAATCATTCATATGGTGAACACCTGGTAACCGACATTAACAAGATGCATATATAAAAATATCCCCATCATTCCGGGACACCCTTCGGATATGATATAAATTTCGAAGTACTAAAGCATCCGGTACTTTGGATGGGGTTTGTTAGGCCCAATAGATTTATAAAACATTTTATAAAATTATTCTACATTGAGGTGTAACAAAAATATTTAATGATACAACTCAGCTTAGAATTTAAAATCAATGCTAAACATCATATAATAATCCATGCTAAACAGCATATAGTAATCTATAGTTCTATTCCACAGCCTGAGGTGTAACCAAAAATATTTGTTGATACAACTCTACATAGAATTTAGTTTTTGAAGAAACTATTTTGTAAATCAAAAAGCTCATTTATTCATCCCAAAACATTTAAAGAGTTTTAAAAATGGGATTAGTTTTTGTGTCTATTATTTATAAAACAGCGCTTGTATTCTCAGCCCAAAAATATATAATGCAAAAGCAATTAAAAAGAGAGCAAATGAAACTCACCTAATGTATTTTGTAGTAAAAATACATATGACAATATTGAACAAGGCAGGGTTGGCCTCGGATTCACGAACCTATATCATTTGTGTATTTATTAATATACATAATTATAATCGAACAAATATATTATGATTAGTGATGTAATTTATATATATAGTTGATTAACAAGTTTCATTACATTTAAATTTTCATTTTATATATTTATGGTTCGTATTATATCTAAAATTCATTGGTTTGTTATATATAAGGATTTATGTAATTAATGTTAATAGGTTTTATATATAGGTATATAAACTATTAATAAAATATATATGTTAAGTCAAAATATTTATTTGTAACAAAAATGATAGTTTTTAATATTAATGATTTACTAATAATAGTCTTACCAATAATAATTTTATTAATAAGATGATACTAATAATAAAATGATAATGATATTAATAATAATAATAATACATATGTTAATAATGATTCTAATATTACTAATAGGTACATAATTATACTAATACTAATATTAGTAATAATAATGATAACAACTCTAATACTTGTTTTAATACAATCATTAATAATAATAATAATAATAATAATAATAATAATAATAATAATAATAATAATAATAATAATAATAATAATACTAATGATAATTATAATACTTTTAGATATAATCCTAATAATAATAATTATAATCTTTATAATTACAATAATGATAAATGATCTATAATCTTGATTTAGTAGCAATAACAACAATAATAAGTATATTACTAATAATAATAACAATATCAATAACAATAATAATAATAATAATAATAATAATAATAATAATAATAATAATAATAATAATAATAATAATAATAATAATATTATTATTATTATTATTATTATTATTATTATTATTAAAGAAAAACTACCTCATGTAAGTAGGCTTTAAAAAAAAATGCCACCAGCAGAGATCGAACCCTAGACCTCCTGAATACTCATAACACACTGAACCGTTGGGCTATTGCCCAGATTCTGTTTTATATCAGTTTTATTTGTTTATAACCCATATAAGTGTATCTTCTTCTTCTTCATATTCCAAATCGGCCAGAGCAATATCATGGATCAGAACAGCAACCCCAAAGATGAGTTTTAAATTATTAAATGAAACAGAAGTAGTTATTGTGATTGTTATAGATTAACAGAATAAACAAGAAGTAAAAAAAATCAAGCTTTTAAAAAAAATGCTGTATAATTTGGGATGAACTCCAAATCACTTTCAGAAATTTATGAAGTTTTAGCCCACGGTTTCTGAATGAAAAATGTTGCAAATCCATCCTATAAACTTTCTGTACTCTCAATTGATCCTAAAACATCATACAAAGTTTGAATTTCATGATAATTACTTCGTTTGACTTTGAAAACTAAAACTTTGACTCAAGAATTCGATCTTGATATAATGAATTGGATTTTGAAACTTAGCAGGTAGTTTACATACATAAATCCTAACAAAACAGCATTTTTACATTTTGAAATATGACTCTAAATCGAGCTTTTGATGTGATGAACCAAGAACAGGGTAACCGGACTGTTTTATATGTTTTCTGATTAATTTTCTTGAAAACAAAATACATATGATTGATAAATGATAGTACTTGTGATACACTCGAACGGTTTTATCCCATACCGTGAGTTATTTGATGGTGTATATGCAAATAAAGATCGACAGATAGAATCTGTTAGGAAAGAAAAGAAACAACCAAACAAAAGAATTAAAATAAAAGCAGATATCGATCTTGCATCTCAATTTGGATTATGTTAGATTGGATTCGCAAATAAATCAATTAGATAGACAAATTAAATAGTGAAGATGGCGACATGTAACAGACATTGAATCTATCTATATTTTATTATCTGTAAAAACAATATCTATATATCAGTAAACGTATATATATATATATATATATATATATATATATATATATATATATATATATATATATATATATATATATATATATATATATATATATATATATATATATATATATATATATATTTATATATTGTTATATTAAATTCAGTAATACTAATTAATAATATAATTCTATTAATAAAATCTGTTAATAATATTAATGTTAAATGAGAATACTAGTAATAATAATAATTATAGAATTATTAATAATATTGATAATAATTCTATCAAGCTTACACTAATAATATTAATAAGAATTATATTATTGATGATACCATTAATTACAATTATATTAGAAATAATATAACAATTTATTTATATATACATATTTTCATATTACTATTACACATATATATTTTTAATATTGAAAGTGATTATTATATTACTACAACAATATAATTTATAATTAAAATTGTTATATTAATTGTTAATATTAATTAAAGTTATAACTTTACTACTAGTTTTAATAATAATAATGATGTTAACAACGACGACAATATTATTAGTAATTATAATAACTTAAATGTATCGAATCTCATATAATGGGTTTTAATCATATTAATAATATTGAATATAAATATATAACAACTATACTGATAACTACATTTAATATAATATCCAATATTATATTGTATGATAACATTTATTTAATATTTATATATTACAACTAATTATAAATTATATATATATTTATATATATATTCATTTTAATAGTAACTTAATTATTTTATTTAACATTTTAAATTCTTAATTCCAATTAATTAAAGTGTATTTTATTAATTCAATTTATTATATATATATATACACTTTTATTTATATTTATATATATATTTACATTTATACATATAAGTATACATATTTAATTATATACAATTGTTCGTGAATCGTCAGGAATAGTCAAAGGTCAATTGAATACATGAACATAGTTTCAAACTTTTCTAGACTCAACATTACATACTTTACTTGTCGTATCGAAATCATAGAAAGATTGAGTTTAAATTTGGTCGGAAATTCCCTGGTCATCACACATTATAAGGTATGTAATACGGTTATATCATGCTGTTGAAATTGAATAGGGTAGCAGTTATGATTTTTCAATAGTACTACATGATTCTGAAAACATGTAATTGTCTGAAGTTTTGTACCTAAATTTCATCCAGGTTAATAAATTCATAAACTTTGTAATGTTATTTTTAAGGTTTCATACCTATAACTTGCATTTTTTAAATAGTTCATTTGAATACCTAAATGATGGGTGGTTGCAATGTTAAGAACCATCGAGTATATCATACCTATAATGCAATGAATACTGTTCTTTTAGTCTCAATGTATTAAATAAAGTAATTTATTTGACTATGATGTTTGGGTATTCATTTGACTTTGTTATATATATTTTGATTTTGATTAATAAATGGGGTGAACTATATGAAATTTTGATCAGCATGTTAACATGGTTGTCTTTGTCATCTTGATTTTGAATTTTTGATTAACAAATGGGGTGAACTATATGAATTTTTGATCAGCTTGTTAACATGTTAACTAGTCCGACCCATCCGACCCGGGTCTCGACTCAACCCGACCCGGGTCTCGACCCAACCCGACCCGGGTCTCGACCCAACCCATTCGACCCATTTTATTTCTGACCCATTTTGACCCAAACCCATTCGATCTTCGACCCAACCGACCCATCTCGACCCATTTTCCAGGTATACCCGTATGTGGCACGGCGTGCCACAAGTGACACGACGTGCCACTTCACTTCTGCTATTTTCAGTCACCATGTGGCACGGAGCGCCACTTTCTGGCACGGCGTGCCACCCCTGTTTTTTGTCAAGTTCGCATGGTGTAAGCCTTTCAAACATTACCATGTTCATTTTTGATTTCCGCAATCTATCTCACCCTTTACACAATAATAATAATAATAATAATAATAATAATAATAATAATAATAATAATAATAATAATAATAATAATAATAATAATAATAATAATAATAATAATAATAATAATAATAATAATAATAATAATAATAATAATAATAATATGATGATGGTGGTGGTGGTGGTGGTGGTGGTGGTGGTGATGATGATGATGATGATGATGATGATGATCAAGCATAAAATGGTCTAAGGGGTTCGGTTCATTCAAGATCAACAATCAAGGGGGATTTAAGGGTTTCTTGAGTTTAACTATCCAGTCCGGAGTACCGTGAATAACCCTCATACGAGATGATGATCTCATAAAGAGTGGTTAAACGTAACCCACCATCATTCGGGTTAATCGGAGGCGATGGCTCATTGGACGGTGTTAGGATTTGATGTTCAAGGAACGTTACATGAGAACCGTTATTGTAACCGTACAGATAGAGTGTTGTGAAAGATGAGTTTTTTCCCTCTATCTTGAATGTGTTGTTTGAGAAGTTGGATGTGAGTATTTATAAGTAAGAGTGGCAGTCCTTTCTTCTGCCAAGTAGGCGACAAGAAAGGAGGAGGGGACAGAATAGTACAAACTAGTACTATTATGTCGTGTGGATCGTGCACCCACGTGGTCCCCTCCATATCGTGCTGTTTTGCCACGTCTTGTCATCAGTGGCGGATCTAGAAATAATAATCACTGGTTGTACAAAATAATTAATAATAATTATAATTATAAATAATAATAATATAATAATAATAATAAAATATATAACAAAAAAATAATCTAACGATAAAAGTCAAGTATAATTTCATAATCGTCACTTTTATTCAACTTAATGATAGTTCGAACTGTCAAGCAGTTGTTAGTCGTTAAAAAATTTCCTTAAAGATTAATAAAATTGTAGTGACTAACAAATTATTATTTTCTTAATATAAAAGATACAACCAAAGCAATCAAAATATGTAACAAATTTTACTAATAATAGTAGTGAAAATAAAAGACAAGAAACCTTTTATATCATATTGAAATGTCCCGTTCATATTGATTATAAACGTTCCATATTAATTGATTTCGTTGCGAGATTTTGACCTCTATATGAGACGTTTTTCAAAGACTGCATTCGATTTTAGAACAAACCATAACCTTTAAAATATTACGACGATTATCAAATAATGATAATCTAAAATATAGCGTTTTTCACACGACCATTACATAATGGTTTACAATAATATTACACATCAACATAAGTCTTCGAATGCATTTTTTAAACAATATTATACAAGCATGGACTCCAAATCTTGTCCTTAATTTAGTATGCAACAGCGGAAGCTCTTAATAATCACCTGATAATAAACATGCTTAAAACGTCAACAAAATTGTTGGTGAGTTATAGGTTTAACCTACATATTATTATTATCAAATCATAATAATAGACCACAAGATTTCATTTTTATAACACATCTCATATCAGGCATTTCGCAAACTGCATAGAGATAAAAATCATTCATATGTTGAACACCTGGTAACCGACCTTAACAAGATGCATATAGAATATCCCCATCATTCCGGGACTCTCATCGGATATGATAAATCCGGGACTCTCATCGGATATGATAAATCGAAGTACTAAAGCATCCGTAACTCGGATGAGGCTTGTTGGGCCAAATAGATCTATCTTTAGGATTCGCATCAATTAGGGGCCATTTCCCTAATTCTTAGGCTACAAGCTAACAAGGGGCATATTCGGTTCGATAATCCAACATAGAAAGTATTTTCGATTACTTGTGTCTATTTTGTAAAACCATTATAAAATCGCATGTATTCTCATCCCAAAAAAATAATAGATTTTAAAAGTGGGACTATAACTCACTTTCACAGATTTTTACTTCGTCGGGAAGTAAGACTTGGCCACTGGTCGATTCACGAACCTGTAATAAATATGTACATATATATCAAAGTATGTTCAAAATATATTTACAACATTTTTATTACGTTTTACTGTTTTAAGTTTATTAAGTCAGCTGTCCTTGTTAGTAACCTACAACTAGTTGTCCACAGTTAGATGTACAGAAATAAATCGATATATATTATCTTGAATCAATCCACGACCCAGCGTATACACGTCTCAGGCTAGATCACAACTCAAAGTATATATATTTTTGGAATCAACCTCAACCCTGTATAGCTAACTCCAACATTACTGCATATAGAGTGTCTATGGTTGTTCCAAATAATATATATACATGGGTCGTTATGATATGTCAAAACATTTGCATACGTGTCTATGGTATCCCAAGATTACATAATATATTAGAATACATGTAATACAATATAAGTTAGCTAGGATATGATTAATATAGATTTGTTACCGATTTTCACGTAGCTACAACAAGAAAAATTATCCAATCTTGTTTTACCCATAACTTCTTCGTTTTAAATCCGTTTTGAGTGTTTCAAGTTGCTATGGTTTCATATTGAACTTAAGTTAATGAATCTAAACAGAAAAAGTATAAGTTTATAGTCGAAAATACAGGTTACAAGTCGTTTTTGTAAAGGTAGTCATTTCAGTCGAAAGAACGACGTCTAGATGACCATTTTGGAAAACATACTTCTACTTTGAGTTTAACCATGATTTTTGGATATAGTTTCATGTTCATAAGAAAAATCATTTTCCCAGAAAAATAACTTTTAATCAAAGTTTATCATAGTTTTTAATTAACTAACCCAAAACAGCCTGCGGTGTTACTACGACGGCGTATATCCGGTTTTACGGTGTTTTTCGTGTTTCCCGGTTTTAAATCTTTAAGTTAGCATATCATATAGATATAGAACATGTGTTTAGTTGATTTTAAAAGTCAAGTTAGAAGGATGGTTTGATTGTTACCTACGTTGGCCCAACAAATAGTAGAACGACATTTGCGGCCATATAAAGCTTTGAAAGGTGTGGCGTTAATACTCGAATGAAAATTATTTTAGTAAGAGAATTCGGCTAAAGGCAAATAATTTTCTCAAGTAAATTTGAAGTTGATAACACAAATTCGCATTATGGTTTCCGAGGTTTGAATCGTACATTTACTTGGTCCGTCAGTTTGTGGTTGATACGCCGTACTCATGTCTAAACGTGGTCCTGAGGCTTTTTGTAAGTCTAGAAGTGAAACGAGCATCTCGATCCGAAACGAGGTACATTTATTTAAGATACATTTTTGAACAAGTTTTTAGGACTTGAAAACGTTTGTTAGAACAAGTTTCTTATCGGTTTCTGAAAATGTTCGTTAGGACTATTCACCCTCGAGGCGAATATAGCATAATGTGAAGAGTCTCTCTCTCCAATGAGAATTTAGATTAAAGATTTCCTTATATGGAAGTACGAGTGTAATGTGAGAGAAGTTTCCGCCTCGATGTGAGCATATCAAGCATATTGTAGTTCGTCGATAAAACTCTGCGAAAACGAGATAGTATACACGTGTAACATATGTTTGAAGTTGAAAGAATTTGTCATTCATTCGGAAGCATAAATATGGTTTAACAATAATCAAAGGTGCGTCCTTGGTATGGTTGTTATCAGTATTCTCGGAGTTTTTAGATGTCCAACAAGAAAATGAAGTCATGTACATGGCACATGGTGGTGATTAGGTTGATCGAGTCCAATCACCATCGCGAGTCATTAGAACTTTGGTATGACTTACCATAATATAACCACATTGATCAAGTGTCGTTATATTACGCTAACTCATACCTCCATTCCCACATCACTCCATAGAACTAAGTTCGTGTGATCGTGAAGTTTTAAAATGAACAAAGTGTAACGACGTCTCTAACGTGACTCGTATTGAATCGAAAGAATTAGTGCAACTCTGAAGAAGCGTTTCCCGAGGGAAGTGTATAATTGATTGTTCACGTCAATGCGGTTCAAGTCAAAAAATAATGCCTTTAGGCACAAAAAGAGTAACGAATTATGATAACGAGTAGTACGTAACCGTAGTGATAAATAGTGATGATGATACTCATCTAAAGTAGTGGTGATAACTTTAAAACTCTTGTGGATAGTAAGCTGAGATGGGGTGAATAACAACATGGGAGACAAAGTTCCCGGACTAGTGTAACTTATGAAGTCGTCGTCATCCTTACGCGTATGAATCTTAAGTTTACGTATGTTACCCGAAAGTGGCAGAGTACGAGTTCGTATGATGAAAATTTGGTACCATTAAGAAGTTCACGTAAGAAAGATTCAAGTATATATGCACAAGTAGTCAAGTAACTGCTATCTATAGCAAATGCAAGTCAGAATGCAATGATTAACTATCCGGTTATAGTCTAGATTCACTAATGCATCCTAACGACTCTGTCAGACACACTAATGCATATCCTAGATCCCTACAACCAACGCTCTGGTACCATCTGTAATGACCCGACAAAATCGTCATTGACGACGTTGTTAACTTAGGTCTCGTTACGTGGTCATAGTCCCTAAATGAGATGCGTTTGACTAAAATTATGTCGCATTCATTTGAAACGTATAAGACTTGCAAAGTTTTAAGTAAACCAAACGGTTCGACAACAAGTTTAAGTTTACAAAAGTTATAAAGTATGAATGAAATAATTTGCGACATAATATAATTTGAAAATCATGAATGCTATCAATAGCGTATGTATGTATGCTTGACCCCAAGCAAGTAATCAAAGCGTGTGCATGTATGCTTAACCCTAAGCAAGAAATCAGAATGTATGCATGTATGCTTGACCCCAAGCAAATATAAGTGTACGCGGAAGCATGTATCAAGTAGCCAATAAAGAACCTGAGAAAACTTATAGAAAACTGTCAACGAAAAACGTGAAAGGACCCGTTCATATACATTATAAACGATTCACAATAGTTGATTTCATCGCGAGGTATTTGACCTCTATATGATACATTTTACAAACATTGCATTCGTTTTTAAAAGATAAACTTTCTTTACATCGAAAATTGACAGACATGAATACCCTTTCTTAAAATCCACTATCCAAACTATAATTGACTTAATAATAATCTTGATGAACTCAATGACTCGAATGCAACGTCTTTCGAAATGTATGCCATGAAAGACTCCAAGTAATGTCTTTAAATTGAGCTAATGCACAGCGGAAGATTTCTTTAAATACCTGAGAATAAACATGCTTTAAAGTGTCAACCAAAAGGTTGGTGAGTTCATTAGTTTATCATAATCATTCATTTCCATCATTTTAATAGACCACAAGAATTTCATTTCCAATTCTCATAAAATACGTCCCATGCATAGAGACAAAAATCATTCATATGGATTGAACACCTGGTAACCGACATTAACAATATGCATATAAGAATATCCCTTATCATTTCGGGAAATCCTTCGGACATGATAAAAACGAATTCAAAGTACTAAAGCATCCGGTACTTTGGATGGGGTTCGTTAGGCCCAATAGATCTATCTTTAGGATTCGCGTCAATTAGGGGTGCACTAATTCTCAAAATTAGTGATGTTCCCCAATTCTTAGGCTACCAAGCAAAAAGGGGCATATTCGGCTTCGATCATTCAACCATATAATGTAGTTTCGATTACTTGTGTCTATTTCGTAAAACATTTATAAAAATTGCGCATGTATTCCTAGTCCAAAAATATAAAGGGTAAAAAGGCAAATGAAACTTACCATACTGTATTTCGTAGTAAAAATACATATAACGTCATTGAACAAGTGCAAGGTTGGTCTCGGATTCACGAACCTAAATTAATTATATATATTTATATGTTGGTCAATATTTGTCTAACAATTTAGGTCAAGTCATAGTGTACCACAATCCTAATGCTCGAGTCTAGTATGCAAAAGTCGACAAAAGTCAATTTGACTTAAAATGATTTCCAAAATTTATCCATGATTATTATATAGTTTAAATATCGTCGTTTTATATTTTAAAATATTTTTAAAAGATTTAATAAAGTAAATAATATAATTCATTTATTAATAAATAAAACTTTATATAAAAAAATATTCTTTTATATATCTTAAGTAATAAAATTTATAAAGTTCATAAAAATATTATGATAAATCTTATTAAGGTAATTATATTATTTGTATTACATATTTATTTGATAAAATAACATTGATGATAATAATAAGTAAAATTTGTATTTTTTGTAATAATTATTATTATTATTCTATTAATAAAAATATCAATATTTATATTTACTCAATTTGATATTATGATAAAATGATAATTCTAATTATAATAACTTTAATATTTACGATACCTTTTAATATTAACTTTAAAATAATAATTTTATTTAAAATAATAATAATAATGATATTTTTTAATAACAATGACATTTCGTTTAAAATGATAATTTTTGTTAAAATGATAGTTTCAATACTAACGATACATTTAATAATAGTAATGATAAAAATACTAAGAACGATAGTTTTATCTAAATCAATATCTTACAATATTTTAATTTCATCATGATACTCATACTCATTATATCCTAATCGTTTCGTTTAATAGCTTTTAATCGTCTTTTATATCGCGTTCATAATAATGATAATAATAGTAATCAAAATAATTTGGTGTTACTAATATTAGTTTTAATTACAATAATACTAATAATGATAATTACTATAACATTATTAACGATAATACTAATAATTATTTTAATGATAATATAATAATAATAATAACAATAACAATAACCATTTTTAAATAATGATGTATATATATTAATAATGATAATAATAATAATAATAATAATAATAATAATAATAATAATAATAATAATAATAATAATAATAATTAGATAATAATAATAATAATAATTATTATTATAATAATAATAATAATAATAATTATAACTTTAACGATATTAACGATAGTAATAATAATAAAAATAATAATTTTTAATGATAAATCCTTTTATTGATAAAAGATAATAATAATATGATAAAACTAGAATGACGATAATAATAATCATTTTTAATACAAAAAATTCGATTGACTATAACTTCAAATCCGTTCATCGAAACCATTCGATATCTAAAGGAAAAGTTCTTAATTTTTTGCTAGCTTTCCAACGACATGCATATCTTATACCTTATCTCAACCGCATATGTAACTAATTCAGGATTCAACATAACCTAACTAAAGGAAATATCAAAAGTACAAGCATGCATAATCCTAAATACTCGAGCACTAGCCAGGGATACACTAATAGTATATAAAAGTTAAGTTATGAGTGCTCACGTATCAATATTGAGATTCAATATTGCAGGAAAGTACGTAGACACAACGAAGATGATAAACACTAGTTTGACTCACGAGCAAAACCCCCGAACTATACCCATAACCTCCAAAGCTATAACCCATAATTTCCTTAGCTCTATCCCTTTCATAAAACTCATGTTATAATAGCTCGCGCGTACCTCTTGTCGTAGTATTTTATGTATAATACATAATAATAATACTACTACTCATAATATTTTTAGATTAATAATAATAATCTTTATTAATAATAATAATAAATAAATAAATAAATACATACATAAGGAGTAATATCTTAGATAAAGAGATATAGAGTGATATGTGTGTGTGCAAAATGAATTCGTTCGAACTATAAAGAGTTGGCCTGACTTCCATCACCATGCGATCGCATGGTTAGTGTGCCTTAGGGCCATGCGATCGCATGGCTCCTCTTGGCAGCCCCCATTCGACCAATAAAACCTGCCGACACTCGTTTAAATAATAAATATAATTAATTAATTAATAATCTATATAATTAATTATATATAATATTATATTTACGTATATGGTAAAAATATAATTTTTACTCAAATGACACGTACGTTGTCACTTGACTCATGTACCACTTTCGGTTTTTCGAACACATTTTCGTACGTGTAGAAAACTGATACTTTGTGTTTTGTGTAACGTACCTTTATATATGACAAGACTCAAATCAATGAAAAATTATTTTACTCTAAATGTAACCTAATCATTTAAGCGTTTTGGTCATTAACTTTTATAATTCAAAGTCTCGTTATTTATCAAAGAATATTTAATATTATTAGTTTAAATCAAAACGTTTTATGACTAAATTAAAATATACATAATATATAGGTTTGAAATATGTATTATTGAAATATGTATCTAATAATACAATATTTAGATTTTCAAAACTAATTATATTTCAAAGTATAATTTAAGATCGTTTACATAATCGAAAATATTATATCATATAACGTTTACGCTTTAAACTTAATTTGATAAAATTCTTTTATGCGCCAACGTTTATTTTAATTTCTAAATTATATATCTTAATATCAATTGAATTAAATAAACAAGTGTTACTATCGCTTACTTAACTAATTTGAAATCATATATATTTAATAAACATAAACACGTTTTAAATATATTTGAAATCGAATTAAATAAACAAGTGTTACTATCGCTTACTTAAATATACGTTGCACGTTATTTATATATCTAATAACCAATATTCTAACTTACGTTATTTAAACAAAGACATTTTAATAATCAAGTTATATTATATCGAAAATCGTTTTCGTACGTTTGAAAATAGATCAATCAAGTAGTATGAAATTCAATTCTCCACTAACGTTTGTCTGACACTTGATAAGTGATGCTTTGTTCTCATTTGTAAATCACTTTACCAATTATTCCGAATACAGTTAAAAAGTAAGGGTTTCCTAATTCAGAGTGGACCTCATAACAGAGACTCGTAATCATAATTCAATGTATCTGATAATTCAATCGTATGATATTATCTTTTAATTCTGTCGATAACTATAATAACTTTATATTGAAACAAAATACGTTCATGTAAAGTATTATGCATCTAATACTTTGTTAAGGTTTTCACTTAATAAGTATATATTATATACACATATCTATATATACATAATGTTCGTGAATCGTTGAACATAGTCAAAGGGTAATTGATTACATGAATATAGATTTCAAACTTTCGAGGCTCAACATTACAGATTTTGCTTATCGTGTTGGGAACATATAAAGATTAAAGTTTAAATTTGATCGGAAATTTCCGGGTCATCACAGTACTTACCCGTTAAAGAAATTTCGTCCCGAAATTTGATCGAGGTCGTCATGGCTAACTCTAAAAATGTTTTCATGACGAATATGAGTTGGTAACTAGAGTTTTACCATCATTGAGTAATATAGATAAAACAATTTGATTACGCGAGGAGTATAAGTGAAGCTATCGCAAGAGTGTGAAATGAGAAAATGTATATTCTCTTTAACCGATGACTTAGTTATGATTTATTTTCGGAATTCATGTGATTTAAAGAAAATCTTCGTAATAAGATTTGGTTCTTCGGCGATTAAGGAAATTAGAATCTTCTTTTGATTAAATGCAATAATCTGTTTCGATTGCTTTGTCAGATATTTCACTATAAATCCACCCTCCTTCATTACCTTATATTCCTTCTCCTCAATTCATACTTTAAGGCATTCATTAATATGCTCCATCCAGTTCTAATTCTTGATATACTCCTTACCTTCATATCTGTCATTCTCCTTTTTCATCTGCCGCCGGAAGAATCTATTTACTTTTACTATACCCTTGGGTTTATAGTGTTTTTAGTCCTCCCGTGTCTTTATATTGCTATATGCATCGATATATACGGTTTATAATTTATGGGTAGTTGTTGGGCTTTATATCTTCTCTTATATTTCGATGTCCCTGCTTCTGTTTCCCATAATCATTGTCATCTCCAATTTCTGTTTCGGAGCTTTGTCCGCTCGTTTCTTCTTCTTGCGATTAAGCACCGTTTGTAATGGTATAGAATTCGCAGATATGAATTTCGGAATGAACATTGTTAATGTTCTAGGAAGAAAATTGTAATGGCACGATCTTGACTTGTCAAATTACCAGAATACCTCGGAAGAAGCCGAATCATCAAGAAATATTTTCTGGATATTTTAGAGATTAAGTATAATACAAGAGTCGTGTAACATGGCACATGATGACGGTATGGTCTGTGAATCATCACGTTCCATTTAGAAACTCAGCATGACTTACTGTAATATATGTAGAGACCCGTCCTAATCCATCCGGACGAAGTCCATATCGATTATAAACGATTCACAACAGTTGATTACATCGCGAGGTACTTGACCTCTATATGATACATTTTACAAACATTGCATTCGTTTTTGAAAAGACCATCTTTCATTACATCGAAAGTTGACGACATGTATATCATTCCATAATATATCTAACTATAATTGACTTAATAATAATCTTGATGAACTCAATGACTCGAATGCAACGTCTTTTAAAATATGTCATGAATGACTCCAAGTAATATCTTTAAAATGAGCAATTTCACAGCGAAAGACTTCGTTCATACCTGAGAATAAACATGCTTTAAAGTGTCAACCAAAAGGTTGGTGAGTTCATTAGTTTAACATAAATAACCATTTCCATCATTTTAATAGACCACAAGATTTTCATATTTCATAAACATCATTCTCATATCAGGCATTTCGCAAACTGCATAGAGATAAAAAAAATCATTCATATGGATTGAACACCTAGTAACCGACATTAACTTAATGCATAGAATATCCCCAAAACAGAACCTTTCGTCTGTATAATAATCTCGAAGTACTAAAGCATTCGTACCCCGAATGGGACTTGTCAAGGTCCATAGATCTATCTTTAGGATTCGCGTCAATCGGGGGCCATTTCCCTAAATTCTTAGGTTACCAGACTTGAAGGGCGATATTCGGTTTAATAATCCAACCATATAATGTAGTTTTTGATCACTTGTGTCTATTTCGTAAAACATTTATAAAAATTACGCATGTATTCTCAGCCCAAAAATATAAAGGGTAAAAAGGCAAATGAAACTCACAATACTGTATTTTGTAGAAAAAATACATATGATGAAACTGAACAATGCAGAGTTGACCTCGGATTCACGAACATATATCATTTATATATATATATATATTAACACATATAATGGTAATCGAACAAAATTATGTATTATTAGTGATTAAATTGTTATTTTAATTATGTGTTTCATTAATAACCTAATTAATTACATTTATTAATATTTATTATAAAAATATTAATATAGTCATGTTATATGTAGTAAATTTCGTTTTATATAACTAATAGTTATTTGATAAAATAATATTAATAATAATAAATAAAAAGTTGTTTCATCCTATAATAATAATAATAGTTATAATAACAAAAATGATAATTTTTATAAAAATGATACTTTTAATAATAATTAATACTAATAATAGTAACTGTAAAAATAATAATTTTTACTAATAATAATAATACTAATACTTGTGGTAATAATAATAATATTAATGATAATAATAATGATGATAATAATAATAACATTAATAATAATAATAATAATACTAACAATAATGATACTAATAATAAGTAAACTACCTTTAAAGCTTTTTCCAAAATAAAAAATGCCTCAGACCGGGCTCGAACTCACGACCTCTCGCTTAACAACCCCACAATCTTAACCATTCATCTGTTTGGTATCTTTCTGTTCTAATACCGAATCAATACCATATAACCCTCATTACGTAATCTAATTAAATTTGGGTTCAGCCCAAATTAGTAAATTGAATCGTGGCCCAATTTAATTACTTGGATCTCGGCCCAAGTTCTTTCAGTCCAATGAGCATTTAAATCATGGCCCAACAAGCAATACTTAATCGGCCCACTTTATAATTAATCCATTTATCATTTAAAAGGAACCCAATATACAAAGATCAAGTTTCACAGCCTATGAATTATTACGGTCCCTTTAGATTTCGTACAGGCAGAAGACTAATGTTTAACACATCCTCATGCTTTATAATGTGATGTTATGTAACAACATTATTATAATGTTTCCTTTATAAACCGATCCTTGTACACTGCCCTACATCATCAACCCACTAACCACTAATCAAATAATGGCAAGAATTTTTTTGTTGTTTGATTAAAAGAAAAGTGAGATTGAGCTGTAAAGGAACTATCATATCCTACATTATTGACTCCATTGCTACTTCATCATCATCCACTTTATCTACTTCATCATTATAAAAAAAAATAACACACCACCTATGTGACCCATTTATGGATCGGCTACATTCTTTTGTATATAACCTCATACGAATAGCTTGTTATTGGATCAAGGTGATCACAAATTGCAGCTGACACAGAAGAATATAAATAACGTATGATGGGATTTTCTTTGAGGTGTGTTTGTAGAATTAAACAGAAAATAGTAACATGGTAGAAAGGTTACAGGTTTCGGTTAGTCACAGAAATCGAATGGGTTTGATTGGGTTTTGGGTTTGTTATTGAAATAGAAGACATAGCTGTGGGGGTTCTTGGGTGGTATGGGTTTGAGTCTAGTTCTCAACACCATAATAAAAGAGCTGTAGCAGCTTAATTAGTTGTAGAAGATGATGTGAATGTGAATGCTTTTGATCGATGGTGGTTTGTGTCTAGCTACAAAAGGAAGAAGGCCGAAGGTGGGGTGATTTAAAGAAGAGAAGAAAGAGGCAAGCAACTAGTGGAGTTTTCTTAAACTGATTAGAACAGAAAAAGAATAGCAGCCGTAGCAGCGATGTAATAGCAACCATGATTTGTTGAATGGTTTGTATCAAAAATGTTTCGATTGATTGTTTGGTTGTTTGGTCTTCAGTTTTACCCGACAATGGGCAGACACACTAGCAGTTGGAAGGAGAGGGTTTAGTTGTGGGTTTGATGTTGGTGTTCAAAGGTGGTTCATGTAAGAATCAATAAAAAAAATAATGGCAACTAATGTGTGATTGTAGGTGGTGTTTAAGTGGTGGTTTTTGGTGATCAAAATAATCGAACACAACAATAGTAAAACCAAAACATAGTAACAATTGCAAGTTAACTAAACAAAAGTACAGGTCAAGTTAGTGATGGTATTTTAGACCGGACCATAACTATTGCAGCAACTTACTTGTAGTAGACCTGTGATCAGGATGCTTGTGGTTTGGGTGTTCGATGATGATGATGGTACACAACCGCAGTTCAAAGTAGCAGGTGAGAGGTTTATGGGTTTGTGTCTCATTGATATCATCAACAATAATGATGGTTCGGTTGTTGAAGCTTGTTAATAGAAACAAGTTTAATATATAGCGTTTTTGTGAAGGTTGATGGTGAGTCGATATGTAATTGAAGAAGAAGAAGATTTGTTCTCCGATGATATATAAAAAAATTGCAATACAGATATGCATATATGATCTGTATATATAGATGAGAGATGTTATATATAAAGATAGATTTTAAGAGGCACGTAATTCAATCAACATCAATCAAAAATAGTGATCTAAATTTCATTCATTATATCTTGTTGATCATTCATAGTTCACGGATGCATTTAATAATAATATTATAATAATCAAAGAAATATAAACGTGTATATTTTTAGTCGTCGTCTACTATTTCATTAACGGACTGTAATTCATGCTCCGTTGATCATCGGTGGCGGATAAAGGTCTTCCCAAAAATCTTATAATAAATATTTATAAAAAAAATGATCATTAATTGTTTAAAAAAATATTAAATAAAAATTAAATCAACTGTCCGTACTCGATTCTAGATAAAATATAAAAAGTTCTAAAATTTAGAAAATAGCTCCTAAATACATTTTTAATAAGTCTATAATTTATATAACTCAGTTTCGGATCATCGTTTATTTTAAAATCAAATAAGTTTGAATTTAACTTACTTAATATCAATCGAGACATCAAATGAGTATTACAATCATTAAATATTTATTTTTTAATATACTTTATTTATATATAGATATATTTTAAATAATAATTATTATAATATCTTATTTTTTTTATTTTTTTTACATAATTAAATTTTAATAGCAATAACATATAATATTTCAAATTATACTTCCATTTATTATTTATATATATATATATATATATATATATACACACACACACACATATCTATTTACAATTAATTGTTCGTGAATCGTCAGGAGTAGTCAAAGGTCAAATGAATACATAAACACAGTTCACAGTTTTTGAGACTTCAACGTTACAGACTTTGCTTATCGTGTCGAAATCATAATAAGATTAAGTTTAAATTTGGTCAGAAATTCCCGGGTCGTCACAGTACCTACCCGTTAAAGAAATTTCATCCTGAAATTTGAGTGAGGTCATCATAGCTAACAATAAGAATGTTTTCCTGACGAATATGAGCTGATAATTAAAGTTTTATCACCATTGAATAATTAGGTTAAAACGATTCGATTACTCGAAGCGTACGAGTGAAGCTATCACAAAAGAGTGAGATGAAGAAATAAAGATTCGTCTTAACTTTTGACGTAGTCATGGTTGAATTTATAAAATAAGGTGCGTCTTAACTTTTGAAGTTGTCTTGGTTGAATTTCGGAATTCAAGGGATTTAAAGAAAATCTTCGAAATCTAAAAGATTTGATTCTTCGGCAAGTAAGGAAATTAAGATCTTTATAATTAAATACGGTGATCTGCCTCGATTACTCTATCTGATATTTCCATTATAAATTAAACTTTTTCCGTTCCATTATTCTCACCATTCCTATACTTTCTTTCTTAGTTTATACATCTAAAAGATTGTGAAAATGCTTAATCCATTTCTAATCCTTGATGTTTTTCTAATTATCATTTCTGTCATCCCTCTTTTCAATCCTTCCACCAGAAAAATCTGTTTACTTCTACTATTACCTTGGAGTGATACTATTCTTAATTCTACCGTGTCCTTATATTGATATTCATATTAATATACATGGTTTGTAACCTCCGTGTTGTTATTGGGCTTTATATTTTCTCTTATATTTTGGAGCTCTTTGCCTTTTTATTGTCTTCTTGACCGGTAGTAACGCGAGTAACGGTCCTGAATTCATAAGTATAGAGTTTCGAATGAATTTAATGTCCTAAACAAGAAAGAACGTAATCACACGATTTGATTTGTCAAATTACCTGAGTCACTGAGAATAGAACTATCAAGAACATACTTTCTTGATATGTGTCATAACCCGTCCTTAACCATAAGAACGTGTTAGATAACGTATGATTTCATTGCGAGGTATTGACCTCTATATGCGACATTTTTAAAAAGGAAAACTGCATATATTATACATTACAAACCAAACCATTATTTTTGTTACAAGCTTTAGACAATAAAAAGATGATTATCGTTTAACGATAATCTTCGACTTACAAACTTTACAAATGATAATAACAACACGATTTCTAGCATATTTTACAACACACGTCCTCGGATATGCAGTTTTATTTTTGACACAAATATGAGTACGCATGATCCTGCTTAGATTCAACATAATGCAGCGGAAGCTTTAATTATCACCTGAGAATAAACATGTTTAAAAAAACGTCAACATAAAGTTGGTGAGATATAGGTTTAGTGCGCAGCAATATATATATATAGACCACAAGATTTCGTATATAAACATTTCAATAAAAATATTCTAAGTGGTTGAGCACTTGGTAACCATACTTAACATTTTCACGTCGCATATTCCCTTTAATATGAAATCTTACTACACCGTACCAAGTGTAGTCACAAAACGAAGTACTGTGCAACCGTTGAATACTGGTCGTCCAGTCCGGTTGGGGTTGTCAGGCCCGATAGATCTATCAACAGGATTCGCGTTTACAATACCGCTGTAAATATTAGTTACCAAGCTACAGGGAAGTATGCCAGTGGTACAACTCAACGTAGAACATATTTTTCAGTTACTTGTGTCCATATCGTAAAACATAAAATACATGTATTCTCATCCCGAAATATTTAGAGTTTAAAAGTGGGACTATATACTCACTCTTGTCTTGATGATATAAATAATTTGACTCGGTCTTCCGGTTGATATCACGAACCTATCCATATATAATATATCAATATGTTTTCATTTTTAAACAAACGTTATAAATATATACTTGTTATACTTTTAATACTTTGAATAATTCCTTAGTCCGTAGTTAGCAGTCCGATGTTAGTAATTCAATTTTAATGGTTCATTTTTAGATGTTTAATATACCCGCAATGAAATAAATAAAACCCCCAACAAAATAAATAAAACCCCATCGTATATGTATTGGTCGAGATTAATCTTGACCCATGGTACCGGTGTTGTCAAATGACGTGTTGCGTACATAAAGTACCGGTGTTGTCAAATGACGTGTTGCGTACAATCATGGGATCTTATGATTAATCTTCTCGTGTTGTTTACGGGTGATCCTGAACCATATAAAATTGAATTATAAGTACATATATATAAAATATCATGTTATCTTAGAAATATGTGATTTATATCATTTTTTTCCAATTGATCCCGTAGTTGAAATGATCTAGGATAACCAATTTTGTTTCGGTCATAGTTTCTTCGTTACAAATCCGTTTTCGTTGATTCAAATTGCCATCTTCTTGGATCGAGTTCTTCTTTAAGACTATGAACTGTAAATACCTTGGTTTGTATTCAAAATCATACGGCATAAGTGAAACATTAGTGAAACATATGAAATTAAACATTTTTGTTACAACAAAATCATTTAATGACCATTTTTCCAAAAATACTTATACTTTGAAAAACCAAGTTTTACCTTGTTAAATTAACATATAAATAAGTTATGTTACATGTCTTGAAGTATTTTAAAAGTTAAGTTAGAAGGATCTATTTAGTTTGCAAACAAGTTTGAAAACATTCAAACTATGTTCTTGTTGTTAAACTTTTGTACCACAAAATAAGATAGCTATATATATATGAATCGAATAAGGTTATGAACATAGATTCTACCTCAAGTTCCTTGGATAAGTTTGCTGTAAAAGAGAAGTAAGAAGCTAGAATCAAAAGGGTGATAGAAGTGGATGAAAGATTGGTAGTAAGTTGGTGTTCTTGGAGGGTTTTCTTGAAGTGTTTTTGTATGGTTTTCTTATGGTGTTTTAGTATGGTTTTTGAAGCTAGATCTTCTTGGAAACTTTGCTGAATTGATTAAGGGTTTTAAGGGTTGTGAAAGAGTGTGTGTTTAACTAAAAATGAGGTTAGAAAATGAACTAGAAATGGTGATACTTATAACCTAAAAAAAATGTGTATCATGTAATACATGATAAGATTTTTAGTTTGTAATTTTGTTAATTAGTCAAGTAATCATCCAAAAGTAATTACCTAGCTCTAAGGGCATGAATAATGGCTGGTTAGGTGGTGATTTTGATGTGTATTTACTATTAGTAAATACGTATAGGAGCTAGGTATGATACGAGTACAAATACTCTAGGTATACGTATAGAAATTTTGTGAAAAATGAAATGAGGATTCAAATATAGCTATCTTTTGTGAATACACTTATATGATTTTATGTATTTAAGTTCTTTAAAAGTAATTAAATACATTACTTATACAATATATGTATAACATTATAAGTCTTAAATATATATGTCAAATAACGTTACGTATTGTTATCGTTTTGAAAACTTAAGTTAGTAGTTTCAAAATACACATATAACTTGTTGTTATTAATATAAAATGAGGTATTAAAACATTCTTTAATCATGTTAAATATGTATATATACATATATATACACAAACGTATAATTATCATATATTGTATAGTTCGTGATATCATCGGTCAAACTAGACGGTCGAACGTTGTGTAAAACTCTTTTCGGAAACATAAGTCTCAACAATTTGGATTGCTTATCAAGTTGGTAATGTTTATTTTATGTAAATATTAATCTTATAAGTATAGTATGATCGAAAAAGTGCGGGTCGTTACATTACCTCCCCGTTAAATAAATTTCGTCCCGAAATTTTAAAATTGTACCTATTTTGCGTCATCGAGAAACAAATGCGGATACTTTCGTTTCATCTGATCCTCTCGTTCCCAAGTAAACTCGGGACCTCTTCTAGCATTCCAACGAACCTTAACAATCGGTATATTGCTCTGTTTGAGCTGTTTAACTTCACGGTCCATGATTTCAATTGGTTCTTCGACGAATTGTAGTTTCTCGTCGACATGGATTTCTTCAAGAGGAATGGTAAGGTCTTCCTTTGCAAGACACTTCTTAAGGTTCGAGATGTGAAAGGTATTATGTACTCCGGCGAGTTGTTGCGGTAACTCGAGTCGATAAGCTACCGGTCCAATGCGTTCGATGATCTTGAACGGGCCTACATATCTTGGGTTCAGTTTACCCCTTTTGCCGAAACGTATTACACCTTTCCAAGGTGACACCTTTAGCATAACCATGTCCCCGACCTGAAACTCTAATGGTTTCCTTCGAACATCGGCGTAGCTCTTTTGGCGACTACGGGCTGTTTTCAATCTCTCCTTGATTTGTACTATCTTCTCAGTCGTTTCATGTATGATCTCGGGACCAGTTAAATGTCGATCTCCTACTTCATTCCAACAGATAGGAGATCTACACTTCCTTCCGTACAATGCTTCGAATGGCGCAGCTCCAATGCTCGCATGATAACTATTATTATACGAGAATTCTGCTAACGGTAGGTATTTATCCCATCCGTTTCCAAAATCGATCACACATGCCCTGAGCATGTCTTCGAGAGTCTGAATCGTTCTTTCACTCTGTCCATCGGTTTGTGGATGATATGCGGTACTCATATCCAACCGAGTTCCTAGTGCCTCCTGTAGTGATTGCCAAAACTTTGAGGTAAATCTACTATCACGATCGGATATAATGGAAATAGGTATTCCATGCCTTGAAACAACTTCCTTTATATACAATCGTAATAGTTTCTCCATTCTATCTGTTTCCTTTATAGGCAAGAAATGTGCAGACTTGGTGAGACGATCAACAATTACCCAAATGGTGTCGTGTCCCCAGGCAGTCTTTGGTAACTTTGTGATGAAATCCATGGTAATACCGTCCCATTTCCATTCTGGAATTTCTGGTTGTTGAAGTAACCCTGACGGCTTTTGATGTTCTGCTTTGACTTTGGAGCAAGTCAAACATTCCCCAACATATGTTGCAACGTCGGTCTTTAAGTTAGGCCACCAATAATGCGTCTTAAGATCTTGGTACATCTTTCCAACTCCAGGATGTATCGAATATCTTGTCTTATGTGCCTCGTTCAATATCAACTTCCTTAATCCACCCAACTTCGGTACCCAAATACGATTTGCAAAATATCTAATTCCGTCTTCCCGCATAACGAGTTGCTTCTCATACTTCTTCATTATTTCATTTCCTTTATTTTCTTTAGTAAGTGCTTCTCGTTGAACTTCTTTGATTTGTGAGTTGAGATTCATGCGAATTTTTATATTCATTGCTCGAACTCGAATTGGTTCTCGTTCCTTTCTGCTTAAAGCATCGGCCACCACGTTCGCCTTTCCGGGATGATAACGAATTTCACAATCATAGTCGTTTATTAACTCGACCCACCTACGTTGCCTCATGTTCAATTGTTTCTGATCAAAAATATGTTGAAGGCTTTTATGATCAGTAAACACAGTGAATTTAACCCCATACAAGTAGTGTCTCCACATCTTCAATGCAAACACGACTGCTCCCAATTCTAGATCATGCGTCGTATAATTTCGCTCGTGAATCTTCAATTGTCGGGATGCAAATGCAATAACTTTCTTTCGTTGCATAAGAACACAACCAAAACCTTGTCGCGAAGCGTCACAATATATTTCAAAATCATCGTTCCCTTCAGGTAACGATAAAATAGGCGCCGTAGTTAACTTCTTCTTCAGTAATTGAAATGCGTTCTCCTGCTCCGAAGTCCATTCATATTTCTTCCCTTTTTGCGTTAATGCTGTCAACGGCTTAGCTATTCGGGAAAAATCTTGAATAAACCTTCTATAATAACCGGCTAAACCCAAAAATTGGCGTATCTGTGTTGGTGTCTTAGGAGTCTCCCATTTTTCAATAGCTTCAGTTTTTGCTGGATCAACCTGAATTCCTTCGCTATTAACAACATGGCCAAGAAATTGCACTTCTTTCAACCAAAAAGCACACTTAGAAAATTTAGCATATAGCTGTTCTTTTCTTAACAACTCCAATATCAACCTTAAATGCTCTTCATGCTCTTGCTCACTCTTGGAATAGATAAGAATATCATCAATGAAAACGATAACAAACTTATCTAAATACGGACTACAAACTCGATTCATGAGGTCCATGAATACAGCTGGCGCATTCGTCAATCCAAACGGCATAACCAAAAATTCATAATGACCATAACGTGTCCGAAAAGCAGTTTTCGGAATGTCCTCTTCTTTAACGCGTAGTTGATGATAGCCCGATCTTAAGTCGATTTTCGAATACACACATGATCCTTGCAATTGATCAAATAAGTCATCAATTCTCGGTAGTGGATACCGATTCTTGATAGTTAACTTATTTAATTCACGATAATCTATACACATCCTGAAAGATCCATCTTTCTTCTTAACAAACAAAATTGGAGCTCCCCACGGTGAAGTACTCGGTCGTATGAATCCACGGTCCAGTAATTCTTTTAACTGACTTTGAAGTTCTTTTAACTCGGACGGTGCAAGTCTATATGGAGCACGAGCCACTGGTGCAGCTCCTGGTACTAAATCTATTTGAAATTCTACCGATCTAAATGGAGGTAATCCCGGCAATTCTTCCGGAAAAACTTCAGGAAAATCTCTTGCCACAGGCACGTCGTTGATGCACTTTTCTTTCTTTTCGATTTTATTAACATGTGCTAAAATAGCGTAACATCCCTTTTCTAAACACTTCTTGGCTTTCAAACAGCTAATGAGTTTTAGCTTTGAATTACCCTTCTCTCCATAAATCATCACCGGTATTTTATCCTTACCAGGAATACGAATTGCCTTCTTAGCACAAACAACTTCCGCTCCTATTTTGGACATCCAGTCCATGCCGACTATTACATCAAAACCTCCCAATTCTACGGGTATTAAGTCGATTTTAAACGTTTCTCCGGCTAAATTTATTTCACAATCACGACAAATTTTATCGGCTTCAATTAGTTTACCATTAGCTAACTCAATCAAGTACTTAGCATCTAAAGGTAATGATGAACAATTCAATTTAGTGTAAAAATTTATACACACGTAGCTTCTATCGGCGCCAGTATCAAATAAAATAGATGCTGATAAGTTATTAATGGTAAACGTACCCGTAACAAGCTCCGGGTCTTCTCGTGCCTCTCTAGCATTAATAACAAACGCTCTTCCACGTGCAGGTCCGCCATTCTGATTCGGGCACTGACTCTTATAGTGACCTTGTTTTCCACAACCAAAACAAGTAATGGTAGCCAAAGCAGTTCTATTTGCGTTGGTGGCAGGAGTCTTGTTGCCATTTGTAACGAGAGCCTTACAATCTTCCGCAAGATGACCTTGTCGATTACACTTGGTGCATAACACACTACAGTAACCAAAGTGATGTTTGTGGCAACAGTTGCATAAAGGACTTTGTCCTTTATAACCAAAACCTGAACCACTACTCGCACCTTTTGTGGTTTCTTGTTTCTTATAAGGTTGTTGTTGGTTACCTCGATCATAACTTCCATTCCACTTTTTCTTGTTTCCCAATACCTTCACCTCAGTATTGAATGCTTTCTTGTCCAAAATGACCTGATCCATTAGCTCGTTCGCCATGGTTATAGCTTCATGAATTGTCTTAGGTTTCGATGCTGTAACATTTGCCTTGACCTTTTTGGGCAAACCAGCTTTGTACATTTCAATCTTCCGTTCTTCGGTTGGAACCAATTCAGGACATAGCAAAACTAATTCCATGAATCGCTGGTTGTAGTTGGTGATTTCAGTACCAACCACCTTCAAACTTCGTAACTCATCTTCTAACTTAATAACCTCATTCCTTGGACAATACTCGGTGATTATCATTGCTTTGAATTCTTCCCATGGAGTATCATAAGCTACATCTCCTCCTACCGCCTTCACATAATTCTTCCACCATGTGAGTGCACTATCTTGTAAAGTGCACGATGCAAACTTGGTCATGTCTTTTTCATCACAACCACTGATTTTAAACACCGTCTCCATCTTTTCTATCCATCGGGTTAAACCGATCGGCCCTTCCGTTCCACTGAATGATGAAGGCTTGCAAGCTTGAAACGTCTTGTAGGAGCATCCTACACGAGGATTTGGATTAACTGCAGCAGCTCTTGCAGCCTCAACCCATAACATTCTGTCGTTCACTCGCTGGTTGATGAGTTCCTCGAGTTCTTGTTCCGTCATTCTATTCAATCGCGCCATTTCCTAATGAAAGAAAATAATTATTCACATGGAATATTATAGATGTAGTGTGTATTTATAGTACATTTATAGCTTGTTAATAATATGAACCAGGTATTATTATAAAAGCCTTTTCTTCTTATTAGCGTTTTATAATTATATCTTGGGTAGTACCTACCCGTTAATGTTCATACTTAATAGCTTAGTACAGAATCAATTACTACAATCTAAATAATACTTAACCATGGAAAATTATTGCATTTCATACTTCAATATTTTACATATGCTTATCTTACATCGAACATTAAGCAAACCACACTATTAATATTATACAAAACATTATTCGGTTCCATGGTTTGACACAGCAGCGCATCGTTTGATCTATTTTCTAGGACGTTTAGACACAAAGATTTGCTTAACGCTTATCCTAACTGTCTGCCTATATTTTGGCTGTGGGACTGAAGAACTGGATGCCGGGACAGAACGAATAGGAATAGCGGGGATAGGGGTGGTAGTATTGAGTGGAATTGGTGCCACTTCATTCTCACTAAGTTCGGGATTTGAATTTTCTAATTCATTCGCTTTTCGTTTCTTTCCTTGATCGAATTTTTCTTTCGTAATTTCTAGTATTTCTTCCTCGGTTTCACTTTCCTCCTCGGGTTCACTTTCCTCCTCGGGTTCACTTTCCTCCTCGGGTTCACTTTCCGGGTTCTTTATAGTTGGTTCATCCGGAATTTGTGAGTCTTCCCCAAGGATATCATTTTCGTCATCGGACAGGTTAATGACTGGAACGCCATCTGAAGATTCTGATTCGGAGTCGTTGATTGTGATAACAATTTTTGAGCTCGACATCTATCACACAACAACTAACCCATTAGTACTTATATAATATTTACATATAAATTTTAACCAACAGTGATAAGCAATGGTTTTTTTTTTAAATCAGACCCGGTCAAAGTCCAGACTTACTAATGTATCCTAACGACTTATCGGTTAGACACACTAATGCAAACCTGGTTCGCTAAGACCACCGCTCTGATACCACATGTCATAACCCGTCCTTAACCATAAGAACGTGTTAGATAACGTATGATTTCATTGCGAGGTATTGACCTCTATATGCGACATTTTTAAAAAGGAAAACTGCATATATTATACATTACAAACCAAACCATTATTTTTGTTACAAGCTTTAGACAATAAAAAGATGATTATCGTTTAACGATAATCTTCGACTTACAAACTTTACAAATGATAATAACAACACGATTTCTAGCATATTTTACAACACACGTCCTCGGATATGCAGTTTTATTTTTGACACAAATATGAGTACGCATGATCCTGCTTAGATTCAACATAATGCAGCGGAAGCTTTAATTATCACCTGAGAATAAACATGTTTAAAAAAACGTCAACATAAAGTTGGTGAGATATAGGTTTAGTGCGCAGCAATATATATATATAGACCACAAGATTTCGTATATAAACATTTCAATAAAAATATTCTAAGTGGTTGAGCACTTGGTAACCATACTTAACATTTTCACGTCGCATATTCCCTTTAATATGAAATCTTACTACACCGTACCAAGTGTAGTCACAAAACGAAGTACTGTGCAACCGTTGAATACTGGTCGTCCAGTCCGGTTGGGGTTGTCAGGCCCGATAGATCTATCAACAGGATTCGCGTTTACAATACCGCTGTAAATATTAGTTACCAAGCTACAGGGAAGTATGCCAGTGGTACAACTCAACGTAGAACATATTTTTCAGTTACTTGTGTCCATATCGTAAAACATAAAATACATGTATTCTCATCCCGAAATATTTAGAGTTTAAAAGTGGGACTATATACTCACTCTTGTCTTGATGATATAAATAATTTGACTCGGTCTTCCGGTTGATATCACGAACCTATCCATATATAATATATCAATATGTTTTCATTTTTAAACAAACGTTATAAATATATACTTGTTATACTTTTAATACTTTGAATAATTCCTTAGTCCGTAGTTAGCAGTCCGATGTTAGTAATTCAATTTTAATGGTTCATTTTTAGATGTTTAATATACCCGCAATGAAATAAATAAAACCCCCAACAAAATAAATAAAACCCCATCGTATATGTATTGGTCGAGATTAATCTTGACCCATGGTACCGGTGTTGTCAAATGACGTGTTGCGTACATAAAGTACCGGTGTTGTCAAATGACGTGTTGCGTACAATCATGGGATCTTATGATTAATCTTCTCGTGTTGTTTACGGGTGATCCTGAACCATATAAAATTGAATTATAAGTACATATATATAAAATATCATGTTATCTTAGAAATATGTGATTTATATCATTTTTTTCCAATTGATCCCGTAGTTGAAATGATCTAGGATAACCAATTTTGTTTCGGTCATAGTTTCTTCGTTACAAATCCGTTTTCGTTGATTCAAATTGCCATCTTCTTGGATCGAGTTCTTCTTTAAGACTATGAACTGTAAATACCTTGGTTTGTATTCAAAATCATACGGCATAAGTGAAACATTAGTGAAACATATGAAATTAAACATTTTTGTTACAACAAAATCATTTAATGACCATTTTTCCAAAAATACTTATACTTTGAAAAAACCAAGTTTTACCTTGTTAAATTAACATATAAATAAGTTATGTTACATGTCTTGAAGTATTTTAAAAGTTAAGTTAGAAGGATCTATTTAGTTTGCAAACAAGTTTGAAAACATTCAAACTATGTTCTTGTTGTTAAACTTTTGTACCACAAAATAAGATAGCTATATATATATGAATCGAATAAGGTTATGAACATAGATTCTACCTCAAGTTCCTTGGATAAGTTTGCTGTAAAAGAGAAGTAAGAAGCTAGAATCAAAAGGGTGATAGAAGTGGATGAAAGATTGGTAGTAAGTTGGTGTTCTTGGAGGGTTTTCTTGAAGTGTTTTTGTATGGTTTTCTTATGGTGTTTTAGTATGGTTTTTGAAGCTAGATCTTCTTGGAAACTTTGCTGAATTGATTAAGGGTTTTAAGGGTTGTGAAAGAGTGTGTGTTTAACTAAAAATGAGGTTAGAAAATGAACTAGAAATGGTGATACTTATAACCTAAAAAAAATGTGTATCATGTAATACATGATAAGATTTTTAGTTTGTAATTTTGTTAATTAGTCAAGTAATCATCCAAAAGTAATTACCTAGCTCTAAGGGCATGAATAATGGCTGGTTAGGTGGTGATTTTGATGTGTATTTACTATTAGTAAATACGTATAGGAGCTAGGTATGATACGAGTACAAATACTCTAGGTATACGTATAGAAATTTTGTGAAAAATGAAATGAGGATTCAAATATAGCTATCTTTTGTGAATACACTTATATGATTTTATGTATTTAAGTTCTTTAAAAGTAATTAAATACATTACTTATACAATATATGTATAACATTATAAGTCTTAAATATATATGTCAAATAACGTTACGTATTGTTATCGTTTTGAAAACTTAAGTTAGTAGTTTCAAAATACACATATAACTTGTTGTTATTAATATAAAATGAGGTATTAAAACATTCTTTAATCATGTTAAATATGTATATATACATATATATACACAAACGTATAATTATCATATATTGTATAGTTCGTGATATCATCGGTCAAACTAGACGGTCGAACGTTGTGTAAAACTCTTTTCGGAAACATAAGTCTCAACAATTTGGATTGCTTATCAAGTTGGTAATGTTTATTTTATGTAAATATTAATCTTATAAGTATAGTATGATCGAAAAAGTGCGGGTCGTTACAATATGTTCAGAATTTAAGCAGAATGAAAGGGTTATGTAACATGACACATAATGATGTTATAATCTGTGAATCATCATGTTCCATTTAGAAACTCAGCATGACTTACTGTAATATAATCACGTTGATCAAGTGTCATTATATTATACTAACTCATGCATCAGTTTCCAACATTATTTCAATAACATTCCTATTTTAAACTTGAAAGTTTACAGAATATAGAAACTAACAGTTTCTATATGATGTAACACTGATAGCATGAAGAGATTAATGATTTCAGATAAGAATAGTTATGAAAATACCTTCAGAAATATGGAGGATATTTATAATGAAAGATACGATAATATCTTTGAATATCTAAGATCAGAGGATGATGGAGACTATTGTCCGCAAGGGTCTAGAGTAAGGAGCAAGATATTCGCTAAAGACTTCAGCAGGCATTGAATTATTTGGATTCTTTGAAGTCAAACTTATTCTTTGTGATTTGTCCACGGTTTCCTTCATAGTTTTGCATAATCCGCTTTTCGGTACTAAATTTTCTATTGAGTGTTTCCAATACTCCATTCTTTATCATCAACTTTTGGCTGTTGAGGTCATTTACAGTTTTTGTTGCTTCATTCAACTTTTCAAAATTTAGAGCATTAATTTGCAGACTGTGTGCTTTTCAGAATTTCAGAATGGAAGATCATAGTTCTAAGAGATAAATGTTATATGGATACATGTAATTGTTGATGTGGAAACGTTGCGAGATTCACAATACAGATTTGCTGATTCCCGGTAATTGGTATGGCAATTCTTGTTACAAGATACGGATGAGTACATGATGAGACTTCAATAGATAAATATAGTGATTTGTCGGAGAGATTTAAGCCAAGGAGTAACGTGGTTGCTGGTACATCTGCTGGTAATATGGTGGAATATAAAAGGTTCCCCGGTAACAATAAAAGAGCACGCATATATATCAAGGTTATAATAAGGTTAATCCAAATGAAAAGTCGAAGTTGACTTGTTGGAGCTGTGACAAAATTGGCTAATTTGAAATGGGATTGCAAAGTTATTTTCGGTAATAACAACGCCAAAGGAGCTAGCATAAATAAGTGTTAAACGTTTACTCAGGTTTCGAGTGTTTTCAGATGCATAACTATATGCATAAGTTCTTCCTTTCGTAGATGAAGTGCGGTTGGTTCATCCTCTCGATTGAGATGTTTTCAAGAGTCATGAAAGGTGTTGAACGCAGATTGTAATCGTCAAGATACAAATGAGGTTTAAGATGAAATCAAGTGGCAAACTTGAAGAATTGTTTAGTTTCATATTTTATAATCAATATTTTAATTCATTTTAATTGTCCAATGTCGGCAGTCCACAGTTGATAGTCCACAATTAACAGTCCAATAATTCATATATAGCTTAATATATAATATCTGAATTAATTAATACGTATCGTGACCTGTATACGTCTCAGACTCGATCACAACTCAAACTATATATATTATTGTAGAATCAACCTCAACCCTGTATAGCTAACTCCAGCATTATTGCATATAGAGTGTCTATGGTTATTCCAAATAATATATATAGATGCGTCGATATGATATGTCAAAACCTTGTATACGTGTCCCGATATTTAAAGTGCGTAAAATAAATAACAGAAATTAAACGACGATAAATAAATTGCGAGAATTAAAATTGTGATAATTAAAATGCGATAAATAAATTGCGTTAAATAAATTGCGATCAATAAAATGTAATCAGTTAGCTAGGAACAGTTAGCGTGGATTCTTAACAAAATTTCTCATAATTAATTTATTTGTTTCTAACAAATTTTATTTTGTCCAATGTTTTCTTCATTATGCCACTTGTCGGATTCTGATAGGTCAAAATCCAAATTTGAAATTGAATGAAAATAGTTATTCTGTGGTGAACGGATACGTATATCGATGGACGTAAGTAGGATAGTAAACGACCGTCGAATCAGATTCGAAGAATGTACAGTGTAACTTATTAATGTGAAATCTTAAATATTCCTCGGGTATCACCTACCCGTTAAAATATTTTCATCATTAACAGTTTGTACAAAAGAATTTTTAATTACAATCATTATGAAAACATATATACATATATATTTTCTTCAGATGTAATCATGGATTTAATGAGTCAATATGATATTAAACTCTTTTGATTTATCGTTAGAACAAGAATATATAATATCTAAAACATTAAAGATTACATAATCGCCATGTCGAACGAAAATAAATGATGTAGAACGATTCGTAGAATGATAATTATACTCGAGGTACAGAATGAGATGTTGAGGCGTGTGATGTTGAAACTTAGGTTGTTGGTGATACTGGTATTGATGTTGGTGGTACTGTTGGTGGTGGTGATGTTGCTGAAGCTGGTATGTTTTGCACCATATTTTCCAAGACTACAACTCGGGCGCGAAGCTCGTTGACTTATTATATTATTCAGGGATGATTGTCGGTAGGAACGAGTGAATGAATAAGGTTTAGAATCTGAGTTGTGATATAGTCGTGGCGAGATACTCTGGAAATGAGAGAGAAAATGGTGTTTCGGACTGGTTCGCCGGTAAGTGCTTCAGGTTCTTTGCCAAGAGGGAAATTTGATTGATGGAAAAGATCACCTTCTTTTCGTCTCCATTGATTCAGTCGACTACGAACTCAGCCCCAATTCGTTTAGGATTGATGATGGCTGATTGGCTGATCCATTCCGGTTACACTGCCTTCGGAGCTTAGGTGAATATTCATGTCGGAATAGCTGTCGGAATAACTATCGGAATAGCTATCGGAATCTAAGGGACTCAAACTAGTTGAGGGATTCACCTCGTACGATCAGATGAAGGATTTTCGATAAGAAATAGATTATAGGATGTAGATTAGTACCCTGCAATATATAGTTTACATATGCATATATAATACTAAAATCCCATAAGTTACGGAGGAATTTACGAAACCTGTCAGGCAAAGGTAACAATAACAGATACGCTAAGATATGAATTTATCTATACACTATCTATGCAATAGAGGCAGTAAGACGTGTCTAGACTTTAAGGATGATAAGCAAATAATTTTCGACACTAATGATAAGCAAACCTTTTGACATGCAGACACGGTCGAAGTTCAGACTCACTAATGCATCCTAACGACTTATCAGTTATACACACTAATGCAAACCTGGTTCGCTAAGACCACCGCTCTGATACCAACTGTAGAGACCCATCCTAATCCATCCAGACGAAGTCCATATCGATTATAAATGATTCACAACAGTTGATTACATCGTGAGGTACTTGACCTCTATATGATACATTTTACAAACATTGCATTCGTTTTTGAAAAGACCATCTTTCATTACATCGAAAGTTGACGACATGTATATCATTCCATAATATATCTAACTATAATTGACTTAATAATAATCTTGATGAACTCAACGACTCGAATGCAACGTCTTTTGAAATATGTCATGAATGACTCCAAGTAATATCTTTAAAATGAGCAATTTCACAGCGGAAGACTTCTTTCATACCTGAGAATAAACATGCTTTAAAGTGTCAACCAAAAGGTTGGTGAGTTCATTAGTTTAACATAAATAATCATTTTCATCATTTTAATAGACCACAAGATTTTCATATTTCATAAACATCATTCTCATATCAGGCATTTCGCAAACTGCATAGAGATAAAAAAATCATTCATATGGATTGAACACCTGGTAACCGACGTTAATTTAATGCATAGAATATCCCCAAAACAGAACCTTTCGTCTGTTTAATAATCTCGAAGTACTAAAGCATTCGTACCCGAATGGGACTTGTCAAGGTCCAAAGATCTATCTTTAGGATTCGCGTCAATCAGGGGCCATTTCCTTAAATTCTTAGGTTACCAGACTTGAAGGGCGATATTCGGTTTAATAATCCAACCATATAAGGTAGTTTTTGATCACTTGTGTCTATTTCGTAAAACATTTATAAAAATTGCGCATGTAATCTCAGCCCAAAAATATAAAGGGTAAAAAGGCAAATGAAACTCACAATACTGTATTTTGTAGTAAAAATACATATGACGAAACTGAACAATGCAGGGTTGACCTCGGATTCATGAACATATATCATTTATATATATATTAACACATATAATGGTAATCGAACAAAATTTTGTATTATTAGTGATTAAATTGTTATTTTAATTATGTGTTTCATTAATAACCTAATTAATTACATTTATTAATATTTATTATAAAAATATTAATATAGTCATGTTATATGTAGTAAATTTCATTTTATATAACTAATAGTTATTTGATAAAATAATATTAATAATAATAAATAAAAAGTTGTTTCATCCTATAATAATAATAATAATAGTTATAATAACAAAAATGATAATTTTTATAAAAATGATACTTTTAATAATAATTAATACTAATAATAGTAACTGTAAAAATAATAATTTTTACTAATAGTAATAATACTAATAATTATGGTAATAATAATAATATTAATGATAATAATAATAATGATGATAATAATAATAACATTAATAATAATAATAATACTAATAATAATGATACTAATAATAAGTAAACTACCTTTAAAGCTTTTTCCAAAATAAAAAATGCCTCAGACCGGGCTCGAACTCACGACCTCTCGCTTAACAACCCCACACTCTTAACCATTCAATCTGTTTGGTATCTTTCTGTTCTAATACCGAATAAAAACCATATAACCCTCATTACGTAATCTAATTAAATTTGGGTTCGGCCCAAATTAGTAAATTGAATCGTGGCCCAACTTAATTACTTGGATCTCGGCCCAAGTTCTTTCAGTCCAACGAGCATTTAAATCATGGCCCAACAAGCAATACTTAATCGGCCCACTTTATAATTAATCCATTTATCATTTAAAAGGAACCCAATATACAAAGATCAAGTTTCACAGCCTATGAATTATTACGGTCCCTTTAGATTTCGTACAGGCAGAAGACTAATGTTTAACACATCCTCATGCTTTATAATGTGATGTTATGTAACAACATTATTATAATGTTTCCTTTATAAACCGATCCTTGTACACTGCCCTACATCATCAACCCACTAACCACTAATCAAATAATGGCAAGAATTTGTTTGTTGTTTGATTAAAAGAAAAGTGAGATTGAGCTGTAAAGGAACTATCATATCCTACATTATTGACTCCATTGCTACTTCATCATCATCCACTTTATCTACTTCATCATCATAAAAAAAATAACACACCACCTATGTGACCCATTTATCGATCGGCTACATTCTTTTGTATATAACCTCATATGAATAGCTTGTTATTGGATCAAGGCGATCACAAATTGCAGCTGACACAGAAGAATATAAATAACGTATGATGGGCTTTTCTTTGAGGTGTGTTTGTAGAATTAAACAGAAAATAGTAACACGGTAGCAAGGTTGCAGGTTTCGGTTAGTCACAGAAATCGAATGGGTTTGATTGGGTTTTGGGTTTGTTATTGAAATGGAAGACACAGCTGTGGGGGTTCTTGGGTGGTATGGGTTTGAGTCTAGTTCTCAACACCACAATAAAAGAGCTGTAGCAGCTTAATTAGTTGTAGAAGATGATGTGAATGTGAATGGTTTTGATCGATGGTGGTTTGTGTCTAGCTACAAAAGGAAGAAGGCCGAAGGTGGGGTGATTTAAAGAAGAGAAGCAAGAGGCAAGCAACTAGTGGAATTTTCTTAAACTGATTAGAACAGAAAAAGATTAGCAGCCGTAGCAGCGATGTAATAGCAACCCTGATTTGTTGAATGGTTTGTATTAAAAATGTTTCGATTGATTGTTTGGTTGTTTGGTCTTCGGTTTTACCCGACAATGGGCAGACACACTAGCAGTTGGAAGGAGAGGGTTTAGTTGTGGGTTTGATGTTGGTGTTCAAAGGTGGTTCATGTAAGAATCAATAAAAAAAATAATAGCAACCAATGTGTGATTGTAGGTGGTGTTTAAGTGGTGGTTTTTGGTGATCAAAATAATCGAACTCAACAATAGTAAAACCAAAACATAGTAACAATTGTAAGTTAACTAAACAAAAGTACAGGTCAAGTTGGTGATGGTATTTTAGACCGGACCATAACTATTGCAGCAACTTACTTGTAGTAGACATGTGATCAGGATGCTTGTGGTTTGGGTGTTCGATGATGATGATGGTACACAACCGCAGTTCAAAGTAGTAGGTGAGAGGTTTATGGGTTTGTGTCTCGTTGACATCATCAACAATAATGATGGTTCGGTTGTTGAAGCTTGTTAATAGAAACAAGTTTAATATATAGCGTTTTTGTGAAGGTTGATGGTGAGTCGATATGTAATTGAAGAAGAAGAAGATTTGTTCTCCGATGATATATAAAAAAATTGCAATACAGATATGCATATATGATCTATATATAGATGAGAGATGTTATATATAAAGATAGATTTTAAGAGGCACGTAATTCAATCAACATCAATCAAAAACAGTGATCTAAATTTCATTCATTGTATCTTGTTGATCATTCATAGTTCACGGATGCATTTAATAATAATATTATAATAATCAAAGAAATATAAACGTGTAAATTTTTAGCCGCCGTCTACTATTTCATTAACGGACTGTAATTCGTGCTCCGTTGATCATCGGTGGCGGATAAAGGTCTCCCCAAAAATCTTATAATAAATATTTATAAAAAAAATGATCATTAATTGTTTAAAAAAATATTAAATAAAAATTAAATCAACTGTCCGTACTCGATTCCAGATAAAATATAAAAAGTTCTAAAATTTAGTAAATAGCTCCTAAATACATTTTTAATAAGTCTATAATTTATATAACTCGGTTTCAGATCATCGTTTATTTTAAAATCAAATAAGTTTGAATTTAACTTACTTAATATCAATCGAGACATCAAATGAGTATTACAATCATTAAATATTTATTTTTTAATATACTTTATTTATATATAGATATATTTTAAATAATAATTATTATAATATCTTATTTTTTTATTTATTTTACATAATTAAATTTTAATAGCAATAACATATAATATTTCAAATTATACTTCCATTTATTATATATATATATATATATATATATATATACACACACATATATCTATTTACAATTAATTGTTCGTGAATCGTAGGGAGTAGTCAAAGGTCAAATGAATACATAAACACAGTTCACAGTTTTTGAGACTTCAACGTTACATACTTTGCTTATTGTGTCGAAATTATAATAAGATTAAGTTTAAATTTGGTCAGAAATTCCCGGGTCGTCACAATATAATCACGTTGATCAAGTGTCATTATATTATACTAACTCATGTTTCAGTTCCCAACACTACTTCAAAAATATTCCTATTTTAAACTCGAATGTTTTAGAATTTAGAAACTAAAATAGTTTCTTTTATGATGTAATACAGATAGTGCGAAGAGGTAAATGATTTCAGATAAGAATAATTATGAAAATATCTTCAGAAATATGGAGGATATTTATAATGAAAGATATGATGATATCTTAGAATTTCTAATATCAGAGGATGATGAAGAATATTGTTCGTAGGGATTTAGAGTCAGGAGCAAGGTATTCGTTAATGACTTCAGGAGATACTGAATCATTTGGATCCTTTGAAGTCAGGTTCAGTCTTTGTGATTTGTCCACAGCCTCCTTCATACTTTGCTCAATCCGTTTTTCAGTTCCAAAACTTCTCTTTCTCTGAACTTCGCTAATACACTAATCTTTATCATCAAACTTTTTACTGTCAAGTCGTTTACAGTTTTTTGCTGCTTCATCAGTATTTTTCCACTTTCGAAGAACTAGTTCGCATTATAGGGTATTTTTCAGAAACTTCACATTCGAAGTATGTAAGTCCAGACGATAGACGTTATATACACACATATAACTGTTGGCGTAGACATGCTGCGAGATTTCAAAATACTGATTGCTAATTTCCGATGATTCGTATGGCAATTCTCGTCACAAGATGCGAATGAGTAAATGATGGGGTTTCGGTAAATATAATGATTCTCCGGAAGGTCAAAGATCAGTGAAGTTGTGAATAAGTTTATTGCTAATGTAGTGGAATATGAAAGGTTCCCCAGTAATAATAAAAGAGCACGCATATATATCAGGGTTATAATAAGGTTGTGTCGAATGAAGAGTCGAAGTTGACTTGATGGAGCTGTGACAAAACTGACTACTTTGGAAAGGATTTGAAAAGTCATTTTTGCTAATAAATGCCAAAGGATTTGACATAGATATGTGTTGAATTATGACTTTAGTTTTGAGAGCTTTTTAAGTACATAACTGTGGGTAATATGTGGTTGGATCATCATCTCCATTGCTCATTATTTGAAGTGTCTTCAGAAATTTTTGAAGGGTTTGAACACAGATTGTAATCGTTAATATACATTTGATGTTCTAACACAGTTTTGAAGTCAAAGTATAGCATTGAAAGATGTAGGAATCTAAAAGTGATGGTACCGGTTATATCTCGAATTGAATTCTGAGGTTTCAAAATCAGAATATGTAATTGGGTTAAAATGAGTATGGTTGTTTTGATTTCTATGAAAGAATGAATATTATTGTGAAAGTAGGAAGTATAGTTGATAATTTGCTTAATCAGATTCGAAGAATGTAACATATTAATTGTGAATATATATATATATATATATATATATATATATATATATATATATATATATATATATATATATATCTCGGGTATTACCTACCCGTTAAAAAAAATTTCACAATTAATATTTTGTACAAAAAATTTTTATTACATTCTTTATGAAAATATATATGTATATATTCTCTTCAGATGTAACATAGATTTTAATGAGTTGATACTAAATTAAACTCATTCGATTTACGGTTGGAACTAGAATTGAATAATCCCTTGAAGGCTTTAGAGATTACATACGTATTTCTTCAATAATATTGAATTTATGAATCAATACTTCGTTATTTGTTGAGGCGTGATGTTGGTTTTTGTTAAATCCTTGTGAACTTTGCAAAGTACGAATAATGTTATCTGAAAAGTTTCGGGTACATCGATGATTAAAGTGTAAAATCAAATATATACTTGATTTATTATAAATTGGAATTTGTTGAATTGCGACAGATATTGTAGTTAAGGATGGTTAAGTTGCGGGCGAAGGACGTACATTATTGCATATTTGTAATATGAATTAACCGAGTAGTTAAGATTCACATACAATAGCTTAGCACGGAAAGATTTTTTTTTATTTCAAAATATATATATATAAAATATACATATAATTTCTTCAGAGGGAATGAGTTAATTCTTCATAATTCGTTGATACAATATACGCGTTATTGATTCGTAATGATGTCCACAGTGATTCTTGAACTGACGGAGTTTGTGTTGTTATAGGTGTTGTTGATTCTGATGCTAACTGTACTGACGATGCTGGTGACGCTGACGGTACTGTTGATGTGTTGGTAAAACAAGTTTAGCTTGTTAACCACACACCATTTGTCAGGTTTTCTACTCTTCCTTCTATCATTTTGGTTCGCTTAACTGATTTTTGGTTAGGTCCAGATTAGATAATCTCTAAGACTTTAGAGATTACATAATCGCCGCGGAATGTTTCTCCAATGAAGTTATGAATTAATATTTCGTCAGTTATTGTTGTTGGTACTTCTTGGTATCTATGGTGCGTATGACATTGATGCTCGTGGGACAGATTGTGAAGTTGAGGTTTACGACGCGGTTGTGGTTAGAGGTGGTAATGGTACTGTTGGCGTTGATGATGGTGGTACTGGTTATGCTGCTGGTGCTGCTGCTGGTGTTTGTAATCTTTGCACCATATTCTCCACAGCCACTACCCGAGCGCGAAGCTCGTTGACTTCTTCTATTACACCGGGGTGATTGTCGGTTCGGACGAGCAGATAAATAAAATCTAGAATTTGATGTAGTATATAATCGTGACGAGATACTCTGGAAATGAGAGAGAAAATGGTGTTTCGGACAGGTTCGCCGGTAAGTGCTTCAGGTTCTTCGTCAATAGGGCAATGTAGTGGATGGAAGGGATCACCTTCTTCTTGTCTCCAATGATTAAGGAGGCTACGAACCCATCCCAATTCATCCAGAATAGATGATGGCTAATTGGTTGATCCATTCCGGTCACACTGCTTTCGGAGCTAGAGTGGGATTCCATTTCGGAATTCGATGAACTTGAATTAATGATGAATTCCATTTCGTACGATTGAATAAGGATTTTTCGATATGAAATGATTTTCGGTTATCGGATGGTATTCTAATTACATAGAATATCCATAGATATAGAACAAAAGATTTCGTAGATTACGGAGGAATTTGCGGAATATGTCAGGCAAAGTTTAAAGTAACAGATACGATAAGATATGATTTAGCAGATACACTAAGATATGAATTTTGTCTATACACTACACATGCAATTAATGTAGCAAGACGTGTCTAGACTAATAATGATAAGCCGGTAATTTCCTAAGGATGATAAGCAGATGATTTCCGACTAAAAATGATAAGCAAAACTTTTGACATGCAGATGCGGTCGAAGTCCAGACTCAGTAATGCATCCTAACGACTTATCAGTTAGACACACTAATACAGACCTGGTTCGCTAAGACCACCACTCTGATACCAAATGAAAGGACCCGTTCATATACATTATAAACGATTCACAATAGTTGATTTCATCGCGAGGTATTTGACCTCTATATGATACATTTTACAAACATTGCATTCGTTTTTAAAAGATAAACTTACTTTTCATCGAAAATTGACAGACATGAATACCCTTTCTTAAAATCCACTATCCAAACTATAATTGACTTAATAATAATCTTGATGAACTCAATGACTCGAATGTAACGTCTTTAGAAATGTATGCCATGAAAGACTCCAAGTAATGTCTTTAAATTGAGCTAATGCACAGCGAAAGATTTCTTTAAATACCTGAGAATAAACATGCTTTAAAGTGTCAACCAAAAGGTTGGTGAGTTCATTAGTTTATCATAATCATTCATTTTCATCATTTTAATAGACCACAAGAATTTCATTTCCAGTTCTCATAAATATACGTCCCATGCATAGAGACAAAAATCATTCATATGGATTGAACACCTGGTAACCGACATTAACAAGATGCATATAAGAATATCCCCTATCATTTCGGGAAATCCTTCGGACATGATAAAAATGAATTCGAAGTACTAAAGCTTCCGGTACTTTGGATGAGGTTCGTTAGGCCCAATAGATCTATCTTTAGGATTCGCGTCAATTAGGGGTGCACTAATTCTCAAAATTAGTGATGTTCCCTAATTCTTAGGCTACCAAGCAAAAAGGGGCATATTCGGCTTCGATCATTCAACCATATAATGTAGTTTCGATTACTTGTGTCTATTTCATAAAACATTTATAAAAATTGCCCATGTATTCTCAGCCAAAAAATATAAAGGGTAAAAAGGCAAATGAAACTCACCATACTGTATTTCGTAGTAAAAATACATATAACGTCATTGAACAAGTGCAAGGTTGGTCTCGGATTCACGAACCTAAATTAATTATATATATTTATATGTTGGTCAATATTTGTCTAATAATTTAGGTCAAGTCATAGTGTACCACAATCCTAATGCTCGAGTCTAGTATGCAAAAGTCGACAAAAGTCAATTTGACTTAAAATGATTTCCAAAATTTATACATGATTATTATATAGTTTAAATATCTTCGTTTTATATTTTTAAATATTTTTAAAAGATTTAATAAAGTAAATAATATAATTCATTTATTAATAAATAAAACTTTATATAAAAAAATATTCTTTTATATATCTTAAGTAACAAAATTTATAAAGTTCATAAAAATATTATGATAAATCTTATTAAGGTAATTATATTATTTGTATTACATATTTATTTGATAAAATAACATTGATGATAATAATAAGTAAAAGTTGTATTATTTTGTAATAATAATTATTATTATTTTATTAATAAAAATATCAGTATTTATATTTACTTAATTTGATATTATGATAAAATGATAATTCTAATTATAATAACTTTAATATTTACGATACCTTTTAATATTAACTTTAAAATAATAATTTTATTTAAAATAATAATTTTATTTAAAATAATAATAATAATGATATTTTATAATAACAATGACATTTCGTTTAAAATGATAATTTTTGTTAAAATGATAGTTTCAATACTAACGATACATTTAAAAATAGTAATGATAAAAATACTAAGAACGATAGTTTTATCTAAATCAATATCTTACAATATTTTAATTTCATCATGATACTCATACTCATTATATCCTAATCGTTTCGTTTAATAGCTTTTAATCGTCTTTTATATCGCGTTCATAATAATGATAATAATAGTAATCAAAATAATTTGGTGTTACTAATATTAGTTTTAATTACAATAATACTAATAATGATAATTACTATAACATTATTAACGATAATACTAATAATTATTTTAATGATAATATAATAATAATAATAATAATAATAATAACAATAACCATTTTTAAATAATGATGTATATATATATTAATAATGATAATAATAATAATAATAATAATAATAATAATAATAATAATAATAATAATAATTAGATAATAATAATAATAATAATTATTATTATTATAACTTTAACGATAATAACGATAGTAATAATAATAAAAATAACAATTTTTAATGATAAATCCTTTTATTGATAAAGGTAATAATAATAAGATAAAACTAGAATGACGATAATAACGACGATAATAATAATCATTTTTAATACAAAAAATTCGATTGACTATAACTTCAAATCCGTTCATCGAAACCATTCGATATCTAAAGGAAAAGTTCTTAATTTTTCGCTAGCTTTCCAACGACATGCATATCTTATACCTTATCTCAACCACATATGTAACTAATTCAAGATTCAACATAACCTAACTAAAGGCAATATCAAAAGTACAAGCATGCATAATCCTAAATACTCGAGCACTAGTCAGGGATACACTAATAGTATATAAAAGTTAAGTTATGAGTGCTCATGTATCAATATTGAGATTCAATATTGCAGGAAAGTACGTAGACATAACGGAGATGATAAAGATGATAAACACTAGTTTGACTCACGAGCAAAACCCCCGAACCATACACATAACCTCCAAAGCTATAACCCATAATTTCCTTAGCTCTATGCCATTCATAAAACTCATGTTGTAATAGCTCGCGCGTACCTCTTGTCGTAGTATTTTATGTATAATACATAATAATAATACTACTACTCATAATATTTTTAGATTAATAATAATAATCTTTATTAATAATAATAATAAATAAAATAAATAAATACATATGGAGTAATATCTTAGATAGAGAGATATAGAGTGATATGTGTGTGTGCAAAATGAATTCGTTCGAACTATAAAGAGTTGGCCTGACTTCCATCACCATGCGATCGCATGGTTAGTGTGCCTTAGGGCCATGCGATCACATGGCTCCTCTTGGCAGCCCCCATTCGACCAATAAAACCTGCTGACACTCGTTTAAATAATAAATATAATTAATTAATTAATAATCTATATAATTAATTATATATAATATTATATTTACGTTTATGATAAAAATATAATTTTTACTCAAATGACACGGACGTTGTCACTTGACTCATGTACCACTTTCGGTTTTTCGAACTCATTTTCGTACGTGTAGAAAACTGATACTTTATGTTTTGTGTAACGTACCTTTATATATGACAAGACTCAAATCAATGAAAAATTATTTTACTCTAAATGTAACCTAATCATTTAAGCATTTTGGTCATTTACTTTTATAATTCAAAGTCTCGTTATTTATCAAAGCATATTTAATATTATTAGTTTAAATCAAAACGTTTTATGACTAAATTAAAATATACATAATATATAGGTTTGAAATATTTATCTAATAATACAATATTTAGATTTTCAAAACTAATTATATTTCAAAGTATAATTTAAGATCGTTTACATAATCGAAAATATTATATCATATAACGTTTACGCTTTAAACTTAATTTGATAAAATTCTTTTATGCGCCAACGTTTATTTTAATTTCCTTAAACTTTCTAAATTATATATCTTAATATCAATCGAATTAAATAAACAAGTGTTACTATCGCTTACTTAACCAATTTGAAATCATATATATTTAATATACATGAACACGTTTTAAATACACGTTGCACGTTATTTATATATCTAATAACCAATATTCTAACTTATGTTATTTAAACAAAGACATTTTAATAATCAAGTTATATTATATCGAAAATCGTTTTCGCACGTTTGAAAATAGATCAATCAAGTAGTATGAAATTCAATTCTCCACTAACGTTTGTCTGACACTTGATAAGTGATACTTTGTTCTCATTTGTAAATCACTTTACCAATTATTCCGAATACAGTTAAAAAGTAAGGGTTTCCTAATTCAGAGTGGACCTCATAACAGAGACTCGTAATCATAATTCAATGTATCTGATAATTCAATCGTATGATATTATCTTTTAATTCCGTCGATAACTATAATAACTTTATATTGAAATGAAATACGTTCACGTAAAGTATTATGCATCTAATACTTTGTTAAGGTTTTCACTTAATAAGTATATATTATATACACATATCTATATACACATAATGTTCGTGAATCGTTGAACATAGTCAAAGGGTAATTGATTACATGAATATAGATTTCAAACTTTCGAGACAAACATTACAGATTTTTCTTATCGTGTCGGGAACATATAAAGATTAAAGTTTAAATTTGATTGGAAATTTTCGGGTCATCACAAAACGTTGGTGAAATCATATGTGTATTTGTAAACGTTGTTTTTGAACCACAAGCAAGTATAAAGTTGATTATCAAAGCGTATACATCCCAAAAGATGTTGTATGTATCACGAGCACCCAATTACCAAAGCTTAACTGAATCTTACCTCTGCATAATAGTGTTAGAACCTACACTATATACCGAAAATACGTTTCATCCATTCGGATGAGGGTTCGTCAAACCCGTATGGCTACACAACATAAGTTCTCACTTACACCCTACAAGTGTAACTAATGATAATTGGACTTGAGGATTTTTGTTCTAACTCGTATGTATCTTTGCTTTTGTATTTGTGTTCAAAGTATAAAACTATAAATTGTTTATGTTTTCTCATCCCAAGTATAAGTATTAAAGAGTAAAAGTGGGACTATGATCTCACCTCGAGTGCACGAGTATAAATGTACTTCACAAACTAAACGTGTGCATGAAAGTTGCTTAGTCTTGACCTAAACAAGTAAGTTGTATCAATTAACTGGTTACGACACAAAGTCAGGCGAAATGTGTTCAATTAGTCCTATGACTCGTTACGACTCGAATATATAGCATGTGAATCACGTTGTCAAGTTTCATGCAAGCTATAAGTATAAAAGCACGTTAGAACGATTTCATAAGTGTTTGCTTAAGTTTGACTAAAAGTCAAACTTGGTCAAAGTCAAAGTCAAATTCAACGGGGTCGGGTCGGGTATCCGACAATTTTTCTATGAAAGATAAGCATATATAAGTATGTTGGTCAAGTTTCATGTTAATCGGAGGTGCGTAGCATAGTTAGAATTAAACGAAAATGTGCATTTTTGGACAGTCGGGGCCTGAAGCGGCGCTCCAAGACCCTGAGCGGCGCTCAGACCATCTGTTCAGCAATTCTGGGCAGTTTGAACACTTAATGCACGAATCCAACTTCAAACAACCATAACTAATGAACAGTAAACATTCAAAACACGTATCTTATATCGTTGGAAAGGTATTTTGATGAGGAATACAACTAAACACATTTCATTTACCAAAAACATCATTTACAAAAATCAAAATCCTCGTCGAATGATCGTTAAAAGTTCATTATCATAGTTTCAAGTTCATAAAATGCATTTCATGATTCGGGAATCCAATTTACACATACGATACCCGTTTTGAAGGTAATTAAACATACATTGCAACTAAACACTTATCAACAACATCAACAAGCATTCAATGCATCAAAAGTTCATTTTAAGTCTATCAAACCCTAACCAAAAATCATAAAATCAACAATCATGCTAACGAAGTTTTTCTAAATCAACCTACATACCAAAATGAATCGAACGATGCTAGTAACACGTTTAATACATGAACTTTAACATTTAAACAATATTTAATCATCCAAAACTCAAGATTAAACACACTCATTTCAAGTTCATGCTAGTTTATGCAAAATAACATGATCGAGCAAATAAATCACATATTCATGCTAGACTCGAGCCATAGACACTAACTAACACCATTTCAAATCTATAAAAAAAATTTAGAGAAATCTAGAGTTTTTAGAAACCTTACCCCAAGTAGTGAAATTGGTATCAAAATGAAGAGGATGATGAGAGGATCACAAATATGTAATTTGTTTTGATGTTTGCTTTCTTGAATTGATTTAGATGATGATTCTTTGATGATGTCAAAAATAGTGTTTTGGTAACTAGAGAGAAAAGATAGAAGTAGAAGAAGAAGTGAATGAGTGGTGGTGGTGGGGTTTGACTAGTTGACCTAGTCAACTAGTTTGGCCCCTTTGCAACTTTGGTCCCTCAAGTTTGAAAGCGGGTGCGTGAATTAACCAAACGAATATTTTAAAAATGCTAGAATAAACGGGAGATGTTATAATCGAATAATGGAAATATTAAGAACGTTAGTTAACGAAAGATACGAATTTAGATAACGAAAGATATTATCTAAAAAAAAGACGGTGTTAAAAATAAATTTAACGAAAAAACGCGGGATGTTACAAATACGGTTATCAAACTCCCACAAAGAAAGCTTCATGGCACATCGTCGCTGTTGGAGTTGTTGCATGCTTTTCGTTGCTTAAAAGATTCTTTTGATGGCACGGAAGAACATGAAGGGTCACCGCATTGCTTAACAGGAGAAGAAGTGCTTGCGGAGCTAGAAGGTTTTAATATAAAATTTGGAAAACTTGTGAAGGATAACTCATCCTTACCATATAACTGGAAGAAGAGAAGTACTTTTTTGAGTTACCATACTAGAAAAATAACTTAATACGTCATAATATAGACGTAATACATACTGAAAAGAATGTATGTGACAGTGTCATTGGAACGTTAATGAATATAGATGGAAAGACCAATGATCATTTAAAACAACGTCATGATTTGAAAGAAATGTGTATTAGACATGAACTTCATCTAGAAACTTTACGAAATGGCAAACTGTATTTTCCTCCTGCATGTTTCATAATGGATAAAAAGGAGAAAGAAAATTTTTGTAAGGTGCTAAAAGGGGTGAAAGTGCCAGATGGTTATGCTACTAATATTTCTAGGTGCATTAAGGTAAAACCTCCAAAAATTTTAGGCCTAAAAAATCACGATAATCATATTTTGATGCAGCAGTTGCTTCCCGTGGCCATACAAAATATTTTACCTCACGATGTGCGCTGGTTATCATGAAGTTATGTCGGTACTACAGACAATTATGCTCAAAAGTTCTTAAGACTACTGATTTAATTTGGATGGAAAAAGATATTGGAAAAATACTTTGTGATTTAGAAAGGATTTTTCCACCGTCATTTTTTGACGTCATGATTCATCTATTGGTTCATCTAGCTTCAGAGACCAGATTAGGGGGACCTGTTCATTACCGTTGGATCTATCCAATCAAGAGGTGACCATTTATGCTGTAGTAAATTATACTGTCCTTGTTTAAATATATATGACTGTTTTGAATCTGATATAAACTTTTTTGACCACTGACCAGGTATTTAGCTACATTAAAATATTATGTGTGAAACAGGAGTAAACCCGAGGGTTCAATTGCCGAAGGATATCTAGCTGAAGAGTGTGTTTCATTTTGTTCTTTGTATTTAACCAGTGATGTTGAGACTATACATAATAAGACTAGTCGGAATCATGATGATGGTGGTGATGAGACTGTATTACCAATAATTTGTATGTCTGGTCGACCCATTGATGTAACAAACGTAGTAAAACTCGGCTACGACACTTTGGCTATTGCACTCTCATAGGTGTTGTTCAATTGTAGTGAAATAGATTTCTTACGAATGTAAGTTATTTAAATTTACTATGTTATTAGATTATTTTTTTATGTGACATTGGGTAATTTTGAAGATAATGTACATATATTATTCTCTTTTTGTTACTTTGATTGCAGAGAGCATCTAAATATTTTAAGTCAAGAAAATCCGAATAAACGTAAGCGTTACATTGAACATTTACATAGTCAGAAGTTTGAGGAGTGGTTGTCTGATTATTTAAGTAATTTTTCTAGTTTTATTACGATAATGTAGTGATGATATATATATATATATATATATATATATATATATATATATATATATATATATATATATATATATATATATATATATATAACCGAGCGAAACTTATAAACAAATTGCCTCAAATCAGGTTGATGAGGATATGGCTGGGGATAACAGAATCACAAGTGATATAACGACACTGGCAAATGGTCCATATGTGGTTGTAAAGAAATATAAGGGATATATCATAAATGGTTTTCGATTTCACATTAAAGATGTAGAGAAGAATAGGACAACACAAAATAGCGGAGTTATGATTGATGCCGTATCAACTAGCTTCTCGAGTGCTATGATTACAATCTTATTTTGGGAGATGTAACTTACTATGGTGTTTTAAATGATATAATCGAGTTGCAGAATGCTGACAAGAAAGTAGTTTTGTTCCATTGTGATTGGATATCAGGTGGTTCCAGGATAAAAGTTAATGAGAACGGGTTTACGACACTCGATTTTCGAGGTATGAAGCCAACTAAAGAGCCTTATATTCTAGCTTCGCAAGCACAACAAGTATTCTATGTTCAAGATTGTGCTCGTAAAGGTTAGAAAGTTGTGATCAAGACAACACCTAGAGATAATTTTGACATGGATGAACAAACGTGTATCAATGATGTTGAAACGCATTTGTAGAGTGACACACCGATGAGTCCTCAACTTGTAGAAATTGCGACTATTGAATTGGTTAGAGACGATTTGACTGGGGATATTGTTGAAGATGATACTTTATTAGTTGCTGCTGCTACAGCTGAAAATCAAACTGGAGATGCTTCCTGATGCAATATTAATGATATTTAGGGGAAGATTTATTGTTTGTCATTTTTTTTCTTTTTTGTATTTATCAAAGATATCCCAAAACTATAGTTTTTGAAGATGATGACAGATTTTATGTTTCTTATGATACATATATAATATCAAATTTCAAATGGAGAGAATGGTTAGTTTGGTAACTTGTACGTATTAATTAATTTACTTGTATTGTTATTTCTATATCGAACAGATAAAAAATGTTTTGATTGTGTGGTAACTTGTAATTTACTTTATCGGTAACAGTAATAAGTTACATGTATCCCTATTATGTAGGTAATAATACTCTAGGTTATGATTAAAAGTGTACATGTCACTCCATATTAATTCTAGTATTTGGCAAATGAGGTTTAAAAAGTAATTAAGTACGTTTTTTTAAAGGCAGCAATTTTTATTAATAAAACTCAAAGATACAACACGAAAGTTTCTATGCTAATAAATCAAGCCGTTAAGCTAACATATAAGTACGTTTTTGTAACACCAAAACGTGGTTTTGAAATTAAACAACACTACATGTACAACCGTTTGATTACTTTATTATTTTATAAATCATTTTGCTTTTCTTTATTCACCTTAAGTGGGTTAATATGAGATTTCGAAAATTAATAAGGATAGTACATGATAAAAAAACCTATCTCGTAATATTGGCAATTATTGAATTATGTATTTTGTTTTGAAATTTTACACATTGATTTTTTTTGTTAGAATATATTATCGTAAAAGGCAGTTAATGAAGTTAATGGATGATAAGAAATTTTGAGTTAATGGATCCATAATAATAAATTTTGTGCTAATTTCGTTATAGATTACTCAAATCACTCAAATTGTCTATTTTATTTTAATCATAATTTAATATTATTGTGTTATATTTGAACTTGGATATCATTGACTTTGATCTAATAGTCCTCACCCAAAGTTACTTTTAATCTAAGGGTTAATTATTTGCCATGTAATCATTTAGTTAATATGATTTGCTAATAAAATTAGAAGTATATATTGTATATTTTATTTATACTCTAAATCATCATTAAGTGCACACGTGGAACTTTGATGTCGGTTGAGTATATCAAAAATCAACTTTAAAAGGACGTGGGCAGACGGCAAGTTGCCTTTTCTATCTTGTTATTTTCCATCATCTTCTTCTACAAACCTAAGTACAATTTTCATCTCTTTTACAGTATCTTTTAAACAAAATACAAAATATATGGATGTTACGCATCTTGCAAAAAAAACAAAAAATCGATGTTAGGGTTAGACAACCGAACATTCTAGAAGATCTTCCACAAGATATGCTTGTGGAAATCTTGTCTAGAGTTGGTCAGAATTCATCCGCTCAATTGTTCATGGTGAAGTTGGTATGCAAAGCATTTGAGAAGCATTCTGAGGATGCTTTGGTTTATAAAAAGCTTTCCTTTAATAGGTGGTGTTGTAACACCGGCCATTTTTTTTTATAACACAGCTGAAGTCTTACTTAGTAAAATTACAACCTTAATTACGTTAGTACAAAACCCCTTAATTAAGTTTACTTTAACAAAAGGTGTTACGTTATTACAAACACAGTTACAAATGTCCACATCAGAGTTGCAAGTCAAACATGTCTTCTACAACATGATCCGATCCCATCAGCAGTAGCTAAACCTGCAGGGGAAGGAAATTGGGGGATTAGCGCACCGCTAAGTGAATAGAATCTATCTACAGATTAAGCTTAAGCAATCCATTATACAAAAGTCATCTAACATGCTTACAACCATCAAGCATACGAATAAGGACAATATAAGGATCAACAGCTTGTACGGGCACACGATCCTAGCTGATCGGGCTAGGATCTACCGATATTCCTTCCTACCAAGTCTTTGCATAACTATCTAAATACAACACATGCGTTCTTCTATGCTATACTAAACAGACTGTAGGACTTGGACTCAACCTATCCTAGCATCGGTTGACCTCGTACGAACCCGCCCTTGCCTAGCCTCGGTGAGTTTCCAACTTTTCCGAGCCTCAGTTGGTGTTAACACAGCGCGCATATACAACATACAATTCACAGAGCATGTAATTATCTACTAGCATGGCAATCACTATACTACACAAGGTAATCAGAGTAATCCAGAGTAGCATGATTTGCTACTTAAACTCTATCCGAAGATAGACCCACTCAATAATTACCAGCAGCGGCTCAGATTCTAACTACTGAGCATTCTCTTTATCTTTTCCACCTGAGAATAGAAATAACATAGTCAATAATCATGTCTTGATAACAACCCGACAACAAGACAACAACACCAAATACCAACATTTTACGACTGATATGCCAACCGTACGAATAACACCCCCAAACGCACGTTTGAGAACACTCAACCGTGCGATTGACAACTTACTCGTATGTTTGGTCTATGACTGAACATCTAACAATGAATTCCCTGATCCGTACGGTTCGCCACACGAGTGACCATTCACTCGTACGAGTCACATATCAACCGTACGTACCATCTTATCCAAAACAATAGTTCTCCTTATCCACTCACTCGCACGGTTCATAACACGGTTGACCACCCCAATCGTACGAGTGAAGGCTCACTAGTGCGAGTGATGAAGAACAGTAGAAACAACTGTTTAGATGGGTTTCAACCCCAAATGCATGACATCAAACATTGATACATATACTAATTTATACATATAATAATGTATTTACTATATGATAAGTCTACATCATAAGTTCAATTAATAACAACATTCACATGTGTGCAAAACAAGACATACACCCTAAAACCCCTTTTTCTGACCAAAATAAAGTTTGATCCAGCTTCTTAAAACCTTATCATTAGAAAGTAGACCTCAATACGATTCCAATAATAGTTTATTCATCGAAAACAGAGTTACAGTTTTAATGTTATGCCCTTTTCAATTTTAACAAAAGCTGGCCAGTGCTCAACCGCGTGGCTGAGCCCTCAACCATATGGTTGAGCCCTCAACCGCGCGGTTGAGCCCTCAAATGTGTGCTCAACTGTGTAGTTGAGCTGTCAAAAGTGTGGGAGCTGATGAACAGCTTCAGCTCACTGTTTTTCGCGTTTTTGACTTCAAATCTTGATTTTAGCTTGTTCTGGTCACAAAACTCACTTACAAACTTCATATAACAATTATATAACATATATCTAATATCAATTAAGCATAACTAACACAAATCATGAAAATTCAAGCTCAAAATCACAATTTTTATTGAAGAACACAAAAAACCATTTAACATGAATTCAAGGAACAATTCAAGCAAGCTAACCTGGATTATTTATTACTATGATGCAAGAATTTAATCTCTAAAGCTTCTTGATTCAATTCCACACTTGAATTAAATTAATAGCATATTTAAACACAAATATAAACCTAAGGGCAATTAAGTAACCTTACTTCTAGCCCAGGTTTCAGTCTGTTACAAATCCACCCCCTTAAAGAGATTTCATCCTCGAAATCTGGTCTTGGTCAAACAGATGAGGGTAATGGGTCTTCATCAACTCTTCTGTCTCCCACGTCAAGTTAGACCCTAAGCTGTGTTTCCATTCTACTAAAACCATTGGGATCTCTTTATTTCTTAACTTAGTAACATTTCTGTCGACCACTCGAATTGGTTCCTCAACCAACTTATTACTCAAATCAACTTTAAGATCCTTAATTGGCAAAATTTGCATTTTATCGTCCACCTTACACTTACGTAAGTAACACACATTGAAAGTATTATAAATACCAGCTAACTCTGGTGGAAGATCCAGTACCACTGTTTGATCATTCGGAATCTCACTAATTGGAAACGGCCCAATATACCTTGGCGCAAGCTTACCACGTTTACCAAATCTGATAACCCCTTTCCACAGTAAAACCTTAAGATATACACGATCGCCCACATTAAAAGTTACCGGATGTCTACGCGGATCTGCATACATCTTTTGTCTATCTCTGGAAACTTTCAACTTTTCCCCTCAATAGCAAGTTTTTTGGTTGTCATTTGAACAATTTTGAGACCAGCAAATTGTTTCTCTCCAGCTTCTAACCAAAAAGTCGGATTTTACAATGATGGTCGTACAACCTTTCATAAGGCGGCATTCCTATGCTCGAATGATAAGAATTATTATACGCGAATTCAACCAACGGCAAATGTGTATCCCACGAACCACCATATTCTATTACACACGCTCTCAACATATCTTCTAATGTTGTATCGTTCATTCACTCTGACCATCTTTTTGAGGATGATAAGCTGTACTCAGATTCACACGTGTACCCAGATTTTGTTGTAGACTGTTCCAGAAGTTAGATACAAATCTAGAATCTCTGTCAGAAACTATAGATAACGGCACACCATGACGACTAACCACTTCTTTCACATACAAATCTGCTAACTCATTCAATGATGTTGTTTGACGCGTAGCCAGAAAATGAGCACTCTTGGTCAAACGATCAACTATTACCCAAATCATATCATGTTTTCTCTGAGTTCTGGGTAATTTTGTCACAAAATCCATCGTGATATGCTCCCATTTCCACTCTGGAATCTGTAACTGGCGCAAAGAACCATATGGTTTTTGGTGTTTTGCTTTAACTTAGCACAAACATGGCACTTTTCAAAATACTGAGCAATATCTGACTTCATAGTCGGCCACCAATACATAGACTTAAGGTCATGATACATCTTATTACTACCTGGATGCACGGTCAATCTGGATTTGTGAGCTTCAGTCATGATCAAATCCCTCAAGTCTCTAATCATAGGCACCCAAATACGGTTATTTAAAGTCTTATGTCCACGTGAATCGTCAGTTAGGTCAAAATTTTCGTTTAGTCATAAGTTCAGATTTAATATGTCCATCCTCCAAAGCACATGCTTGAACAGTTCTTAATTGATCGATCAAATCTGAAGTTATACTCAAACTCAAAATTTTCACATTCTCACTTGACTTTTTATGACTTAACGCATCCGCTAAGACATTTGCTTTACCCGGATGGTACTTGATTTCACAATCGTAGTCTTTAATCAGCTCTTACCACCGTCTCTGACGCATATTCAATTCTTTCTGAGAGAAATTATAATGCAAACTTTTGTGATCTGTACAATGTGTTCCATACAAATAATGTCACCATAGCTTCAGAGCAAACACTACGACAGCCATTTCTAAATCATGTACATGATAATTTCTTTCATGAACTTTCAACTGTCGCGAGGCATAAGCAATCACCTTATCTCTCTGCATCAATACACAACCCAATCCGATGAAGGACACATCACAATAGACTACGAAGTCATCTAAACCTTCTGGTAATGCTAACACTGGAGCCTGACACAATAACTGTTTTAAAGTATGAAAAGCCTTCTCCTAATCATCACCCCCATCGAAAGGCTAGTCAACGGACCCGCTATTTTCGAGAAATATTTTATGAACCTTTGGTAATAACCAGCTAATCCCAAAAAACTCTTAATTTCTTTCGGATTTCTTGGCGATTTCCAATTCATAACTGCATCAATCTTTGATGGATCAACTTTTATACCCTCGGCACAAATTACATGACCCAAAAACTGCACTTCTCTCAACTAGAATTCACACTTAGAAAATTTTGCAATTAACTATTCCTGTTTCAACAAATTCAACACTTGTCTTAAATGTTCAACGTGTTCGGCCTCTGTATTTGAATACACTAATATGTCGTCTATAAACACAATCACGAATTTATCTAGAAACGAATGACATACCATATTCATCAGATCCATGAAGACTGCTGGCGCGTTTGTTAACCTAAACGGCATGACCAAGAACTCATAATGACCATACCTAGTTCTAAATGTTGTCTTCGGGATGTCAGATTCTGCAAATCTAACCTGATGATACCCAGATCGTAAATCTATCTTTGAGAAGTATGAAGTACCCTGCAACTGATCGAAAAAATCATCCATTCTAGGTAGCGGGTACTTATTCTTTACTGTTCTCTTATTCAACTCCCGATAATCTATACACTTACACATGGTACCATCTTTCTTTTTAACAAATAATACTGGTGCACCCCAAGGAGAAGAACTCGGTCTAATAAACTCACGATCAAATAGCTCCTGAATTTGTGACATTATCTCACGAATTTCTGACGACGCTAAACGATACGAGGCTTTGGAAACTGGAGTGGCTCTAGGAACCAATTGAATCTTATACTCTACTTCTATTACCGGCAGTAACCCTGGTAACTCGTCTGGAAACATTTCCGGAAACTCTGAATCTACCGGAATATCGGCTACTGCTTTCTTTTTTTCTTACCATCCACTACATAAGCTAGGCATGATTCACACCCTTTGGATAAAGATTTCTTGGCTTTCATCATTAATATCAACGGAAAATTATACCCACCCCGTTCCCCTCGGGCTATAACACGGGTTCCATCAGCTAAACGAAAGGAAATCATTTTCTTATTGCACTTAATACTAGATCTAATTGGGCTCAGCCAATCCATTCCTAACACTACATCAAAACTAGGAATGGGTAACACTAAACAAGTCATAGGAAATGACTTTACTTTAATATCAATACCAACCCCAGTCACAAACGTTATGACGGGTGTGAGCTTTCCATCACCTACCTCTACTCTAACCGGTTCAGGCAGCACAATATCAGGTAAATTCAATTTAGCACAAAAGTCTAATGACATAAAAGACGTATTCACACCACAATCAAACAATCCACGAGCAGGTATTGAGTTGATTAAAAATATACCGGTGATCACATCGTCAGTTTCAGTAGCCTTTTCAACTGACATCTGAAAAGCTCTGGCCTCTGATGTGGGAGGGTTCTTCCTCTTCTGCCCACTCGGGGCATTAGACCCTCCAACTGATGTCGAACGCGCACCTGACCTGCCCCGGAACTCACACTCTTGGACGGACAACTTATATCACGGTGCCCTGGTTGATGACAACTCCAACACACAATTCCTGGAAACGAACACCTTTGAGACTCATGTCCTACTGCACCACATCTCAAACATCTTCTGGTAGCCTCTGAGCACTGACCACTATGTGAAAACCTACACGTCTTACACCATTCACCTCGACCGAAACCAATTCCAGAACTACTTTGCCTAGTTTTACCCTGTCTAAATCTAAACGATTTCTTTGATTTGCCACTGGGTTGACCACCCGTTTGACCACTAGGAGTCATCACACTCCCTGTCATCATTCCTCTTACCGATTTTAAATCACTTTCCACCATTCTGGCTATAACAAAGGCCTGAGACAAACTAGTTGCCATCCTCACTGACATTCTGTATTCTGGCAAGATCACATTAACAAAATGTTGAATCCTTGATGCTTCATCTGGTTCCCACTGAGAGACAAATCTCAACTTATCCATAAACTGACCAATCACTTCATCAATTTACATCTGAGGCGTCATTCTCATTTCTAAAAACTCGGTCCTCAACCGATTAAGATCGAACGAGGAACAATATTATTCACCAACTTTCTATTGAAATTGTTCCCAAGTAATTTGCCTAACATTCTCTTTTGGAATACTTGACGTTAATGCATTCCACCAAACCATAGCTCTACCCTTTAACAATCTACAAGCATACATAACCCTCAACTCCAGTTCACATTGACAGGCTTCCAAATCCCTTTCAACCTCCATTAACCAATTCATAGTTTCTGTCGGGTCAGAACTTCCCGAATATTCTGGAGGTTTGCAATCTAAGAACTGTTTGTAGGTACATTTCTTATAGGGTTGAACAAAGGGTTGTTGGAACATCTGCGTTTGGTACGGGTTCATTAACATTGCATTTTGAAAAGGGAAAGTGTTTTGTGATGGCATGTAGTATTGTTGAGGTAACTGATTTTGCCCTGGGTATTGGAATTGAGTCTAGTTCATGTTGGGTACTGTTTTAGGATTATACTGTAGGAAATCCAGGTGGCGTGTCATCATAGATTTACCAGCTCAAGCTGAATAATTCTATCCCGAGCTTCTTTCAGTTTACTTTTTAACTCACGTATATGACTATGTTGATCATCATCATCGGACTCAACACCTTCATCTGGTGATATGTATGTTCCGAGGTTTGTCGGGACGGTAGCGTTTGCATCTGTGTTAGCCATACCCGTGCTACAAAATAGCTCACACAAAAGCTTAGTGGATAACTGGTTAGCTCAACACAACTAACATACATGTATCCATGCCTTCACTTAGCCCCACTCACGAACATGTTTGACTCCACTCATGGTTTGAGAACAAGATACACGCATGTACTTGCTGTCAAACCTATGCTCTGATACCAACTTATAACACCGGCAATTTTTTTTATATAACACAGCGAAAGTCTTACTTAGTAAAATCATAACCTTAATTACGTTAGTACAAAACCACTTAATTAAGTTTACTTTAACAAACGGTGTTACGTTATTACAAACACGGTTACAAATGTCCACATCAGAGTTGCAAGTCAAACTTGTCTTCTACAACATGATCCGATCCCATCAGCAGTAGCTAAACTTGTAGGGGAAGGAATGTGGGGGATTAGCACACTGCTAAGTGAATGGAATCTATTTATAGATTAAGCTTAAGCAATCCATCATACAACAGTCATCTAACATGCTTACACTCAACAACCATACGAATAAGGACAATATAAGAATCGGCGGCTTATACGGACACACGACCCTAGCTGATCGGGCTAGGATCTACCGATAGTCCTTCCTACCAAGTCTTTGCATAACTATCCAAACGCAACACATGCGTTCTTCTATGCTATACTAAATAGACAGTAGGACTTGGACTCAACCTAGCCTAGCCTCAGTTGACCTCATACGAACCCGACCTTTCCTAGCCTCGGTGAGTTCCCAACTTTGCCTAGCGTCAGTTGGTGTCAACACAGCGCGCATATACAACATACAATTCACAGAGCATGCAATTATATACTAGCATGGCAATCACTATACTACACAAGGTAATCAGAGTAATCCACAGTAGCATGATTTGCTACTTAAACTATATCCGAAGATAGACCGACTCATCAATTACCAGCAGCGGCTCAGATTCTAACTACTAAGCTTTCTCTTTATTGTTTCCACCTGAGAATAGAAATAACATAGCCAGTAATCATGTCTTGATAACAACCCGACAACAAGACAACAATACCAATATTTAATCACTTTACGACTGATATGCCAACCATACGAGTAACACCCTTAAATGCACATCTGAGAACACTCAACCGTGCGGTTGACAACTTACTTGTACGTTTGCTCTATGACTGAACATCCAGCAATGAATCCCCTGATCCGTACGGTTCGCCACATGAGTGACCAGTGATTCGTACGAGTCACATATCAACCGTACGTATCATCTTATCCATAACAATAGTTCTCCTTATCCACTCACTCGCGGGTTCATAACACGGTTGACCACCCAATCATACGAGTGAAGGCTCACTCGTGCGAGTGATGAAGAACAGTAGCAACAACTGTTTAGAAGGGTTTCAACCCCAAATGTACGACATCTAACATTGACACATATACTAAATTAATACATACAATCATGCATTCACTATATGATATATCTACATCATAAATTCAATCAATAATTACATTCACATGTGTCCAAAACAAGACATACACCCTAAAACCCTTTTTTCTTACCAAAATAAAGTTTGATCCAGCTTATTAAAACCTTATCATTGGAAATTAGACTTCAATACAATTCCAACGATAGTTTATTCATCAAAAATGGAGTTACAGTTTGAAAGTTATGCTCTTTTCAATTTTATCAAAAGCTGAACAGTGCTCAACTACGTGGTTGAGCCCTCAACTGTACGGTTGATCCCTAAAATGCATGGTTGAGCCCTCAAACACGTGCTCAACCGCGTGGTTGAGCTGTCAAATGTGTGGGAGCTGATGAACAGCTCCAGCTCGCTGTTTTTCGTGTTTTTGACACCAAATCTTGATTTTAGCTTGTTCTGGTCACAATACTCACTTACAAACTTCATATAACAACTATATAGCATATATCTAATATCAATTAAGCATAACTAACACAAATCATGAAGATTCAAGCTCAAAATCACACTTTTTATTCAAGAACACAAAAACCCATTTAACAAGAATTCAAACAACAATTCAAGCAAGCTAACCTGGATTATTGATTACTAGGATGCAAGAATTTAATCTCTAAAGCTTCTTGATTCAATTCCATACTTGAATTAGATTAGAGTTTGAGAAATCATGAAGTTTAGGTACGAGCTTCTTTTGGGAATTTTGAAGAAAATTGATGGAAACATCCAGATAATACCTACTTAAGTGGGTTATAAACCCATACCCCATAACACACGGATATTTATCAGTTATCTGATATCTTTCGTACTTAGTTTAGAAACCCTAACGGAGTCCAAATTCAAAAAAAAAAAAAAAACTTGTGCTGTGATCCTTGTCACAAACAGGTCTTAACCACATAGTCAATTAATAATAAACATATTATTAAATTAAATGTAACGACCCGTCAAAATCGCTATTGACGCGGCACGTTAATCATTGATTCCACAGTGAGGTTTTGACCTCTATATGATACGTTTTGATAAAATATTGCATTCATTAAAATACGTGACTTTCTAAACATAGAAAGTTATAAACATGTGGGCGAGTGCTTAGGTATAAGCAAAACCCCAAAATACATAAGTCTTAATTTACAGGTTGACATCACAGTCCAATTATTTATTACACAATGCAGTTTTATTTTGAATGCAATAAACTTTGTACAAAGCATGAAAGACTCCATGCAGGCAACAAGCACATCACAGCGGAAGCATTCTAAGGACCTGAGAATAAAACATGCTAAAAAGTCAACACGAATGTTGGTGAGTTATAGGTTTAATTGCTCGAGTCATAAACATGTATAAAGATAGACCACAAGATTTCATCAAAAGTTTATCAATAGATTCTACGTAACAGAGCACCCTGGTAACTAAACTTAACGCTATAGTGATAATTACCCCATTCGTTTTAATACACGCAAACCAACGTGTCTTAAACTCAAATAACATACGTCCGTTAAAAGGCTAGCGCTCTAGCTCGGACGGGGATGTCAAGCCCTATGGATCCATATACAATTATTCGCGCCTACCAGTCCATATCCTATGTACTGGCAGCTACTAGTTACCAAAGCTAAGGGATTTTCGGTTTAACTCAGTGTAGAATTTTGTATGTACTTGTGTCTTATTGCGTTTAAAATAAATTGCATGTATTCTCAGCCCAAAAATATTTAAAGTATTTAAAAAGGGAGACTATAACTCACTGTTCAATATTGAGACTCAATATTGTAGGCAAATTGCGTAGACGTAATGATGGTAGACGACTGTATGGTTGGCCTTGGATTCAAGAACAATACCCCGAACAATACCCAATACTTCCTTAGCTTAAAGCGGTTTGAAACCCGAATTAAAAACACCCTTGTATATACCTTATTATTATTAAACTTAAATTTAAAATTATAATTATAATATAAATATAAATATTGATTAAAGAAAAGAATGTAAATATTACGTTGAGTAAACTGGCCTTTTATAGGCATGTTTCCTGATTTTGGTCCCCATGCGATCGCATGGGTTTTCAGTGCTTTTGCCATGCGATCGCATGGCCGCCTGAACCCCTTTTGTTTGCTAGTTTGTCGACATCAAATAGTGTTTACTGTAGCCCATGCGATCGCATGGGTTTTCAGTGTTTTTGCCATGCGATCGCATGGCCGTCTTTTCCGTTTTTGTTTGCTAGTTCGTCGACATCAAATAGTGTTTACTGTAGCAAATAGTGTACTGTAGCAAATAGTGTTTACTGTAGCAAATCACTGTAGCAAATTCGTTTTCACTGTAGCACTGTAGCAAAATACGGGGTACTGTAGCAAATAGTGTTTACTGTAGCAAATAGTGTTTTACTGTAGCAAAGTAATTTTTACTGTAGCAAATAGGGTTTTACTGTAGGAAAGTCGTTTTTACTTGTACATATATATATACATACATATAATTGTTCATGAATCGTCGAGAGTAGTCAAAGGTAATTGTATATATGAAACAGTTCTAAAATTTTGAGACTCAATCTAACAGACTTTGTTTAACGTGTTAAAATAATAAATCGTATAGAGAATTGGTTTAAATAAGTCAAAAATTTTCGGGTCATCACATTAAAGCATATTTAAACACAAATATAAACCTAAGGGCAATTAAGTAACCTTACTTCTAGCCCAGGTTTCAGTCTGTTACAGGTGTATCTCACCTTGGGCAAACCATAAGTTGGCCCATATTTTCCTTTTTTCTATGTATTTTGGAAATCCTAGTGCGATTTTTTGCTATGATTTGAGGGCTTATTTTGATTCTATATACCCCGATATAGGGCTTCATTTATTAGAAAAAGTTTCGAATATGCAACTTAAAGAGACATGTTATGTTTATGGTTTGGTCATGTTTGCCTCTAACCAAATAGAGGAAAAGGACATCGGATTACAAATTCTTAATCAAACATTTCTACCGGTGCCAGATTTGGTAGTTGAGGTGAGAACCAAGGTTTGATTTGTTGCGACTATATTGGGTGTTATTTAACCCCCATCCTTTTGATGATGTCGCAACGTACTGCACTATCAAGAGCCACAATGGTTATTTTCCACTTGACCTTGGGTGGGAAATTATATTGACTAAACCGGAATGCATGTCTTGTTTTTTGGTCCTATGAGTTGCGTGTTTTTGCTAAACGATTTGGGTTTAACTAGATTTGTTAGTATTTTATGTTTTCTATATTTTAGATTTTGTATAAATTTTACTCATCGGTTAAAGTTAATATTAGTAATTATGTCTATTATAAATGTATCATATATCAGTTTATTTCCATTTGAGATGTTATATGTTAATTACGGAGTTCTAGTATTTTTCTATGTCTATGTTAGTGTTTTTGCAGAACGTTTGTGATGTTACTGTATTTTTATAATCTATATTAAGTAATACCGTAATATTCAATACTGAGTGGAAAGTAAAATAATCATGACTTTAGATTATTACCTACATAATAGGCCAGGAATTACCTGCATAATAGGCCATGAAGCATGTAACTTACTGCTACCTATAAAGTAAATTACAAGTTACAACACATACAAAACATTCCTTTATTTGTTGAATTTAGTCACTAAATAATCATTCTCATTATTATCTTGAAATTTAAATTCAAAAAATTAGATTTCAATCTATATACGTATATCTCATAGGATTTTTATCATATATACCACACTAAACCTTTAAAATTACATATTTACTCACTTAAATATGTTACTTTTAGACATTAAAAATGGACATATATGATATTATTCACCTTAAGTGGATAAATATGAGATTTCAAAAATAATAATAAGGATAGAATATGATAAAAAAAAACATATCTCGAAATATTGGCAAATATTTTTATACTGTAGCAAATCACTGTAGCAAAGTCGTTTTCACTGTAGCACTGTAGCAAAATACGGTTTACTGTAGCAAATAGTGTTTACTGTAGCAAATAGTGTTTTACTGTAGCAAAGTAATTTTTACTGTAGCAAATAGGGTTTTACTGTAGGAAAGTCGTTTTTACTTGTACATATATATATATACATACATATAATTGTTCATGAATCGTTGAGAGTAGTAAAAGGTAATTGTATATATGAAACAGTTCTAAAATTTTGAGACTCAATCTAACAGAATTTGTTTAACGTGTTAAAATAATAAATCGTAAAGAGAATTGGTTTAAATAAGTCAAAAATTTTCGGGTCATCACAGTACCTCCCCGTTAAAGAAAATTTCGTCCCGAAATTTTGAGTAGTACCTGTTTCATGAGCGATATCAGTGAACAAATGTGGATACTTTTGCTTCATCTGATCTTCACGTTCCTAAGTAAACTCGGGTCCTCGTCTTGCGTTCCAACGAACCCTAACTATCAGTATTTTGCTTTGTTTTAATTGTTTGACCTCAAGGTCCATGATTTCAACAGGTTCTTCGATAAAATGGAGTTTATCATTGATTCGTATTTCGTCAAGAGGAATTACGACATCCTCTTCAGTTAAACATTTCTTCAAATTTGACACGTGAAATGTGTTGTGAACACTACTAAGTTCTTGCGGTAGCTTTAATCGATAAGCAACTGTTCCAATTCTTTCGGTGATTTCAAAGGGTCCTACGTACCTAGGACTCAGCTTTCCTCGTTTACCGAATCGTACAACGCCTTTCCAGGGTGACACTTTCAACATGACTTTGTCGCCCACTTGAAATTCTAGCGGTTTTCTTCTTACATCAGCATAACTCTTTTGGCGACTCATGGCTGTTTTCAATCGCTGTTGTATTTGAATGATCTTTTCGGTGGTTTCATGAATAATTTCTGGTCCAGTAAGTTGTCTTTCTCCTACTTCACTCCAACAGATAGGAGATCTGCACTTTCTACCGTAAAGTTCTTCAAATGGCGCTGCGTTGATGCTCGTATGATAGCTGTTATTGTATGAAAATTCTGCCAACGGTAAGTGTCGATCCCAACTGGTTCCAAAGTCAATCACGCATGCCCGTAACATGTCTTCCAATGTTTGTATTGTTCTTTCACTTTGACCATCTGTCTGTGGGTGATAAGCGGTGCTCATATCTAATCGAGTTCCCAATGCTTTTTGTAATGACTGCCAGAAACGTGATGTGAATCGGGTGTCACGATCAGATATGATAGAGATGGGTACACCATGCCTGGAAACTACTTCCTTCAAATATAGTTGTGCTAATTTCTCCATACTGTCTGTCTCCTTTATTGGTAGAAAGTGAGCTGATTTAGTTAGACGATCAACTATCACCCAAATAGTATCATGACTACTTGCAGTCCTTGGCAATTTCGTAATGAAATCCATGGTTATTCTTGTAGTGACCCGAACTTTTCCATGTTTATATATATTAATTGAGATTGATATTTACATGATTAAATGTTTCCAACATGTTAAGCAATCAAACTTGTTAAGACTTGATTAATTGAAATATGTTTCATATAGACAATTGACCACCCAAGTTGACCGGTGATTCACGAACGTTAAAACTTGTAAAAACTATATGATGACATATATATGGATATATATATAGTTAACATGATACTATGATAAGTAAACATATCATTAAGTATATTAACAATGAACTACATATGTAAAAACAAGACTACTAACTTAATGATTTTTAAACGAGACATATATGTAACGATTATCGTTGTAAAGACGTTTAATGTATATATATCATATTAAGAGATATTCATACATGATAATATCATGATAATATAATAATTTAAAATCTCATTTGATATTATAAACATTGGGTTAACAACATTTAACAAGATCGTTAACCTAAAGGTTTCAAAACAACACTTACATGTAACGACTAACGATGACTTAACGAATCAGTTAAAATGTATATACATGTAGTGTTTTAATATGTATTTATACACTTTTGGAAGACTTCAATACACTTATCAAAATACTTCTACTTAACAAAAATGCTTACAATTACATCCTCGTTCAGTTTCATCAACAATTCTACTCGTATGCACCCGTATTCGTACTCGTACAATACACAGCTTTTAGATGTATGTACTATTGGTATATACACTCTAATGATCAGCTCTTAGCAGCCCATGTGAGTCACCTAACACATGTGGAAACCATCATTTGGCAACTAGCAAGAAATATCTCATAAAATTACAAAAATATGAGTAATCATTCATGACTTATTTACATGAAAACAAAATTACATATCCTTTATATCTAATCCATACACCAACGACCAAAAACACCTACAAACACTTTCATTCTTCAATTTTCTTCATCTAATTGATCTCTCTCAAGTTCTATCTTCAAGTTCTAAGTGTTCTTCATATATTCTACAAGTTCTAGTTACATAAAATCAAGAATACTTTCAAGTTTGCTAGCTCACTTCCAATCTTGTAAGGTGATCATCCAACCTCAAGAAATCTTTGTTTCATACAGTAGGTTATCATTCTAATACAAGGTAATAATCATATTCAAACTTTGGTTCAATTTCTATAACTATAACAATCTTATTTCAAGTGATGATCTTACTTGAACTTGTTTTCGTGTCATGATTCTGCTTCAAGAACTTCGAGCCATCCAAGGATCCATTGAAGCTAGATCCATTTTTTCTCTTTTCCAGTAGGTTTATCCAAGGAACTTAAGGTAGTAATGATGTTCATAACATCATTCGATTCATACATATAAAGCTATCTTATTCGAAGGTTTAAACTTGTAATCACTAGAACATAGTTTAGTTAATTCTAAACTTGTTCGCAAACAAAAGTTAATCCTTCTAACTTGACTTTTAAAATCAACTAAACACATGTTCTATATCTATATGATATGCTAACTTAATGATTTAAAACCTGGAAACACGAAAAACACCGTAAAACCGGATTTACGCCGTCGTAGTAACACCGCGGGCTGTTTTGGGTTAGTTAATTAAAAACTATGATAAACTTTGATTTAAAAGTTGTTATTCTGAGAAAATGATTGTTATTATGAACATGAAACTATATCCAAAAATTATGGTTAAACTCAAAGTGGAAGTATGTTTTTTAAAATGGTCATCTAGACGTCGTTCTTTCGACTGAAATGACTACCTTTACAAAAACGACTTGTAACTTATTTTTCCGACAATAAACCTATACTTTTTCTGTTTAGATTCATAAAATAGAGTTCAATATGAAACCATAGCAATTTGATTCACTCAAAACGGATTTAAAATGAAGAAGTTATGGGTAAAACAAGATTGGATAATTTTTCTCATTTTAGCTACGTGAAAATTGGTAACAAATCTATTCCAACCATAACTTAATCAACTTGTATTGTATATTATGTAATCTTGAGATACCATAGACACGTATACAATGTTTCGACCTATCATGTCGACACATCTATATATATTTCGGAACAACCATAGACACTCTATATGTGAATGTTGGAGTTAGCTATACAGGGTTGAGGTTGATTCCAAAATATATATAGTTTGAGTTGTGATCAATACTGAGATACGTATACACTGGGTCGTGGATTGATTCAAGATAATATTTATCGATTTATTTCTGTACATCTAACTGTGGACAACTAGTTGTAGGTTACTAACGAGGACAGCTGACTTAATAAACTTAAAACATCAAAATATATTAAAAGTGTTGTAAATATATTTTGAACATACTTTGATATATATGTATATATTGTTATAGGTTCGTGAATCAACCAGTGGCCAAGTCTTACTTCCCGACGAAGTAAAAATCTGTGAAAGTGAGTTATAGTCCCACTTTTAAAATCTAATATTTTTGGGATGAGAATACATGCAGGTTTTATAAATGATTTACAAAATAGACACAAGTACGTGAAACTACATTCTATGGTTGAATTATCGAAATCGAATATGCCCCTTTTTATTAAGTCTGGTAATCTAAGAATTAGGGAACAGACACCCTAATTGACGCGAATCCTAAAGATAGATCTATTGGGCTTAACAAACCCCATCCAAAGTACCGGATGCTTTAGTACTTCAAAATTTATATCATATCCGAAGGGTGTCCCGGAATGATGGGGATATTCTTATATATGCATCTTGTTAATGTCGGTTACCAGGTGTTCACCATATGAATGATTTTTATCTCTATGTATGGGATGTATATTGAAATATGAAATCTTGTGGTCTATTATTATGATTTGATATATATAGGTTAAACCTATAACTCACCAACATTTTTGTTGACGTTTTAAGCATGTTTATTCTCAGGTGATTATTAAGAGCTTCCGCTGTCGCATACTTAAATAAGGACGAGATTTGGAGTCCATGCTTGTATGATATTGTGTAAAAACTGCATTCAAGAAACTTATTTTGTTGTAACATATTTGTATTGTAAACCATTATGTAATGGTCGTGTGTAAACAGGATATTTTAGATTATCATTATTTGATAATCTACGTAAAGCTTTTTAAACCTTTATTGATGAAATAAAGGTTATGGTTTGTTTTAAAATGAATGCAGTCTTTGAAAAACGTCTCATATAGAGGTCAAAACCTCGCAACGAAATCAATTAATATGGAACGTTTTTAATCAATAAGAACGGGACATTTCAGTTGGTATCAGAGCGTTGGTCTTAGAGAACCAGAATTTTGCATTAGTGTGTCTTATCGAGTTTTTTTTAGGATGCATTAGTGAGTCTGGACTTCGACCGTGTTTACTTGAAAAATGATTGTTTAACAAATTTTGTTGGAAACTATATATTTTTAACATGTGAATATTATGTGATATATTAATCTCTTAACGTATTTGATATTATGTGATAGATGTCTACCTCTAGAACAAGTCCCATTGACTCACCTAATAATAATGAAGAGTCAAATGTAAATTGGAATGATTCGTGGACTGATTCACAAGTTCCCGAAGAGGAACCGGAAGAAGAGTCGGAACCGGAAGAAGAATCAGAACCGGAAGAGGAGGAACCGGATGAAGAAATAGAACCGGTGGGGGAAATAATAAAACGGTTAAGTAAAAGAAAATCCTCAACCAACCGACCAAGGTTAATTATGGTCAATGGTGTTTCCGTCAAGGAAGCAAAATATTGGGAGGATTACCAATTCTCCGATGAATCGGATTCCGACGAGAATTCCGATGATGTTATAGAAATTACCCCAACTGAATTTAAAAAGGCAAAAGAAAATAATAAGGGAAAGGGCATAAAAATAGAGAAATCTAATTCCAACCCCGATGAACTTTATATGTATCATCAACCCCCGAAGTCCTTAAGTTGTAACAATGACCCGGGAACCTCTAAACCACCAGGTTTTTCTAAACCAATGTGGATAACAACGGCTCGTATTAGGGGAAAATCATATATCCCTAGAAACTTGGCAAAACGAACCAAAACCGAAGAAGAAGAAACAAGCGAGTCGGAATAAGATAGTTGTATTCATGTGGTGTAATATATGTAATATAGTGTGCTTATGCTTTATGATATATGTAAAAATTGCTTGTATTAATAAGTATTTTTTTTTATGAATCTAACTCTTGTCTATTTTACAGTATAAAAATGCAAAATGGATAGACAACCTAATATTTTAAGAGACCTACCCGGAGACATGATTGATGAAATCTTGTCTAGAGTCGGTCAGAATTCCTCGACACAACTATTTAAGGCGAGATCAGTTTGTAAGACATTCGAAGAACGTTCCAAGAATGTCTTGGTTTATAAGAGACTTTCGTTTGAAAGATGGGGGATATCACATTGGGAAACCCATAAGTTACGATGTGTTTACTTTGACGCATATATTGCGGGGAACCCAAATGCTATTTTACGCAACGGGTTAAGAAATTATTTTGACTCAATGTATCCGAATATAGGACTTCATGATTTAGAAAAAGCGGCTAACATGCAACATAAAGAAGCATGCTATGCTTATGGGTTAGTAATGTTCGCTTCTCACCAAAGTGAGAAAAAGAACATCGGGCTACAGCTATTAAACAAAACGTTCCCACAAGTGACGGAGTCGGTAATTGGGGTAAGAAATGAGGTTTTTAGATTGTTACGGGACTGTTGGACATTACGTAACCCTCGTCCCTTTGACGACGTTACAACACGCTGTCTTATCAACGGCCATAACGGTTATGTTGCATAAGACCAAGGATGGGAAGTAGTCCTAGTAAAACCAGAATGCATGACTTGTTTCTGGACGTATGAATTACGTGTCTTTATTGCCTTTGCTGAACGACTTGTGTACTAGCTAGAATTATCTTCACAACTATCTTGTATCAAAGTTATTGTGTGCTATATTTCATGCTTTATGTAAAATAAGCGGTATTGTAAGTTTGTAAAATATTGTATAAAAGTTTGAACGCGAAATATTATTATAATCAGTTTTTCATATAGAAGTGTAGTAGTTGAATTGTATATTAGCTACTAAGTATGAACTTAACGGGTAGGTACTACCCGAATTTAAACTTATAAAACGCTAATATGAAGAAAAAGCTTTTATAAATGAGTTCATATTATGCTACGAAATACTATTAACTACTCATAATATTCTGTATGATTAACTTGTTCCATTTGACTATTTTGAAGGAAATGGCACCGACTACTCGACACACCGTGAATATGAATGAAGAGGAATTCCGTACTTTTCTAGCTTCAAACATAGCCACAGTACAGGCTGCGCTACATACCAACAATAACCTTGGATCTGGCAGTACAGGAAATCGTGTATGATGCACCTACAAAGAATTCACTGCCTGCAAACCTTTGGAATTTAATGGAACCGAAGGACCGATCGGATTGAAACGGTGGACCGAGAAGGTCGAATCGGTGTTTGCCATAAGTAAGTGTACTGAAGAGGACAAAGTGAAGTACGCTACGCATACCTTCACAGGTTCTGCGTTAACATGGTGGAATACCTATCTAGAGCAAGTGGGACAAGACGATGCGTACGCACTACCGTGGTCAGCATTCAAGCACTTGATGAACGAGAAGTACCGTCCCAGAATTGAGGTCAATAAGCTCAAGACAGAACTTAGAGGGTTACGAACCCAAGGATTTGATATTACCACGTACGAAAGACGATTCACAGAATTGTGCCTATTGTGTCCGGGAGCATTCGAAGATGAGGAAGAGAAGATCGACGCATTTGTGAAAGGATTACAGGAAAGAATCCAAGAAGATATAAGTTCACACGAGCCCGCCTCCATACAACAGGCATGTAGAATGGCTCACAAACTAGTGAACCAGATTGAAGAAAGAATTAAAGAACAGACTGCTGAAGAGGCCAATGTGAAGCAAGTTAAAAGAAAGTGGGAGGAAAACGGTGATAAGAATCACCAATACAACAACAACAGCAATTATAACAATAATCGCAACAACTATCCTAACAATCGCAACATCAATCGCAACTACAACAAACGGCCCAACAACAATAACAACAACAACAGCAACCACAACAATCATCTTAACAACAATAATAACCGCAACAACAACAACAATCAGAAGCCGCTATGCCAAAGGTGTGAAAAGTATCACTCGGGGTTCTGCACCAAATTTTGCAACAAGTGTAAAAGAAATGGTCATAGCGCGGCGAAGTGTGATGTCTACGGACCAGGGGTTAACAGAACGAAAGGAACAAATGGTGTCGGAACGAGTAATGGCGGAGCAAGTAGTGTCGGAGCAAGTTATGCCAATGTAGTTTGTTATAAATGTGGAAAACCGGGCCACATTATTAGAAATTGCCCGAACCAGGAGAACACGAATGGACAAAGCCGCGGAAGAGTTTTCAATATTAATGTGGCAGAGGCACAGGAAGACCCGGAGCTTGTTACGGGTACGTTTCTTATTGACAATAAATCTGCTTACGTTTTATTTGATTCGGGTGCGGATAGAAGCTATATGAGTAGAGATTTTTGTACTAAATTAAGTTGTCCATTGACGCCTTTGGATAGTAAATTTTTACTCGAATTAGCAAATGGTAAATTAATTTCAGCAGATAATATATGTCGGAATCGAGAAATTAAACTGGTTAGCGAAACATTTAAGATTGATTTGATACCAGTAGAGTTAGGGAGTTTTGATGTGATAATCGGTATGGACTGGTTGAAAGAAGTGAAAGCAGAGATCGTTTGTTACAAAAATGCAATTCGCATTATACGAGAAAAAGGAAAACCCTTAATGGTGTACGGAGAAAAGGGCAACACGAAGCTACATCTTATTAGTAATTTGAAGGCACAAAAACTAATAAGAAAAGGTTGCTATGCTGTTCTAGCACACGTCGAGAAAGTACAAACTGAAGAAAAGAGCATCAATGATGTTCCCATCGCAAAAGAATTTCCCGATGTATTTCCGAAAGAATTACCGGGATTACCCCCACATCGATCCGTTGAATTTCAAATAGATCTTGTACCAGGAGCTGCACCAATAGCTCGTGCTCCTTACAGACTAGCACCCAGCGAGATGAAAGAACTGCAAAGCCAATTACAAGAACTTTTAGAGCGTGGTTTCATTCGACCAAGCACATCACCGTGGGGAGCTCCTGTTTTGTTTGTCAAGAAGAAAGATGGTACATTCAGGTTGTGTATCGACTACCGAGAGTTGAACAAACTTACCATCAAGAACCGCTACCCACTACCGAGAATCGATGACTTATTTGATCAACTACAAGGCTCGTCTGTTTATTCAAAGATTGACTTACGTTCCGGGTATCATCAAATGCGGGTGAAAGAAGATGATATTCCAAAGACTGCTTTCAGAACACGTTACGGTCATTACGAGTTTATGGTCATGCCGTTTGGTTTAACTAATGCACCAGCTGTGTTCATGGACCTTATGAACCGAGTGTGTGGACCATACCTTGACAAGTTTGTCATCGTTTTCATTGATGACATACTTATTTACTCAAAGAATGACCAAGAACACGGTGAACATTTGAGAAAGGTGTTAGAAGTATTGAGGAAGGAAGAATTGTACGCTAAGTTTTCAAAGTGTGCATTTTGGTTGGAAGAAGTTCAATTCCTCGGTCACATAGTGAACAAAGAAGGTATTAAGGTGGATCCGGCAAAGATAGAAACTGTTGAAAAGTGGGAAACCCCGAAAACTCCGAAACACATACGCCAGTTTTTAGGACTAGCTGGTTACTATAGAAGGTTCATCCAAGACTTTTCCAGAATAGCAAAACCCTTGACTGCATTAACGCATAAAGGGAAGAAATTTGAATGGAATGATGAACAAGAGAAAGCGTTTCAGTTATTGAAGAAAAAGCTAACTACGGCACCTATATTGTCATTGCCTGAAGGGAATGATGATTTTGTGATTTATTGTGACGCATCAAAGCAAGGTCTCGGTTGTGTATTAATGCAACGAACGAAGGTGATTGCTTATGCGTCTAGACAATTGAAGATTCACGAACAAAATTATACGACGCATGATTTGGAATTAGGCGCGGTTGTTTTTGCATTAAAGACTTGGAGGCACTACTTATATGGGGTCAAAAGTATTATATATACCGACCACAAAAGTCTTCAACACATATTTAATCAGAAACAACTGAATATGAGGCAGCGTAGGTGGATTGAATTATTAAATGATTACGACTTTGAGATTCGTTACCACCCGGGGAAGGCAAATGTGGTAGCCGATGCCTTGAGCAGGAAGGACAGAGAACCCATTCGAGTAAAATCTATGAATATAATGATTCATAATAACCTTACTACTCAAATAAAGGAGGCGCAACAAGGAGTTTTAAAAGAGGGAAATTTAAAGGATGAAATACCCAAAGGATCGGAGAAGCATCTTAATATTCAGGAATACGGAACCCGGTATAGGGCTGAAAGGATTTGGGTACCAAAATTTGGAGATATGAGAGAAATGGTACTTAGAGAAGCTCATAAAACCAGATACTCAATACATCCTGGAACGGGGAAGATGTACAAGGATCTCAAGAAACATTTTTGGTGGCCGGGTATGAAAGCCGATGTTGCTAAATACGTAGGAGAATGTTTGACGTGTTCTAAGGTCAAAGCTGAGCATCAAAAACCATCAGGTCTATTTCAACAATCCGAAATCCCAGAATGGAAATGGGAAAACATTACCATGGATTTCATCACTAAATTGCCAAGGACTGCAAGTGGTTTTGATACTATTTGGGTAATAGTTGATCGTCTCACCAAATCAGCACACTTCCTGCCAATAAGAGAAGATGACAAGATGGAGAAGTTAGCACGACTGTATCTGAAGGAAGTCGTCTCCAGACATGGAATACCAATCTCTATTATCTCTGATAGGGATGGCAGATTTATTTCAAGATTCTGGCAGACATTACAGCAAGCATTAGGAACTCGTCTAGACATGAGTACTGCCTATCATCCACAAACTGATGGGCAGAGCGAAAGGACGATACAAACGCTTGAAGACATGCTACGAGCATGTGTTATTGATTTCGGAAACAGTTGGGATCGACATCTACCATTAGCAGAATTTTCCTACAACAACAGCTACCATTCAAGCATTGAGATGTCGCCGTTTGAAGCACTTTATGGTAGAAAGTGCAGGTCTCCGATTTGTTGGAGTGAAGTGGGGGATAGACAGATTACGGGTCCGGAGATTATACAAGAAACTACCGAGAAGATCATCCAAATTCAACAACGGTTGAAAACCGCCCAAAGTCGACAAAAGAGCTACGCTGACATTAAAAGAAAAGATATAGAATTTGAAATTGGAGAGATGGTCATGCTTAAAGTTGCACCTTGGAAAGGCGTTGTTCGATTTGGTAAACGAGGGAAATTAAATCCAAGGTATATTGGACCATTCAAGATTATTGATCATGTCGGACCAGTAGCTTACCGACTAGAGTTACCTCAACAACTCGCGGCTGTACATAACACTTTCCACGTCTCGAATTTGAAGAAATGTTTTGCTAAAGAAGATCTCACTATTCCGTTAGATGAAATCCAAATCAACGAAAAACTTCAATTCATCGAAGAACCCGTCGAAATAATGGATCGTGAGGTTAAAAGACTTAAGCAAAACAAGATACCAATTGTTAAGGTTCGATGGAATGCTCGTAGAGGACCCGAGTTCACCTGGGAGCATGAAGATCAGATGAAGAAGAAATACCCGCATCTATTTCCAGAAGATTCGTCAACACCTTCAACAGCTTAAAATTTCGGGACGAAATTTATTTAACGGGTAGGTACTGTAGTGACCCGAACTTTTCCATGTTTATATATATTAATTGAGATTGATATTTACATGATTAAATGTTTCCAACATGTTAAGCAATCAAACTTGTTAAGACTTGATTAATTGAAATATGTTTCATATAGACAATTGACCACCCAAGTTGACCGGTGATTCACGAACGTTAAAACTTGTAAAAACTATATGATGACATATATATGGATATATATATAGTTAACATGATACTATGATAAGTAAACATATCATTAAGTATATTAACAATGAACTACATATGTAAAAACAAGACTACTAACTTAATGATTTTTAAACGAGACATATATGTAACGATTATCGTTGTAAAGACGTTTAATGTATATATATCATATTAAGAGATATTCATACATGATAATATCATGATAATATAATAATTTAAAATCTCATTTGATATTATAAACATTGGGTTAACAACATTTAACAAGATCGTTAACCTAAAGGTTTCAAAACAACACTTACATGTAACGACTAACGATGACTTAACGAATCAGTTAAAATGTATATACATGTAGTGTTTTAATATGTATTTATACACTTTTGGAAGACTTCAATACACTTATCAAAATACTTCTACTTAACAAAAATGCTTACAATTACATCCTCGTTCAGTTTCATCAACAATTCTACTCGTATGCACCCGTATTCGTACTCGTACAATACATAGCTTTTAGATGTATGTACTATTGGTATATACACTCTAATGATCAGCTCTTAGCAGCCCATGTGAGTCACCTAACACATGTGGGAACCATCATTTGGCAACTAGCAAGAAATATCTCATAAAATTACAAAAATATGAGTAATCATTCATGACTTATTTACATGAAAACAAAATTACATATCCTTTATATCTAATCCATACACCAACGACCAAAAACACCTACAAACACTTTCATTCTTCAATTTTCTTCATCTAATTGATCTCTCTCAAGTTCTATCTTCAAGTTCTAAGTGTTCTTCATATATTCTACAAGTTCTAGTTACATAAAATCAAGAATACTTTCAAGTTTGCTAGCTCACTTCCAATCTTGTAAGGTGATCATCCAACCTCAAGAAATCTTTGTTTCTTACAGTAGGTTATCATTCTAATACAAGGTAATAATTATATTCAAACTTTGGTTCAATTTCTATAACTATAACAATCTTATTTCAAGTGATGATCTTACTTGAACTTGTTTTCGTGTCATGATTCTGCTTCAAGAACTTCGAGCCATCCAAGGATCCATTGAAGCTAGATCCATTTTTTCTCTTTTCCAGTAGGTTTATCCAAGGAACTTAAGGTAGTAATGATGTTCATAACATCATTCGATTCATACATATAAAGCTATCTTATTCGAAGGTTTAAACTTGTAATCACTAGAACATAGTTTAGTTAATTCTAAACTTGTTCGCAAACAAAAGTTAATCCTTCTAACTTGACTTTTAAAATCAACTAAACACATGTTCTATATCTATATGATATGCTAACTTAATGATTTAAAACCTGGAAACACGAAAAACACCGTAAAACCGGATTTACGCCGTCGTAGTAACACCGCGGGCTGTTTTGGGTTAGTTAATTAAAAACTATGATAAACTTTGATTTAAAAGTTGTTATTCTGAGAAAATGATTGTTATTATGAACATGAAACTATATCCAAAAATTATGGTTAAACTCAAAGTGGAAGTATGTTTTCTAAAATGGTCATCTAGACGTCGTTCTTTCGACTGAAATGACTACCTTTACAAAAACGACTTGTAACTTATTTTTCCGACAATAAACCTATACTTTTTCTGTTTAGATTCATAAAATAGAGTTCAATATGAAACCATAGCAATTTGATTCACTCAAAACGGATTTAAAATGAAGAAGTTATGGGTAAAACAAGATTGGATAATTTTTCTCATTTTAGCTACGTGAAAATTGGTAACAAATCTATTCCAACCATAACTTAATTAACTTGTATTGTATATTATGTAATCTTGAGATACCATAGACACGTATACAATGTTTCGACCTATCATGTCGACACATCTATATATATTTCGGAACAACCATAGACACTCTATATGTGAATGTTGGAGTTAGCTATACAGCTGAGATACGTATACACTGGGTCGTGGATTGATTCAAGATAATATTTATCGATTTATTTCTGTACATCTAACTGTGGACAACTAGTTGTAGGTTACTAACGAGGACAGCTGACTTAATAAACTTAAAACATCAAAATATATTAAAAGTGTTGTAAATATATTTTGAACATACTTTGATATATATGTATATATTGTTATAGGTTCGTGAATCAACCAGTGGCCAAGTCTTACTTCCCGATGAAGTAAAAATCTGTGAAAGTGAGTTATAGTCCCACTTTTAAAATCTAATATTTTTGGGATGAGAATACATGCAGGTTTTATAAATGATTTACAAAATAGACACAAGTACGTGAAACTACATTCTATGGTTGAATTATCGAAATTGAATATGCCCCTTTTTATTAAGTCTGGTAATCTAAGAATTAGGGAACAGACACCCTAATTGACGCGAATCCTAAAGATAGATCTATTGGGCTTAACAAACCCCATCCAAAGTACCGGATGCTTTAGTACTTCGAAATTTATATCATATCCGAAGGGTGTCCCGGAATGATGGGGATATTCTTATATATGCATCTTGTTAATGTCGGTTACCAGGTGTTCACCATATGAATGATTTTTATCTCTATGTATGGGATGTATATTGAAATATGAAATCTTGTGGTCTATTATTATGATTTGATATATATAGGTTAAACCTATAACTCACCAACATTTTTGTTGACGTTTTAAGCATGTTTATTCTCAGGTGATTATTAAGAGCTTCCGCTGTCGCATACTTAAATAAGGACGAGATTTGGAGTCCATGCTTGTATGATATTGTGTAAAAACTGCATTCAAGAAACTTATTTTGTTGTAACATATTTGTATTGTAAACCATTATGTAATGGTCGTGTGTAAACAGGATATTTTAGATTATCATTATTTGATAATCTACGTAAAGCTTTTTAAACCTTTATTGATGAAATAAAGGTTATGGTTTGTTTTAAAATGAATGCAGTCTTTGAAAAACGTCTCATATAGAGGTCAAAACCTCGCAACGAAATCAATTAATATGGAACGTTTTTAATCAATAAGAACGGGACATTTCAATTCTTTCCCATTTCCACTGCGGAATTTCTGGTTGTTGCAGTAATCCTGACGGCTTTTGGTGCTCAGCTTTGACCTTTGCACACGTCAAACATTTGCTTACATAAGTAGCAATTTCTGTCTTCATATTAGGCCACCAATAAAACTTCTTGAGATCGTGGTACATTTTTCCGTTTCCTGGGTGAATTAAGTACCTCGTTTTGTGTGCTTCATCCAGTACTAGTTGCCTTAGGTTACCATGTTTTGGTACCCATATCCTACCAGCAAAATACAGGGTTCCATCGGCTTTTTCTTCAAGTTGTTTTTCTAACCCTTTGCTTATTTCGCCTTTTTCGTTTTCTTCTTTTAAAGCCTCTAACTGTGCTGCTTGAATTTGCTTTGTGAGATCAGTACGAATTGTAATATTCAAAGCTCGGACCCTAAGAGGTTTTACTCTTTCTTTTCGACTTAGGGCATCAGCTACAACATTAGCCTTTCCGGGGTGGTAACGGATTTCACAATCGTAATCGTTTAACAACTCTACCCAGCGACGTTGCCTCATATTGAGTTGTTTTTGATCAAAAATATGCTGAAGACTCTTATGGTCGGTGTACACTGTACACTTGGTGCCATATAGATAGTGTCTCCATATTTTGAGTGCAAAAACTACAGCTCCAAGTTCCAAATCGTGTGTCGTATAGTTCTTTTCATGAATTTTTAGTTGTCGTGAGGCATATGCGATAACTTTTGTGCGTTGCATTAATACACATCCTAAACCTTGGCGCGAAGCGTCACAATAGATCACGAAATCATCATTTCCTTCTGGTAATGACAAAATGGGTGCAGACGTTAACTTCTTCTTTAATAACTGGAATGAGGATTCCTGTTCCGTGGACCAATCATACTTCTTTCCCTTTTGAGTCAATGAAGTTAAGGGTTTGGCGATTCTAGAGAAATCTTGAATGAATCTTCGGTAGTAACCAGCAAGACCTAAGAATTGGCAAATTTGTGTTGGAGTCTTCGGGGTTTCCCATTTACTAATGGCTTCGATCTTGGCGGGGTCAACTTTAATTCCATGTTTACTGACAACATGGCCCAAAAATTGTACTTCTTGTAACCAGAAATCACACTTCAAAAATTTTGCGTACAATTCTTCTTTCTTGAGTATCTCCAGTACCAGTCTTAAGTGTTGCTCATGTTCTTCCTTGTTCTTTGAGTAAATCAATATGTCGTCGATAAAAACAATGACAAATTTGTCTAAATACGGTCTACAGATGCGATTCATTAGATCCATGAATACTGCTGGAGCATTAGTTAATCCAAAAGGCATGACTAGAAACTCATAGTGACCGTAACGGGTTCTGAACGCGGTTTTAGGAACATCTTCTTCCTTCACTCTCAGTTGATGATATCCGGAGCGTAGATCAATCTTAGAATAAACACTTGATCCTTGCAATTGATCAAACAAATCATCAATCCTCGGTAATGGGTACCGATTCTTGATCGTTAATTTGTTTAATTCTCGGTAATCTATGCACATTCTCATAGATCCATCCTTCTTCTTGACGAACAGAATAGGAGCACCCCAAGGTGAAAAACTAGGACGAATAAATCCACGGTCCGATAATTCTTGCAACTGGTCTTGTAATTCTTGCATTTCTGAAGGTGCAAGTCTATATGGAGATCGGGCTACAGGTACAGCTCCTGGTATGAGATCAATCTGGAATTCTACACACCTGTGTGGAGGTAGCCCCGGTAATTCTTCTGGAAATACTCCGGGATATTCTCTTACAACCGGCTTGTCATTAATGCTTCTTTCTTCAGTATCGATCTTCTTTACGTGTGCCAGAATAGCATAACAACCTTTTCTTATAAGTTTCTGGGCCTTCATACAGCTGATAAAGTTCAGCTTTGAGTTGCTCTTCTCCCCATAAATCATTAATGACGTTTCATCCTTACGAGGGATGCGGATTGCTTTCTCAGCGCAAACAACTTCCGCTCTTGTTTTGGACATCCAGTCCATGCCAACGATTACGTCAAAACTTCCTAATTCTACGGGTATCAAATCGATTTTGAAGGTTTCACCAGCGAGATTCATTTCGCAACCATGGCAAATTTTATCGGCTTTTATCAGTTTACCATTAGCTAATTCAATAGTATATTTATCGTCTAGAGGTAATGATGCACATTTTAGTTTAAAACTAAAGTCTTTACACATATAACTTCTATCAGCACCCGTATCAAACATAATAGAAGCTAGTTAATTATTAACGATAAACGTACCCGTGACAAGATTAGGATCCTCACGTGCTTTACTGGCACTAACATTAAATGCCCTCCCACGTGCGGGTTCTTTGTTCTTCTCCTTATCAGGGCATTGATTTATAAAGTGACCAGACTTCCCGCATCCAAAACATTTCTTGACATCGGTCAGTTTTGTCTTTACTTCAGAAACGGTGGCATAACAATCTTTCGCCACATGTCCTTTCTTGTTGCACTTATCACAGACCACTTGACAATAACCTGCATGATGTGTGTAACATCTTTTGCAGAACGGATGGGGTCCCTTATAGTTTGGACTTGCAGTTGCCCCATCTTGTTTACCTTTAAAAGTTTCTTGTTTCTTCAGGTGAGTACTTTTGCCCTTATAGTCTTCCCATTTTCTCTTTCCTTCAGTTGTCTTGACTTCGGTAATTGGTGCCTTAATCGAACTCTCTGTGATCTGGTCCATGAGTTGGTGTGCCATTGTCATGGCTTCCTGCATCGTATTCGGTTTGGACGATGTAACATTTCCTTTGATATTGATCGATAAACCGTCAATATACATTTCTATCTTTCGTTTCTCATTTGGCACCAATTCGGGACACAACAAGGCTAGTTTCATGAAACGCTTTTCATAGTTATTGAGATTCGCGCCGATAACCTTCAGATTACGTAACTCAAATTCCATTTTTCTGATCTCGTTTCGAGGACAGTACTCCTCGATTAGCATCTTTTTCAGTTCTTCCCAAGAGATATCATATGCCGTATCTATTCCTTCTGCTTTAGCATAATTGTTCCACCAAGTAAGTGCACCATCTTGCAACGTGCACGAAGCATACTTTGACTTGTCTCCGTTCGCACAATTACTGATTTTGAAAACGGACTCCATCTTTTCAAACCATCGGGTTAGACCGACTGGTCCCTCAGTTCCACTAAACGTCTGTGGTTTGCATCCTTGAAAAGTTTTGTATGAGCATCCGTTTCGTGAATTTGTGTTTACGGCTGCTGCTTCGGCTGTTGCTTTTGCTGCTTCAGTTGCAGCAATTCTTTCATTCACACGTTTCTCGACTAGTTGCTCAAACTCAGCATCCGACATTTGAGACATGTTTCTTCAATAAACACAACAGATATAATTTAATCATATAGAATTTTATAGGTAAAATGAGTTGTCAATAGTTAATCGTAGCATATTAATAATATGAACCGATTATTATAAAAGCCTTTTCTTCTTATTAGCATTTTATAATTATTTCTAGGGTATTACCTACCCGTTAAGTTCATACATAATAGCTAGTACAAGGAATTAACTACTAAAATCCTAATAATATTCCACTATGAAAAATTATAGAGAGTTACTACATTATTATGTAATAATAATAATAAGAAGTAGTAATAATACAAATAATCATTCCATGCATTTATTATTAATAAACCAAAATAATACAATACCATACAATACTGATATTTTACATATGCTTATTTTACATAACAAGATAGAGTAGCACACATAAGCAATAAAATAGCGCATGGAAGATTTATGGTTGCGAGGTCGTTCATTCAGAACTATCAGAAACTTCTTCCCATTTGGTTCTCTCTGCCAATTGTTTGTGTGCACATGGTCCGACAGACATTCTGGCAGTGTATTTTATTTTTAGTTGGGGTTTTGAGGTACCCGTTGCCTCAGTGGGTTTAATACAATAAGGGTGGTTACGGATCGAATGGTCCTGTTCTTTTTTAATAATTAAGGACATTTTATTATTGTGGTTGTTTTTATTATCTATAGCAAGTTGGAATTTCTCCTTAGTGATCTCTTTTATTTCATTAGCGAAATCCTCCTCCATACTGATCTCGTCTGATGACGAACTATCTGAGTCATGTGTAGGAGAATATGATGACGAACTGCAAGAATATGTACCGGTGGTCATGAACCAAAATCTGCCAGGCGTAATCGGCACAACCCGCCCGTCGGCGGTATATCTGGACCAATGTCCATATTTGTTTAGAAATGGACGATCCTCGTTTACTCCAGGGATCATGGGTCCATGCCAACGATACTGTGGCTCCGGAAAACTAGAGTTGGGTGGAGCTGGAACCTCCTCTGGGTTTACCGGGAGTTGAGATTCCCCGGCTAACACAATTTCTTCTTTAATAGGTATTGGAACGCCCTTTTCAGTTGTGGATAGAATAGATTCAGTGTCCGATTCCGAGTCGTACAAAATGATAGGATTAGAAGAAGTCATCTATCACATAATTGAAACAACAATTACGTTAGCATATAAATATATTACATATAATGTTTTTGACCAAATGATAAGCAAAAATCAGTAAAAACAGATATGGTCATAGTCCAGACTCACTAATGCATCCTAACAATTACCAGTTAAACACACTAATGTAATTTCTGGTTCCCTATGACCTCAAGCTCTGATACCAACTGTAACAACCCGTCAAAATCGCTATTGACGCGACACGTTAATCATTGATTCCACAGTGAGGTTTTGACCTCTATATGATACGTTTTGATAAAATATTGCATTCATTAAAATACGTGACTTTCTAAACATAGAAAGTTATAAACATGTGGGCGAGTGCTTAGGTATAAGCAAAACCCCAAAATACATAAGTCTTAATTTACAGGTTGACATCACAGTCCAATTATTTATTACACAACGCAGTTTTATTTTGAATGCAATAAACTTTGTACAAAGCATGAGAGACTCCATGCAGGCAACAAGCACATCACAGCGGAAGCATTCTAAGGACCTGAGAATAAAACATGCTAAAAAGTCAACACGAATGTTGGTGAGTTATAGGTTTAATTGCTCGAGTCATAAACATGTATAAAGATAGACCACAAGATTTCATCAAAAGTTTATCAATAGATTCTACGTAACAGAGCACCCTGGTAACTAAACTTAACGCTATAGTGATAATTACCCCATTCGTTTTAATACACGCAAACCAACGTGTCTTAAACTCAAATAACATACGTCCGTTAAAAGGCTAGCGCTCTAGCTCGGACGGGGATGTCAAGCCCTATGGATCCATATACAATTATTCGCGCCTACCAGTCCATATTCTATGTACTGGCAGCTACTAGTTACCAAAGCTAAGGGATTTTCGGTTTAACTCAGTGTAGAATTTTGTATGTACTTGTGTCTTATTGCGTTTAAAATAAATTGCATGTATTCTCAGCCCAAAAATATTTAAAGTATTTAAAAAGGGAGACTATAACTCACTGTTCAATATTGAGAATCAATATTGTAGGCAAATTGCATAGACGTAATGATGGTAGACGACTGTATGGTTGGCCTTGGATTCAAGAACAATACCCCGAACAATACCCAATACTTCCTTAGCTTAAAGCGGTTTGAAACCCGAATTAAAAACACCCTTGTATATACCTTATTATTATTAAACTTAAATTTAAAATTATAATTATAATATAAATATAAATATTGATTAAAGAAAAGAATGTAAATATTACGTTGAGTAAACTGGCCTTTTATAGGCATGTTTCCTGATTTTGGTCCCCATGCGAACGCATGGGTTTTCAGTGCTTTTGCCATGCGATCGCATGGCCGCCTGAACCCATTTTGTTTGCTAGTTTGTCGACATCAAATAGTGTTTACTGTAGCCCATGCGATCGCATGGGTTTTCAGTGTTTTTGCCATGCGATCGCATGGCCGTCTTTTCCGTTTTTGTTTGCTAGTTCGTTGACATCAAATAGTGTTACTGTAGCAAATAGTGTACTGTAGCAAATAGTGTTTTACTGTAGCAAATAGTGTTTACTGTAGCAAAGTCGTTTTCACTGTAGCACTGTAGCAAAATATGGTTTACTGTAGCAAATAGTGTTTACTGTAGCAAATAGTGTTTTACTGTAGCAAAGTAATTTTTACTGTAGCAAATAGGGTTTTACTGTAGGAAAGTCGTTTTTACTTGTACATATATATATACATACATATAATTGTTCATGAATCGTCGAGAGTAGTCAAAGGTAATTGTATATATGAAACAGTTCTAAAATTTTGAGACTCAATCTAACAGACTTTGTTTAACGTGTTAAAATAATAAATCGTATAGAGAATTGGTTTAAATAAGTCAAAAATTTTCGGGTCATCACATTAAAGCATATTTAAACACAAATATAAACCTAAGGGCAATTAAGTAACCTTACTTCTAGCCCAGGTTTCAGTCTGTTACAGGTGTATCTCACCTTGGGCAAACCATAAGTTGGCCCATATTTTCCTTTTTTCTATGTATTTTGGAAATCCTAGTGCGATTTTTTGCTATGATTTGAGGGCTTATTTTGATTCTATATACCCCGATATAGGGCTTCATTTATTAGAAAAAGTTTCGAATATGCAACTTAAAGAGACATGTTATGTTTATGGTTTGGTCATGTTTGCCTCTAACCAAATAGAGGAAAAGGACATCGGATTACAAATTCTTAATCAAACATTTCTACCGGTGCCAGATTTGGTGGTTGAGGTGAGAACCAAGGTTTTTGTTTTGTTGCGACTATATTGGGTGTTATTTAACCCCCATCCTTTTGATGATGTCGCAACGTACTGCACTATCAAGAGCCACAATGGTTATTTTCCACTTGACCTTGGGTGGGAAATTATATTGACTAAACCGGAATGCATATCTTGTTTTTTGGTCCTATGAGTTGCGTGTTTTTGCTAAACAATTTGGGTTTAACTAGATTTGTTAGTATTTTATGTTTTCTATATTTTAGATTTTGTATAAATTTTACTCATCGGTTAAAGTTAATATTAGTAATTATGTCTATTATAAATGTATCATATATCAGTTTATTTCCATTTGAGATGTTATATGTTAATTACGGAGTTCTAGTATTTTTCTATGTCTATGTTAGTGTTTTTGCAGAACGTTTGTGATGTTACTATATTTTTATAATCTATATTAAGTAATACCGTAATATACAATACTGAGTGGAAAGTAAAATAATCATGACTTTAGATTATTACCTACATAATAGGCCAGGAATTACCTGCATAATAGGCCATGAAGCATGTAACTTAGTGCTACCTATAAAGTAAATTACAAGTTACAACACATACAAAACATTCCTTTATTTGTTGAATTTAGTCACTAAATAATCATTCTCATTATTATCTTGAAATTTAAATTCAAAAAATTAGATTTCAATCTATATACGTATATCTCATAGGATTTTTATCATATATACCACACTAAACCTTTAAAATTACATATTTACTCACTTAAATATGTTACTTTTAGACATTAAAAATGGACATATATGATATTATTCACCTTAAGTGGATAAATATGAGATTTCAAAAATAATAATAAGGATAGAATATGATAAAAAAAAACATATCTCGTAATATTGGCAAATATTTTATACTTAAATAAAATAAAATCAACGCATTAAATGCACGTCGATTCAATATCACCAAAAATCTCCTTTAAAGGTTAAGTTGGCAGAAAAAGTTGAATATTTTCTCAAATACAGTCTTCTCGATCTTTGTTGTATTTTCCCATCATCTTCATCTACAAAAACCTCTCTCAAGTACACCAAACACAAAAAGTTAAAAAAACAAAAATGAAAGAAGTTACTCAAGCGAACATACTCGAAACTCTTCCACAAGATATGCTTGTGGGAATTTTTTCTCGAGTTGGTCAGGATTCATCTGAGCAGTTGTTCATACTCAAGTTGGTTTGCAAAAGCTTTTTGAAGCTTTTCGATGATCCTTTGGTTTGTAAAAGGATGTCCTTAAATAGGTGAGATCTCGTACCTTGGAGAAACCCTGAGATGGATCATATTATCTTTTGTTGTTATTTTTTTGGAAACCCTAATGCGATTTTTCGCAGGGGTTTGATAAACTATATTGATAAATCTTACACCGAGTTAGGACTTTGTCTTTTAGAAGAAGCTGCGAACAGCCAAATTATAGAGTTGGTCTATGTTTATGGTTTGATCATGTTTGCCTCTCACCAAATAGAAGCAAAGCATGTCGGATTACAGGTTTTGAATAAAATATTTCCATCAGTGCCGGACTTGGTGGTTGCGGTGAGAACCAAGGTTTTTCATTTGTTGCATGACTTATGGTTATTTAACCGAAGTCCTTTTGATGACGTGGCAACGCGTTGCCCTATCTCTGGCCACAAGGGTTATTTTCCACACATCCGAGGGAGTGGGTTTGAAATGAGGATACCATGTCGTTTTTTTAGGCCTATAAGTTAGGTGTTTTTGCATACCGATTTGGGTATGTTACCCAGTGAATGTAAATATTAGTAGGAAAAAAAACTAGATTTATGTTAGTATTTTTTAGATTTTATATAAATGTTACCCCGTTAATGTAAATATTAGTAGTAATTTTTATTATCATATATATGATCAGTTGATTGCTTCCATTTTTTCTTCGTATTATGTGGATTGTGATCTTATTTATATTGTTATATCTAACATGACTATTGTCTATGTTAACAAAAGAAAAATAAAGGCTAAATTGTTTTTGTTTATTGAGTGCTTTTTATCGGTTATTTCAAACTAATTAAGTGCCTTTGAATCTGACAAGAGTCATATAAGGGGAAAAGAGCCTCTAATAAAACTAATAACACAAAAGAGAACACACAAAGAGGTAATTCCTTGTGAATGTTTGTTGTTGACTAGCTGCTCTTTTAGCCGTTGTATGTTGGTCTGCACTTTGCTGTTGACTTGTTGCTTAAAATTTCACCATTAGTCCCTTTCTATATTTAGATATGATGGATAACACTTTCTTCTTATCCAAAGTTTAACTACCTTAAAAGGAAGGATTCCATTTGTTTTGTTTGTTTATGTTCTATCTACTACAGTAATACAGTATTCTTTTATTTTCTTAAATGCAGAATTCAATTCAGTGCTGGTAATTCTATTCAAAGTAAATGGGAAAAGGGGTAGTATTCAATTTGCATCATTTGATCATTAACTAACATCATTAAATACATCATTAAATATGGGTGAGTTACTTTCCTGGGTTTGCTGGAGTCCGTGCAATTCCATCATATACTCGATACCCACAATCACAATATTTTCTTCCTGGCATTAGATCCGTGCTGTTTGAAGAGTACGACGAATGAGCATCCATAGTTTGAGGCTTGAGTTAGCTAGGTTTGAAAAGTACGGGGTAAATAAAAAAAAAGATAACAATGCTTTAACTATTGATCGACGACCGTGTTTTTTGGGCCATATTGTTTGGGCAAAACAAATAAAAAATGAATTCATTAAATATGGCTCAACCACGATTCCCAGCTGAAAGTACGATCTGTTATACACACATTTTTAATTTTTGAAACAAAAATGACAAAAGAGGGATTTGAACCCAGGTAAATCAGTTGAAAAGGTCACACATAAACCACTAGACTATCAATGCTTTTGAATATTGAATGGAAATTCAATTATATAATACTTGAATCATTTTTGTAATAAAAGTGAAATAATACGACTTAAATAGTAAATGTCATAAGTGCATTGGTCCTATGATAATTAGGACCTTAAATAACCAAACGTCCTATTGTTATGACCTTATATCTTATTGGTCACTCATTATGAGACAACAACAAGATAATGTCCTAATAAGTCCCTTTTTATGCAACCACAATTTAAAGGTCTTATGATAATTAGGACCTTAACCAACGAGCTTCTAGCTCAGTGGTACCCGATGCCTTTGATCTGTGATGACCCGGGAATTTCCGACCAAATTTAAATTTAATCTTTATATGTTTCCGACACGATAAGCAAAGTCTGTTAAACTGAATCTCAAAAACTTTGAAATTTTTTTCATGAAGGCATTTAACTATTAACTATTCCCGACGATTCATGAACCTTTGTGTGTAAATAAATATGTACATATATGTAAATATAAGAATGTATAATAATTAGAAGTAATGAAACATAACTTAAATTAAATATGTAAAATAAAATACAATTTAATCAATTGAATTGAATAGATAAAAGAGTATATAAAATAATGAATTTACTATTTAAATAAATATCTATATGAATCTATATATAATTAATGATGTATGAATATATATAAATATGTATGTAAATAATAGTTTAGATGATAATTGGAAATAATAAAATGTAATTTACACATTAAAATTAAATAGGTGAATTAAGATATAAAATTTAATATTCAATATTAGTTATATAATTATATTACATAACCAATAATATGTAATACTAATTTGCTAAATTAATTACTGTTATAATAATTTTTTTAAAACTAATGTCAATACTATTATTATCAATATCTATAGATAAGAAATTTAGTATATATGAAGTCTTATTATTATTATCATTACTAATAGTATTATTATAACTAGTATTATTATAAGTAATATTATTAGTATCATTAATATCATTTTTTTTTTACTTATTAAAATCACTATTATTGTTATTATTAATGACATAATATTATTATTATCTTTACTAATAATATTATTATCATTAGTGATATTATTATTATCATTTTTATTATTATTATTACCATTATTAATTATTATTATAATTATTATTATTAGGATTATCATTATTAATATACTTATTTGTTTATTTATATTAATTCCATTATATGAATTATAAAATCAAATATATAAAAGGAGTTTGTTAGATATCACGATCTTATAGTACAAATCTTTGTTTCCTGTCTGCAATTTGATTCCATCCATTCCACAATACTATAAAAATGTGAATGTCACGATCCACTTTACAGTTTGTTTTTATTTTTATTTATTTTTTTTTCTTTTATTCTGTTTGAATAAACCGTCGACCCAATTTATCAATACAAAAGGTTGTGGATTGATTATAAGTATTGGAAGTCATTTAGTTAATCAGAGAAAACCAAAACTCGTTGAAATTCGATTTGTTTTTAAACAGAAATTTAATAACGAACAGATAGTACTCTGCTCGTTGTGTTCTCAAAACAAATACCACAAATTCGATTTAAATATCAAAATCTTTTAATACAGTCAAGTTGGAAATCTTCCAGGTAAACTTTCTGCAAAGTTTAAACTTCCAATTCTTCGTAAGCATTTCAAATTTTAAGGTTAAAGATTTATTTTCAAAAAGTCAAACTTGTGTTCATCATCAAATTCGAAATCGTATTAGAATTCTGAGTCAAATTGATTATTCAGATAGTTTCTAGGATAGATATAGAACCTTTTTCATATTGTAATCGAAGGCTAAAACGTTCTTAAATTTAATATTGAATTCGAAGTTTAAAACGGAGTATTTCTTTCTGTCACAGCTTTTATTTTGAATTTTGTTCTGTTTTAATTTATCTGATTAATCTCTAAACGTTTCTGGGTTAATTATAAACTTCAAATTAATAAATTGAATGGCTGTTAAGATGGTTTGATCTTTAGTCGATTGTGAGTTGAAGAAGAAGAAAACACAGGAGACAGTATACACGGATTATATTTATATAATTATAAGCTATATCAGATAAAACAGAAACGGAGTAATGGTTGAAGTTGTTTGCGAGTTAGCGGGTGGTCGTGAGTTCGAGCCCTGCTATAGGCAGTTTTTTTTAAAGAGCCTCTTTAAAGGTAGTTTTAACTTTTAAAAATTCTTATTATTATTATTATTATTATTATTATTATTATTATTATTATTATTATTATTATTATTATTATTATTGTTATTATTATTATTTTTGCTATTACTTATTAATGTTATTATTATTAAATATTGATAGGATTGTGATTATTATTATTATTATTATTACTATGAATATAAGTAAAGTGAACATTATTAAAGTATTTATTATTGTAAACTTGTCATTTAAGGATTAGTTATCATTTATCATTAATATTATTATGGTTATAGTTAGAATTAAGAATATAATTACTATAATTATCATTAATATTGTTATTATTACTACTTATAATTATTATTATTATTATTATCATTATTATTAGTAACTTAGGAAAAATAAACATGAATATGATTATTAAAAAGAAATATAAAAGTATTAGGGTTATATATCATGAAGATTATTATGATAAAAGATTAGTATAACAATTTTGATCACAAACTTAATGATAATATAAGGTGCAAATTAAATGATGGTTAAAATTATGAATTCCAAAACTTAGAAAAGATTATACATTATCGATAATGAGAGGAACGAATAAAAGATAATGAACCGTAAGGCAAAGCAATGATAAAAATTAAAATCTTAATAATGTAAAAATGATATTATGAGTATTACTATAAATTTATGAATATTATAATTATTATCATTATTATCATTTTTATTATGATTAGTATCATTATATATAAAATTATCATTAATATCAAAACTATCATTCTTAACAAATAGATAATTGGTACATAAAACCAACTTATTACATATACTACAATTATATTACTAATCTATATAACTATATATAAAACATATTAACATTTCTTATATAAATACCTACATACAACAAATTCGATATTTTTAATATAATACTAAATATATATATTAATATATCTAAATGTATAGATTCTAATCATTTTAAATATATATAACATAAATATATATAACATATACCTTAAAATATAATAAAAGTATATATGTTTAAATAGAATTGAATATAAATTATATAAACTACAAACACATAAATAGCATATAATTAATAAAGAAAAATTATGTGATTTCTATTATATGTTTTAATAAATATCCAAATGATATAGGTTCGTGAATCTGAGGCCAACCCTATACTTGTGCAATGTCGTTTTATGTATTTTTACTACAAAATACATTAGGTGAGTTTCATTATTCCCTTTTTACATATATATTTTTGGGCTGAGAATACATGCAAATGCTTTATTAACTGATTTACAATATTTATATGTGTGAGTTTCATTATTCCCTTTTTAAATACTTTTGCAATATATATTTTTGGGACTGAGAATACATGCGCTATTTTAATAAATGTTTTACGAAATAGACACAAGTACTTAAAACTACATTCTATGGCTAGATTATTAAACCGAATATGCCCCTTTTTATTAAGTCTGGTAATCTAAGAATTAGGGAACAGACACCCTAATTGACGCGAATCCTAAAGATAGATCTATCGGGCCCAACAAGCCCCATCCAAAGTACCGGATGCTTTAGTGCTTCGAAATTTATATCATGTCCGAAGGAGGATCCCGGAATGATGGGGATATTCTTATATACATATTGTGAATGTCGGTTACCAGGTGTTCAATCCATATGAATGATATTTTTGTCTCTATGCATGGGACGTATATTTGCGAGAACTGGAAACGAAATCTTGTGGTCTATTAAAATGATGGAAATGATAATTTATGTTAAACTAATGAACTCACCAACTTTTTGGTTGACACTTTAAAGCATGTTTATTCTCAGGTACGAAAGAAATCTTCCGCTGTGTAATTGCTCATTTTAAAGATATTACTTGGAGTCATTCATGACATATTTCAAAAGACGTTGCATTCGAGTCGTTGAGTTCATCAAGATTATTTAAAGTCAATTATAGTTACATATATTATGAAATAGTATGCCTACCGTCAACTTTCGATGTAATGAAAGATTGTCTTTTCAAAAATGAATGCAATGTTTGTAAAATGTATTATATAGAGGTCAAGTACCTCGCGATGTAATCAACTGTTGTGAATCGTTTATAATCAATATGGACTTCGTCCGGATGGATTAGGACGGGTCCTTTCAGTTGGTATCAGAGCGGTGGTCTTAGCGAACCGGGTCTTGCATTAGTATGCCTAACTGATAGTCGTTAGGATGCATTAGTGAGTCTGGACTTCGACCGTGTCTGCATGTCAAAAGTTTTGCTTATCATTTGTGTCGAAAATCATCTGCTTATCATCCTTAGGAAATTATCTGCTCATTGTTCTTAGTCTAGACACATCTTATTGCATTGACTGCATGAATAATGTATAGACAAAATTCATATCTTAGCGTACCTGCTAATTCATTTCTCAGCGTATCTGCTAATTCATATCTTAGAGTATCTGCTAATTCATACCTTAGCGTATCTGTTATTGTTATCCTTGCCTGACAGCTTCCGTAGATTCCTCCGTAACTTATGAGATTTTAGTATTATATATGCATATGTAAATTATGTATTGCGGCGTACTAATCTACATCCTATAATCTATTTCTTATCAAAAATCCTTCATCTGATCGTACAAGATGAATCCTGCAACCAGTTCGAGTCCCTCAGATTCCAATAGCTATTCCGATAGTTATTCCGACAGCTATTCCGACATAGATGTTCACCTAAGCTCCGAAAACAGCGTCATCGGCATGAATCAACCAATGAACCATTATCAATTCATCTGATGGGTTTGTAGTCGACTTAATTAGTGAAAACGTGCATAAGGTAATCCCTTCCACCAACCGAATTCACCTCTTGACAATGAACCTGAAGCGTTTACCGGCGAACTTGTTCGAGACACCATTTTCAGTCTCATTTCCAGGGTAACTCGACAAGATTATATTCTATCCGCAATTCTGAACCTTATTCATCCGCTCGTTCCGACCGACAATCATCCTGGAGTAATAAGTCAACGAACTTCGCGCTCGAATAATCAATTCGGAGAATATGGTGCAAAATATACCAGCTTCAGCAACATCACCGGCACCAGCTGTACCATCAATAACAGCACCAGTACCATCAACAATCCATGCTTCAATATCATCATCTGTACTTTGAGTATGATCTTCGTTCTACGTATCGTTCTACCTCATTTATCTTCGTTCGACATGACGAATATGTAATCTCTAAAGTTTTAGAGATTATTTATTCTAGTTCCAACCGAAAAGCAAATGAGTTTAATATCATATTAACTCATTAAATCCATGAATACATCTGAAACAAATATATATGTATATATGTTTTCATAAAGATTGTAATTAAAAATTATCTTGTACAAACTGTTAATGATGAAAATATTTTAACGGGTAGGTAATACCCGAGGAATATTTAAATTTCACATTAATAAGTTACATTGTACGTTCTTCGAATCTGTTTCAACAGTCATATACTATCCTACTTACATCCACCGATATACGTATCCGTTCACCAAAGAATAACTATTTTCATTCAAATTCAAATTTCATATTTGGATTTTGACCTATCAGAATCCAACAAGTGGCATAATGAAGAAAACACTGGACAAAATAAAACTTGTTAGAAACAAACAAATTAACTACGAGGAAAATGTTGTTAAGAATCCATGCTAACTGTTCCTAGCTAATTGTTCCTAGCTAACTGATTACATTTTATTTATCGCAATCTACATTCTCGCAATTTTACTTATCGTCATTTAATTTCTGTTATTTATTTTTACGCATTTTAAATATCGGGACACGTATACAAGGTTTTGACATATCATATCGACGCATCTATATATATTATTTGGAATAACCATAGACACTCTATATGCAGTAATGCGGGAGTTAGCTATACAGGGTTGAGGTTGATTCTACAATAATATATATAATTTGAGTTGTGATCGAGTCTGAGACGTATACGGGTCACGACATGTATTAATTAATTCGAATATTATATATTAAACTATATATGAATGATTGCACTGTCAATTGTGGACTATCGACTGTGAACTAATAACATTGGAAAATTAAAATGAATTAAAATATTGATTATAACATATGAAACTAAACAATTCTTCAAGTTGCCACTTGATTTCATCTTAAACCTCATTTATATCCTGATGATTACAATCTGCGTTCAAACCTTTCATGATTCTTGAAAACACCTCAATCGATAGGATGAATCAACCACACTTCATCTACGGAAGGAAATATTTGTGCATATAGTTATGCACCTGAGAAACTCTCGGCAACTGAGTAAAAGTTTAACACGTAGCCGCGTCAGATCCTTTTGGCATTTATTAGCAAAAATAACTTTGCGATCCCTTTTCAAGGTAGCAAATTTTGTCACAGCTTCAGCAAATTAACTTCGACTTTTCTTTCAAAACAACCTTATTATCACCTTGACTTATATGTATGTTTTTTTTTTATTGTTACCGGGGAATCTTTTATATTCCACCATATTACCGTCAGCGTTTAATCATCTAAAAAACACAATTCTCTTAAAATCACCTCGGATTGATAACCAATGATTCGAATATGGTAGCAGTAAATGTTGAGGAATCGGCAATCAGTACTTTGAAAACTCACAGCATATCTACATCAACAGTTATATGTATAACATTTATCTTCTAGAATAATGACCTTCCATTCTGAAATTTTGAAAAGCACCCAGTCTATAAATCAATACTCTGAATATTGAAAAAGCTGAATGAAGCAGCAGAAATCGTAGACAACCGTAAACGATCTTAACAGCCAGAAGTTTGATAATAAAGAATAGTTTGTTGGAAAAACTCAGAAAAGTTGGAACTGAAAAACGGATTGAGCTAACCATAAAGGAAACCAAGGAGAAATACAAGTAACATACCCTAAATTCATAGAACCCAGGTAATTCTGGATCCGATGAAACCTTCAATGAACATCTTGCTCCGTACTCATGTTAAAATCTTGCGGAAAACCTTTCTTCATCAACCATCGAACTTAGAAATTCCAAAAATATCATCATCAATATCTTCGATATTTCTGAGGATATTTTCATAAATATTCTCGTTCAAAATTATATAACTCTTCGTGCTTCCTGTGTATCATTATATTGGAAACATTCAATAGAAAATTTAGTACCGAAAAGCAGACTATACGAAACTACGAAAGAAGCCGTGGACAAATCACAAAGAATAAGTTTGACTTCAAAGAATCTAAATGATTCTGTTTCTGATGAAATTTTTAACGAATACCTTGCTTCCGAATCTAAACTCTTGCGGACAAATTTTCTTCACCATCCTTCGATATTAGAAATTCCAAGATATCATCGTATCTTTCATTATAAATATCCTCCATATTTCTGAAGATATTTTCATAACTATTCTTATCTGAAATAATTAATCTCTTCGTGCTATCAGTATTACATCATATAGAAACTGTTAGTTTCTATATTCTGTAAACTTTCGAGCTTAAAATATGAATGTTATTGAAGTAAAGTTGGGAACTGATGCATGAGTTAGTGTGATATAATGACACTTGATCAACGTGATTATATTACGGTGATTCATGCTGAGTTTCTAATGAAATGTGACGATTCACAGATCATAACGTCATCATGTGCCATGTTACATAACTCTTTCATTTTACTTAACTTCTGAACCTATCAAGAAAATATATTCTTGATAGTTCTATTCTCAGTGATTCAGGTAATTTGACAAAACAAATCGTGCTACTACCTTTCCTTTCTACCTTGTATATTATGATAATTCGAAACCCCATACCTATGAATTCTGGACCGTTACTTACGAAAAGTAAACAAAAGCATGAAGCTCCGAAATAGAAAGAGGGTATAAATCGCAGCAAATAAGAGAGCGCCTTAACTGTAGATGACAATAATTATAGGAGACAGAAGCAGGGACATTGAAATATAAGGGAAGATATAAAATCCAACAACAACGCAGAAATTGCAAACCGTGGATATTAATACGAATAGCAATATAAAGACACGGTATAATTAAGAATAACATCATCCCAAGGTAATAATAGAAGTAAACAGATTCTTCTGGTGGAAGATTGAAAAGAAGGATGACGGGAATGATAATTAGGAAAATATCAAGGATTAGAACTGGATTAAACATTTTCACAATCTTTTGGATGTATGAAATAAGAAGGAAAGTATAGGAATGGTGAGAATAATGGAACGGAGGAGTTAAATTTATAATGAAAATATCAGACAGAGTAATTGAGGCGGATCACCGTATTTAATTTTAGAGATCTTAATTTTCCTTACTCACCGAAGAATCAAATCCTTTAGATTTCAAAGATTTTCTTTAAATCCCTTAAATTTTGGAATTCAACCCTGGCTCTGTCAAAAGTTAAGATTAATCTTTACTTTACTATTTCACTCTTTGGTGATAGCTTCATTCGTACTCTTCGAATAACCGAATTATTTTTATCCATAGTACCCAATAATGATAAAACTCAATTTATCAACTCATATTCGTCATGAAAATATTTTTATTGTTATCCATGACCACCTCACTCAAATTTCGGGACGAAATTTCTTTAACGGGTAGGTACTGTGATGACCCGGGAATTTCCGACCAAATTTAAATTTAATCTTTATATGTTTCCGACACGATAAGCAAAGTCTGTTAAACTGAATCTCAAAAACTTTGAAATTTTTTTCATGAAGGCATTTAACTATTAACTATTCCCGACGATTCATGAACCTTTGTGTGTAAATAAATATGTACATATATGTAAATATAAGAATGTATAATAATTAGAAGTAATGAAACATAACTTAAATTAAATATGTAAAATAAAATACAATTTAATCAATTGAATTGAATAGATAAAAGAGTATATAAAATAATGAATTTACTATTTAAATAAATATCTATATGAATCTATACATAATTAATGATGTATGAATATATATAAATATGTATGTAAATAATAGTTTAGATGATAATTGGAAATAATAAAATGTAATTTACACATTAAAATTAAATAGGTGAATTAAGATATAAAATTTAATATTCAATATTAGTTATATAATTATATTACATAACCAATAATATGTAATACTAATTTGCTAAATTAATTATTGTTATAATAATTTTTTTTAAACTAATGTCAATACTATTATTATCAATATCTATAGATAAGAAATTTGGTATATATGAAGTCTTATTATTATTATCATTAATAATAGTATTATTATAACTAGTATTATTATAAGTAATATTATTAGTATCATTAATATCATTTTTTTTACTTATTAAAATCACTATTATTGTTATTATTAATGACATAATATTATTATTATCTTTACTAATAATATTATTATCATTAGTGATATTATTATTATCATTTTTATTATTATTATTACCATTATTAATTATTATTATAATTATTATTATTAGGATTATCATTATTAATATACTTATTTATTTATTTATATTAATTCCATTATATGAATTATAAAATCAAATATATAAAAGGAGTTTGTTAGATATCACGATCTTATAGTACAAATCTTTGTTTCCTGTCTGCAATTTGATTCCATCCATTCCACAATACTACAAAAATGTGAATGTCACGATCCAATTTACAGTTTGTTTTTATTTTTATTTATTTTTTTTCTTTTATTCTGTTTGAATAAACCGTCGACCCAATTTATCAATACAAAAGGTTGTGGATTGATTATAAGTATTGGAAGTCATTTAGTTAATCAGAGAAAACCAAAACTCGTTGAAATTCGATTTGTTTTTAAACAGAAATTTAATAACGAACAGATAGTACTCTGCTCGTTGTGTTCTCAAAACAAATACCACAAATTCGATTTAAATATCAAAATCTTTTAATACAGTCAAGTTGGAAATCTTCCAGGTAAACTTTCTGCAAAGATTAAACTTCCAATTCTTCGTAACCATTTCAAATTTTAAGGTCAAAGATTTATTTTCAAAAAGTCAAACTTGTGTTCATCATCAAATTCGAAATCGTATTAGAATTCTGAGTCAAATTGATTATTCAGATAGTTTCTAGGATAGATATAGAACCTTTTCCATATTGTAATCGAAGGCTAAAACGTTCTTAAATTTAATATTGAATTCGAAGTTTAAAACGGAGTATTTCTTTCTGTCACAGCTTTTATTTTGAATTTTGTTCTGTTTTAATTTATCTGATTAATCTCTAAACGTTTCTGGGTTAATTATAAACTTCAAATTAATAAATCGAATGGCTGTTAAGATGGTTTGATCTTTAGTCGATTGTGAGTTGAAGAAGAAGAAAACACAGGAGACAGTATACACGGATTATATTTATATAATTATAAGCTATATCAGATAAAACAGAAACGGAGTAATGGTTGAAGTTGTTTGCGAGTTAGCGGGTGGTCGTGAGTTCGAGCCCTGCTATAGGCAGTTTTTTTTTAAGAGCCTCTTTAAAGGTAGTTTTAACTTTTAAAAATTCTTATTATTATTATTATTATTATTATTATTATTATTATTATTATTATTATTATTATTATTATTATTATTATTATTATTATTATTATTGTTATTATTATTTTTGCTATTACTTATTAATGTTATTATTATTAAATATTGATAGGATTATGATTATTATTATTATTATTACTATGAATATAAGTAAAGTGAACATTATTAAAGTCTTTATTATTGTAAACTTGTCATTTAAGGATTAGTTATCATTTATCATTAATATTATTATGGTTATAGTTAGAATTAAGAATATAATTACTATAATTATCATTAATATTGTTATTATTACTACTTATAATTATTATTATTATTATTATCATTATTATTAGTAACTTAGGAAAAATAAACATGAATATGATTATTAAAAAGAAATATAAAAGTATTAGGGTTATATATCATGAAGATTATTATGATAAAAGATTAGTATAACAATTTTGATCACAAACTTAATGATAATATAAGGTGCAAATTAAATGATGGTTAAAATTATGAATTCCAAAACTTAGAAAAGATTATACATTATCGATAATGAGAGGAACGAATAAAAGATAATGAACCGTAAGGCAAAGCAATGATAAAAATTAAAATCTTAATAATGTAAAAATGATATTATGAGTATTACTATAAATTTATGAATATTATAATTATTATCATTATTATCATTTTTATTATGATTAGTATCATTATATTTAAAATTATCATTAATATCAAAACTATCATTCTTAACAAATAGATAATTGGTACATAAAACCTACTTATTGCATATACTACAATTATATTACTAATCTATATAACTATATATAAAACATATTAACATTTCTTATATAAATACCTACATACAACAAATTCGATATTTTTAATATAATACTAAATATATATATTAATATATCTAAATGTATAGATTCTAATCATTTTAAATATATATAACATAAATATATATAACATATACCTTAAAATATAATAAAAGTATATATGTTTAAATAGAATTGAATATAAATTATATAAACTACAAACACATAAATAGCATATAATTAATAAAGAAAAATTATGTGATTTCTATTATATGTTTTAATAAATATCCAAATGATATAGGTTCGTGAATCCGAGGCCATCCCTATACTTGTGCAATGTCGTTCTATGTATTTTTACTACAAAATACATTAGGTGAGTTTCATTATTCCCTTTTTACATATATATTTTTGGGCTGAGAATACATGCAAATGCTTTATTAACTGATTTACAATATTTATATGTGTGAGTTTCATTATTCCCTTTTTAAATACTTTTGCAATATATATTTTTGGGACTGAGAATACATGCGCTGTTTTTATAAATGTTTTACGAAATAGACACAAGTACTTAAAACTACATTCTATGGCTAGATTATTAAATCGAATATGCCCCTTTTTATTAAGTCTGGTAATCTAAGAATTAGGGAACAGACACCCTAATTGACGCGAATCCTAAAGATAGATCTATCGGGCCCAACAAGCCCCATCCAAAGTATCGGATGCTTTAGTGCTTCGAAATTTATATCATGTCCGAAGGAGGATCCCGGAATGATGGGGATATTCTTATATACATATTGTGAATGTCGGTTACCAGGTGTTCAATCCATATGAATGATATTTTTGTCTCTATGCATGGGACGTATATTTGCGAGAACTGGAAACGAAATCTTGTGGTCTATTAAAATGTTGGAAATGATTATTTATGTTAAACTAATGAACTCACCAACCTTTTGGTTGACACTTTAAAGCATGTTTATTCTCAGGTACGAAAGAAATCTTCCGCTGTGTAATTGCTCATTTTAAAGATATTACTTGGAGTCATTCATGACATATTTCAAAAGACGTTGCATTCGAGTCGTTGAGTTCATCAAGATTATTTAAAGTCAATTATAGTTACATATATTATGAAATAGTATGCCTGCCGTCAACTTTCGATGTAATGAAAGATTGTCTTTTCAAAAATGAATGCAATGTTTGTAAAATGTATTATATAGAGGTCAAGTACCTCGCGATGTAATCAACTGTTGTGAATCGTTTATAATCAATATGGACTTCGTCCGGATGGATTAGGACGGGTCCTTTCAGTTGGTATCAGAGCGGTGGTCTTAGCGAACCGGGTCTTGCATTAGTGTGCCTAACTGATAGTCGTTAGGATGCATTAGTGAGTCTGGACTTCGACCGTGTCTGCATGTCAAAAGTTTTGCTTATCATTTGTGTCGAAAATCATCTGCTTATCATCCTTAGGAAATTATCTGCTCATTGTTCTTAGTCTAGACACATCTTATTGCATTGACTGCATGAATAATGTATAGACAAAATTCATATCTTAGCGTACCGGCTAATTCATATCTCAGCGTATCTGCTAATTCATATCTTAGAGTATTTGCTAATTCATACCTTAGCGTATCTGTTATTGTTATCCTTGCCTGACAGCTTCCGTAGATTCCTCCGTAACTTATGAGATTTTAGTATTATATATGCATATGTAAATTATGTATTGCGGCGTACTAATCTACATCCTATAATCTATTTCTTATCAAAAATCCTTCATCTGATCGTACAAGATGAATCCTGCAACCAGTTCGAGTCCCTCAGATTCCAATAGCTATTCCGATAGTTATTCCGACAGCTATTCCGACATAGATGTTCACCTAAGCTCCGAAAACAGCGTCATCGGCATGAATCAACCAATCAGCCATTATCAATTCATCTGATGGGTTTGTAGTCGACTTAATTAGTGGAAACGTGCAGAAGGTAATCCCTTCCACCAACCGAATTCACCTCTTGACAATGAACCTGAAGCGTTTACCGGCGAACTTGTTCGAGACACCATTTTCAGTCTCATTTCCAGGGTAACTCGACAAGATTATATTCTATCCGCAATTCTGAACCTTATTCATCCGCTCGTTCCGACCGACAATCATCCTGGAGTAATAAGTCAACGAACTTCGCGCTCGAATAATCAATTCGGAGAATATGGTGCAAAATATACCAGCTTCAGCAACATCACCGGCACCAGCTGTACCATCAATAACAGCACCAGTACCATCAACAATCCATGCTTCAATATCATCATCTGTACTTTGAGTATGATCTTCGTTCTACGTATCGTTCTACCTCATTTATCTTCGGTCGACATGACGAATATGTAATCTCTAAAGTTTTAGAGATTATTTATTCTAGTTCCAACCGAAAAGCAAATGAGTTTAATATCATATTAACTCATTAAATCCATGAATACATCTGAAACAAATATATATGTATATATGTTTTCATAAAGATTGTAATTAAAAATTATCTTGTATAAACTGTTAATGATGAAAATATTTTAACGGGTAGGTAATACCCGAGGAATATTTAAATTTCACATTAATAAGTTACATTGTATGTTCTTCGAATCTGTTTCAACAGTCATATACTATCCTACTTACATCCACCGATATACGTATCCGTTCACCAAAGAATAACTATTTTCATTCAAATTCAAATTTCATATTTGGATTTTGACCTATCAGAATTCAACAAGTGGCATAATGAAGAAAACACTGGACAAAATAAAACTTGTTAGAAACAAACAAATTAACTACGAGGAAAATGTTGTTAAGAATCCACGCTAACTGTTCCTAGCTAATTGTTCCTAGCTAACTGATTACATTTTATTTATCGCAATTTACATTCTAGCAATTTTACTTATCGTCATTTAATTTCTGTTATTTATTTTTATGCATTTTAAATATCGGGACACGTATACAAGGTTTTGACATATCATATCGACGCATCTATATATATTATTTGGAATAACCATAGACACTCTATATGCAGTAATGCGGGAGTTAGCTATACAGGGTTGAGGTTGATTCTACAATAATATATATAATTTGAGTTGTGATCAAGTCTGAGACGTATACGGGTCACGACATGTATTAATTAATTCGAATATTATATATTAAACTATATATGAATGATTGCACTGTCAATTGTGGACTATCGACTGTGAACTAATAACATTGGAAAATTAAAATGAATTAAAATATTGATTATAACATATGAAACTAAACAATTCTTCAAGTTGCCACTTGATTTCATCTTAAACCTCATTTATATCCTGATGATTACAATCTGCGTTCAAACCTTTCATGATTCTTGAAAACACCTCAATCGATAGGATGAATCAACCACACTTCATCTACGGAAGGAAATATTTGTGCATATAGTTATGCACCTGAGAAACTCTCGGCAACTGAGTAAAAGTTTAACACGTAGCCGCGTCAGATCCTTTTGGCATTTATTAGCAAAAATAACTTTGCGATCCCTTTTCAAGGTAGCAAATTTTGTCACAGCTTCAGCAAATTAACTTCGACTTTTCGTTCAAAACAACCTTATTATCACCTTGACTTATATGTATGTTTTTTTTTATTGTTACCGGGGAATCTTTTATATTCCACCATATTACCGTCAGCGTTTAATCATCTAAAAAACACAATTCTCTTAAAATCACCTCGGATTGATAACCAATGATTCGAATATGGTAGCAGTAAATATTGAGGAATCGGCAATCAGTACTTTGAAAACTCACAGCATATCTACATCAACAGTTATATGTATAACATTTATCTTCTAGAATAATGACCTTCCATTCTGAAATTTTGAAAAGCACCCAGTCTATAAATCAATACTCTGAATATTGAAAAAGCTGAATGAAGCAGCAGAAATCGTAGACAACCGTAAACGATCTTAACAGCCAGAAGTTTGATAATAAAGAATAGTTTGTTGGAAAAACTCAGAAAAGTTGGAACTGAAAAACGGATTGAGCTAACCATAAAGGAAACCAAGGAGAAATACAAGTAACATACCCTAAATTCATAGAACCCAGGTAATTCTGGATCCGATGAAACCTTCAATGAACATCTTGCTCCGTACTCATGTTAAAATCTTGCGGAAAACCTTTCTTCATCAACCATCAAACTTAGAAATTCCAAAAATATCATCATCAATATCTTCGATATTTCTGAGGATATTTTCATAAATATTCTCGTTCGAAATTATATAACTCTTCGTGCTTCCTGTGTATCATTATATTGGAAACATTCAATAGAAAATTTAGTACCGAAAAGCAGACTATATGAAACTACGAAAGAAGCCGTGGACAAATCACAAAGAATAAGTTTGACTTCAAAGAATCTAAATGATTCTGTTTCTGATGAAATTTTTAACGAATACCTTGCTTCCGAATCTAAACTCTTGCGGACAAATTTTCTTCACCATCCTTCGATATTAGAAATTCCAAGATATCATCGTATCTTTCATTATAAATATCCTCCATATTTCTGAAGATATTTTCATAACTATTCTTATCTGAAATAATTAATCTCTTCGTGCTATCAGTATTACATCATATAGAAACTGTTAGTTTCTATATTCTGTAAACTTTCGAGCTTAAAATATGAATGTTATTGAAGTAAAGTTGGGAACTGATGCATGAGTTAGTGTGATATAATGACACTTGATCAACGTGATTATATTACGGTGATTCATGCTGAGTTTCTAATGAAATGTGACGATTCACAGATCATAACGTCATCATGTGCCATGTTACATAACTCTTTCATTTTACTTAACTTCTGAACCTATCAAGAAAATATATTCTTGATAGTTCTATTCTCAGTGATTCAGGTAATTTGACAAAACAAATCGTGCTACTACCTTTCCTTTCTACCTTGTATATTATGATAATTCGAAACCCCATACCTATGAATTCTGGACCGTTACTTACGAAAAGTAAACAAAAGCATGAAGCTCCGAAATAGAAAGAGGGTATAAATCGCAGAAAATAAGAGAGCGCCTTAACTGTAGATGACAATAATTATAGGAGACAGAAGCAGGGACATTGAAATATAAGGGAAGATATAAAATCCAACAACAACGCAGAAATTGCAAACCGTGGATATTAATATGAATAGCAATATAAAGACACGGTATAATTAAGAATAACATCATCCCAAGGTAATAATAGAAGTAAACAGATTCTTCTGGTGGAAGATTGAAAAGAAGGATGACGGGAATGATAATTAGGAAAATATCAAGGATTAGAACTGGATTAAACATTTTCACAATCTTTTGGATGTATGAAATAAGAAGGAAAGTATAGGAATGGTGAGAATAATGGAACGGATGAGTTAAATTTATAATGAAAATATCAGACAGGGTAACTGAGGCGGATCACCGTATTTAATTTTAGAGATCTTAATTTTCCTTACTCACCGAAGAATCAAATCCTTTAGATTTCAAAGATTTTCTTTAAATCCCTTAAATTCCAGAATTCAACCCTGGCTCTGTCAAAAGTTAAGATTAATCTTTACTTTACTATTTCACTCTTTGGTGATAGCTTCATTCGTACTCTTCGAATAACCGAATTATTTTTATCCATAGTACCCAATAATGATAAAACTCAATTTATCAACTCGTATTCGTCATGAAAATATTTTTATTGTTATCCATGACCACCTCACTCAAATTTCGGGACGAAATTTCTTTAACGGGTAGGTACTGTGATGACCCAGGAATTTCCGACCAAATTTAAATTTAATCTTTATATGTTTCCGACACGATAAGCAAAGTCTGTTAAACTGAATCTCAAAAACTTTGAAATTTTTTTCATGAAGGCATTTAACTATTAACTATTCCCGACGATTCATGAACCTTTGTGTGTAAATAAATATGTACATATATGTAAATATAAGAATGTATAATAATTAGAAGTAATGAAACATAACTTAAATTAAATATGTAAAATAAAATACAATTTAATCAATTGAATTGAATAGATAAAAGAGTATATAAAATAATGAATTTACTATTTAAATAAATATCTATATGAATCTATACATAATTAATGATGTATGAATATATATAAATATGTATGTAAATAATAGTTTAGATGATAATTGGAAATAATAAAATGTAATTTACACATTAAAATTAAATAGGTGAATTAAGATATAAAATTTAATATTCAATATTAGTTATATAATTATATTACATAACCAATAATATGTAATACTAATTTGCTAAATTAATTATTGTTATAATAATTTTTTATAAACTAATGTCAATACTATTATTATCAATATCTATAGATAAGAAATTTGGTATATATGAAGTCTTATTATTATTATCATTAATAATAGTATTATTATAACTAGTATTATTATAAGTAATATTATTAGTATCATTAATATCATTTTTTTTTACTTATTAAAATCACTATTATTGTTATTATTAATGACATAATATTATTATTATCTTTACTAATAATATTATTATCATTAGTGATATTATTATTATCATTTTTATTATTATTATTACCATTATTAATTATTATTATAATTATTATTATTAGGATTATCATTATTAATATACTTATTTGTTTATTTATATTAATTCCATTATATGAATTATAAAATCAAATATATAAAAGGAGTTTGTTAGATATCACGATCTTATAGTACAAATCTTTGTTTCCTGTCTGCAATTTGATTCCATCCATTCCACAATACTACAAAAATGTGAATGTCACGATCCACTTTACAGTTTGTTTTTATTTTTATTTATTTTTTTTCTTTTATTCTGTTTGAATAAACCGTCAACCCAATTTATCAATACAAAAGGTTGTGGATTGATTATAAGTATTGGAAGTCATTTAGTTAATCAGAGAAAACCAAAACTCGTTGAAATTCGATTTGTTTTTAAACAGAAATTTAATAACGAACAGATAGTACTCTGCTCGTTGTGTTCTCAAAACAAATACCACAAATTCGATTTAAATATCAAAATCTTTTAATACAGTCAAGTTGGAAATCTTCCAGGTAAACTTTCTGCAAAGTTTAAACTTCCAATTCTTCGTAACCATTTCAAATTTTAAGGTCAAAGATTTATTTTCAAAAAGTCAAACTTGTGTTCATCATCAAATTCGAAATCGTATTAGAATTCTGAGTCAAATTGATTATTCAGATAGTTTCTAGGATAGATATAGAACCTTTTCCATATTGTAATCGAAGGCTAAAACGTTCTTAAATTTAATATTGAATTCGAAGTTTAAAATGGAGTATTTCTTTCTGTCACAGCTTTTATTTTGAATTTTGTTCTGTTTTAATTTATCTGATTAATCTCTAAACGTTTCTGGGTTAATTATAAACTTCAAATTAATAAATCGAATGGCTGTTAAGATGGTTTGATCTTTAGTCGATTGTGAGTTGAAGAAGAAGAAAACACAGGAGACAGTATACACGGATTATATTTATATAATTATAAGCTATATCAGATAAAACAGAAACGGAGTAATGGTTGAAGTTGTTTGCGAGTTAGCGGGTGGTCGTGAGTTCGAGCCCTGCTATAGGCAGTTTTTTTTTAAGAGCCTCTTTAAAGGTAGTTTTAACTTTTAAAAATTCTTATTATTATTATTATTATTATTATTATTATTATTATTATTATTATTATTATTATTATTATTATTATTATTATTATTATTGTTATTATTATTTTTGCTATTACTTATTAATGTTATTATTATTAAATATTGATAGGATTATGATTATTATTATTATTATTATTATTACTATGAATATAAGTAAAGTGAACATTATTAAAGTATTTATTATTGTAAACTTGTCATTTAAGGATTAGTTATCATTTATCATTAATATTATTATGGTTATAGTTAGAATTAAGAATATAATTACTATAATTATCATTAATATTGTTATTATTACTACTTATAATTATAATTATTATTATTATTATTATCATTATTATTAGTAACTTAGGAAAAATAAACATGAATATGATTATTAAAAAGAAATATAAAAGTATTAGGGTTATATATCATGAAGATTATTATGATAAAAGATTAGTATAACAATTTTGATCACAAACTTAATGATAATATAAGGTGCAAATTAAATGATGGTTAAAATTATGAATTCCAAAACTTAGAAAAGATTATACATTATCGATAATGAGAGGAACGAATAAAAGATAATGAACCGTAAGGCAAAGCAATGATAAAAATTAAAATCTTAATAATGTAAAAATGATATTATGAGTATTACTATAAATTTATGAATATTATAATTATTATCATTATTATCATTTTTATTATGATTAGTATCATTATATATAAAATTATCATTAATATCAAAACTATCATTCTTAACAAATAGATAATTGGTACATAAAACCTACTTATTACATATACTACAATTATATTACTAATCTATATAACTATATATAAAACATATTAACATTTCTTATATAAATACCTACATACAACAAATTCGATATTTTTAATATAATACTAAATATATATATTAATATATCTAAATGTATAGATTCTAATCATTTTAAATATATATAACATAAATATATATAACATATACCTTAAAATATAATAAAAGTATATATGTTTAAATAGAATTGAATATAAATTATATAAACTACAAACACATAAATAGCATATAATTAATAAAGAAAAATTATGTGATTTCTATTATATGTTTTAATAAATATCCAAATGATATAGGTTCGTGAATCCGAGGCCAATCCTATACTTGTGCAATGTCGTTCTATGTATTTTTACTACAAAATACATTAGGTGAGTTTCACTATTCCCTTTTTACATATATATTTTTGGGCTGAGAATACATGCAAATGCTTTATTAACTGATTTACAATATTTATATGTGTGAGTTTCATTATTCCCTTTTTAAATACTTTTGCAATATATATTTTTGGGACTGAGAATACATGCGCTGTTTTTATAAATGTTTTACGAAATAGACACAAGTACTTAAAACTACATTCAATGGCTAGATTATTAAACCGAATATGCCCCTTTTTATTAAGTCTGGTAATCTAAGAATTAGGGAACAGACACCCTAATTGACGCGAATCCTAAAGATAGATCTATCGGGCCCAACAAGCCCCATCCAAAGTACCGGATGCTTTAGTGCTTCGAAATTTATATCATGTCCGAAGGAGGATCCCGGAATGATGGGGATATTCTTATATACATATTGTGAATGTCGGTTACCAGGTGTTCAATCCATATGAATGATATTTTTGTCTCTATGCATGGGACGTATATTTGCGAGAACTGGAAACGAAATCTTGTGGTCTATTAAAATGATGGAAATGATTATTTATGTTAAACTAATGAACTCACCAACCTTTTGGTTGACACTTTAAAGCATGTTTATTCTCAGGTACGAAAGAAATCTTCCGCTGTGTAATTGCTCATTTTAAAGATATTACTTGGAGTCATTCATGACATATTTCAAAAGACGTTGCATTCGAGTCATTGAGTTCATCAAGATTATTTAAAGTCAATTATAGTTACATATATTATAAAATAGTATGCCTGCCGTCAACTTTCGATGTAATGAAAGATTGTCTTTTCAAAAATGAATGCAATGTTTGTAAAATGTATTATATAGAGGTCAAGTACCTCGCGATGTAATCAACTGTTGTGAATCGTTTATAATCAATATGGACTTCGTCCGGATGGATTAGGACGGGTCCTTTCAGTTGGTATCAGAGCGGTGGTCTTAGCGAACCGGGTCTTGCATTAGTGTGCCTAACTGATAGTCGTTAGGATGCATTAGTGAGTCTGGACTTCGACCGTGTCTGCATGTCAAAAGTTTTGCTTATCATTTGTGTCGAAAATCATCTGCTTATCATCCTTAGGAAATTATCTGCTCATTGTTCTTAGTCTAGACACATCTTATTGCATTGACTGCATGAATAATGTATAGATAAAATTCATATCTTAGCGTACCTGCTAATTCATATCTCAGCGTATCTGCTAATTCATATCTTAGAGTATCTGCTAATTCATACCTTAGCGTATCTGTTATTGTTATCCTTGCCGGACAGCTTCCGTAGATTCCTCCGTAACTTATGAGATTTTAGTATTATATATGCATATGTAAATTATGTATTGCGGCGTACTAATCTACATCCTATAATCTATTTCTTATCAAAAATCCTTCATCTGATCGTACAAGATGAATCCTGCAACCAGTTCGAGTCCCTCAGATTCCAATAGCTATTCCGATAGTTATTCCGACAGCTATTCCGACATAGATGTTCACCTAAGCTCCGAAAACAGCGTCATCGGCATGAATCAACCAATCAGCCATTATCAATTCATCTGATGGGTTTGTAGTCGACTTAATTAGTGGAAACGTGCAGAAGGTAATCCCTTCCACCAACCGAATTCACCTCTTGACAATGAACCTTAAGCGTTTACCGGCAAACTTGTTCGAGACACCATTTTCAGTCTCATTTCCAGGGTAACTCGACAAGATTATATTCTATCCGCAATTCTGAACCTTATTCATCCGCTCGTTCCGACCGACAATCATCCTGGAGTAATAAGTCAATGAACTTCGCGCTCGAATAATCAATTCGGAGAATATGGTGCAAAATATACCAGCTTCAGCAACATCACCGGCACCAGCTGTACCATCAATAACAGCACCAGTACCATCAACAATCCATGCTTCAATATCATCATCTGTACTTTGAGTATGATCTTCGTTCTACGTATCGTTCTACCTCATTTATCTTCGTTCGACATGACGAATATGTAATCTCTAAAGTTTTAGAGATTATTTATTCTAGTTCCAACCGAAAAGCAAATGAGTTTAATATCATATTAACTCATTAAATCCATGAATACATCTGAAACAAATATATATGTATATATGTTTTCATAAAGATTGTAATTAAAAATTATCTTGTACAAACTGTTAATGATGAAAATATTCGAGGAATATTTAAATTTCACATTAATAAGTTACATTGTACGTTCTTCGAATCTGTTTCAACAGTCATATACTATCCTACTTACATCCACCGATATACGTATCCGTTCACCAAAGAATAACTATTTTCATTCAAATTCAAATTTCATATTTGGATTTTGACCTATCAGAATCCAACAAGTGGCATAATGAAGAAAACACTGGACAAAATAAAACTTGTTAGAAACAAACAAATTAACTACGAGGAAAATGTTGTTAAGAATCCACGCTAACTGTTCCTAGCTAATTGTTCCTAGCTAACTGATTACATTTTATTTATCGCAATTTACATTCTCGCAATTTTACTTATCGTCATTTAATTTCTGTTATTTATTTTTACGCATTTTAAATATCGGGACACGTATACAAGGTTTTGACATATCATATCGACGCATCTATATATATTATTTGGAATAACCATAGACACTCTATATGCAGTAATGCGGGAGTTAGCTATACAGGGTTGAGGTTGATTCTACAATAATATATATAATTTGAGTTGTGATCGAGTCTGAGACGTATACGGGTCACGACATGTATTAATTAATTTGAATATTATATATTAAACTATATATGAATGATTGCACTGTCAATTGTGGACTATCGACTGTGAACTAATAACATTGGAAAATTAAAATGAATTAAAATATTGATTATAACATATGAAACTAAACAATTCTTCAAGTTGCCACTTGATTTCATCTTAAACCTCATTTATATCCTGATGATTACAATCTGCGTTCAAACCTTTCATGATTCTTGATAACACCTCAATCGATAGGATGAATCAACCACACTTCATCTACGGAAGGAAATATTTGTGCATATAGTTATGCACCTGAGAAACTCTCGGCAACTGAGTAAAAGTTTAACACGTAGCCGCGTCAGATCCTTTTGGCATTTATTAGCAAAAATAACTTTGCGATCCCTTTTCAAGGTAGCAAATTTTGTCACAGCTTCAGCAAATTAACTTCGACTTTTCGTTCAAAACAACCTTATTATCACCTTGACTTATATGTATGTTTTTTTTTATTGTTACCGGGGAATCTTTTATATTCCACCATATTACCGTCAGCGTTTAATCATCTAAAAAACACAATTCTCTTAAAATCACCTCGGATTGATAACCAATGATTCGAATATGGTAGCAGTAAATGTTGAGGAATCGGCAATCAGTACTTTGAAAACTCACAGCATATCTACATCAACAGTTATATGTATAACATTTATCTTCTAGAATAATGACCTTCCATTCTGAAATTTTGAAAAGCACCCAGTCTATAAATCAATACTCTGAATATTGAAAAAGCTGAATGAAGCAGCAGAAATCGTAGACAACCGTAAACGATCTTAACAGCCAGAAGTTTGATAATAAAGAATAGTTTGTTGGAAAAACTCGGAAAAGTTGGAACTGAAAAACGGATTGAGCTAACCATAAAGGAAACCAAGGAGAAATACAAGTAACATACCCTAAATTCATAGAACCCAGGTAATTCTGGATCCGATGAAACCTTCAATGAACATCTTGCTCCGTACTCATGTTAAAATCTTGCGAAAAACCTTTCTTCATCAACCATCGAACTTAGAAATTCCAAAAATATCATCATCAATATCTTCGATATTTCTGAGGATATTTTCATAAATATTCTCGTTCGAAATTATATAACTCTTCGTGCTTCCTGTGTATCATTATATTGGAAACATTCAATAGAAAATTTAGTACCGAAAAGCAGACTATACGAAACTACGAAAGAAGCCGTGGACAAATCACAAAGAATAAGTTTGACTTCAAAGAATCTAAATGATTCTGTTTCTGATGAAATTTTTAACGAATACCTTGCTTCCGAATCTAAACTCTTGCGGACAAATTTTCTTCACCATCCTTCGATATTAGAAATTCCAAGATATCATCGTATCTTTCATTATAAATATCCTCCATATTTCTGAAGATATTTTCATAACTATTCTTATCTGAAATAATTAATCTCTTCGTGCTATCAGTATTACATCATATAGAAACTGTTAGTTTCTATATTCTGTAAACTTTCGAGCTTAAAATATGAATGTTATTGAAGTAAAGTTGGGAACTGATGCATGAGTTAGTGTGATATAATGACACTTGATCAACGTGATTATATTACGGTGATTCATGCTGAGTTTCTAATGAAATGTGACGATTCACAGATCATAACGTCATCATGTGCCATGTTACATAACTCTTTCATTTTACTTAACTTCTGAACCTATCAAGAAAATATATTCTTGATAGTTCTATTCTCAGTGATTCAGGTAATTTGACAAAACAAATCGTGCTACTACCTTTCCTTTCTACCTTGTATATTATGATAATTCGAAACCCCATACCTATGAATTCTGGACCGTTACTTACGAAAAGTAAACAAAAGCATGAAGCTCCGAAATAGAAAGAGGGTATAAATCGAAGCAAATAAGAGAGCGCCTTAACTGTAGATGACAATAATTATAGGAGACAGAAGCAGGGACATTGAAATATAAGGGAAGATATAAAATCCAACAACAACGCAGAAATTGCAAACCGTGGATATTAATACGAATAGCAATATAAAGACACGGTATAATTAAGAATAACATCATCCCAAGGTAATAATAGAAGTAAACAGATTCTTCTGGTGGAAGATTGAAAAGAAGGATGACGGGAATGATAATTAGGAAAATATCAAGGATTAGAACTGGATTAAACATTTTCACAATCTTTTGGATGTATGAAATAATAAGGAAAGTATAGGAATGGTGAGAATAATGGAACGGAGGAGTTAAATTTATAATGAAAATATCAGACAGAGTAATTGAGGCGGATCACCGTATTTAATTTTAGAGATCTTAATTTTCCTTACTCACCGAAGAATCAAATCCTTTAGATTTCAAAGATTTTCTTTAAATCCCTTAAATTCCGGAATTCAACCCTGGCTCTGTCAAAAGTTAAGATTAATCTTTACTTTACTATTTCACTCTTTGGTGATTGCTTCATTCGTACTCTTCGAATAACCAAATTATTTTTATCCATAGTACCCAATAATGATAAAACTCAATTTATCAACTCATATTCGTCATGAAAATATTTTTATTGTTATCCATGACCACCTCACTCAAATTTCGGGACGAAATTTCTTTAACGGGTAGGTACTGTGATGACCCGGGAATTTTCGACCAAATTTAAATTTAATCTTTATATGTTTCCGACACGATAAGCAAAGTCTGTTAAACTGAATCTCAAAAACTTTGAAATTTTTTTCATGAAGGCATTTAACTATTAACTATTCCCGACGATTCATGAACTTTTGTGTGTAAATAAATATGTACATATATGTAAATATAAGAATGTATAATAATTAGAAGTAATGAAACATAACTTAAATTAAATATGTAAAATAAAATATAATTTAATCAATTGAATTGAATAGATAAAAGAGTATATAAAATAATGAATTTACTATTTAAATAAATATCTATATGAATCTATACATAATTAATGATGTATGAATATATATAAATATGTATGTAAATAATAGTTTAGATGATAATTGGAAATAATAAAATGTAATTTACACATTAAAATTAAATAGGTGAATTAAGATATAAAATTTAATATTCAATATTAGTTATATAATTATATTACATAACCAATAATATGTAATACTAATTTGCTAAATTAATTATTGTTATAATAATTTTTTTTAAACTAATGTCAATACTATTATTATCAATATCTATAGATAAGAAATTTGGTATATATGAAGTCTTATTATTATTATCATTAATAATAGTATTATTATAACTAGTATTATTATAAGTAATATTATTAGTATCATTAATATCATTTTTTTTTACTTATTAAAATCACTATTATTGTTATTATTAATGACATAATATTATTATTATCTTTACTAATAATATTATTATCATTAGTGATATTATTATTATCATTTTTATTATTATTATTACCATTATTAATTATTATTATAATTATTATTATTAGGATTATCATTATTAATATACTTATTTGTTTATTTATATTAATTACATTATATGAATTATAAAATCAAATATATAAAAGGAGTTTGTTAGATATCACGATCTTATAGTACAAATCTTTGTTTCCTGTCTGCAATTTGATTCCATCCATTCCACAATACTACAAAAATGTGAATGTCACGATCCACTTTACAGTTTGTTTTTATTTTTATTTTTTTTTTTTCTTTTATTCTGTTTGAATAAACCGTCGACCCAATTTATCAATACAAAAGGTTGTGGATTGATTATAAGTATTGGAAGTCATTTAGTTAATCAGAGAAAACCAAAACTCGTTGAAATTCGATTTGTTTTTAAACATAAATTTAATAACGAACAGATAGTACTCTGCTCGTTGTGTTCTCAAAACAAATACCATAAATTCGATTTAAATATCAAAATCTTTTAATACAGTCAAGTTGGAAATCTTCCAGGTAAACTTTCTGCAAAGTTTAAACTTCCAATTCTTCGTAACCATTTCAAATTTTAAGGTCAAAGATTTATTTTCAAAAAGTCAAACTTGTGTTCATCATCAAATTCGAAATCGTATTAGAATTCTGAGTCAAATTGATTATTCAGATAGTTTCTAGGATAGATATAGAACCTTTTTCATATTGTAATCGAAGGCTAAAACGTTCTTAAATTTAATATTGAATTCGAAGTTTAAAACGGAGTATTTCTTTCTGTCACAGCTTTTATTTTGAATTTTGTTCTGTTTTAATTTATCTGATTAATCTCTAAACGTTTCTGGGTTAATTATAAACTTCAAATTAATAAATCGAATGGCTGTTAAGATGGTTTGATCTTTAGTCGATTGTGAGTTGAAGAAGAAGAAAACACAGGAGACAGTATACACGGATTATATTTATATAATTATAAGCTATATCAGATAAAACAGAAACGGAGTAATGGTTGAAGTTGTTTGCGAGTTAGCGGGTGGTCGTGAGTTCGAGCCCTGCTATAGGCAGTTTTTTTTAAGAGCCTCTTTAAAGGTAGTTTTAACTTTTAAAAATTCTTATTATTATTATTATTATTATTATTATTATTGTTATTGTTATTTTTGCTATTACTTATTAATGTTATTATTATTAAATATTGATAGGATTATGATTATTATTATTATTACTATGAATATAAGTAAAGTGAACATTATTAAAGTATTTATTATTGTAAACTTGTCATTTAAGGATTAGTTATCATTTATCATTAATATTATTATGGTTATAGTTAGAATTAAGAATATAATTACTATAATTATCATTAATATTGTTATTATTACTACTTATAATTATTATTATTATTATTATCATTATTATTAGTAACTTAGGAAAAATAAACATGAATATGATTATTAAAAAGAAATATAAAAGTATTAGGGTTATATATCATGAAGATTATTATGATAAAAGATTAGTATAACAATTTTGATCACAAACTTAATGATAATATAAGGTGCAAATTAAATGATGGTTAAAATTATGAATTCCAAAACTTAGAAAAGATTATACATTATCGATAATGAGAGGAACGAATAAAAGATAATGAACCGTAAGGCAAAGCAATGATAAAAATTAAAATCTTAATAATGTAAAAATGATATTATGAGTATTACTATAAATTTATGAATATTATAATTATTATCATTATTATCATTTTTATTATGATTAGTATCATTATATATAAAATTATCATTAATATCAAAACTATCATTCTTAACAAATAGATAATTGGTACATAAAACCTACTTATTACATATACTACAATTATATTACTAATCTATATAACTATATATAAAACATATTAACATTTCTTATATAAATACCTACATACAACAAATTCGATATTTTTAATATAATACTAAATATATATATTAATATATCTAAATGTATATATTCTAATCATTTTAAATATATATAACATAAATATATATAACATATACCTTAAAATATAATAAAAGTATATATGTTTAAATAGAATTGAATATAAATTATATAAACTACAAACACATAAATAGCATATAATTAATAAAGAAAAATTATGTGATTTCTATTATATGTTTTAATAAATATCCAAATGATATAGGTTCGTGAATCCGAGGCCAACCCTATACTTGTGCAATGTCGTTCTATGTATTTTTACTACAAAATACATTAGGTGAGTTTCATTATTCCCTTTTTACATATATATTTTTGGGCTGAGAATACATGCAAATGCTTTATTAACTGATTTACAATATTTATATGTGTGAGTTTCATTATTCCCTTTTTAAATACTTTTGCAATATATATTTTTGGGACTGAGAATACATGCGCTGTTTTTATAAATGTTTTACGAAATAGACACAAGTACTTAAAAATACATTCTATGGCTAGATTATTAAACCGAATATGCCCCTTTTTATTAAGTCTGATAATCTAAGAATTAGGGAACAGACACCCTAATTGACGCGAATCCTAAAGATAGATCTATCGGGCCCAACAAGCCCCATCCAAAGTACCGGATGCTTTAGTGCTTCGAAATTTATATCATGTCCGAAGGAGGATCCCGGAATGATGGGGATATTCTTATATACATATTGTGAATGTCGGTTACCAGGTGTTCAATCCATATGAATGATATTTTTGTCTCTATGCATGGGACGTATATTTGCGAGAACTGGAAACGAAATCTTGTGGTCTATTAAAATGATGGAAATGATTATTTATGTTAAACTAATGAACTCACCAACCTTTTGGTTGACACTTTAAAGCATGTTTATTCTCAGGTACGAAAGAAATCTTCCGCTGTGTAATTGCTCATTTTAAAGATATTACTTGGAGTCATTCATGACATATTTCAAAAGACGTTGCATTCGAGTCGTTGAGTTCATCAAGATTATTTAAAGTCAATTATAGTTACATATATTATGAAATAGTATGCCTGCCGTCAACTTTCGATGTAATGAAAGATTGTCTTTTCAAAAATGAATGCAATGTTTGTAAAATGTATTATATAGAGGTCAAGTACCTCGCGATGTAATCAACTGTTGTGAATCGTTTATAATCAATATGGACTTCGTCCGGATGGATTAGGACGGGTCCTTTCAGTTGGTATCAGAGCGGTGGTCTTAGCGAACCGGGTCTTGCATTAGTGTGCCTAACTGATAGTCGTTAGGATGCATTAGTGAGTCTGGACTTCGACCGTGTCTGCATGTCCCTGGGCCCTTTCATGATCCCTGGGCCGTTCATGATCCCTGGGCCCATAGTGGGGGAAGCTTTGACCAATAAAGGCGCAAGTTCGATTCTCAGTCTGGGCGCCCCGCATGGAATTATTTTCCCCTCCGGGGGGGGGGGGGGGGATATGTGAAGTGCTTCGGGGGACTAGCTAGTTGGGGTAAAGATCGCCTTGCCGTCACTGTGGTACCTGGGAGGAGGTGCTTTTCCGGCACAGGTCCCTTTCGGGGTGGGATTGGTGGGTGCTACGGCACACAGAGTTAGCGTGTCTCTGCCAATATACACGTTTTGACCAATAATTAGGACCTTAAATACCCAAGCGTCCTATTTTTATGACCTTATTATCTTGTTGGTCAATCATTATGAGACACCAACACGATAATGTCCTAATAAGTTCATTTTTTCGTAACCACAATTTAAGGGTCCTATGATAATTAGGACCTTAAATACCCAAGCGTCCTATTTTTATGACCTTATTATCTTGTTGGTCACTCATTATGAGACACCAACAAGATAATGTCCTAATAAGTCCATTTTCTCGCAACCACAATTTAAGGGTCCTATGATAATTAGGACCTTGTTGGTCACTCATTATGAGACACCAACAAGATAATGTCCTAATAAGTCCATTTTTATGCAGCCATAATTTAAGGGTCATATGATAATTAGGACCTTAAATACCCAAGCGTCCTAATGTTATGACCTTATTATCTTGATGGTCACTCATTATGAGATACCAACAAGATAAAGTCCTAATAAGTCCATTTTTATGCAACCATAATTTCAGGGTCCTATGATAATAAGGACCTTAAATACTCGAGCGTCCTATTGTTATGAACATGTGTATCAAATGAGTGACTCAAGCGTCCTATGATAATATTACCAAAAAATTATGTGTCCTATTATATAGATTTTATTACACCATTTTATACAATCATATCATAGTGTGACTCACCTTCTAAGTGTCCTATAAAAATATAGAATAATAGGACCCCAACAAATAATGTGTCATATTAAACAGCTTTTAGGACCAAGATTATAAGCGTATATAATAATATGGCCCAAAAATCATGTGTCCTATTCTATAACTTTTTAGGACCCCACTTTATAAGCGTAACGCGTTTTTGGAAACCACTACTTTTGCATATATCTAATAGGACCCCCAGAATTGTCTCGTCGTAATTTTTGGTTGCTTAGGACGCGTTTTTAGCGGGGTCTCAGACGAGGGATCCTAAGATAATAGTTTTTTTGTAGTGAAGGGTGTATATATAAGGATACAATAAGAACTATTAATTGGAAAGAATTCTGAGAATTTTGAAGTTGAACAAAAAAGGGCACGAACAAACTATTTTAAGTTGGTTGAATAATTTTGAGATGCATATGAAATCACGTTTTCGTGCTTCAAAATCTCGAAGTTGAACAGAAAAAGTTCAATTTGAACAATTTTTGTGTATGTTCGAACATTTTTCGTTCTACAAATCCTGAATTTGAACAATTTTGTGTAAGTTCAAACAATTTCGTGTATGTTCGAAATATTTTGTGTTCTACACTTTGTTCTACATCTCTTGAATTCAAAAAAAAAAGGTCAAGTCGAACAAAAAACTCGATTCGAACAAAAAAAAATTCGTTGTTCTACAATTTCCGAAGTCACAACAATTTTGGTTGAATTTTAACAAAAAATCAAAATTTTTATACGCCCTTGGTTCTCAGAGTTTTCTGAGATATTTGATTCTCATAAAATCCTCACCCTATATGTGTGTGAGAGAGTTATATTTGATTCGTGATAGCGTATTTGATTTGTATTTGATTTGAAGGGAATAGTATAAATAAAATTTGCAGATTAAATCTCAAGAAATTGTTTTGGGATAATAAATGTAGACTCTGATTATACGTTTGTTTTTAAAATGAGCCCCCGCGCTTCGCAGCGGAAGCCCAGAATAGACTCTAAGAGGAATAATAATAATAATAATAATAATAATAATAATAATAATAATAATAATAATAATAATAATAATAAATCAATATGCATGAATAATAGTCTGAGATATTTAGCGTTTTTTAAAAAGCGTCCATTTTGCGTATAGTTAGTTGCGTTGTGTTCGTAAATTTATTTCGAGTTGGAGGGTGGTTTAGAAAAAATTTAACGCGGCGATCGAGAAGATGTGGTCCATCGAAGATTTGTTTGGGTTTTTTGAAGTTGTTTTAAGTTGTTTTATTAGAGTTTAGGTATTTTTCATTTTAGCCCTTCAAGTATGGGAAGTTTGGCATATTTTAGTAAAGGTTGCTAGTGGGTACAACTTTTAAAGCTCTAGATACAACATTTTAAATCATTCTTGGGGGTACTATTACCTATTAGAATTGTATATCGTGTAGTCTAGCCCAATATTATTTAGTATTGGTTCATTTGTGTATAAACCCTAAAGCCCATTTATTTGTGTATATATATTGGGATAATGAGAATGTATTATTCATTGAGAAAACATTTAACTATAACATCCCACCAAATTCTCATCTGACGGCGTGTTAATCATAGGTCCCACAGTTAACAGTTACGCCCTCTATATGATACGTTTCAAAGCAATCGCATTTAATTTTATTAAGAAGTTGACTTTCAAAACATAAGTTAATAAATCTCAAAATAAGTAACACTGTTGTGATCGTAACCACAAGCCATCAGTATTAAACAGTTGTAAAAGTTTTAAATGCGAAAGTAAATAATGTCTTTAATAAGCATGCTGACTCCACGGCCAGATCAAAGCATCAAACACAGAGGAAGTATACCTCTTAAGGACCTGAGAATAAAACACGCAAAACAGGTCAACAATAATGTTGGTGAATCTACAGGTTTAAATAATGTAAAAGTATCTGAAAAATAGTATTCAGAGAATAGTTTAAGTTCATTGACCACGAGATTTCAAAAGTACAACTCCAAGTTGCAAAACGTTTACATAAGCCATGAGCACATGAATACTAGCATAAAGACCTCATTTACCCCATAAAAACGTATACACTTGTTCGAGTGTATCTATTATTCAAAGTAAATGCACCACAGATAATAATGTAGGGTGAGGTCTTTATGCTAGTATTCATGTGCTCATGAATTATGTAAACGTTTTGCAACTTGGAGTTGTACTTTTGAAATCTCGTGGTCAATGAACTTAAACTATTCTCTGAATACTATTTTTCAGATACTTTTACATTATTTAAACCTGTAGATTCACCAACATTATTATTGACCTGTTTTGCGTGTTTTATTCTCAGGTCCTTAAGAGGTATACTTCCGCTGTGTTTGATGCTTTTATCTGGCTGTGGAGTCAGCATGCTTATTAAAGACATTATTTACTTTCGCATTTAAAACTTTTACAACTGTTTAATACTGTTGGCTTGTGTTACGATCACAACAGTGTTACTTACTTTGAGATTTATTGACTTATGTTTTGAAAGTCAACTTTTTTAATAAAATTAAATGTGATTGCTTTGAAACGTCTCATATAGAGGGCGTAATTGTTAAATGTGAGACCTATGATTAACACGCCATTTTTTTATCAGCAACATCAGCAACCTCGACATGCCAGTACTCAAGCATCCAAGACTAACAATAGTTGGTATATGGACACCGGTGCGACTGCTCATATTGCCTCGAATTCAGGTAAACTCGATACTATTTTTAATAAAAGCAATATTTCATCGATAATTGTTGGTGACGGATCTAAAATTTCAGTTGATCAAACCGGACACACAATCTTACCCAACCCTTATCGACCCTTACATCTCCACAACATACTACTCACACCAAACATTGTAAAAAGTATTATCTCTGTTAAACAGTTTAATAAAGATAATAAATCCACAATTGAATTTGACAAATCTGGGTTTTCTGTATAGGATGCCCGGACCCGACAAATCCTCCTCCGTTGTGATAGTGATGGTGACCTTTACCCTGTTACTCCTTCTCAAACTGCTTTAATTGCATCGAGTCAACCCCTTTTGGCATAACCGGTTGGGTCAACCCGGTGATCAAGTTTTAAATACTTTAGTTTCCCGTGGTTTCTTTCATTGTAATAAGCCCAAGACTGGTACTTTATGTCATGCATGTCAATTAGGCAATCATGTTAAATTACCATTTTAGCTTTCAGATTCCAGAGTTTCTAAGCCATTTGATATTATACACTCTGATTTATGGACATCTCCAGTTATTAGTGTTGGTGGTATTAAATATTACATGTTGCTTTTAGATCACCACACTCATTTTCTATGGGTTTATCCCCTCCGAAAGAAATCTGATGCCTATTCTAAATTCTTACTTTTTCTTTCCTATGTGAAAAATCAATTTAATACCACCATTAAAGCCCTCCGATGCGACCACGGGGGTGAGTATGATAACTCATCCTTTCATGATCTTTTTGCAACTCATGGAATTGAATTTCGTTTCTCTTGTCCCCATACCTCTCAACAAAATGGCATGTCTAAACGTATGATTTGAACCGTCAACAAGAGTGTTCGATCACTTCTCTTCCATGCTCGTCTTCCTCCCGAATATTGGTTGAGGCATTACACATGGCTACCCATTTACTCAACATCCTTCCCTCCACATCTATCTCTAATGATATTCCATTTATCAAACTCTATAACAAACAACCTAAGTTCTCTCATCTTCGTATGTTTGGGTGTTTATGTTACCCACATCTTCCAACACCTCACAAACTCGCCAAACGTTCCACCGCCTCCATCTTCCTTGGTTACCCAACCAATCATCGTGAATATCGTTGTCTTGATCTTAAAACCAAAAGGATCATCATCTTGTCACATTCGATGAGACTATATTTCCATTTGGTTCAATGCAACCAAACTCATCCCCATTATATTCATTTCTTGACATTCCCGGTAAGTTCCAACCTCATCCACACCACCACCGAACCGATAACCCTACTATACCTCCAACTACTACTTCAGATTCTGCTTCCACTAACATAGAGCATCCTTCTGTCGACGCTTCAGCCACCATTGATGCTTCGACCTCATCTCCGACTGGTCCGACCATCCCTACTACGTCAACACACAATCAACACCCCATGCTCACCCGTGCCAAAACTAGAATTCATAAACCCATCTCTCGCTTAAACTTGAATGTTAACACCCCACCCGATATTCCTAAATTTCATATCCAGGCTCTTTCTGATCCTCACTGGAAGTATGCAATGATCGATGAATATAATGCTTTAATTAAAAATGGTACTTGGGTTTTGGTTCCGAGACCTGCAGGTGTTAATATTGTGAGATCTATGTGGTTATTTAAACGTAAGTTAAACTCTGATGGCACTTTAGGCAGGTACAAAGCTCGTTTGGTGGCTAATGGAAAATCCCAACGACCTGGTATTTATTGTGGTGAGACTTTTAGTCCGGTGGTAAAACCGGAAACTATTTGGGCTGTTCTTAGCCTTTCTGTTTCTCGACATTGGCCGATTCATCAGCTTGATGTTAAGAATGCTTTTTTACATGGTGACCTTACAGATACTGTTTACATGCATCAGCCTCCAGGTTTTCATGATCTGAAAAAAACCATGTTATGTATGTCATCTTCGCAAATCATTATATGGTCTCAAACAGGCTCCTCGTGCTTGGTGCCATCGGTTTGCCTAGTATGCTCTTCGTGTTGGTTTTCAACATAGCTGATGTGACTCGTCGTTGTTCATTTACCGACATGAGACTCATATAGCTTATTTACTACTATATGTGGATGATATTATTCTCACAGCTTCGTCCACCTCTCTATTACGGAAGATTATTACCTCTCTTGGCAAAGAATTTTTCATGACTGATCTTGGGCCATTGAATTATTTCCTAGGTATTTCTGCTACACATACCACAAATGGCATGTTTCTCTCTCAACAACAGTATGCTCTTGACATCTTAGAACGAGCTGATATGACTAATTGTAAGCCATGTCTTACTCCTGTTGATACTCAGTCCAAACTTGGACCTAATGGACCACCGGTTAAGGATCATACATTATACGGTAGTTTAGCAGGTGCTCTTCAGTACCTGACATTCACTCGTCCGAACCTTACTTATGCGGTTCAACAATTGTGTTTATACATGCATGATCCTCGGGAACCACATTTTGCTGTACTTAGACGCGTCTTGCGTTATCTTCGTGGATCTGTTGATAATGGTCTTCAGCTTTTCGCCTCCTCCACTACGAAGCTAATAGCTTATTCCGATGCTGATTGGGGTGGTTGTCGTGGTACTCGTCGTTCTACCTCGGGTTATTGTGTGTTTCTAGGTGATAATATTCTGTCTTAGTCTTCTAAACGCCAAGCTACGATACCTCGATCCAGTGCTGAAGCTGAATACAAAGCTGTTGCAAATGCCGTTGCTGAAACTTGTTGGATTCGTAACTTACTTCGTGAGCTTCACTCTCCATTGTTCCAGGCTACTTTAGTTTACTGCGACAATGTAAGTGCAATTTATCTTTCTACCAACCCGATTCAACACCAACGCACTAAACACATTGAGATTGATATTCATTTTGTACGTGACCTAGTTGCTACTTGAGCCGTTCGTGTTCTTCATGTTCCTTCAAGTTCTCAATATGCTGATATCTTTACCAAGGGACTTCCAACACAATTGTTTACTGATTTCAAGTCCAGTTTGAACGTTCGTTCTTTATCTCCCGTTCCAACTGCGGGGGTGTATTAGAATTGTATATCATGTAGTCTAGCCCAATATAATTTAGTATAGGTTCATTTGTGTATAAACCCTAAAGGCCATTTATTTGTGTATATATATTGGGATAATGAGAATGTATTATTCATTGAGAAAACATTTATCTTTATTACCAATAGTAACGCGACTATGTCTAGTGGTGGTGGTGGTGGTGGTGGTGGTGGTGGTAGTGGTGGTCGTCGTCATGCCGCCGCCGCCGCCGCAGTAACAACAACAACAACAACAACAACAACCACAACCACAACAACAACATGAAGTTTGGACCGCGCCTTGCGGCGGTTGGTGTTGGGTGTAAACTTTCGAGTATTTGTTTTTATACACAAAATGGCTACGTTCTTCAACATACCTTGTATTATCCGATTAAGTTTTCGGATCGTGCATGTTGCCTGCATAGTTAATTGCTTGTTAAAGGCGTCCAGTTTTCAATATTATATTTTCATAATGATTGCTTAGTAATAGTTAAAGGCTTCTACTTCTCATATATTCGAAGTGAAATATTGATATATTTAAAAAAAAATGAATACAAATATAAATATATATATATATATATAAATATATATATATATATATATATATATATATATATATATATATATATATATATAGGGGCAGGCAGGGGCGTACCTACCTTTACTCCAGTGGTAGCACGGGCTACCACTGAAATACACGATGCAGTAGAAATTTTTTGGACTTTTAATTAGTGATACTAATAGATAGTGTAATTTTTTTTTTGACACCACTGGAATAGTGTAAATTTTTTTTGAACTTTTAACTAGTGACACCACTGCTTACGAATCTTAGATCCGCCACTGGGGGCAGGATCAATGAGGAAGTAACCAATCGGGGGAAGCAAAAATTTTTTTTTTTTTCATTTTTTTTGAAATTTTTTTCCCCCGGCATCAAGATTACACGAAAATATGAACATTTAGAAGAGACACTTCGTGATGAATGTTATTATTTAGGCGGAAAAACGATCGACAAAAATAACATTCAAGATAATATTGTTCGTGAAGAATATGAACATTTTTTTTTCATGTTTTGTGAAGTAAAATTTAGCCCGATTTAGAGTTTAAGGTTTAGGGTTTGGTGTTTTGGATTTATGGAACCAAACCCTAAACCCTAAACTCTAAACCGTTCGTGTTAAAAACTCAATCTAAATCCTAAATCTAAACCCTAAATTTCTAAACCCTAATATCTAAACCCTAATATCTAAACCCTAATAGCTAAAACCTCAAAATACGCTCGAAAAACACGATAATTGTTATATATTACTTCTTCGAGCGTTTTCCCGCCAAAATAAAAACATTTATCACAAAGTGTCTACTAAATGTTCATATTTTCATCTCATCTATAATGTTCGTGAACAAAGTTTTTTCAAAAAACGAAAAAAAAAAAAAAAAAACTTTTTGCTCCCCCCGCTCCCCCGATTGGTTACTTCCCTATTGATCATACCCTTATATAGGGGCATATATATATATATATATATATATATATATATATATATATATATATATATATTGGAAATAATCAAGAAATGTTCCTAACTGGCAATCCAAAACCATGGTTGAATACTTGAATGATACCTATAATATATATAAACCATTGAAGAAACTAACATTCAAGAGCAACCAATTTCGGTGTGTATAATTTAAAAAGCATCAAAATAAAATACGTGTCCGAAAGAAAGATATACTAATCTGAAAACGTAAAAAAAATATAAATCAGATTATACCTTTTGACGAACGCATCTGCTTAGGGAATTTAAGAGACATATACATTTTTTTTGATCATATGATGAATTGGTGACACATTCGAGTAATTCTAATTGTTGTTGTCTACATTCATAAACATGTAAGCGTAATCTAATCGAGAATCAATTTGGAATCGTTAAAAGATAAGAAGTACTAAATTAACTTAATGAACAGGTCTCCCAATATCATCCAAAGCCTTCTACATAGTAAACACTCTTCAAACACATTATTAATCACCTTTAACTTCAATTCTACATTCTATATAGGCAGATATCGTTGAAAATATAAGGAAAAAAGATGAAAAGGTTGATGCAAGTACCGTAAGTTTAACCTGACCAGTTGTTGTTGTTCATTTGTTGCTGCCTCTGGTAGTGGTGGCGGTGGAAGATGAATTCTGGCAATCCCACCATGTTTTTGCTGAACTTAATTGCATTGTTTCGCATGTTCCTTCTACTGCTTTAAATTGCTGAACTTGAATTATATACCTGAATGCGGTACATTTCAGCAGTAATCCAGCACAGCTGCAACCCTTGATTTTATCGCCCTATTATAACATGTTTACAGTCGAGAAAACCAAACATATAATATACCATTTGAAAGCTTGTTGGGAATACTTTATATCCTTATTATTAATTTTTTATTCGAACTCAACCATATTCAAGTTACGGGCCCTCGGAGTATGAGCGAGAGTCATTTTAACACTTATACCCACAATGACACCAAAAATGGTTGACGACCAAAAATCTTATCCAATGTATCCATGTGACCTAAAATCAGTCCAAAACTCTTCATGTGATTGGTATAGAAGTAGAGGTAAAAAAAATTGTAAATTGGAACGATTAGCTCATTTTTTTCTACGATTTGAATATGTCAAAGTAGTATTTTCTAAGTCAATTACATGAACATCGAGGAGCGGACAACAGTAAGCAGTTGGTGATGACCTCTGAGTTAGTTTAGTGACCCAACGTCAATACACTTTCAATTCTGTCACTTTGTACTTGTGGTTCGGGCGAAGAACGCGGTTGTTCCATTCTGCAATGATCAATAAATTAGTGAACATTCTTTGTGCGTATTCATATTCACATGACAAAAATATGAGTTTCAATATTAAAAAATATTTACATCCAAAAGAGGGTAACAAATTCATATCATAACCGTTGGTTCTAAGCTTTTAACTTCGTCGCATCATTTTCAGTTGAACTTTGTTTTCGCTATTCTTTCCGTAACCTTCAAGACCTAAGGACATACAACAATGACAAGTAAGCATTTCATGCTTAGTGAATACATAGGTTTTATGAATCATAATAAGCAACTTATAAAGTATGGATCTAAGTTAGGTACATTGGGTTCGTCAACCTCGGCTTTCGTGTGCCACCTGCACTCATATTTAGTTGCAAATACAATAACTAAAGCAAACAATTCATCACATAACGGCATTTATAAATCAAAAGCATTTGTAATCAAAATAGCATTTTAGTGTATGTCTTCAGTTTGCAAAAAGTCCGTGTACTCACCTGGGGATTTAGCTTTATCACACTTGCTTCTTAATACGTAATCATCACCTGAAAACTATATATAATATGATAAACATATAAGTTATCTCGCCTAACAACCTATAAACAACTTAGGTAGCAATTACGACCCAAACTCAATTTTTCAGCTTTGACACTCTGTACTATTTCAGTCATTTGACTTACTTATACTCTGAGTAAATTCCTGAAATTGATTTCTAGTTAAACTTAACTCGATAAGCTTTCCAACAATATAAGATGATCGGAGTTTTTGATTCACTACGATCTTTATAAGATAAGGGTTCATTTCGATCCAAAACTGAAATGCTGTTGCTGCAGTGCAACTGCTATTTTTTGTTGTAATCTACTGTACACAGCAGCAAAACAGCCCCCAAAATGCTTTTGAACATACCACAAAACATGCTCAATTATTCTTAATACTTTTGGTACAAAATACAAGTTTTCTAGCATTTTTGATATTATTTTAAACCACTTTGAACATAAAAAAATTATCTTATGTTCACTATAAAGATTTGAAGTAATTTTAACCCATTAAACTTAACATCCAACAACATGCATTTCATATAACCACCATGATTCCATTAAATCCGAATATATGGTCTCAAATACTTCATCTTTAGCAAATACATGTTTATTTATATCATCCATCCATATAAATCCCAAATTCACATAAACCTTAGAATTACTAAAAAGATGAGAGTTGTACCTTAATCCTTAAAGTTTTGTAAGGATGGACCAAAACTAATTCCAAGCGAAGACCCTAATCGAAAATATAAAACAACTTATGAGCCTAGTCAAAATTCAACACGAAGACCCTAAAATCGACCTCCAATTCCACCCAAAAAAGGGTAAAAATATAAAGACACATACATGAATCTCCTTATGGAGTACACAATTGATTTCAGCCGTTGTCGATAATAGACACGACAAAACCATGCCAACGTCTTGCCAATGAGACACGAAAATCACAGATAAAGATAGAAAGTAAAGTAAAATTACCTACATAGGCATAGGAATTTTTTTTAAATGAGAAGTGTCTACGCTCAAGTACCTTCATATCCTGATTCAGGTCTCCCCCTTCTACTTCATCTTCGAGTCCTTACCCCTCTCTTCTGCAATAATGATCACAAAAGAACATACAAAAAAATGCAATAACATTAACAAATCCATGAAATAGTCATTGAGTAGTGTTGCAGATGCTTAAGTCATTCGATTTAGGTTCAAAACAAAATTACAAAACGATAACCTTTGGTTTTAAACAGTACAGTAAACAGTAAAATTGACGATGACAGAAACAACGGACATCGATTAAGTGTAAATACCATCATCCACCTACCTTTTTCTTATCGTGGCAGCGTATCCGATGAGATTTTTTTGGCCATTTTTGGAGTTTTTTTGGCTTGACCTTCGGTTTCTCTTCGTTTTTGAATCGTCATTTCAAAATTAACCTTTGTTTTCCCAATGAATGGCGATGTCTGCCTTTCTCTATTGCCAACATATGTTAAAAAATGGAAAAAATCCCCAACAGTATAACTGAACTTAAGTTGACAGCAACATGAGCACCGATATAAGTTTCAACAATTTAGGCTTCCGTTAATAGCTAAAATAAAAAAAATAAAAAAATTAAAGAAAATGCAGAAAACTTAACCCAATTGAATCATCAAAATAAAAGTAAAAAAAAAAAAACTAAAAATTCACCTCTAAATTCCAACAAAAAACTAAAAAAAAAAAAAAAACATACCCGTGTCTCCTCTTTCCTTTAGTTTATGCTCCCATGGGAGTGGAGTTGTTGCGTTGGAGAGTGGCGGCGCTGGTGGTGGCGCTGTTGATGGCGCTGGTTGTCCACAAAATCCAAAAAATCGAAGGTATCGCAATCGATCGTTGCAACAAAATAAGGAACGATTTAACAACAATTGCACATACATAGGGAGAATAATCACATAAACATTGAGAGAGGATAATAGAGTAAAATGGTTGATGAAGATGGCTGCGGAAGATTGCTGATGAAGATGGTAGAGGATAAAGAGATGAAGAGGGTTTCAGATGTTTAATTTGGGGAGTTTAGGGAAGAAGAATCCAGAAGAGCAGGAAGAATGTAGATGAGCGTGTTTTATGGATTTTGGGGAAATCTCGTTTTTGTGTTTGTAATGAATGGAACGATCGAAATTTGGGTGGAATTTATTATTTATTATATAGGATTATAGGATAATAATAATAATAATAATAATAATAATATAATAATAATAATAATAATAATAACAACTAGAAAAAAAATTAGACCGCGCGTTGCTGCGGTTGTATTCAACGTGCGGTCGAATTTGGATATATATTGTTTGGTACCTAATATATCTTATAGGTTGAGTTGTTTGTTGTACGTGTATGTATTTGTATGAAATACAGCCCAAAATGTTTAGTGTTTTTTTTAACGATGTCCGTTTCGCACGTAATTAGTCCCGTTGTGTTCGTTAGATTTTTTTGAGTTGAACGATGATTTCGGAAAAATTTAACTCGCACCGAGCGATATGAAATATAGCCCGAAATATTTAGTTTTTTTTAACTATGTCTGTTTCGCGCGTAGTTAGTCCCGTTATGTTCATGAGTTTTTTCTGAGTTGATCGGTGATTTCGAAAAAATTTAACTCGAACCGAGCGAGAAGATAGGGCCCGTTAAAAATTCGGGTGGAATTAGTTTCTTTTATTTTAATAAAATTATATATTTACGCTTTCTACCCTAAAAAAGTGTAAACTCGAGGGGTCGTTGTGTAAATTAAGTAGAAGTTGAGGGACCGGTTGTAGTGTGAACGCAAATTCAAAACGGCAATCCGATATAACTGAAACGACGGAGTTCGCCATGTCATTTATATATTTATGTTTTCTACCCTTGCAAAAGTGTAAACTCGAGGGGTCGTTGTGTAAATTAAGTAGTTGGAAAAGTGTAAACTCGAGGGGTCGTTGTGTAAATTAAGTAGAAGTTGAGGGACCGGTTGTAGTGTGAACGCAAATTCAAAACGGCAATCCGATATAACTGAAACGACGGAGTTCGTCAAGTCATTTAGTATATAGGTATAATATAATATAATAATAATAATAATAATAATAATAATAATAATAATAATAATAATAATAATAATAATAATAATAATAATAATAATAATAATAATAATAATTCAGTAGGCTTATAACTACCTTTAATGGTTTGATTGTGTTATAATTCAGTAGGCTTATAACTACCTTTAGTGGTTTGATTCTTGATTAAGAATACTAATAATGAAGTGTAAGAACAAAGATGATAATGGAGAGAAAGAAGGAAACACTTTGTAAGTGTGAGAAATTGTGCAAGTGTTTTAGCTTGCAATACATGGCTATTTATACAAAAACAAAGCTACCCAATATTAACTAAGTATTAGTACAAAATTGACTATCCACATTATAATAATATTGTTATTATTATAACACTCCCCCTTGGATATCAATTTTGTTTTTTTGAAGATCAACTAATCAACTATAAGTTACTGCCTCGTTAAAAACCTTGCTAAAGAAAACCCAGTGGGAAAAAACTTTAGCTAAGGGAAAAAGAGTGCAGCATGGAGTTGACTCCCCCTCAAGTAGACATCATTGAGTCGTCACATCTTTTGAACTTGACTCATGCCAATAATGTGAACGTGTGTTCTGGAAATAGCAGTTGACAGTGCTTTGGTATAAAGATCAGCAGAGTTGTTGATTGAACGTATCTCATTTCAATCTGGTTGGCCTTTATGAGATCTTGAGTATATGAGAAGAATATGAGGTTTTCATCTGAAACTGTATCATCTAAATCTTTTATGTACAAGTGTAGCCCGTGTGATTTGTCTACAGTCTCCTTCATGGTTAGCTCAACGTTGTTTCAATTCCTATTCCCTTTCAGTCTTTTTCTAAGCTTTACCTACATACCGTTCTTTCCCATCAAACTTATGACCGCTAAGACCTTCTATGGCTTTAGCATCTTGTCTGCATTTATATTTTGTTCTGTCACTTTTGATACTCTTCTTTCATTTGTACTATACAAGCTGCATTATCTTCTTATATAGTTGTTGGTGAAGATAGTTGTTGGTCTTTTTATAGCGTTCTAGCCCATAAGAATCAATAATGATTTGTGTCATTGATCTCAACCAAGCACATTTTCGAGTAGTTTCATATAATGCAATCACTTCGTCATGATTTGATGATGTTGCAACAAGTGTTTATTTTAATAATGCCATGATTTTGTGGTACCTCCATTTAGGAATACATATCGAGTTTGAGATTTATCTTTATGAGGATTTGATGAATGACCTGCATATACATAATCAATCAAATCTTGTTTTGAAGCGTTAGAATAAAATAATTTTAACTTAGCAGTTCCTCAAGAGTATCAAAATATCTGCTTGATCCCATTTCAATGTCCTTTTGTAGGGGTTGAACTGAACCTTGTCAACAAATTAACTGCAAAGAAATGTCAGGCCTTGTACAATTTGTAAAATACATAATAACCCCAATTGCACTAAGATATGGAACTTTTGATCCGTAAAGATCTTCATGATCTTCAAGGGGATGAAATGGATCAGTGTCAATATTGAGTGATATATCAACCAATAGTTTTGTCTTTAAAAATGTTTTAAAAAGCTTTTCGGTATAGTTTGTTTGATGTACAAGTGAACCATTATGCATATGCTCAATCTGCAAACCAAGGCAATACTTGGTTTTTTCGAGATCTTTCATTTCAAATTCTTTCTTTAGAAGTTGAATGGTTTCATGGATCTCTTTATTTGTACCTATGATGTTAAGATCATTGACATAAACAGTTTACAATCACATATCCGGACATTGTTTTCTTAATAAGAACACATGTGCAAATAAGATTATTTTTATACCTTTTTTTTTCTTATCAAGTAATCACTTAATCGGTTATACCACTGTATCAACCCATATAAAAATCTTTGTGATTTAATGGAATACATTTCCTTGTGTTTTGCATTAGATGCTTCTGATACCTTAAACCCTTCAGGTATCTTCATATATATATTACTATCAAGTGATCCATATAGATAAGCATTAACAACATCCATTAGATGTATTTCTAAATTTTTAGAAATTGCCAGGCTGATTAAGTAATTCCATCCATAACAGGAGTATAAGTTTCCTCATAATCAATTTCTGGTCCTTGAGAGAAGTCTTGAGTTACAAGTATAGTTTTACCTTGTAACTTCATTTTTCTCATTTCCTTTTCGGGTAAAAATTCATTTGTGTCCCATACGTTTCACATCTTTAAAAGTGAAAATGATTTATCCTAAAACTTTTCTTTTATTGAGCAATTCTAATTCAGCTCGTATATAGTCATGTCTATTTTGACATTCAATGACAGATTTTGGTTCCAGCTCATCATCTTTATTCATGATGTCATTATATGAAAAATTCTCATCAATATTTGTCATTTCATTTCGATTTCATATTATTGCATAATTTATTGCAATTTATGTATTTACATTTATCAATATCCTCTGCAGAAGGAATATTGATTTATGGTTCTTCTTGAACACTTTCTTTTACCTCATTATCAGCTGATTTTTCTTTTCGAGGATTTTTTTTTATCTTTGGAACCAATTGGTCTTCCACGTTTCAGACGTGGCAAAGACTCATGAGTGATATTATTGCCAGCTTTTAGAATTTCAATTCTAGCTGAAGCATTTACTGCTGGTATATATGATTTAGTCACTCCTTTTTGTATATGTAAATGCATCAAGTAATTAATTTGCAAGTTCTTGCATATGCATTATTTTTTGAACTTTCGTTTCACATTCTTTTGTGCTAGTTCTATATACCTCAATTGATGTTCACATCATGAAGCATCTTTTTCTTTATTTTTCATTTTTCCCCCTAATATAGGGAACAATGTTTCATTAAAGTGACAACCAGCAAAACGTGCTGTAAAAACATCACCCGTTATAGGTTCAATATATCTTATAATTGAAGATGTTTCATATTTAATATATATATCCCCATCCTCCTTTGAGGACCCATTTTAGTGCGTTGTGGTTGTGCAACTAGAACATACACTGCACAATCAAATGTTCTAATGGTGGGAAAATATTTGGCTCTCGGCCAAAATCAAGTTGTAGGGAAGAATATTTATGAGTTGCACTTTGTCTAATGTGAAATAATATAACAGCATGTAAATATGCATGTCCCCATATATATCACCTTGAATTCTTTTAACATTTGTGATTCCTTTTCTCAATATACTTTTCATTAATCACCATATGTGCTTTTCATCATATGTGCTTTTCATCATATGCACTTTTCATTAATATGCGCTTTTTATCATATGCGCTTTTCATCATATACGCTTTTCACTAATCATCATATGAGCTTTTCATCGTATGTGCTTTTCATCATATGTGCTTTTCATCGTATGTGCTTTTCATCATATGCGCTTTTCATCATATATCCTTTTCACCATATGCGCTTTTCATCATATGCACTTTTCATCATATGAGCTTTTAATCACATGCGCTGCGCTTTTAATCATATGCGTTGTGCTTTTTATCATATGTTTTTTTTCTGCTTTTTATCATATGTTTTTTTTCATCATATGCGCTTTTAATCATATGCGCTATGCTTTTCATCATATGCGCTTTTTATCATATGCGCTTTTAATCATATGCGCTGCGCTTTTCATCATATGCGCTGCGCTTTTCATCATATGCGCTTTTTATCATATGCGCTTTTAATCATATGCGCTGCGCTTTTCATCATATGCGCTTTTTGGTGCTACATAGGTATTTCTCATTTCCGGCTATCATTGACTGTTAATCATATCCATTATGATATATATCAGAGAAACTTAACAAATTTCTCTTTGATTTGGGAGAAAACAAAGCATTGTTTATCAGAAAATTCGTACCATTTGGTAATATGAATTTTTGCCTTTTCCGTTCCTTATATCAAGTTTGCAATACCTGATATAGTATTTATAATTCCTTCATTTGATTTAAATCAATGAAATATTTCTTAGATTTGATCATAGTGTGTATGTTACCACTATCTGCAATACATAGGTCTTTACCATTTAATTGATGTTGTATTTCAGTAGGATTCATACTAAAACTTCAAATAAGATAAGCAAATAATGAGTTATATTTCAACAAGATAATCAAATTATATTACATGCAAACAAGTTACAATCTGAAGTACATAAAAGATAACACTTAATAAACATATGCGTTATGGTCTAAAACCATTTATTTATGAGTGATACATAACAAGCTAGGCATCTTAGAAAATTCAAACCATTCAAGTCTCAAGGTAGCTCAGGGTTTATTTAATCAAGATTTTTCAACAGATTCACTCTTGTTTTCTTTTCTTTTGGGACTTATTTGTAGAGCTAAACAAGATGTTCATGTATTCAAGAAATACTAGACTGATGATCCACGTTACCGGATCATTAATAAGAATCTACGGGATTCTTATAAGAGCGTCTACTAACATCTTCAATTTTATTCTTTTATGGATCACCATTATTTCTTGATAATTAATATCGTATCTATCTTTGAGTATTTTCCATAATACACTTGGATCTTCGATCATATAATATGTAGATTCTAAGGACTCGTCAATATGTTTACTAAGAAAAATACTTGCTATTGCTTTCTCTTGTTCGAAACAATTGTTATTTTTATTCAGGGTTTCTAAAATACCGATTGATTCGAGATGTTTTTCTACATTCATAACTCATGTTAAGTAGTTGTTCCCACTTGATTCTAAAGGAGCAAAATTAAGCCTTTTCAAATTCGACATTTTCTATTATCAAAAGATGAACAACATAAATCATAATCATAATCAACTTCTATTCATAGACAAATAATAAAATGAAATTATAATCATTTTAAATTCATAAGTAGCAAACAACAGAATAATGGCATGATTACAAATGATAAAATCACAAGAGCAGGATAGAATATAGGTTCACCCCGTGGTATATTATCAACAATGATGATAGCTAGTATGACCAATACAATAGGAAAAATCATCCTTGTGTGAATCATTTTTACAAAAAACTTTTTGAGAGTGGTAATCTGAGAAACTGAAGATTGATTTGTGAAAATGTGAAAACGGAGATGTTTATTTTATATTTGAAAAATATAGTCGTTGTAACGTCGTCAGTTGACGTTAACAACCGTTATGTATATATGACCGTTGTAACGTCGTTAGTTGACGTTAACGACTATTATGTACTCGTTGTATTAATAATAATTTTAATAAAAGAATTTTATTATTACAAATATGATTACTATAAATACATTTAATATAAATACGTTTAGTATAAATACGAAGATTAAGAGAATAAACATATTATGTATAAATAATAAATTTTAAGAATAAACATTAGTATGCATGAAATAAATAATGATTAATTGCATAAGTAATCATAAATGTTAGATAACATAAATATAAATGTTAGTGAAGTTAAGAGTTAGATTACAGAAATATAATTCAGGCGGTATAACCGACCATATATAACTTAAATAACATAAATATAAATGTTAGTGAAGTTAATAAAAGTTAGATTGCATAAATATAATTCAGGCGGTATAACCGACCATATATAACTTAAATAAAAAAATATAAATGTTAGTGAAGTTAATTAAAGTTAGACTACATAAATATAATTCAGGCGGTATAACCGACCATATATAACTTAAATAACATAAATATAAATGTTAGTGAAGTTAATAAAAGTTATATTACAGAAATATAATTTTACTTATGATGATAATAATATTTACCTTACTAATAAATAATAGAAGATATCGTTAAAGAATTTCTTACCTTGATTAGTGACTTGTGCTTGCTTAGATAAACCTTGATTATACGGAGCACTTCGTGCTGATAACGTGTTATAATTCAGTAGGCTTATAACTACCTTTAATGGTTTGATTGTGTTATAATTCAGTAGGCTTATAACTACCTTTAGTGGTTTGATTCTTGATTAAGAATACTAATAATGAAGTGTAAGAACAAAGATGATAATGGAGAGAAAGAAGGAAACACTTTGTAAGTGTGAGAAATTGTGCAAGTGTTTTAGCTTGCAATACATGGCTATTTATACAAAAACAAAGCTACCCAATATTAATTAAGTATTAGTACAAAATTGACTATCCACATTATAATAATATTGTTATTATTATAACATAATAATAATAGTTTACTCCTAATTTATTATGAAAATTGTTATAATTTTAGTTGTTTATAACAACTTTTAGTATGCTAATCTAAATACAAACTTCTTATACTATAAGAGTAGAATGCATATGAGAGAAAGAAGTATAATACTTGATGTAAGTATATTAGAATGGTGTGTTTATCTTGTACATATTGATGCATATTTATACTACAAAGAGTGTTACATATTTGACTAATTGTTAGCCACCATTTCTTGACTTCTACTTCAATAATTGATGCATTATAACACATGACAATTTTAGTAGCGAACAACTTGTATTGCCTCGTTAAAAACCTTTCTAAAGAAAACTCAGTGGAAAAAAACTTTAGCTAAGGGAAAAAAGTGCAGTATAGAGTTGTCTCCCCCTCAAGTAGACATTGCTGAGTTGTTACATCTTTTGAACATGTCTCATGCCAATGTTATGAACGTGTGTTCTGAAAATAGCAGTTGGAATTGCTTTCGTGAAAAGATCAGCAGAGTTTTTGCTGGATTGAACATATTTCATTTCAATCTTGTTGTCCTTAATGAGATTCTGAGTGTATGAGAAGAATCTAGGAGGTATGTGTTTTGTTCGGTCGCTTTTGATGTACCCTTCTTTCATCTGCGCTATACAAGCTGCATTATCTTCATAGATAGTTGTTGGACTTTTATCGCGTTCTAGTCCACAAGAATCAGTAATGAGTTGTGTCGTTGATCTCAACCAAAAACATTCCCGAGTAGCTTCATGTAATGCAATCACTTCGGCGTGATTTGATGATGTAGCAACAAGTGTTTGTTTTTGAGAACGCCATGATATTGCAGTACCTCCATTTAGGAATACATATCCAGTTTGAGATTTAGCTTTATGTGGATCAGATAAATAACCTGCATCTGCATAACCAACCAAATCTTGTTTTGATTCGTTAGAATAAAATAATCCTAAATCAGTAGTTCCTCGAAGGTATCGAAATATATGTTTGATCCCATTCCAGTGTCTTTTAGTAGTAGCTGAGTTGAACCTTGCCAGCAAAGTAACTGCCAAAGGAATGTCAGGTCTTGTACAATTGGTAAGATACATAAGAGCTCCAATTGCACTAAGATATGGAACTTCTGGTCCGTTAATATCTTCATGATCTTTACGGGGATTAAATGGATCAGTGTCAATATTGAGTGATCTAACAACCAATAGTTTTGTCTTTAAAAATATTTTAAAATCTTTTCGGTATAAGTTGTTTGATGTACAAATAAACCATTAGGCATATGCTCAATATGCAAAAAAAAAAAAAGCAATACTTGGTTTTTACGAGATCTTTCATTTCAAATTCTTTTTTTTTTTTAGAAGTTGAATGGCTTCATGGATCTCTTTATTTGTACCTATGATGTTAAGATTATCGACATAAACAGCTTACAATCACTGATCCGGACATTATTTTCTTAATAAGAACACATGTGCAAATAAGATTATTTGTATACCCTTTTTCTTATCAAGTAATCACTTAATCGGTTATACCATTGTATCAAATTATATAACAATCTTTAATTTAATGGAATACATTTCCTTGTGTTTTGCATTAGATGCTTCTGATACCTTAAACCCTTCATGTATATTCATGTATATATCACTATCAAGTGATTCATTTAAATAAGTATTAATAACATCCATTAGATGCATTTCTAAATCTTTAAAAACTGCCAGGCTGATTAAGTAATTTTATCCATAACTGGAGAATAAGTTTCCTCATAATTAATTTCTGGTCTTTGAGAGAAGTCTTGAGTTACAAGTCTAGCTTTACCTTGTAACTTCTTTTTTCTCATTTCCTTTTCGGGTAAAAATTCATTTGTGTCCCATAAGTTTCACATCTTTAAAAGTGATAATGATTTATCCGAGAACTTTTCTTTTATTGAGCAATTCTAATTCAGCTCGTACATAGTTATGTCTATTTTTGACATTGAATACCAGATTTTGGTTCCAGCTCATCATCTTTATTCATGATGTCATTATATGAAAAAATCTCATCAATATTTGTCATTCCATTTCGGTTCCATATTATTGCATAATTTATTACAATTTATGTATTTACATTTATCAATATCCTCTGCAGAAGGAATATTGATTTGTAGTTCTTCTTGAACACTCTCTTTTACCTCATTATCAGCTGATTTTCCTTTTCGAGGATTGTTATCTTTAGAACCAATTAATCTTCCACGTTTCAGACGTGGCAAAGACTCATGAGTGATATTATTGCCAGCTTTTAGAATTTCAATTCTAGCTGAAGCATTTACTGCTGGTATATATAATTTAGCCACTCTTTTTTATATCTGTAAATGCATCGGGTAATTTATTTGCAAGTTCTTGCATATGTATTATTTTTGAACTTTTTTTCCTCATTCTTTTGTGCGATGATCAAGATACCTTAATTTATGTCCACATCATGAAACATCTTTTTCTTTATTTTTCATTTCTCCCCCTAATATAGGGAACAAATTTTCATTATAATGACAATCAGCAAAATGTGCTGTAAAAACATCACCCGTCATGGATTCAATATATCTTATGATTGAAGATGTTTCATATCCAACATATATTTTCATCCTTCTTTGAGGAATCATTTGTTGTGGTGGTGCAATTAAAAATACACTACACAACCAAATGTTCCAAGATGGAAAATATTTGGCTCTCGACCAAAATTAAGTTGGTAATGGAGAATATTTATGACTTGCACTTTGTTTAATGCGAATTAATGTCGCATCATGTAAATTTACATGTCCCCATATAAATATTGAGAGTTTTGTACTCATTTCCAATTGTCTAGTTATTAGCTGCAAGCGTTTATCTATTGATTTAGCTAAACCAATTTTGTGTATGCACATGAGCAACTGGATGTTCAACAACAATCCCTGTAGACATATAATAATCATTAAATGCTTGAGATGTTAACTCACCAGCATTATCAAGTCTCATCCTTTTAATGGTGTAATCAGAATAATGTGTTCTCAATTTAATAATTTGTGCAAGAAACTTTGCAAATGCCATATTACGGCTTGATAACACACAAACATGAGACCATCCGCTAGATGCGTCTATTAGAACCATGAAATATCAAAATGGTCTACATGATGGATGAATTGGTCCATATATATAACCTTGAATTCTTTCAAGAAACATTGGTGATTCTTTCTCAATATTCTTTTCATTAATCACCATATGTGATTTTCATTAATCACCATATGTGCTTTTTTATTAATCACCATATGTGCTTTTTCATTAATTACCATATGCGCTTTTCATCATATATCCTTTTCACCATATGCGCTTTTAATCATATGTGCTGCGCTTTTCATCATATGCACTTTTCATCATATGCGCTTTTAATCATATGCGCTTTTCATCATATGCGCTTTTAATTATATGCGCTGCGCTTTTCATCATATGCACTTTTCATCATATGCGCTTTTAATCATATGCGCTGCGCTTTTCATCATATGCGCATTTCATCATATGCGCTTTTCATCATATGCGCTTTTAATCATATGCGCTGCGCTTTTCATTGTAGTGACCCGAACTTTTCCATGTTTATATATATATAATGAAATTGGTATATTTACATGATTAAATGTTTTCAACATGTTAAGCAATCAAACTTGTTAAGACTTGATTATTTGAAATGAGTTTCATGTAGACAATTGACCGGCGATTCACGAACGTTAAAACTTGTAAAAACTATATGTTGATATATATATATGGACATATATATAGTTAACATGATATTATGATAGGTAAGTATCTCACTAGGTATATTAACAATGAGTTATATACATAAAATGAGACTATTGAATTAAGAAACTCGAAACGATATATATAACGATTATCGTTATGACAGCGTCTTACTAAGTACATATGTATCATATTAAGATATTGTTACACTATACTTAACATGATAAAATGATAATTATTTATATCATTAAGTATGTTAACAATGAACTACATATGTAAAACAAGACTACTAACTTAAGGATTTCAAAACGAGACATATATATAACGATTATCGTTGTAAGGACACTTTAATGTATATATATCATATTAAGATATTCATACATCATAATATCATGATAATGTAATAATTTAACATCTCATTAGATATAATAAATAATGGGTTAACAATATTAAATGAGATCGTTAACTTAAAGGTTTCAAAACAACACTTGCATGTAACGACTAACGATGACTTAACGACTCAGTTAAAATGTATATACATGTAGTATTTTAAGATGTATTCATACACTTTTGAAAGACTTCAAGACACATATCAAAGTACTTTTATTTAACAAAAATGCTTGCAATTGCATTCTCATTCATTTTCATCAACAATCTTACTCGTATGCACCCGTATTCGTACTCGTACAATACCCAGCTCCTAGACGTATATACTATTGGTATATTCACATAATAATTCATCTCTTAGCAGCCCTTGTGAGTCACCAACATAGGTGGGAACCATCATTTGGCAACTAGCATGAATGATTACACAAAATTACAAACTAATGGAGCCTTTATGAACACCCTTAGTTCACGTGAATGGGCACACACACAAACACATTTTGATCACAACTTTCATGCATCAAACAACTCTCTCTCAAGTGTTCTTCCATTGTTCTAAGTGTTCTTCATCATCTTCATCAAAATTTAGCTCAATCTAGCTCATAAATGCTAACCTAGATCAACATACAAAACAACAACTCAAGAACACACCAAGAACACTTTCAAGTTTACTAGCTTACTTCCAATCTTGCAAAGCCATTTCAAGTGATCATCCAATCTCAAGAAATCTTTCTTATTTATAGTAAGATATATTTCTAATTCAAGGTAATACTCATACTCAAACTTTGATTCAATTTCTATAACTATAACAATCTTATTTCGAGTGGAAATCTTACTTGAACTTGTTTTTCGTGTCATGATTCTACTTCAAGAACTTTCAAGCCATCCAAGAATCCTTTGAAGCTAGATAAAATTTTGTCACTTCCAGTAGGTTTACCTACTAAACTTGAGGTAGTAATTATGTTCATAACATCATTCGATTCATACATATAAAACTATCATATTCAAAGATTTAAACTTATAATCACTAGAACATAGTTTAGTTAATTCTAAACTTGTTCGCAAATAAAGTTAATCCTTCTAAATTGACTTTTAAAATCAACTAAACACGTGTTCTATATCTTTATGATATGCTAACTTAATGATTTAAAACCTGGAAACACGAAAAACACCGTAAAACCGGACATACACCGTTGTAGTAACACCGCGCGCTGTTTTGGGTTTGATAATTAAAAACTATGATAAACTTTGATTTAAAAGTTGTTCTTCTAAAAAATGATTTTTCTTATGAACATGAAACTATATCCAAAAATCATGGTTAAACTCAAAGTGGAAGTATGTTTTTCTAAATGGTCATCAAGATGTCGTTCTTTCGACGGAAATGACTACCTCTTTAAAAAATGACTTGTAACCTGTATTTCTGACTATAAACTTATACTTTTTCTGTTTAGTTTCATAAATTTCAGTTCATTATGAAACCATAGCAAATTGAATCACTCAAAACGGATTTAAAACGAAGAAATTATGGGTAAAACAAGATTGGATAATTTTGCTTGTTGTAGCTACGTGAAATTTGTAACAAATCTATACAAATCATAACTTAACTAACTTATATTGTATTATACATGTATTCTAACATATATTATGTAATCTTGGGATACCATAGACACGAATACAATGTTTTGACATATCATATCGACCCATCTATATATATTATTTGGAACAACCATAGACACTCTATATGCAGTAATGCTGGAGTTAGCTATACGGGGTTGAGGTTGATTCCAAAATAATATATATACTTTGAGTTGTGATCGAGTCTGAGACTTGTAGACACTGGGTCGTGGATTGATTTGAGATAATATATATTGCTTTATTTCTGTACATCTAACTATGGACAATTAGTTGTAGGTTACTAACGAGGACTGCTGACTTAACAAACTCAAATCTTTAAAACGTAATAAAAATGTTGTAAATATATTTTGATCATACTTTGATATATATGTACATATTTGTTATAGGTTCGTGAATCAACCCGTGGCCAAGTCTTACTTCCCGACGAAGTAAAAATCTGTGAAAGTGAGTTATAGTCCCATTTTTAAAAATCTAATATTTTTGGAATGAGAATACGTGCAATTTTATAAATGTTTTACAAAATAGACACAAGTACGTGAAACTAATTTCTATGGTTGAATGATCGAAGCCGAATATGCCCCTTTTTGCTTGGTAACCTAAGAATTAGTAAACCAGTCTACTAATTGACGCGAATCCTAAAGATAGATCTATTGGGCCCAACAAACCCCATCCGTTGTAGCGGATGCTTTAGTACTTCGAGTTTTTATATCATGTCCGATGGATGTCCCGGAATGATGGGAATATTCTTATATGCATATTGTTAATGTCGGTTACCAGGTGTTCACCATATGAATGATTTTTATCTCTATGTATGGGATGATGTTTACGAAAAATGGAAATATGAAATCTTGTGGTCTATTATTACGATTGATAAATATATATAGGTTAAACCTATAACTCACCAACATTTTTGTTGACGTTTTAAGCATGTTTATTCTCAGGTAATTATTAAGAGCTTCCGCTGTTGCATACTAAATTAAGGACAAGATTTGGAGTCCATGCTTGTATAATATTGTTTGAAAACTGCATTCGAAGACATATATTGTTGTGTAATATTATTGTAAACTATTATGTAATGGTCATGTGAGAACGCTATATTTTGATTATCATTATTTGATAATCGTCGTAATATTTTTAAACATTTATCGATAAAATAAAGGTTATGGTTGTTTTAAAAATCGAATGCAGTCTTTGAAAAACGTCTCATATAGAGGTCAAAACCTCGCAACGAAATCAATTAATATGGAACGTTTATAAACAATATGAACGGGACATTTCAGTTGGTATCGGAACGTTGGTCTTAGAGAGCCAGAAATTGCATTACTGTGTGTCTAACCGAGTTTGTTAGGATGCATTAGTGAGTCTGGACTTCGACCGTGTTTTCTTTAAAAACGATTGCTTAACACTTTTTGTTGGAAATTATATATTATTAAAATGTAAATATTATGTGATATATTAATCTCTTAACGTGTTTGATATTATGTGATAGATGTCTACCTCTTGTACAAATTCCATCGACTCACCTAATAATAATGAAGAGTCGAATATATTTTGGGAAGATTCACAAATTCCCGAGGAAGAACCTGAAGAGGAGGAACCGGAAGAGGAGGAACCGGAAGAAGAAGAGGTTTCGGAGGATGAAATATTAATAACTACAGAAAAACGATTAAATAAAAGAAAATCCTCAACCAATGGACCAAAGTTAAAAATGGTCATTGGTGTTTCCGTCAAGGAAGCAAAATATTGTGAAAATTATCAGTTTTCTGATGAATCGGATCCCGATGAGGATTCCGATGATGTTATAGAAATTACCTCGACTCAATTTGAGAAAGCAAAAGAAAACAATAAGGGAAAAGGCATCAAAATAGAAAAACCCGAGCCCAAAACCGATGAACTTTATGTTAACATGAAGTACCCTGATGGGGTGTACCGTAAGCACCCGTATTTCTTAAACTTTCACTATAACCCGGGAACATCTAAGCCACCAGGTTTTTCTAGACCATTTGAGAAAAGAACGGCTCGTATTAGGGGAGCACCATATATCCCTAGGAAATTAGCGAAACGAACCAAGTCCGAAGAAGAAGAAAAGAGTGAGTCGGAATAAAGAGTTGTAATCATGTTGTGTAATATATGTATTGTAGTGTGTTTGTATTTTTTTATGTAAAAATCGCTTGTATTGTTTGTTAATTATCTTTTACGAATCTAATCCTTGTTTATTTTACAGTATAAAAACAAAAATGGACGTTAAGGATAGACAACCAAAAATTTTAGAAGATCTACCAGGGGATATGATTGATGAAATCTTGTCTAGAGTCGGGCAGAATTCATCAGCACAATTATTTACGGCAAAATTAGTTTGTCGAACGTTTGAAAGACATTCCAGGTATGCCTTAGCTTATTTGAGATGAGAAAGGTTAGATCGGCGGGGAACCTTTAACCCCGTGCACCCTTTGGATGCTAACTGCCTACCGGGTCGTGTGCAGTCCCAGGTTAGTTTATAAAAGGCTTTCCTTTGAAAGATGGGGCATATCACATTGGGGAGACTTTAAGTTACGCCAAGTTTTCTTTAAGGCATTTAGTGCGGGAAACCTAGATGCAATTTTACGCTACGGGTTACGAACCTATTTTGACTCAACATATCCCAACATAGGACTCCGTTCTTTAGAAAGAGCTTCTAACATGCAACATAAAGAAGCATGTTATGCTTACGGGATAATAATGTTCGCTTCTCACCAAATTGAGAAAAAGAACATTGGGTTGCAACTTTTAAATAAAACCTTCCCACAAGTGACGGACTCGGTAGTTGAGGTGAGAAATAAGGTTTTTAGATTGTTACGGGGCTGTTGGGCATTACGTAACCCTCGTCCTTTTGACGACATTACAACATGCTGCCTAGCCAACGGTCACAACGAATATTTTCCACAAGACTAAGGATGGGAAATAATACTAGTAAAACCCGGATGCATGACTTGTTTCTGGACTTATGAATTACATGTCTTTATTTCTTTTGCTGGACGACTTGCGTATTAACTAGAATTGCCTTTATAGCTGCCGTGTAGCAAAGTTATTATGTGCTATATTTCATTCTATATGTATAATAGTGGTATTGTATGTTTGTAAAATATTGTATAAAAGTTTGAACGCGAAATATTATTGTAATAAGTTTTTCATATAGAAGCGTAGTAGTTGAATTGTATAGTAGCTACAAAGTATGAACTTAACGGGTAGGTACTACCCGAATTAAAACTATAAAATGCTAATATGAAGAAAAAGCTTTTATAAATAAGTTCATATTATGCTACGAAATACTATTGACTACTCTTAAATTCTATATGATTAACTCAATTCTTTTGGCTAATTTTGAAGGAAATGGCACCGACGACTCGTCAGAAATTGAACATGAATGAGGAAGACTTTCGTGTTTTTCTTGCTGCGAACATAGCTGCAGTACAGGTCGCAATGGGTTAAGAAATTATTTTGACTCAATATATCCGAATATTGGACTTCGTGATTTAGAAAAAGCGGCTAACATGCAACATAAAGAAGCATGTTATGCTTACGGATTAGTAATGTTCGCTTCTCACAAAAGTGAGAACAAGAACATCGGGCTACAACTATTAAACAAAACGTTCCCACAAGTGACAGAGTCGGTAATTGGGGTAAGAAATGAGGTTTTTAGATTGTTACGGGACTGTTGGACATTACGTAACCCTCGTCCCTTTGACGACATTACAATACGCTGTCTTATCAAAGGCCATAACGGTTATGTTCCACAAGACCAAGGATGGGAAGTAATCCTAGTAAAACCAGAATGCATGACTTGTTTCTGGACGTATGAATTACGTGTCTTTATTGCCTTTGCTGAACGACTTGTGTACTAGCTAGAATTATCTTCACAACCATCTTGTATCAAATTTATTGTGTGCTATATTTCATGCTATATGTAAAATAAGCGGTATTGTAAGTTTGTAAAATATTGTGTAAAAGTTTGAACGCGAAATATTATTATAATCAGTTTTTCATATAGAATTGTAGTAGTTGAATTGTATATTAGCTACTAAGTATGAACTTAACGGGTAGGTACTACCCGAATTTAAACTTATAAAATGCTAATATGAAGAAAAAGCTTTTATAAATGAGTTCATATTATGCTACGAAATACTATTAACTACTCTTAATATTCTGTATGATTAACTTGTTCCATTTGACTATTTTGAAGGAAATGGCACCGACTACTCGACACACCGTGAATATGAATGAAGAGGAATTCCGTACTTTTCTAGCTTCAAACATAGCCGCAGTACAGGCTGCGCTACATACCAACAATAACTTTGGATCTAGCAGTACAGGAAATCGTGTAGGATGCACCTACAAAGAATTCACTGCCTGCAAACCTTTGGAATTTGATGGAACCGAAGGACCGATCGGATTGAAACGGTGGATCGAGAAGGTCGAATCGGTGTTTGCCATAAGTAAGTGTACTGAAGAGGACAAAGTGAAGTACGCTACGCATACCTTCACCGGTTCTGCGTTAACATGGTGGAATACCTATCTTGAGCAAGTGGGACAAGATGATGCGTACGCACTACCGTGGTCAGCATTCAAGCACTTGATGAACGAGAAGTACCGTCCCAGAACCGAGGTCAATAAGCTCAAGACAGAACTTAGAGGGTTACGAACCCAAGGATTTGATATTACCACGTACGAAAGACGATTCACAGAATTATGCCTATTGTGTCCGGGAGCATTCGAAGATGAGGAAGAGAAGATCGACGCGTTTGTGAAAGGATTACCGGAAAGAATCCAAGAAGATATAAGTTCACATGAGCCCGCCTCCATACAACAGGCATGTAGAATGGCTCACAAACTAGTGAACCAGATTGAAGAAAGAATTAAAGAACAGACTGCTGAATAGGCGAATGTGAAGCAAGTCAAAATAAAGTGGGAGGAAAACGGTGATAAGAATCACCAATACAACAACAACAGCAATTACAACAGTAATCACAACAATTATCCCAACAATCGCAACATCAATCGCAACTACAACAAATGGCCCAACAACAACAACAACAACAGCAGCAACTACAACAATCATCCCAACAACAATAATAACCGCAACAACAACAACAACAACAATCAGAAGCAGCTATGCCAAAGGTGTGAAAAGTATCACTCGGGGTTCTGCACCAAATTTTGCAACAAGTGTAAAAGAAATGGTCATAGCGCGGCGAAGTGTGAGGTCTACGGACCAGGGGTTAATAGAACGAAAGAAACAAATGGTGTCGGAACGAGTAATGGCGGAGCAAGTAGTGTCGGAGCAAGTTATGCCAATGTAGTTTGTTATAAATGTGGAAAACCGGGCCACATTATTAGAAATTGCCCGAACCAGGAGAACACGAATGGACAAGGTCGCGGAAGAGTTTTCAATATTAATGCGGCAGAGGCACAGGAAGACCCGGAGCTTGTTACGGGTACGTTTCTTATTGACAATAAATCTACTTACATTTTATTTGATTCGGGTGCGGATAGAAGCTATATGAGTAGAGATTTTTGTGCTAAATTAAGTTGTCCATTGACGCCTTTGGATAGTAAATTTTTACTCGAATTAGCAAATGGTAAATTAATTTCAGCAGATAATATATGTCGGAATCGAGATATTAAACTGGTTAGCGAAACATTTAAGATTGATTTGATACCAGTAGAGTTAGGGAGTTTTGATGTGATAATCGGGATGGACTGGTTGAAAGAAGTGAAAGCAGAGATCGTTTGTTACAAAAATGCAATTCGCATTATACGAGAAAAAGGAAAACCCTTAATGGTGTACGGAGAAAAGGGCAACACGAAGCTACATCTTATTAGTAATTTGAAGGCACAAAAACTAATAAGAAAAGGTTGCTATGCTGTTCTAGCACACGTCGAGAAAGTACAAACTGAAGAAAAGAGCATCAATGATGTTCCCGTCGCAAAAGAATTTCCCGATGTATTTCCGAAAGAATTACCGGGATTACTCCCACATCGATCCGTTGAATTTCAAATAGATCTTGTACCAGGAGCTGCACCAATAGCTCGTGCTCCTTACAGACTCGCACCCAGCGAGATGAAAGAACTGCAAAGCCAATTACAAGAACTTTTAGAGCGTGGTTTCATTCGACCAAGCACATCACCGTGGGGAGCTCCTGTTTTGTTTGTCAAGAAGAAAGATGGTACATTCAGGTTGTGTATCGACTACCGAGAGTTGAACAAGCTTACCATCAAGAACTGCTACCCACTACCAAGAATCGACGACTTATTTGATCAACTACAAGGCTCGTCTGTTTATTCAAAGATTGACTTACGTTCTGGGTATCATCAAATGCGGGTGAAAGAAGATGATATTCCAAAGACTGCTTTCAGAACACGTTACGGTCATTACGAGTTTATGGTCATGCCGTTTGGTTTAACTAATGCACCAGCTGTGTTCATGGACCTTATGAACCGAGTGTGTGGACCATACCTTGACAAGTTTGTCATTGTTTTCATTGATGACATACTTATTTACTCAAAGAATGACCAAGAACACGGTGAACATTTGAGAAAGGTGTTAGAAGTATTGAGGAAGGAAGAATTGTACGCTAAGTTTTCAAAGTGTGCATTTTGGTTGGAAGAAGTTCAATTCCTCGGTCACATAGTGAACAAAGAAGGTATTAAGGTGGATCCGGCAAAGATAGAAACTGTTGAAAAGTGGGAAACCCCGAAAACTCCGAAACACATACGCCAATTTTTAGGACTAGCTGGTTACTACAGAAGGTTCATCCAAGACTTTTCCAGAATAGCAAAACCCTTGACTGCATTAACGCATAAAGGGAAGAAATTTGAATGGAATGATGAACAAGAGAAAGCGTTTCAGTTATTGAAGAAAAAGCTAACAACGGCACCTATATTGTCATTGCCTGAAGGGAATGATGATTTTGTGATTTATTGTGACGCATCAAAGCAAGGTCTCGGTTGTGTATTAATGCAACGAACGAAGGTGATTGCTTATGCGTCTAGACAATTGAAGATTCACGAACAAAATTATACGACGCATGATTTGGAATTAGGCACGGTTGTTTTTGCATTAAAGACTTGGAGGCACTACTTATATGGGGTCAAAAGTATTATATATACCGACCACAAAAGTCTTCAACACATATTTAATCAGAAACAACTGAATATGAGGCAGCGTAGGTGGATTGAATTATTGAATGATTACGACTTTGAGATTCGTTACCACCCGGGGAAGGCAAATGTGGTAGCCGATGCCTTGAGCAGGAAGGATAGAGAACCCATTCGAGTAAAATCTATGAATATAATGATTCATAATAACATTACTACTCAAATAAAGGAGGCACAACAAGGAGTTTTAAAAGAGAGAAATTTAAAGGATGAAATACCCAAAGGATCGGAGAAGCATCTTAATATTCGGGAAGACGGAACCCGGTATAGGGCTGAAAGGATTTGGGTACCAAAATTTGGAGATATGAGAGAAATGGTACTTAGAGAATCTCATAAAACCAGATACTCAATGCATCCTGGAACGGGGAAGATGTACAAGGATCTCAAGAAACATTTTTGGTGGCCGGGTATGAAAGCCGATGTTGCTAAATATGTAGGAGAATGTTTGACGTGTTCTAAGGTCAAAGCTGAGCATCAGAAACCATCAGGTCTACTTCAACAACCCGAAATCCCGAAATGGAAATGGGAAAACATTACCATGGATTTCATCACTAAATTGCCAAGGACTGCAAGTGGTTTTGATACTATTTGGGTAATAGTTGATCGTCTCACCAAATCAGCACACTTCCTGCCAATAAGAGAAGATGACAAGATGGAGAAGTTAGCACGATTGTATTTGAAGGAAGTCGTCTCCAGACATGGAATACCAATCTCTATTATCTCTGATAGGGATGGTAGATTTATTTCAAGATTCTGGCAGACATTACAGCAAGCATTAGGAACTCGTCTAAACATGAGTACTGCCTATCATCCACAAACTGATGTTCAGAGCGAAAGGACGATACAAACGCTTGAAGACATGCTACGAGCATGTGTTATTGATTTCGGAAACAGTTGGGATCGACATCTACCGTTAGCAGAATTTTCCTACAACAACAGCTACCATTCAAGCATTGAGATGGCGCCGTTTGAAGCACTTTATGGTAGAAAGTGCAGGTCTCCGATTTGTTGGAGTGAAGTGGGGGATAGACAGATTACGGGTCCGGAGATTATACAAGAAACTACCGAGAAGATCATCCAAATTCAACAACGGTTGAAAACCGCCCAAAGTCGATAAAAGAGCTACGCTGACATTAAAAGAAAAGATATAGAATTTGAAATTGGAGAGATGGTCATGCTTAAAGTTGCACCTTGGAAAGGCGTTGTTCGATTTGGTAAACGAGGGAAATTAAATCCAAGGTATATTGGACCATTCAAGATTATTGATCGTGTCGGACCAGTAGCTTACCGACTTGAGTTACCTCAACAACTCGCGGCTGTACATAACACTTTCCACGTCTCGAATTTGAAGAAATGTTTTGCTAAAGAAGATCTCACTATTCCGTTAGATGAAATCCAAATCAACGAAAAACTCCAATTCATCGAAGAACCCGTCGAAATAATGGATCGTGAGGTTAAAAGACTTAAGCAAAACAAGATACCAATTGTTAAGGTTCGATGGAATGCTCGTAGAGGACCCGAGTTCACCTGGGAGCGTGAAGATCAGATGAAGAAGAAATACCCGCATCTATTTCCAGAAGATTCGTCAACACCTTCAACAGCTTAAAATTTCGGGACGAAATTTATTTAACGGGTAGGTACTGTAGTGACCCGAACTTTTCCATGTTTATATATATTAATTGAGATTGATATTTACATGATTAAATGTTTCCAACATGTTAAGCAATCAAACTTGTTAAGACTTGATTAATTGAAATATGTTTCATATAGACAATTGACCACCCAAGTTGACCGGTGATTCACGAACGTTAAAACTTGTAAAAACTATATGATGACATATATATGGATATATATATAGTTAACATGATACTATGATAAGTAAACATATCATTAAGTATATTAACAATGAACTACATATGTAAAAACAAGACTACTAACTTAATGATTTTTAAACGAGACATATATGTAACGATTATCGTTGTAAAGACATTTAATGTATATATATCATATTAAGAGATATTCATACATGATAATATCATGATAATATAATAATTTAAAATCTCATTTGATATTATAAACATTGGGTTAACAACATTTAACAAGATCGTTAACCTAAAGGTTTCAAAACAACACTTACATGTAACGACTAACGATGACTTAACGACTCAGTTAAAATGTATATACATGTAGTGTTTTAATATGTATTTATACACTTTTGAAAGACTTCAATACACTTATCAAAATACTTCTACTTAACAAAAATGCTTACAATTACATCCTCGTTCAGTTTCATCAACAATTCTACTCGTATGCACCTGTATTCGTACTCGTACAATACACAGCTTTTAGATGTATGTACTATTGGTATATACACTCCAATGATCAGCTCTTAGTAGCCCATGTGAGTCACCTAACACATGTGGGAACCATCATTTGGCAACTAGCATGAAATATCTCATAAAATTACAAAAATATGAGTAATCATTCATGACTTATTTACATGAAAACAAAATTACATATCCTTTATATCTAATCCATACACCAACGACCAAAAACACCTACAAACACTTTCATTATTCAATTTTATTCATCTAATTAATCTCTCTCAAGTTCTATCTTCAAGTTCTAAGTGTTCTTCATAAATTCTACAAGTTCTAGTTACATAAAATCAAGAATACTTTCAAGTTTGCTAGCTCACTTCCAATCTTGTAAGGTGATCATCCAACCTCAAGAAATCTTTGTTTCTTACAGTAGGTTATCATTCTAATACAAGGTAATAATCATATTCAAACTTTGGTTCAATTTCTATAACTATAACAATCTTATTTCAAGTGATGATCTTACTTGAACTTGTTTTCGTGTCATGATTCTGCTTCAAGAACTTCGAGCCATCCAAGGATACGTTGAAGCTAGATCCATTTTTCTCTTTTCCAGTAGGTTTATCCAAGGAAATTAAGGTAGTAATGATGTTCATAACATCATTCGATTCATACATATAAAGCTATCTTATTCGAAGGTTTAAACTTGTAATCACTAGAACATAGTTTAGTTAATTCTAAACTTGTTCGCAAACAAAAGTTAATCCTTCTAACTTGACTTTTAAAATCAACTAAACACATGTTCTATATCTATATGATATGCTAACTTAATGATTTAAAACCTGGAAACACGAAAAACACCGTAAAACCGGATTTACGCCGTCGTAGTAACACCGCGGGCTGTTTTGGGTTAGTTAATTAAAAACTATGATAATCTTTGATTTAAAAGTTGTTATTCTGAGAAAATGATTTTTATTATGAACATGAAACTATATCCAAAAATTATGGTTAAACTCAAAGTGGAAGTATGTTTTCTAAAATGGTCATCTAGACGTCGTTCTTTCGACTTAAATGACTACCTTTACAAAAACGACTTGTAACTTATTTTTCTGACTATAAACCTATACTTTTTCTGTTTAGATTCATAAAATAGAGTTCAATATGAAACCATAGCAATTTGATTCACTCAAAACGGATTTAAAATGAAGAAGTTATGGGTAAAACAAGATTGGATAATTTTTCTCATTTTAGCTACGTGAAAATTGGTAACAAATCTATTCCAACCATAACTTAATCAACTTGTATTGTATATTATGTAATCTTGAGATACCATAGACACGTATACAATGTTTCAACCTATCATGTCGACACATCTATATATATTTCGGAACAACCATAGACACTCTATATGTGAATGTTGGAGTTAGCTATACAGGGTTGAGGTTGATTCCAAAATATATATAGTTTGAGTTGTGATCAATACTGAGATACGTATACACTGGGTCGTGGATTGATTCAAGATAATATTTATCGATTTATTTCTGTACATCTAACTGTGGACAACTAGTTGTAGGTTATTAACGAGGACAGCTGACTTAATAAACTTAAAACATCAAAATATATTAAAAGTGTTGTAAATATATTTTGAACATACTTTGATATATATATGTATATATTGTTATAGGTTCGTGAATCAATCAGTGGCCAAGTCTTACTTCCCGACGAAGTAAAAATCTGTGAAAGTGAGTTATAGTCCCACTTTTAAAATCTAATATTTTTGGGATGAGAATACATGCAGGTTTTATAAATGATTTACAAAATAGACACAAGTACGTGAAACTACATTCTATGGTTGAATTATCGAAATCGAATATGCCCCTTTTTATTAAGTCTGGTAATCTAAGAATTAGGGAACAGACACCCTAATTGACGCGAATCCTAAAGATAGATCTATTGGGCCTAACAAACCCCATCCAAAGTACCGGATGCTTTAGTACTTCGAAATTTATATCATATCCGAAGGGTGTCCCGGAATGATGGGGATATTCTTATATATGCATCTTGTTAATGTCGGTTACCAGGTGTTCACCATATGAATGATTTTTATCTCTATGTATGGGATGTGTATTGAAATATGAAATCTTGTGGTCTATTATTATGATTTGATATATATAGGTTAAACCTATAACTCACCAACATTTTTGTTGACGTTTTAAGCATGTTTATTCTCAGGTGATTATTAAGAGCTTCCGCTGTCGCATACTTAAATAAGGACGAGATTTGGAGTCCATGCTTGTATGATATTGTGTAAAAACTGCATTCAAGAAACTTATTTTGTTGTAACATATTTGTATTGTAAACCATTATGTAATGGTCGTGTGTAAACAGGATATTTTAGATTATCATTATTTGATAATCTACGTAAAGCTTTTTAAACCTTTATTGATGAAATAAAGGTTATGGTTTGTTTTAAAATGAATGCAGTCTTTGAAAAACGTCTCATATAGAGGTCAAAACCTCGCAACGAAATCAATTAATATGGAACGTTTTTAATCAATAAGAACGGGACATTTCAGTTGGTATCCGAGCGTTGGTCTTTGAGAACCAGAATTTTGTATTAGTGTGTCTTATCGAGTTTTTTAGGATGCATTAGTGAGTCTGGACTTCGACCGTGTTTACTTGAAAAATGATTGCTTAACAAATTTTGTTGGAAACTATATATTTTTAACATGTGAATATTATGTGATATATTAATCTCTTAACGCGTTTGATATTATGTGATAGATGTCTACCTCTAGAACAAGTCCCATTGACTCACCTAATAATAATGAAGAGTCAAATGTAAATTGGAATGATTCATGGACTGATTCACAAGTTCCCGAAGAGGAACCGGAAGAAGAGTCGGAACCGGAAGAAGAATCGGAACCGGAAGAAGAATCGGAACCGGATGAAGAAATAGAACCGGTGGGGGAAATAATAAAACGGTTAAGTAAAAGAAAATCCTCAACCAACCGACCAAGGTTAATTATGGTCAATGGTGTTTCCGCCAAGGAAGCAAAATATTGGGAGGATTACCAATTCTCCGATGAATCGGATTCCTACGAGAATTCCGATGATGTTATAGAAATTACCCCAACTGAATTTAAAAAGGCAAAAGAAAATAATAAGGGAAAGGGCATAAAAATAGAGAAATCTAATTCCAACCCCGATGAACTTTATATGTATCGTCAACCCCCGAAGTCCTTAAGTTGTAACAATGACCCGGGAACCTCTAAACCACCAGGTTTTTCTAAACCAATGTGGAAAACGACGGCTCGTATTAGGGGAACATCATATATCCCTAGAAACTTGGCAAAACGAACCAAAACCGAAGAAGAAGAAACAAGCGAGTCAGAATAAGATAGTTGTATTCGTGTGGTGTAATATATGTAAAATAGTGTGCTTATGCTTTATGATATATGTAAAAATTGCTTGTATTAATAAGTATTTTTTTTTTATGAATCTAACTCTTGTCTATTTTACAGTATAAAAACACAAAATGGATAGACAACCCAATATTTTAAGAGACCTACCCGGAGACATGATTGATGAAATCTTGTCTAGAGTCGGTCAGAATTCTTCGGCACAACTATTTAAGGCGAGATCAGTTTGTAAGACATTCGAAGAACGTTCCAAGAATGCCTTGGTTTATAAAAGGCTTTCGTTCGAAAGATGGGGGATATCACATTGCGAAATCCATAAGTTACGATGTGTTTACTTTGACGCATATATTGTGGGGAACCCAAATGCTATTTTACGCAATGGGTTAAGAAATTATTTTGACTCAATATATCCGAATATTGGACTTCGTGATTTAGAAAAAGCGGCTAACATGCAACATAAAGAAGCATGTTATGCTTACGGATTAGTAATGTTCGCTTCTCACAAAAGTGAGAACAAGAACATCGGGCTACAACTATTAAACAAAACGTTCCCACAAGTGACGGAGTCGGTAATTGGGGTAAGAAATGAGGTTTTTAGATTGTTACAGGACTGTTGGACATTACGTAACCCTCGTCCCTTTGACGACGTTACAATACGCTGTCTTATCAAAGGCCATAACGGTTATGTTCCACAAGACCAAGGATGGGAAGTAATCCTAGTAAAACCAGAATGCATGACTTGTTTCTGGACGTATGAATTACGTGTCTTTATTGCCTTTGCTGAACGACTTGTGTACTAGCTAGAATTATCTTCACAACCATCTTGTATCAAATTTATTGTGTGCTATATTTCATGCTATATGTAAAATAAGCGGTATTGTAAGTTTGTAAAATATTGTGTAAAAGTTTGAACGCGAAATATTATTATAATCAGTTTTTCATATAGAATTGTAGTAGTTGAATTGTATATTAGCTACTAAGTATGAACTTAACGGGTAGGTACTACCCGAATTTAAACTTATAAAATGCTAATATGAAGAAAAAGCTTTTATAAATGAGTTCATATTATGCTACGAAATACTATTAACTACTCTTAATATTCTGTATGATTAACTTGTTCCATTTGACTATTTTGAAGGAAATGGCACCGACTACTCGACACACCGTGAATATGAATGAAGAGGAATTCCGTACTTTTCTAGCTTCAAACATAGCCGCAGTACAGGCTGCGCTACATACCAACAATAACCTTGGATCTAGCAGTACAGGAAATCGTGTAGGATGCAACTATAAAGAATTCACTGCCTGCAAACCTTTGGAATTTGATGGAACCGAAGGACCGATCGGATTGAAACGGTGGACCGAGAAGGTCGAATCGGTGTTTGCCATAAGTAAGTGTACTGAAGAGGACAAAGTGAAGTACGCTACGCATACCTTTACAGGTTCTGCGTTAACATGGTGGAATACCTATCTTGAGCAAGTGGGACAAGATGATGCGTACGCACTACCGTGGTCAGCATTCAAGCACTTGATGAACGAGAAGTACCGTCCCAGAACCGAGGTCAATAAGCTCAAGACAGAACTTAGAGGGTTACGAACCCAAGGATTTGATATTACCACGTACGAAAGACGATTCACAGAATTGTGCCTATTGTGTCCGGGAGCATTCGAAGATGAGGAAGAGAAGATCGACGCGTTTGTGAAAGGATTACCGGAAAGAATCCAAGAAGATATAAGTTCACATGAGCCCGCCTCCATACAACAGGCATGTAGAATGGCTCACAAACTAGTGAACCAGATTGAAGAAAGAATTAAAGAACAGATTGCTGAATAGGCGAATGTGAAGCAAGTCAAAAGAAAGTGGGAGGAAAACGGTGATAAGAATCACCAATACAACAACAACAGCAATTACAACAGTAATCGCAACAATTATCCCAACAATCGCAACATCAATCGCAACTACAACAAACGGCCCAACAACAACAACAACAACAACAGCAACTACAACAATCATCCCAACAACAATAATAACCGCAACAACAACAACAATCAGAAGCAGCTATGCCAAAGGTGTGAAAAGTATCACTCGGGGTTCTGCACCAAATTTTGCAACAAGTGTAAAAGAAATGGTCATAGCGCGGCGAAGTGTGAGGTCTACGGACCAGGGGTTAATAGAACGAAAGGAACAAATGGTGTCGGAACGAGTAATGGCGGAGCAAGTAGTGTCGGAGCAAGTTATGCCAATGTAGTTTGTTATAAATGTGGAAAACCGGGCCACATTATTAGAAATTGCCCGAACCAGGAGAACACGAATGGACAAGGTCGCGGAAGAGTTTTCAATATTAATGCGGCAGAGGCACAGGAAGACCCGGAGCTTGTTACGGGTACGTTTCTTATTGACAATAAATCTGCTTACATTTTATTTGATTCGGGTGCGGATAGAAGCTATATGAGTAGAGATTTTTGTGCTAAATTAAGTTGTCCATTGACGCCTTTGGATAGTAAATTTTTACTCGAATTAGCAAATGGTAAATTAATTTCAGCAGATAATATATGTCGGAATCGAGAAATTAAACTGGTTAGCGAAACATTTAAGATTGATTTGATACCAGTAGAGTTAGGGAGTTTTGATGTGATAATCGGGATGGACTGGTTGAAAGAAGTGAAAGCAGAGATCGTTTGTTACAAAAATGCAATTCGCATTATACGAGAAAATGGAAAACCCTTAATGGTGTACGGAGAAAAGGGCAACACGAAGCTACATCTTATTAGTAATTTGAAGGCACAAAAACTAATAAGAAAAGGTTGCTATGCTGTTCTAGCACACGTCGAGAAAGTACAAACTGAAGAAAAGAGCATCAATGATGTTCCCGTCGCAAAAGAATTTCCCGATGTATTTCCGAAAGAATTACCGGGATTACCCCCACATCGATCCATTGAATTTCAAATAGATCTTGTACCAGGAGCTGCACCAATAGCTCGTGCTCCTTACAGACTCGCACCCAGCGAGATGAAAGAACTGCAAAGCCAATTACAAGAACTTTTAGAGCGTGGTTTCATTCGACCAAGCACATCACCGTGGGGAGCTCCTGTTTTGTTTGTCAAGAAGAAAGATGGTACATTCAGGTTGTGTATCGACTACCGAGAGTTGAACAAGCTTACCATCAAGAACCGCTACCCACTACCAAGAATCGACGACTTATTTGATCAACTACAAGGCTCGTCTGTTTATTCAAAGATTGACTTACGTTCTGGGTATCATCAAATGCGGGTGAAAGAAGATGATATTCCAAAGACTGCTTTCAGAACACGTTACGGTCATTACGAGTTTATGGTCATGCCGTTTGGTTTAACTAATGCACCAGCTGTGTTCATGGACCTTATGAACCGAGTGTGTGGACCATACCTTGACAAGTTTGTCATTGTTTTCATTGATGACATACTTATTTACTCAAAGAATGACCAAGAACACGGTGAACATTTGAGAAAGGTGTTAGAAGTATTGAGGAAGGAAGAATTGTACGCTAAGTTTTCAAAGTGTGCATTTTGGTTGGAAGAAGTTCAATTCCTCGGTCACATAGTGAACAAAGAAGGTATTAAGGTGGATCCGGCAAAGATAGAAACTGTTGAAAAGTGGGAAACCCCGAAAACTCCGAAACACATACGCCAGTTTTTAGGACTAGCTGGTTACTACAGAAGGTTCATCCCAGACTTTTCCAGAATAGCAAAACCCTTGACTGCATTAACGCATAAAGGGAAGAAATTTGAATGGAATGATGAACAAGAGAAAGCGTTTCAGTTATTGAAGAAAAAGCTAACAATGGCACCTATATTGTCATTGCCTGAAGGGAATGATGATTTTGTGATTTATTGTGACGCATCAAAGCAAGGTCTCGGTTGTGTATTAATGCAACGAACGAAGGTGATTGCTTATGCGTCTAGACAATTGAAGATTCACGAACAAAATTATACGACGCATGATTTGGAATTAGGCGCGGTTGTTTTTGCATTAAAGACTTGGAGGCACTACTTATATGGGGTCAAAAGTATTATATATACCGACCACAAAAGTCTTCAACACATATTTAATCAGAAACAACTGAATATGAGGCAACGTAGGTGGATTGAATTATTGAATGATTACGACTTTGAGATTCGTTACCACCCAGGGAAGGCAAATGTGGTAGCCGATGCCTTGAGCAGGAAGGACAGAGAACCCATTCGAGTAAAATCTATGAATATAATGATTCATAATAACATTACTACTCAAATAAAGGAGGCACAACAAGGAGTTTTAAAAGAGAGAAATTTAAAGGATGAAATACCCAAAGGATCGGAGAAGCATCTTAATATTCGGGAAGATGGAACCCGGTATAGGGCTGAAAGGATTTGGGTACCAAAATTTGGAGATATGAGAGAAATGGTACTTAGAGAAGCTCATAAAACCAGATACTCAATGCATCCTGGAACGGGGAAGATGTACAAGGATCTCAAGAAACATTTTTGGTGGCCGGGTATGAAAGCCGATGTTGCTAAATATGTAGGAGAATATTTGACGTGTTCTAAGGTCAAAGCTGAGCATCAGAAACCATCAGGTCTACTTCAACAACCCGAAATCCCGGAATGGAAATGGGAAAACATTACCATGGATTTCATCACTAAATTGCCAAGGACTGCAAGTGGTTTTGATACTATTTGGGTAATAGTTGATCGTCTCACCAAATCAGCACACTTCCTGCCAATAAGAGAAGATGACAAGATGGAGAAGTTAGCACGATTTTATTTGAAGGAAGTCGTCTCCAGACATGGAATACCAATCTCTATTATCTCTGATAGGGATGGTAGATTTATTTCAAGATTCTGGCAGACATTACAGCAAGCATTAGGAACTCGTCTAGACATGAGTACTGCCTATCATCCACAAACTGATGGGCAGAGCGAAAGGATGATACAAACGCTTGAAGACATGCTACGAGCATGTGTTATTGATTTCGGAAACAGTTGGGATCGACATCTACCGTTAGCAGAATTTTCCTACAACAACAGCTACCATTCAAGCATTGAGATGGCGCCGTTTGAAGCACTTTATGGTAGAAAGTGCAGGTCTCCGATTTGTTGGAGTGAAGTGGGGGATAGACAGATTACGGGTCCGGGGATTATACAAGAAACTACCGAGAAGATCATCCAAATTCAACAACGGTTGAAAACCGCCCAAAGTCGATAAAAGAGCTACGCTGACATTAAAAGAAAAGATATAGAATTTGAAATTGGAGAGATGGTCATGCTTAAAGTTGCACCTTGGAAAGGCGTTGTTCAATTTGGTAAACGAGGGAAATTAAATCCAAGGTATATTGGACCATTCAAGATTATTGATCGTGTCGGACCAGTAGCTTACCGACTTGAGTTACCTCAACAACTCGCGGCTGTACATAACACTTTCCACGTCTCGAATTTGAAGAAATGTTTTGCTAAAGAAGATCTCACTATTCCGTTAGATGAAATCCAAATCAACGAAAAACTCCAATTCATCGAAGAACCCGTCGAAATAATGGATCGTGAGGTTAAAAGACTTAAGCAAAACAAGATACCAATTGTTAAGGTTCGATGGAATGCTCGTAGAGGACCCGAGTTCACCTGGGAGCGTGAAGATCAGATGAAGAAGAAATACCCGCATCTATTTCCAGAAGATTCGTCAACACCTTCAACAGCTTAAAATTTCGGGACGAAATTTATTTAACGGGTAGGTACTGTAGTGACCCGAACTTTTCCATGTTTATATATATTAATTGAGATTGATATTTACATGATTAAATGTTTCCAACATGTTAAGCAATCAAACTTGTTAAGACTTGATTAATTGAAATATGTTTCATATAGACAATTGACCACCCAAGTTGACCGGTGATTCACGAACGTTAAAACTTGTAAAAACTATATGATGACATATATATGGATATATATATAGTTAACATGATACTATGATAAGTAAACATATCATTAAGTATATTAACAATGAACTACATATGTAAAAACAAGACTACTAACTTAATGATTTTTAAACGAGACATATATGTAACGATTATCGTTGTAAAGACATTTAATGTATATATATCATATTAAGAGATATTCATACATGATAATATCATGATAATATAATAATTTAAAATCTCATTTGATATTATAAACATTGGGTTAACAACATTTAACAAGATCGTTAACCTAAAGGTTTCAAAACAACACTTACATGTAACGACTAACGATGACTTAACGACTCAGTTAAAATGTATATACATGTAGTGTTTTAATATGTATTGATACACTTTTGAAAGACTTCAATACACTTATCAAAATACTTCTACTTAACAAAAATGCTTACAATTACATCCTCGTTCAGTTTCATCAACAATTCTACTCGTATGCACCCGTATTCGTACTCGTACAATACACAGCTTTTAGATGTATGTACTATTGGTATATACACTCCAATGATCAGCTCTTAGCAGCCCATGTGAGTCACCTAACACATGTGGGAACCATCATTTGGCAACTAGCATTAAATATCTCATAAAATTACAAAAATATGAGTAATCATTCATGACTTATTTACATGAAAACAAAATTACATATCCTTTATATCTAATCCATACACCAACGACCAAAAACACCTACAAACACTTTCATTCTTCAATTTTCTTCATCTAATTAATCTCTCTCAAGTTCTATCTTCAAGTTCTAAGTGTTCTTCATAAATTCTACAAGTTCTAGTTACATAAAATCAAGAATACTTTCAAGTTTGCTAGCTCACTTCCAATCTTGTAAGGTGATCATCCAACCTCAAGAAATCTTTGTTTCTTACAGTAGGTTATCATTCTAATACAAGGTAATAATCATATTCAAACTTTGGTTCAATTTCTATAACTATAACAATCTTATTTCAAGTGATGATCTTACTTGAACTTGTTTTCGTGTCATGATTCTGCTTCAAGAACTTCGAGCCATCCAAGGATCCGTTGAAGCTAGATCCATTTTTCTATTTTTCAGTAGGTTTATCCAAGGAACTTAAGGTAGTAATGATGTTCATAACATCATTCGATTCATACATATAAAGCTATCTTATTCGAAGGTTTAAACTTGTAATCACTAGAACATAGTTTAGTTAATTCTAAACTTGTTCGCAAACAAAAGTTAATCCTTCTAACTTGACTTTTAAAATCAACTAAACACATGTTCTATATCTATATGATATGCTAACTTAATGATTTAAAACCTGGAAACACGAAAAACACCGTAAAACCGGATTTACGCCGTCGTAGTAACACCGCGGGCTGTTTTGGGTTAGTTAATTAAAAACTATGATAATATTTGATTTAAAAGTTGTTATTCTGAGAAAATGATTTTTATTATGAACATGAAACTATATCCAAAAATTATGGTTAAACTCAAAGTGGAAGTATGTTTTCTAAAATGGTCATCTAGACGTCGTTCTTTCGACTGAAATGACTACCTTTACAAAAACGACTTGTAACTTATTTTTCTGACTATAAACCTATACTTTTTCTATTTAGATTCATAAAATAGAGTTCAATATGAAACCATAGCAATTTGATTCACTCAAAACGGATTTAAAATGAAGAAGTTATGGGTAAAACAAGATTGGATAATTTTTCTCATTTTAGCTACGTGAAAATTGGTAACAAATCTATTCCAACCATAACTTAATCAACTTGTATTGTATATTATGTAATCTTGAGATACCATAGACACGTATACAATGTTTCGACCTATCATGTCGACACATCTATATATATTTCGGAACAACCATAGACACTCTATATGTGAATGTTGGAGTTAGCTATACAGGGTTGAGGTTGATTCCAAAATATATATAGTTTGAGTTATGATCAATACTGAGATACGTATACACTGGGTCGTGGATTGATTCAAGATAATATTTATCGATTTATTTCTGTACATCTAACTGTGGACAACTAGTTGTAGGTTATTAACGAGGACAGCTGACTTAATAAACTTAAAACATCAAAATATATTAAAAGTGTTGTAAATATATTTTGAACATACTTTGATATATATGTATATATTGTTATAGGTTCGTGAATCAATCAGTGGCCAAGTCTTACTTCCCGACGAAGTAAAAATCTGTGAAAGTGAGTTATAGTCCCACTTTTAAAATCTAATATTTTTGGGATGAGAATACATGCAGGTTTTATAAATGATTTACAAAATAGACACAAGTACGTGAAACTACATTCTATGGTTGAATTATCGAAATCGAATATGCCCCTTTTTATTAAGTCTGGTAATCTAAGAATTAGGGAACAGACACCCTAATTGACGCGAATTCTAAAGATAGATCTATTGGGCCTAACAAACCCCATCCAAAGTACCGGATGCTTTAGTACTTCGAAATTTATATCATATCCGAAGGGTGTCCCGGAATGATGGGGATATTCTTATATATGCATCTTGTTAATGTCGGTTACCAGGTGTTCACCATATGAATGATTTTTATCTCTATGTATGGGATGTGTATTGAAATATGAAATCTTGTGGTCTATTATTATGATTTGATATATATAGGTTAAACCTATAACTCACCAACATTTTTGTTGACGTTTTAAGCATGTTTATTCTCAGGTGATTATTAAGAGCTTCCGCTGTCGCATACTTAAATAAGGACGAGATTTGGAGTCCATTCTTGTATGATATTGTGTAAAAACTGCATTCAAGAAACTTATTTTGTTGTAACATATTTGTATTGTAAACCATTATGTAATGGCCGTGTGTAAACAGGATATTTTAGATTATCATTATTCGATAATCTACGTAAAGCTTTTTAAACCTTTATTGATGAAATAAAGGTTATGGTTTGTTTTAAAATGAATGCAGTCTTTGAAAAACGTCTCATATAGAGGTCAAAACCTCGCAACGAAATCAATTAATATGGAACGTTTTTAATCAATAAGAACGGGACATTTCACCATGTACGAACGACGATTCACAGAGTTGTACCTATTGTGTCCTGGAACATTCGAAGATGAAGAAGAGAAAATCGACGCATTTGTAAAAGGGTTACCGGAAAGGATTTAAGAAGATGTGAGTTCACACGAGCCCGCCTCTATACAAAAGGCAAGTCGAATGGCTCACAAACTCATAAATCAGGCTGAGGGAAGGATTAAAGAACAGGCGGCCGAAGAAGCCAACACAAAACAAGTCAAGAGAAAGTGAGAGGAAAACAATGACAAGGGTCACCAATACAACAACAACAATTACAACCACAATCGCAACAACTATCCCAACAACCGCAACATCAATCGCAACAACATTCGAAATCCCAACAACAACTTCAACAAACGTCCCAACAACAACTACAATAACCGTCCCAACAATAATGACAACAATAACAATCCCAACAACAATCTCAATAACAACAATGGCAACAAAAACCAAAAACAACCATGCAAATGTGTGAAGAGCATCACCAGGGGTTCTGCATGACATTTTGCACCAGGTGTAAAAGAAATGGTCATAGTGCGACAAAGTGCGAGATCTACGGACCAATGCATAACAGAACTAAAAGAATAAATAATGTTGGAACAAATATGTGACGACCCAAAAATTTCTGAACAAATTTAAACTTTATCTTTATATTATTAGATAAATATTTCAAACATATATATTACGTACAAATTTATAATTCTAAATAAAAATATATATATATTTTAACTTAGTCATAAAATGTCCTGATTTAAAATAATATATTTTGATAAACAACGAGCCACTGATTTGTAGAAGCAAATGACCACAACGCTCAAATATATAAGTTACATATCTTATAAAATGTTTCATTGTTGTCTAAGTCTAATTTTTGTAAAAGGTATACGTCGCGTAATGTAAAAGGCTAGTTTTCTAAACATACGAAAGTGCGGTCGAAAAACTGAAAGTGGTACATGAGTCGTGAGACCACGTCCGTGTCATTTTTGTAAAAATTATATTTTTACCATGAGCGTAAATATAATATAGTATTTAATTAATTCTAAAGATTAAATATACTAAATAATATATAAATTCAATGTATTACGTAGTATGAAATAAGAGAAGAGTGTCGGCAATGCATTTTTCAACGTTTATGATTTGGACAAAGTTGCCATGCGATTGCATGACAATACCTCATCATACCCATGCAATCGCATGGATGGGGATATCATGATACATCTATAAATCTAGTGATTTAGCAGACTGGTCACACACACACATAATTTTTCCATCTATCTTCCTTTGAATTATATTTATATTACTATTACTATTATTATTATTATTATTATTATTAAAATTAATATTATTATTAATCTTATGGTTAGGAGTATTATTATTATTAGTATTATACATAAAATACTACGACGAGGTTCTGCTCGCGTGTTTTCAAGACGAGTTTTATAAGCGGGATAGAGTTAAGGAAATTATGGGTTATAGATATGGAGGTGATGGGTAATGTTCATGGGTATGCTCGTGAGGTCAATCTAGTGTTTATTATCTCTGCTGCATCTACATACCTTTCCTGTAATATTGAATCTCAATATTAATACGTGAGTACTCATAAATTAACTTATATATATTAATAGTATATCCCTGACTAGTGCTCGATAATATAGGATTATGCATGCTTGTACTTTTTGATATTGCCATTAGATAGGTTATGTTGAATCTTGAATTAGTTACATATGCGGTTGAGATAAGGCATAAGATATGCATGTCGTTGGAAAGCTGGAGAAAAATTAAGAACTTTTCATTTAGAATTCGTGTGATTTCGATGAACGGATTAAAAGATACGACCAACTGAATTTTTGTATTGTTATTAAAATGATTATTATTATTACTATCGTCGTTATTATCGTCGTAATTATTATTATTACAAAATAATACAACTTTTACACATTATTATTATTGTCAATTTTATTTTATTAAATAAATATGATACAAAGATATTTTTACCACACGTAATATAATTACATTAATAATACCTATCACTATAGTTTCACGATATTAATTGAACTTCATAAATTTTATAAAAGTATATTTTTATCATATATAAATTTTAATAAATTTTGGTATTTATAAATAATTTTTATTATTTAATTTAATAAAAACCGATAAATATATTTAAAACGACTATATTTATGTTATATAATAAACAAGTATAGATTTTGGATATCATTTTGAGTCAAGTTATATTTTGTTGACTTTTGCATGATAATCTCGAGCATTAGGATTGTGATACACTATGACCAAACCTAGCTTATTAGACATGTATTGACCAACATATGTTCTCTAGGTTGAGATATACGGTTAATTTTGCATTCCGAGTTTCGGTCACTTTTTGGTGAATGACCTTATGTGCTGCTAAGGTGAGTTTCATTTGCTCCCTTTTTAATTGCTTTTGCAATCTATATTTTTGGGCTGAGAATACATGCACTTTATTTTAAAAACAATGGACACAAGTACATACTAAATTCTATACTGAGTTTGAACCAAAAATCCCTTAGCTTTGGTAACTAGTAACTGCCGGTTATAAGAACTGGTGGGCGTGAGTAGTAGTATATGGATCCATAGGGCTTGACATCCCCGTCCGAGCTAGAGCACTAGCATTTTAACGGACGTATGCTATTTGAGAAGCGTATACGTTGGTTTGCGTGTATTATTAAGATTATTATACAAAGGGTACTTATTATATAGACGTTAAAGTTCAGTTACCAAGGTGCTCTGTTACGTAGAATCTTTTGATAAATGTTTCTGGATGAAACAACTGAAATCTTGTGATCCACCTTTATATACAGATTATGCGCAACATTAAAACTATGAACTCACCAACCTTTGTGTTGACACTTTTAAGCATGTTTATTCTCAGGTTTCTAGAAGTCTTTCGCTGTTTGCTTATATGTGATACAAGCTATGTGCATGGAGTCATACATGCTTTATTCAAGAAAACTTTGCATTCACAAAATGATCACCGTGTATCTTATTTTGACCGCATTGTCAACGAATGTATTATGGTAAACTATTATTTATGGTAATTGTCTATATGTAGAAATCATCAAACGTTGAAAACCTTAGAAATTGATATTCATTTATTGTGTACCTTTTGAAAAGAATGCAATGTTTACAAAATGTATCATATAGAGGTCAAAACCTCACTATGAAATCAATGAATGATGTATTTGTCCAAAGGGATTTGGAAGGATCGTCACAGTTGGTATCAGAGCTTGAGGTCATAGGGAACCAGAATTTGCATTAGTGTGTTTAACTGGTAATTGTTAGGATGCATTAGTGAGTCTGGACTATGACCGCATATGTTTTTACCGAGTTTTGCTTATTATTTCTTGTCAGAAATTACCTGTTATTATCTTAAGCCTAAGACACGTTTTACTGCATTGATTGCATAGACAGTGCATGGACAAATTTCGTATCTTAAGCATATCTATTACAGTAAACTCTGTCTTACACTTTCTGAAAATTTCTCCGTAACTTATGGGATTTTGGTATTATATATACATATGTAAATTATGTATCGGAGAATACCAAACTAAATCCTATAATCTATCTCATATCAAAATCAATTCCCTGATTATACAAGATGGATCACGTATCTAGTTCAAATTCTTTAAACTCTGACAGCTATTCCGATATGAATATTCACCTGAACTCCGAAGACAGTGTAACCGAAATGGATCAACCAATTAGCCATCATATATTCTGGATGAATTGGGGATGGGTTCGTAGTCTACTTAATCATTGGAGACAAGAAGAAGGTGATCCATTCCATCCACCACATTGCCCTCTTGGCAAAGAACCTGAAGCACTTACAGGCGAACCTGTTCGTAATACCATTTTCTCTCTCATTTCTAGAGTATCTCATCATGATTATATACTATCTCACATTCTAGATCTCATTCATCCGCTCATCCGAACCGACAATCATCCCGGTGTAATAGAAGAAGTCAACGAGCTTCGTGCTCGGGTAGTGGCTTTGGAGAATATGGTGCAAAGGTTACAAGCACCAGCAACAGCACCAGCACCGGCAGCAACAGTACCACCATCAGCAACACCAACAGTACCATCTGAAATGTCCCATTCTTATTGATTAAAAACGTTCCATATTAATTGATTTCGTTGCGAGGTTTTGACCTCTATATGAGACATTTTTCAAAGACTGCATTCATTTTTAAAACAAACCATAACCTTTATTTCATGGATAAAGGTTTTTAAAAAGCTTTACGTAGATTATCAAATAATGATAATCTAAAATATCCTGTTTACACGCGACCATTACATAATGGTTTACAATACAAATATGTTACAACAAAATAAGTTTCTTGAATGCAGTTTTTACACAATATCATACAAGCATGGACTCCAAATCTCGTCCTTATTTAGTTGTGCCGAGGAATTCTGACCGACTCTAGACAAGATTTCATCAATCATGTCTCCGGGTAGGTCTCTTAAAATATTGGGTTGTCTATCCATTTTGTGTTTTTATACTGTAAAATAGACAAGAGTTAGATTCATAAAAAAAAATACTTATTAATACAAGCAATTTTTACATATATCATAAAGCATAAGCACACTATATTACATATATTACACCACACGAATACAACTATCTTATTCCGACTCGCTTGTTTCTTCTTCTTCGGTTTTGGTTCGTTTTGCCAAGTTTCTAGGGATATATGATGTTCCCCTAATACGAGCCGTAATTTTCCACATTGGTTTAGAAAAACCCGGTGGTTTAGAGGTTCCCGGGTCATTGTTACAACTTAAGGACTTCGGGGGTTGACGATACATATAAAGTTCATCGGGGTTGGAATTAGATTTCTCTATTTTTATGCCCTTTCCCTTATTATTTTCTTTTGCCTTTTTAAATTCAGTTGGGGTAATTTCTATAACATCATCGGAATTCTCGTCGGAATCCGATTCATCAGAGAATTGGTAATCCTCCCAATATTTTGCTTCCTTGGCGGAAACACCATTGACCATAATTAACTTTGGTCGGTTGGTTGAGGATTTTCTTTTACTTAACCGTTTTATTATTTCCCCCACCGGTTCTATTTCTTCATCCGGTTCCGATTCTTCTTCCGGTTCCGACTCTTCTTCCGGTTCCGATTCTTCTTCCGGTTCCTCTTCGGGAACTTGTGAATCAGTCCACGAATCATTCCAATTTACATTTGACTCTTCATTATTATTAGGTGAGTCAATGGGACTTGTTCTAGAGGTAGACATCTATCACATAATATCAAACGCGTTAAGAGATTAATATATCACATAATATTCATATGTTAAAAATATATAGTTTCCAACAAAATTTGTTAAGCAATCATTTTTCAAATAAACACGGTCGAAGTCCAGACTCACTAATGCATCCTAACAAACTCGATAAGACACACTAATGCAAAATTCTGGTTCTCTAAGACCAACGCTCGGATACCAACTGAAATGTCCCGTTCTTATTGATTAAAAACGTTCCATATTAATTGATTTCGTTGCGAGGTTTTGACCTCTATATGAGACGTTTTTCAAAGACTGCATTCATTTTAAAACAAACCATAACCTTTATTTCATCAATAAAGGTTTAAAAAGCTTTAAGTAGATTATCAAATAATGATAATCTAAAATATCCTGTTTACACACGACCATTACATAATGGTTTACAATACAAATATGTTACAACAAAATAAGTTTCTTGAATGCAGTTTTTACACAATATCATACAAGCATGGACTCCATATCTCGTCCTTATTTAAGTATGCGACAGCGGAGGCTCTTAATAATTACCTGAGAATAAACATGCTTAAAACGTCAACAAAAATGTTGGTGAGTTATAGGTTTAACCTATATATATATATATATCAAATCATAATAATAGACCACAAGATTTCATATTTCAATACACATCCCATACATAGAGATAAAAATCATTCATATGGTGAACACCTGGTAACCGACATTAACAATATGCATATATAAGAATATCCCCATCATTCCGGGACACCCTTCGGATATGATATAAATTTCGAAGTACTAAAGCATCCGGTACTTTGGATGGGGTTTGTTAGGCCCAATAGATCTATCTTTAGGATTCGCGTCAATTAGGGTGTCTGTTCCCTAATTCTTAGATTACCAGACTTAATAAAAAGGGGCATATTCAATTTCGATAATTCAACCATAGAATGTAGTTTCACGTACTTGTGTCTATTTTGTAAATCATTTATAAAACCTGCATGTATTCTCATCCCAAAAATATTAGATTTTAAAAGTGGGACTATAACTCACTTTCACAGATTTTTACTTCGTCGGGAAGTAAGACTTGGCCACTGGTTGATTCACGAACCTATAACAATATATACATATATATCAAAGTATGTTCAAAATATATTTACAACACTTTTAATATATTTTGATGTTTTCAGTTTATTAAGTCAGCTGTCCTTGTTAGTAACCTACAACTAGTTGTCCACAGTTAGATGTACAGAAATAAATCGATAAATATTATCTTGAATCAATCCACGACCCAGTGTATACGTATCTCAGTATTGATCACAACTCAAACTATATATATTTTGGAATCAACCTCAACCCTGTATAGCTAACTCCAACATTCACATATAGAGTGTCTATGGTTGTTCCGAAATATATATAGATGTGTCGACATGATAGGTCGAAACATTGTATACGTGTCTATGGTATCTCAAGATTACATAATATACAATACAAGTTGATTAAGTTATGGTTGGAATAGATTTGTTACCAATTTTCACGTAGCTAAAATGAGAAAAATTATCCAATCTTGTTTTACCCATAACTTCTTCATTTTAAATCCGTTTTGAGTGAATCAAATTGCTATGGTTTCATATTGAACTCTATTTTATGAATCTAAACAGAAAAAGTATAGGTTTATAGTCGGAAAAATAAGTTACAAGTCGTTTTTGTAAAGGTAGTCATTTAAGTCGAAAGAACAACGTCTAGATGACCATTTTAGAAAACATACTTCCACTTTGAGTTTAACCATAATTTTTGGATATAGTTTCATGTTCATAATAAAAATCATTTTCTCAGAATAACAACTTTTAAATCAAAGTTTATCATAGTTTTTAATTAACTAACCCAAAACAGCCCGCGGTGTTACTACGACGGCGTAAATCCGGTTTTACGGTGTTTTTCGTGTTTCCAGGTTTTAAATCATTAAGTTAGCATATCATATAGATATAGAACATGTGTTTAGTTGATTTTAAAAGTCAAGTTAGAAGGATTAACTTTTGTTTGCGAACAAGTTTAGAATTAACTAAACTTTGTTCTAGTGATTACAAGTTTAAACCTTCGAATAAGATAGCTTTATATGTATGAATCGAATGATGTTATGAACATCATTACTACCTTAAGTTCCTTGGATAAACCTACTGGAAAAGAGAAAAATGGATCTAGCTTCAACGGATCCTTGGATGGCTCGAAGTTCTTGAAGCAGAATCATGACACGAAAACAAGTTCAAGTAAGATCATCACTTGAAATAAGATTGTTATAGTTATAGAAATTGAACCAAAGTTTGAATATGATTATTACCTTGTATTAGAATGATAACCTACTGTAAGAAACAAAGATTTCTTGAGGTCGGATGATCACCTTACAAGATTGGGAGTGAGCTAGCAAACTTGAAAGTATTCTTGATTTTATGAAACTAGAACTTTTGGAATTTATGAAGAACACTTAGAACTTGAAGATAGAACTTGAGAGAGATCAATTAGATGAAGAAAATTTAAGAATGAAAGTGTTTGTAGGTGTTTTTGGTCGTTGGTGTATGGATTAGATATAAAGGATATGTAATTTTGTTTTCATGTAAATAAGTCATGAATGATTACTCATATTTTTGTAATTTTATGAGATATTTCTTGCTAGTTGCCAAATGATGGTTCCCACATGTGTTAGGTGACTCACATGGGCTGCTAAGAGCTGATCATTGGAGTGTATATACCAATAGTACATACATCTAAAAGCTGTGTATTGTACGAGTACGAATACGGGTGCATACGAGTAGAATTGTTGATGAAACTGAACGAGGATGTAATTGTAAGCATTTTTGTTAAGTAGAAGTATTTTGATAAGTGTCTTGAATTCTTTCAAAAGTGTATGAATACATATTAAAACACTACATGTATATACATTTTAACTGAGTCGTTAAGTCATCGTTAGTCGTTACATGTAAATGTTGTTTTGAAACCTTTAGGTTAACGATCTTGTTGAATGTTTTTAACCCATTGTTTATTATAAAAAATGAGATGTTAAATTGTTATATTATCATGATATTATGATATATAATATATCTTAGTATGATATATATACAGTTAAATGCCGTTACAACGATAATCGTTACATATATGTCTCGTTTCGAAATCATTAAGTTAGTAGTCTTATTTTTACATATGTATTTCATTGTTAATACACTTAATAATATATTTACTTATCATTTAACATAATTAACCAAGTGTATCAATATCTTAATATGATTCATATGTACCTAGTAAGACGTTGTTATAACGATAATCGTTATATATATCGTTTTCGAGTTTCTTAAATTAATAGTATCATTTTTATGTATATAACTCATTGTTAAAATACCTAATGAGATACATACTTATAATAAAATCATGTTAACTATATATATAACCATATATATGTCATCGTATAGTTTTTACAAGTTTTAACGTTCGTGAATCACCGGTCAACTTGGGTGGTCAATTGTCTATATGAAACATATTTTAATTAATCAAGTCTTAACAAGTTTGATTGCTTAACATGTTGGAAACATTTAATCATGTAAATATCAATCTCAATTAATATATATAAACATGGAAAAGTTCGGGTCACTACACCATCACCACCACCAACAACAACATCCACATCCCACGCTTCAACATCACAATTTGTACCTTGAGCATCAACGTCATACTCACCATAGTACCAACAACAATAACCGATGAAATATTGATTCATAACTTCATTGGAAAAATATTCTGCGGCGATTATGTAATATCTAAAGTCTTAGAAATTATCTATTCCAGCCATAACCGTAAATCAGATGAGTGGACTGAAACGATAGAAGGACGAGTAGAAACCCTGACCGGAATGGTGCACGATTTACAAGGTAGACTTGTTTTACCAGCAGCATCGACAGTACCGTCAGTATCACCAACACTGGCAAAACCTGTATCACTACAAGTTCCGCCAATTCTGTAATCACCAACATCATCACAAATCAACAACGTGTATATTGTATCAACGAGATATGAAGTATTAAATCATTTCCCCTGAAGAAATTATATGTATATTTAATATATATGAATTTTGAAATCAAAATAAATCTTTTCGTACTAAGCTATTACGTGTGAATCTTAACTAGTAGGTACTACTCGGTTAATTCATATTACTAATATGTTATGATGTACATCCTTCGTTAACGACTTAACCATGGTTAACTACAATCTCTGTTTCAACTCAATGAATTTCATTTCATAATAAACTTAGTGTATTAATCAACTACATGTTTGATTTTACACTTTTATCTTCGATATACTCGAAACTTTCTAGAAAACATCATTTATATCTTATGAAGATCATAAGAATTCCACGAGCACTAACATCATTCACCGAGAAAATATCAATAAAAATGAATAACGAAGTATTGATTCGTAATTTCATTTACGTTGAAGAGATAATCCACGAAGATTACGAAATTTCTAAAGTTTTAGAGATTATTCATTTCTAGTTCCAGCTGAAAATTAAATGAGCTTAATATGATATTAACTCATTAAATCTGTATTACATTTGAAGAAAATATACATACTAATATTTTCATAAAAATTGTGATAAAATTCTCTTGTACAAAATATTATTTGTGAAACTTTTAACGGGTAGATAATACCCAAAAGATACATAAATTCACAAATAATATGTTACATTCTTCGAATCTGATTCAGCAATCATCAACTATACTCAATACTTTCACAACAATATACATTCTTTCATAGAAATCAAAACAACCATACTCATTCGAATTCAATTACATATTCTGATTTTGAAACCGCAGAATTCAATTCGAGATATAACCGGTATCATCCCTATTAGATTCCTAAATCTTTTAAAGCTATACTTTAACTTCAAAACTGTGCTAGAACATTAAAACTATGAACTCACCAACCTTTGTGTTGATACTTTTAAGCATGTTTATTCTCAAGTTTCTAGAAGTCTTCCGCTGTTTGCTTATATGTGATACAAGCTATGTGCATGGAGTCATACATGCTTTATTCAAGAAAACTTTGCATTCACAAAATCATCACCGTGTATCTTATTTTGACTGCATTGTCAATGAATGTATTATGGTAAACTATTATTTATGGTGATTGTCTATATGTAGAAATCATCAAATGTTGAAAATCTTAGAAATTGATATTCATTTATTGTGTACCTTTTGAAAAGAATGCAATGTTTACAAAACGTATCATATAGAGGTCAAAACCTCACTATGAAATCAATGAATGATGTATTCGTCCAAAGGGATTTAGAAGGATCGTCACAAAATAACACCGCCATAGTTTGTTTTGGATGTGGAAAACCGGGCTACTTTAGTAGAAATTGCCCGAATCAGGGGCATACTAATGGGCAGGGCCGCGGAAGAGTTTTCAATATTAATACGGCAGAAGCGCAGGAAGACTCGGAGCTTGTTACGGGTACGTTTCTTATTGACAATAAATCTGCTTATGTTTTATTTGATTCGGGTGCGGATAGAAGCTATTTGAGTAGAGATTTTTGTGCTAAACTAAGTTGCCCACCGACGCCCTTGGATAATAAATTTTTACTCGAATTAGTAAACGGTAAATTAATGATAATGCTAAAAACGAACACATAATTCATAGCATTATTCCTCAAGAAAGACAAGCTTTTAGTTGCAATTGTTCTATTTACAAGTGATATTCGTTTAAATATTAAAAGGAGAAGACAAAAGGCAGATTCGACGATTTAAAGACGCAAATGACCAAAAAGCTCAAAAGTACAAAGTACGATCCAAGAGGTTCAATTTATTGATGAGAAGCGTCTAGAAATGACAAAAGTACAAGTTACAAAACGCAAAGTACAAGATATTAAATTGTACGCAAGGTCGTTCGAAAATCTGGAACTGGGACCTAAGTCAACTTTCAACGCACGACGCAACGGAGCGAAAATTACAACTCAACTATACATATAAATATAATATAATATATAAATAATTCTTAAAATTATATATATATTATATTTATTTATTAAAAAAATCCGTCGGCAAGCTAGGAGCCAAACTTGGATGAGCTGTAATCCACTACTCCGTGATCGCTGAGCTGTGAAGGAGAAACCCTTCGAGATCGCGGAGCACACCAAAACTGAAATGGGGTCTATAAAAGGCAACACATTCGATCGATATTTAACACTTCTTTTTCTTTTCATCATACGTAAAGATATATATGTATATTATAATTTTAATTTTAATTTTAATTTTAATTCTAATAATAAGGGTATGTTAGCGAATGTTGTAAGGGTGTAAGTCGAAATTCTGTCCGTGTAACACTACGCTATTAATAAATCACTGTAAGTTATGTTTAAATTATTTTCATTAATGTCTCGTAGCTAAGTTATTATTATGCTTATTTAAGCCGAAGTAATCGTGATGTTGGGCTAAATATTAAAATTGTGTAATTGGGCTTTGTACCATAATTAGGGTTTGAATAAAAGAACGACACTTGTGGAAATTAGACTATGGGCTATTAATGGGTTTTATATTAACTAAACGATACCTCGTTAATTTAATATATAGACTTATAATTTGACGTATTTATATATAACCACATACGCTTGACTGGGTACGGTGGGCGGGATATCTATAAATACCAATAATTGTTCATTTTACAGGACACGGAACTGGATTAATAGTTAATAGAATTGTTGAAACAGGGGTGGATTACATTCAAGGGTAATTGGTGTAATTGTTAACAAAGTAGTAAAACCTTGGTTTACACACAGTCGATAACCTGGTGTATTCATTAAACAAAGTATTAAGACCGTGTTACAATTCGAATCCCCAATTAGTTGGAATATTTGACTTCGGGAATAAGAATAATTTGACGAAGACTTTCGCATTTTATGATTATGACTGATGGACTATTATGAACAAATCCGTATGGACATATTGAATAATCCAGGACAAAGAACAATTAACCCATGGGAATAAACTAAAAATCAACACGTCAAACATCATGATTATGGAAGTTTAAATAAGCATAATTCTTTTATTTCATATTTAATTGCACTTTTAATTATCGCACTTTTATTTATTGTCATTATATTTAATTGCATTTTTAATTATCGCACTTTTATTTATTGTCATTTTATTTAATTGCACTTTTAATTATCGTTCTCTTTAATTATCGCAATTTTATTTTATCGCACTTTTATTTATCGCAATTTCATTATCGTTATTTACTTTACGCTTTAAATTAAGTTATATTTATTTTTAATATTTTACATTAGGTTTTAACTGCGACTAAAGTTTTAAAATCGACAAACCGGTCATTAAACGGTAAAAACCCCCTTTTATAATAATAATACTACTTATATATATTTTTATATTTTTACAATTATAAGTTAAAAATATAGCGTTAAACTTGGCGAGTTCCCTGTGGACGAACCGGACTTACTAAAAACTACACTACTGTACGATTAGGTACACTGCCTATAAGTGTTGTAGCAAGGTTTAGGTATATCCACTCTATAAATAAATAAATAACTTGTGTAAAATTGTATCGTATTTAATAGTATTTCGTAGTAAAAATATAACTATTTCATATACACCTCGCATAACACCAAGTATTTTTGGCGCCGCTGCCGGGGAAAGCCAAAGCGAAACGCTATAAAAAAAAGATTTTTATTAAGTTTTAATTAGTTTTGTAAAAATACATTTTTAAATATTAAAATTCAAAAACATAAAAAAAAATATATTTATTTTTAAAAGTTTGTTCAAAATATATAATACATAAAATTATAAAGTAATTTTATTTCTATTTTAGTTTTTAAAATTAAGTTTTTATTTAATTTATATAAATATTTTATATAAATATCAAAAACAGAAAAAAAAAATTAATTAAAACTGAGAATTGGGCCGAAACCCGTCGAAGCCCAACATTGTTTTTATTTAAATATCGAAGTGGGCCGAACTGTTTTTAGCCCAATACTTAATTCGGTAATATTCATCTCCGCGATCTCGGAGTAGAAAAGGCAGAGAGCTTCGAGATCGCGTAGCACACCATGACACGCCTGGTCAAACCCTAATTCTGCATTAATTACGGAGTATTATTTATTATTATTATTAAAACCCTAATTAGGGTTTAATTTTAAATTAATTAGTTTTATTTTTATTATTAATTTGTATTTTTAGTTTAATTAGTTTTATTAATATATAAAATTAATAGTTTTATAAAATAAATAATATAAAAATAATATTTTTATAAAAATTGTACTTTTTACAACTTTAAGTTTATTTTTATATTTTGTATCTTTTTATTCATTTTAGCGTAATTTTTGTATTTTTCTCTCGTATTTAGTTTTAAGACATAGTTTTTGCCATAGTTATTTTTATTTCTAGATTTTTTAGGCTTTGCCGTAAAATTACTTAAGTGCTTTTTCTTTAGACTAAGATTTAGGTGCTTTAGAATTTTGCGACGCCGTTTTATAAAATTTAGTACCTTTTTAAGTTTTTGCCATTTTGGATATAGTATTCCTTTTAAGCTTTAATATTTTTAGACGCAACTTTTAATTCTTAGTTTTTAGACTTTTTAAGTTTCGACGCGCTACTTTCTTATTTTTATTTTTCGACGCCTATTATTTTTCGACGTTTTTTGACGCACTCTTTTTCTTTCTTATTTCTCGACGCTCTAGTTTTAGGACATAGAATTTTCTATTTCTTCTCTAAAATTTCCTTAAATTTAAACGAAAAATTATTTTAAGTGGTTAAATTGATAGACATCAAAATTTTCTGGTTCGTAGTAATAGTTGGATTTGTACGTGGACCGGGTTATTGAAGCCAAACAGTACTCAAATATATAGAGACCAATCGAATCCTGCCCCTCTGCTGCAACTTTTGGCTATTCGAAATGTGGGCAAAATCGAAAAAGTCTATTAATTTGATAACTTATATAATTTTTCTTATTTTTATAACTAATAGGATATTCAGTGAATGCACCGAGCAAAACGTTCACCACCTTTTGTACGTTCACCACCTGTAACCCAATCAAGACATCTAGCAAATATTGTCGCCGTTGATTTTTCTTTAGAATCGTCATCCAATCGACCAAGTACTCCAATTCAAATTTTCGATAATCCATTTTTTGAACCCGACCTCACAATTGAGAATCCGGAGGATATTCAGGGACAATTCAGAGATCCTGAACCACTAATCTTTCCTCCGGAACCACCAATCATTCAAACAGAGATTATTGAGGAACCAACCATTAAATCAGAATCCTCTAGTGATTCAGATTCAACAAATTCAATCATGGAAAATCTGGAACCTCTAATTATGGAAGACCGAATGCGAGCTAAACGCACTGGCCAAGGTCACGCAATTACTCAACCTGACATTAATGCGCCAGATTATGAAATCAAAGGACAAATTCTACACATGGTAACTAATCAATGCCAATTTAGTGGTGCGCCGAAGGAAAATCCAAATGAACATCTTCGTACATTTAATAGGATCTGCACTCTATTTAAAATAAGAGAAGTGGAGGATGAACAGATATATCTCATGTTATTTCCCTGGACTTTAAAGGGAGAAGCCAAAAATTGGTTAGAATCATTACCTGAAGGGGCGATTGATACATGGGACGTTTTAGTTGAAACATTTCTTAAACAATTCTTTCCGGCATCTAAAGCCGTAAGACTTCAAGGAGAAATTGTTACGTTCACACAAAAGCCAAACGAAATTCTGTATGAGGTGTGGACAAGATTTGAAAAGTTATTAAGAGGATGTCCGCAATATGGTTTAGACACCTGTCAAATAGTACAAATATTCTACCAAGGATGCAACATCACTACAAGAAAAGACATCTACATAGCAGCTGGTGGTTCCATTATGAAGAAAACAGCAACTGACGCTTACAAAATTATTGATAACACTGCTTCCCACTCACATGAGTGGCACCAAGAAAAAGATATCGTTAGATCATCTAAAGCAGCTAGAGCCGATTCTAGCCATGACTTAGATTCCATTTCTGCAAAGATAGATGCTGTCGAGAGACGAATGGAAAAGATGACTAAAGATATTCACTCAATACGAATTAGTTGTGAGAAGTGTGTGTGAAGACCCGTCCTAATCCATCCGGACGAAGTCCATATCGATTATAAACAATTCACAACAGTTGATTACATCGCGAGGTACTTGACCTCTATATGATACATTTTACAAACATTACATTTGTTTTTGAAAAGACAATCTTTCATTACATCGAAAGTTGACAGGCATGCATACCATTTCATAATATATCCAACTATAATTGACTTGATAATAATCTTGATGAACTCGACGACTCGAATGCAACGTCTTTTGAAATATGCCATGAATGACTCCAAGTAATATCTATAAAATGAGAAAATGCACAACGGGAGATTTCTTTCGTACCTGAGAATAAACATGCTTTAAAGTGTCAACCAAAAGGTTGGTGAGTTCATTAGTTTAACATAAATAACCATTATCATCATTTTAATAGACCACAAGATTTCCATATTCAGTTCTCATAAATATACGTCCCATGTATAGAGACAAAATATCATTCATATGGATTGAACATCTGGTAATCGACATTCACAATATGCATATAAGAATATCACCATCATTCCGGGATCCTCCTTCGAACATGATATAAATTTCGAAGTACTAAAGCATCCGGTACTTTGGATGGGGCTTGTTGGGCCCGATAGATCTATCTTTAGAGTTCGTGTCAATTAGGGTGTCTGTTCCCTAATTCTTAGATTACCAGACTTAATAAAAAGGGGCATATTCGATTTCGATCATTCAACCATATAATGTAGTTTTGATTACTTGTGTCTATTTTGTAAAAGCATTTATAAAAGCAGCGCATGTATTCTCAGCCCAAAAATATAAAGGGTAAAAAGGCAAATGAAAACTCACGCATATAAATATTGTAAAACAGTTAATAAAGCATTTGCATGTATTCGCAGTTCAAAATATATTTCAAAAGCATTTAATAAAGCAGTTGTAAAAGTAGCGCATGTATTCTCAGTCCCAAAAATGTAAAGAGTAAAAGGGAATCAAATGAACTCACCTAATGTATTTTGTAGTAAAAATACATATGACTATATTGTACAACTGAACAATGCAGGGTTGGCCTCAGATTCACGAACCTATATCATTTGTATATTTATTAATATTCATAGTTGTAATTAATCACATATATATATATATATATATATATATATATATATATATATATATATATATAAATGTATTAGTTATATCATTTTTAGGTTAATAATATATATATGTTTTATATGTTCATTTTGTATATAAAGTATTAAATTTTGTTATGTTATGTGTGTAAAATATATATATATTTATGTATGTACTTCATTTGTTTATCGAAACAGTAGTTCTAATTATACTAATTTAATGTTATTAAAAATAATGATAATAACATTAATAATACTCTTATGTTAATAAAAATTCCACTTTTGGTAACAACAATGATATTAATAATAATATTTGTAAAAATTAATTTTACTGTAAATGATGGTTATGATAATGATTTTAGTAACTACCTAATAATAATGATAACAATAAAAATAATAGTTTTAGTGATATCTAAATAATAATTTTAGCAAAAATGTTAGTAATGATAGTAGTAATTTTAATAATAACAATACTAATAATTGGGATCATATTAACAATGTTGGTAGTACTTATTATTATACCTATGTTAATAATAATAATAATAATTCTTATATTTATATAATGATACTAATACTAATATTAATGAAATTAGTGATAACTTATATTATTTTCATAATAATAATAATAATAATCCTTAATGATAACAATAACAACACTTATGCTAATAATAATAGAAATCTTATTAATGATAATATTAATAATTATACTAATTAAGATTAATACTTATAATGATAATAATTTTAGTAATAATAATACTAATAATAATAGTAATCATCCTACTTATAATTATAATTTTTGATAATAAAACTGAAAGAGTAACTGTGATGACCCGTCCTTATCCCTCTGGACGAAATCATCAACATCTGGTTCCATTGCGATGATCGACTCCAAGTATTGTCCTTAATATAAGCTAGTGCACAGCGGAAGACTTAATTTGTACCTGAGAATAACATGCTTTAAAACGTCAACATAAAGTTGGTGAGATATATAGGTTTGATGCTAGCAGCATAATAACTATGGACCACAAGATTTCATGTTTATATATAATACACTCCTCGTCTATGAAAAGTCGTTGAGCACTTGGTAACCATACTTAACATTTAAATCACAGCAGCATATTCTTAAATAAACCCTACACCGTACCAAGTGTAGTAACGAAACGAAGTACTGTGCAACCGTTTAAAACTGGTCGTCCAGCCCGGTTGGGGTTGTCAGGCCCGATAGATCTATCAACAGGATTCGCGTTTACGCTCCTCACGTAAATATTAGCTACCAAGTATAAAGAAATATGCCATGGTACAACTCAACGTAGATTTTATTTTTGATCACTTGTGTCCATAACGTAAATCATTTATAAAAACAGCGCATGTATTCTCAGCTCAAAAATATTTAGAGTTTAAAAGGGACTATATACTCACCATACTGTATTTTGTAGTAAAAATACATATAACATCATTGATCAAGTATAGGGTTGGCCTCAGATTCACGAACCTATATCATTTGTATATATATATTAACACATTGTAATCGAATAGATTTATTTATTATAATTGTTATCTTAGTACATTATATGTTTCATAATAATTTAAATATATCTATTTTACGTATCCTAAATAAATAATTTATAGATTATTGTTTTTATTAAATATATGTTTGTATAACTAGTTTTATTGTAATAATAATGATAATAATTTTGATAATAATAATAATAATATAGTTTTAATAATAGTAATAATGATTCTAGTAGTAAAAATGTTAAAAATAATAATTTTACTGTTAAAACTAATAATAAAAATAATGTTAATGCTAATAATAATACTAATGATACTTTTAATAATAATAATAAAAATAATAACAATAATAATAATAATAATAATAATAAATAATATTACTTAATGATATCATTTGGTAATAATAATAATGATAATAAAATTTCTAATACTTATAATTATAAATTTACTATTAGGATTAAAGTAATTAAAATGCTAACAATAACAATAATAATAATCATTATGGAAATTTTTGGTATTAAAACTACCTTAATAAAATCGGCCCAAAAAGAATATAGTCCCTCCCGGGACTCGAACCCATGACCACTCGCTTCCCGCTAACACTCACAACCATTGGGCTGTCGCCCCTTTATCCGAAATTAAACTGAACCGATTTATATTTAACCCGTATTATTCCATATTCCTATATCTTCTTCTTCGTCTGAAATAGGCCGACCAGGGATAGTTTTTATCCACCACAATAACGAATTACTTGCTAAATTTTAGGATTTATAAACGACCTATAACTTCTGGTATCCATTTATTTTAATTAATAGATACCATAGAATCAGAAAAAAAAAATTAAAGAACCAGTCGTTGTAAAAAAAAAAAAAAAAAATACTAACTCAAATCGTGATGTTGAATTTAAGACTATTTTGACTTACGATTATAACATAAAAGAGGTTATAAATCGTTCGTGGAAGCTTTATGAATCTCTAATTTAAGTAGAAACATAACAGATAAACTGAATTCGATCATAGAACAATGTTTGACCTTTTTATTTCAAAACTTTGATTTGAAAAATTCGCAGTCGATACTTAAAACTGATATTTGAAACTTGGCAGAGAGTTTAAATGAAAGTTTTCCAATGACTTCACATTTATAGATTTTTAAAATCGACTTGTATTTGGGATTTCGCAGAACCTGTTACACGTACAGGGACTCTCGGTTTCCTTTCTTTATCTAACTTGATTTAATTTAAAACAGGTAAGTAGATAATGATGAGGATTAGTATTGATGCTGTGAAATCTCCAGTACGTATTATATGTGGTTCGATTTATATAATTGAAAAGGAGTCGACTGTATTATCACGGGTCATACAGTTTGACAGATAAAATAATAGATCTGATAAAGGAACAAAATTACACGTGTTATCTATCTTTTATTTTAATTTTATTAACTAATAGTTACACCTATAATTATTAATAATAATAAAATAAATATTAATAAAATTAACAATAATAATAAATATTACTAATAAATATGAATGTAGTAATATAATAACTATAATTAAACTGGTAATTACATTTAATGTATTAACGTTATAATTTATTAATTATGTATTATTTAATAATTTTTAACATGTTACATGATATTATTTTAATTACAATATAATAATTTATTGTTAGTAACCTTATATAGACCCGTAATAACATTTATATATTTCTATACATATTTATATATATGTATATATATATATATATATATATATATATATATATATAACAGTAACTTAATTATCCTAATTATTACCTTCCGGTTAATTAAGATATACATTATTAGATCATAATATTATATATTCTTAAATTTATGTTTATATAATATACACATATTTATTTACAAATAATTGTTCGTGAATCGTCGGGAATGGTAAAAGGGCAATTAATTTCATGAATATAGTTTCAAGCTTTTTAAGACTCAACCTTACAAATTTTGCTTATCGTGTCGGAGACATATAAAGATTAAGGTTTAAATTTGGTCGGAAATTTCCGGGTCGTTACAGTACCCACCCGTTAAAGAAATTTCGTCCCCGAAATTTGGTAGAGGTTGTCATAAATAACAATAGGAATGTTTTCATGACGAATATGAGGTAATAATAGAGTTTTATCATTATCGGAAGATATGGATAAAATGATTCGATCATGTGATGCGCACGAGTGAAGCGATCATAAAAGAATGAAATGAGTGAATATGGAATTGTTTTAACCGATGATGTGACTAGAATTGATTTCCAGAATTTAAGGGATTTAAAGAAAATCTTATGTAATAAGATTTGGTTCTTCGACAATTTAGGAAACAGGATCTCCTTTGATTTAATGTGGCAAATCTGTTTTGATTTCTTTGTCGGATATTTCACTATAAATCTACCCCCCCTTCGTTTCCTTATTTCCATATCCTACATCTTTTACTTTTTCTCCTTAATTTCTACTTTATGGCAATTTCCAACATGCTCCATCCCATTTTAATCCTTGATATACTTTTAATTTTCACATCTGTCATTCTTCTTTTTCATCTACCACCAGAAGAATCTATTTACTTCTATTATACTCTTGTGTTTATAGTGTTTCTAGTTCTCCCGTGTCTCTATATTTTTATCTGCATCGATATACATGGTTTGTAAATTCTGGGTGGTTGTTGGGTTTTATACCCTTCATTATTTTTCAAAGCCTCATACTTTCGTTTTCTCTTCCCGACTTCAAGTCAAGCGAATAATGGTCCGGAGTTCGTAGGTATGAAATTTGGAATGAACATAACTAATGCTCTTAGAAAGAAATGGTAATGGAATGGTTTCGAATTGTCAAATCACCAGAATATTCTGGAAAGATAGAACTATCAAAGTGATATGTTCTTAATGTGTTTGAAGATTGGATAGAATGTAAGAGCCGTGTAACATGGCACATGATGACGGTACTGGGAATCATCATATTCCATTAGAAACTTAACATGACTTACTGTAATATAATGAAGTTGATCAAGTTTCATTATATTATACTAATTCATGCATCAGTTCCCAACACTACTTCAAAACATCCATATTTTAAACTCGAAGGTTTCAGAATTTAGAAACTATCACAGTTTCTTTTATGTTGTGACGCAGATATTACGGAGGAATAAATGATTTCAGATAAGGATAGCTGTGAAAACATCCTCAGAAATATTGGGGATATTTATAATGAAAGATTTGATAATATCTTGGAATTTCTAATGTCGAAGGATGATGATGAAGATTGACCCATAAGGGTTTAGATTTAGAAGCAAGGTGTTTGCTACAGAATCGTCATGATTCTTTATGTACAAGTTTAGTTCTTGAAATTTGTTCAGAGTCTCCTTCACGGTTTACTCAATCCGGTTTTCCAGTTCCAAACCTCCTCTTTTTCTGAGCTTTACCAACACATTATACTTTATCGTCAAATTTTGACTGCTAAATTCGTTTACAGTTTTTGCTGCTTCATCAGCATTTCAAGAACTAGTTCGCAGTTGAGATATTTTTCAGAAACTTCATATTTAAAGTATGAAATTCTTAGGAATAGACGTTGTAAATATGACGGAAAAGTTTTGCGAGATTTTCAAAATACTGATTGCGGATTTCGCCAAAGAGATGATGAGCTGCTGGTACATCTGCTGATGATGTTGCGGAATATAAAAGGTTTCTCTGGTAACGATGGCGAAAGGATGACGTATATATATCGAGGTTATAATAAGGGTAGTCTTACTGAAAAGTCGAAGTGGAGCTGTGACAAAATTTGGCTACTTTGAATAGGAATCGTAAGGTTGTTTTTGCTAATGAATGATAAAGGATTCAACATGGGTACGTGTTAAACTAAGAATTTAGGTTCAAGAGTTTTTCAAATGTATAACTGTATGCATAAATCTTTCTTCCGTAGACGAGGTGCGGAGGGTTCAACTTCTCGATCAAGGTGTTTTTGAGAATCATGAAAAGATGTGAATGCGAATTGTAATCGTCAAGATACGACTGAGGTTTAAGATAGAATCAAGTGGCAAACTTGAAGATTAGTTTAGTTTCATATGTTATAATCAATATTTTAATTCATTTTACTTGTCCATAGTTTGCAGTCTATTAGTCAGATTGTCCAATGGTCCAATAGTTCAACAGTTCAATATATTCATACATAATTTAATATATATATATATAATTAATTAATACGTATCGTGACCCGTGTACCGGTCTCAGTGTCGATCACAACTCAAAGTATATATATATTTTGGAATCAACTCCGACCCTGTATAGCCAACTCCCACCTTCACATATAGAGTGTCTATGGTTGTTCCAAAATATATATATAGATGGGTCAATATGATAAGTCGAAACCTTGCATACGTGTCCCGTTATTTAAAATGCGTAAAATAAATATATATATATATCATGACCCATAATACAACGTGTTGTCTCAGAATTAATCCGACGTATTGTTGTACATGTGTCTCGACGGTATGTAAAGTGCAGAAATTAAATAACAATAAATAAAATTGCGAGAATGTAAATTGCGATAAATTAAATGTTAATTAGTTAGCTGGGAACAGTTAGCCGGAACAGTTAGCGTGTAATCCTAACCAAATTTCAATTAGTAAATTCATCTGTTTCTATCAAAATTTTATTTTGTCCATTATTTTCTTCTTTATGCCACTTGTTGGATTCTGATAGATCAAAATTCAAATATGAAATTTGAATAGAAATGATTGTTCTGTGGTGAACGGATACGTATATTGGTAGTCATATATGGGATAATAGATGACCGTTGAATCAGATTCGAAGAATGTACAGTGTAACTTATTAATGTGAAATCTAAATATTCCTCTGGTATTACCCACCCGTTAAAATATTTTTCACCATTAACAGTTTGTACAAAAGAATTTTTAATTACAATCTTTATGAAAATATACTTGCATATATATTTTCTTCAAATGTAATCATAGATTTAATGAGTCAATAAAATATTAAACTCATCAGGTTTATTGTTAATACTAGATTACATAATCTCTAAAGCATTAGAGATTACTTAGTCGCCATATTGAACGGAGGTAATGAGGTAGAATGGTACGTAAATCGAAGTTAATCGATGTAGAACGATATGTAGAATGAAAATAAAGTGGATAGAGCGATACATAGAACGGTGATTATACTCGAGGTGTAATTTGTGACGTTGAGATTTACGACGTGGTTGTGGTTTGAGGGTGATAAGGATACCATTGACGTTGATGATGGTGATGCTGTTGATGGTGCTGGTACTGAAGATTGCGATGTTGATGTTACTGGAGGTACTGGTTATGCTGCCGGTGCTGCCGCTGGTGTTGGTAACCTTCACACCAGATTCTCTAAAACCATTACTCGAGCACGTAGTTCGTTATCTTCTTATATTATGTCGGGATGATTGACGATTGAAACGAGCGGGTGAATAAGATTTGAAATATGGGATAGTATATAATTGTGACGAGATACTCGAAAAAGAAAAGAGAAAATGGTTTCTCGAACAGGTTCGGCGGTAAGTGTTTTAGGTTCATCGCCAAGAGGCAATTTGGTGGATGGAGAAGATCTTTGATGTGAAATAATTTTCGAATAGAGGATGATATTCTAACTTCATAGAATATATATAATACTAAAGATTATGTAGACCACGGAGCAATTTACGGCATTTGTCAGGCAAGTCTACAGATGCGATAAAATATGAATTATCAGATACGCTAAGATATGAATTTTGTCTATACACTATCGATGCAGTAAATGCAGTAAGACGTGTCTAGACTTATGAATGATAAGCAGGCAATTCCCTAAGGATAAGAAGCAGATAATTTCCGACTAGAAATGATAAGCAAAACTTTTGACATACAGACACGGTCAAAGTCCAGACTCATTAATGTATTCTAACAACTACTAGTCAGACACACTAATGCAAGATCTGGTTCACTAAGACCACCGCTCTGATACCACCTGTGATGACCCGTCCTTATCCCTCTGGACGAAATCATCAACATTTGGTTCCATTGCGATGATCGACTCCAAGTATTGTCCTTAATATAAGCTAGTGCACAGCGGAAGACTTAATTTGTACCTGAGAATAACATGCTTTAAAACGTCAACATAAAGTTGGTGAGATATATAGGTTTGATGCTAGCAGCATAATAACTATGGACCACAAGATTTCATGTTTATATATAATACACTCCTCGTCTATGAAAAGTCGTTGAGCACTTGGTAACCATACTTAATATTTAAATCACAGCAGCATATTCTTAAATAAACCCTACACCGTACCAAGTGTAGTAACGAAACGAAGTACTGTGCAACCGTTTAAAACTGGTCGTCCAGCCCGGTTGGGGTTGTCAGGCCCGATAGATCTATCAACAGGATTCGCGTTTACGCTCCTCACGTAAATATTAGCTACCAAGTATAAAGAAATATGCCATGGTACAACTCAACGTAGATTTTATTTTTGATCACTTGTGTCCATAACGTAAATCATTTATAAAAACAGCGCATGTATTCTCAGCTCAAAAATATTTAGAGTTTAAAAGGGACTATATACTCACCATACTGTATTTTGTAGTAAAAATACATATAACATCATTGATCAAGTATAGGGTTGGCCTCGGATTCACGAACCTATATCATTTGTATATATATTAACACATTGTAATCGAATAGATTTATTTATTATAATTGTTATCTTAGTACATTATATGTTTCATAATAATTTAAATATATCTATTTTACGTATCCTAAATAAATAATTTATAGATTATTGTTTTTATTAAATATATGTTTGTATAACTAGTTTTATTGTAATAATAATGATAATAATTTTGATAATAATAATAATAATATAGTTTTAATAATAGTAATAATGATTCTAGTAGTAAAAATGTTAAAAATAATAATTTTACTGTTAAAACTAATAATAAAAATAATGTTAATGCTAATAATAATACTAATGATACTTTTAATAATAATAATAAAAATAATAACAATAATAATAATAATAATAATAAATAATATTACTTAATGATATCATTTGGTAATAATAATAATGATAATAAAATTTCTAATACTTATAATTATAAATTTACTATTAGGATTAAAGTAATTAAAATGCTAACAATAACAATAATAATAATCATTATGGAAATTTTTGGTATTAAAACTACCTTAATAAAATCGGCCCAAAAAGAATATAGTCCCTCCCGGGACTCGAACCCATGACCACTCGCTTCCCGCTAACACTCACAACCGTTGGGCTGTCGCCCCTTTATCCGAAATTAAACTGAACCGATTTATATTTAACCCGTATTATTCCATACTCCTATATCTTCTTCTTCGTCTGAAATAGGCCGACCAGGGATAGTTTTTATCCACCACAATAACGAATTACTTGCTAAATTTTAGGATTTATAAACGACCTATAACTTCTGGTATCCATTTATTTTAATTAATAGATACCATAGAATCAGAAAAAAAAAATTAAAGAACCAGTCGTTGTAAAAATAAAAAAAAAAATAAAAATACTAACTCAAATCGTGATGTTGAATTTAAGACTATTTTGACTTACGATTATAACATAAAAGAGGTTATAAATCGTTCGTGGAAGCTTTATGAATCTCTAATTTAAGTAGAAACATAACAGATAAACTGAATTCGATCATAGAACAATGTTTGACCTTTTTATTTCAAAACTTTGATTTGAAAAATTCGCAGTCGATACTTAAAACTGATATTTGAAACTTGGCAGAGAGTTTAAATGAAAGTTTTCCAATGACTTCACATTTATAGATTTTTAAAATCGACTTGTATTTGGGATTTCGCAGAACCTGTTACACGTACAGGGACTCTCGGTTTCCTTTCTTTATCTAACTTGATTTAATTTAAAACAGGTAAGTAGATAATGATGAGGATTAGTATTGATTCTGTGAAATCTCCAGTACGTATTATATGTGGTTCGATTTATATAATTGAAAAGGAGTCGACTGTATTATCACGGGTCATACAGTTTGACAGATAAAATAATAGATCTGATAAAGGAACAAAATTACACGTGTTATCTATCTTTTATTTTAATTTTATTAACTAATAGTTATACCTATAATTATTAATAATAATAAAATAAATATTAATAAAATTAACAATAATAATAAATATTACTAATAAATATGAATGTAGTAATATAATAACTATAATTAAACTGGTAATTACATTTAATGTATTAACGTTATAATTTATTAATTATGTATTATTTAATAATTTTTAACATGTTACATGATATTATTTTAATTACAATATAATAATTTATTGTTAGTAACCTTATATAGACCCGTAATAACATTTATATATTTCTATACATATTTATATATATGTATATATATATATATATATATATATATATATATATATATATATATATATATATATATTTAACAGTAACTTAATTATCCTAATTATTACCTTCCGGTTAATTAAGATATACATTATTAGATCATAAAATTATATATTCTTAAATTTATGTTTATATAATATACACATATTTATTTACAAATAATTGTTCGTGAATCGTCGGGAATGGTAAAAGGGCAATTAATTTCATGAATATAGTTTCAAGCTTTTTAAGACTCAACCTTACAAATTTTGCTTATCGTGTCGGAGACATATAAAGATTTAGGTTTAAATTTGGTCAGAAATTTCCGGGTCGTTACAGTAACACTACTTTTGTTGGTAAAAATAATAATACTAATAACTAATATACTAGTAACAATAACTAATGATAACAATTATATTAACAACAATAATAATAATAATAATAAAAATGATAATAATAATAATAATAATAATAATAATAATAATAATAATAATAATAATAATAATAATAATAATAATAATAATAATAATAATAATAATAATAATAATGAAAATAGACTACCTCACATAAAAAGAATTCCAAGAAGAAACAGCCTCCCTTGGACTCGAACCCGTGACCTCCCGTATACCCGCTCACTCCCTTAACCATCTCTTATGTTCTGATTTTCTGATATTAACTATATAGATATAAATATAAACCGAGTTTACTTGTTCTTCTTCTTCCCTTGAAATTTCCCGTCGACTCACCATCAGTTCAAACATCAAATAATTGTTCGTTTTAGTTTTAAAACTTAATTAATAATAATATGTGATTACGAATTTATTTTAACAGAAAAGAAAATTAAACTTTGTATTTAGAACAGCTGGAATAGGTTCGAAGAAAAATAAATAGATAATAAAACTCAAATTCAAACTCGATCATTTTGAATGTTATAGTCTATACATATAACACGAAAAAGTTTTCAAATGGTTAATATAAACTATCTGAATCGTAAATTTGAATTAAAACCTCAAAACAATTTCAAATTTCGCTATGAACAACCGTTTGACTTTTTTTGAAACAAATCTTTGACTCCGAAATTCGATCTCAATATGATAAATCAGCGATTGAAACTTTGCAAAAAATTTACATAGACTAATCCTAACAAAATAGGTATTTTTACTTTTTGAAATAAAATGGGAATTCGAGTTTTTAATTTAACTGAGCAAGAACAGAGGTATCGCCCAGTTTTATAAAAAAAATTCGATTTGCTTTATCTGTTTTAACACAATTTGCTTTAACAGAAGATTATATAGAAGCTAAGTGGTATTATTACTTCTTAATTGACTCTATTACGTTTGTTGTATAGCTTAAGTGGATCGACCAGAATTATTCCATCACGTACGATAAATAAAATAAAAAATAAAGGGTGAAAACAACCCTCAACTGAATTTGCTTTTGCATCTGACTTTGTAAACGAATCTGGTACTCTAGCAGACCAAAAACAAAAATTTTAAAAGGTTGAAAATGAAAAGAAACATATTCAATCTTTATTAGTGTATGTGTGTGTGTGTGTGTGTATATATATATATATATATATATATATATATATATATATATATATATATTTTATCAATAATAAATAAATATATTAATAATTTTGATAATAATATTAATACTAAATAATACTAATATCAAAATAATAAAAATACTAATACTAATAATAATAATAGCATTTATAATAATATTAATAATAATAATATCAAAATAATACCTAATAATAATAAGTAAAATGATAAGAGTAATAAAATGATGATAATAACAAATTTAAATACAAATGGAAATTTTTAGTAACAATAATACATAATTATGATAATAATAATAATTAAAATTATAGTTTCAATCATTCTCATAATCAGATTTATATTTAACATCTTTATTTTGATATTCACAAACCTCTTAATTATAATTATAACAATAATAATAATACTAGTATTGATATTAATAATAATAGTAATAATGAGAGTAATAGTAATATTACTATATCAATTATATTTTGCTTGCAATTTAATATATTAATATTACATGTTATTGATTGTGTAATATAACGTGACATATATTGAATATTTATTATTCATACATATAAATCTAATTCTAATAATAATTATATATTGAAATCATATATATTTATATTTACTTTAATTACAACTTATTTATTTTATATTTTATTTTACATATTAAATTCTAATGTTTCAATTACATTTTATTACTTCAATTTATATGTATATATACATATTTACTTACAAACAATTGTTCGTGAATCGTCAGAACTTGGTCGAGGTTAAATGAACGTATGAACATAATTTAAAATTCTTTAGGTTTAACTTAACAGACTTTGCTTATCATGTCGAATTCATATAAAGATTAAAATTTAAATTTGGTCGGAAATTTCCGGGTCATCACAGTACCTACCCGTTAAAAGAAATTTCGTCCCGAAATTTGATCGAGGTCGTCATGGCTAACTATAAAAATGTTTTCATGACAAATATAAGGTGATAATAGAGTTTTATCATCATTGAGTAATATGGATAAAACGATTCGATCGTGTGAAGCGTACGAGTGAAATTATCACAAAAGAGTGAAATGAATAAATATAGATTCATCATATCTTTTGACGTAGATAGGATTGATTTCCAAGTTCAAGAGATTTGGAAAAAAAATCTTCGTAATAAGATTTGATTCTTCGGTAATCAAGGAGATTAGGATCTGCTTTAAATGTGATCATCTGTTTTGATTGCTATGTCGGATATTTTACTATAAACCCACCCTCGTCGTTTACTTACAACTCACACCTTCTATTCTTTCTCCTCAATTCATATTTTAAAGCATTCGTTAATATGCTCCATCCCATCCTTGTCCTTGATATACTCTTAACTTTCATATCTGTCATTCTTCTTTTTCTTCTACCACCGGAGGATTTTATTTACTTCCACTATTATCTTGGGGTTATAGTGTTGTTAATTTTTCCGTGCCTTTACGTGGCAATACGTATTGATATGCACGGTTTGTAATTTCGGTGTTGTCATTGGGCTTTATATCCTTCCTTATATTTCGGAGCTCTTTGCCTTTTTATTCTCTTCTCGACTCTAAGTCAAGCGAATAATGGTCCAGAATATGTAGATATGAAATTCGGAATGAACATAACTAATGTTCTAAGAAGGAATTCGTAATGGCACGATCTTGATTTGTCAAATTGCCAGAATATCCCGAATGATATAACTATCAAGAAGATATGTTCTTAATATATTCGGAGATTAAGTAGAATGCAAGACTCGTGTAAATGGCACATGATGATGATACTGTGAATCATCACGTTTCATTAGAAACTCAGAATGAATTACTGTAATATAATCACATTGATCAAGTGTCATTATATTATACTAACCCATGCTTCAGTTCCCAACACTACTTCATTAACATTCATATTTTAAGCTCGAAAGTTTACAGAATATAGAAACTGATATGATGTAACATTGATAGCACGAAGAGATTAATGATTTCAGATAAGATTAGTTATGAAAATATATTCAGAAAAATATCGAAGATATTTATAATGAAAGATACGATAATATCTTTGAATATCTAAGATTAAAGGATGATGGAGACTTTTGTCCGCAAGGGTTTAGAGTAAGGAGCGAAATATTCGCTAAAGACTTCAGCAGGCATTGAATCTTTTGGATTCTTTGAAGTCAAACTTATTCTTTGTGATTTGTCCACGGTTTCCTTCATAGTTTAGCATAATCCGCCTTTCGGTACTAAATTTTTCTATTGCATGTTTTCAATATAATGATACACAGGAAGCACGAAGAGGTATATAATTTTGGACGAGAATATTTATGAAAATATCCTCAGAAATATCGAAGATATTGATGATGATATTTTGGAATTTCTAAGTTCGATGGTTGATGGAGAAAGATTTTTCGCAAGATTTTAACATGACTTCGGAGCAAGATATTCTCTAAAGATTTCAACGGATCCAGAATTATCTGGATTCTTTGAATATAGGGTATGGTCCTTGTATTTGTCCTTGGTCTCCTTCATGGTTAACTTTATCCGTTTTCCAGTTCCAACGTTTCTGAGCTTTTCCAACATATTATTCTTTATCATCAAACTTCTGACGACTAAGGTCGTTTACGGTTGCCTCCAGTTTCTGCTGCTTCATTCAGCTTTTTCAACATTCAGAGTATCGATTCGTAAACTGGGTGCCTTTTCAAAATTTCAGAATTGAAGATCGTAATTCTAGGAGATAATTGTTATATGTATACATATAACTATTGATGTAGAAATGCTACGAGATTCGAAATACTGATTGCTGATTCCCAGTAATTGGTATGGCAATTATTGTTACAGGGTATAGGTGAATACGAGATGTGGTTTCAATGAATATAATGATTTTTCGGAAAGTCCAAATTCATTGAAGTTGCTGGTAATTTTACTGCTAATGTGGTGAAATATAAACGGTTCTCCGGTAACGATGACGACAGGCAAACTTATATATCGAGGTTATAATAAGGCTAATTCGAATGGAAGTTGAAGTTGATTTGTTGAAGCTGTGATAAAATTGGCTAATTTGAAAAAGAGTTGCAATGTTATTTCGGTAATAACAATGCCAAAGGAGCTAACACAGACACGTGTTAAACTTTTACTTAGGGTTCAGGAGTTTTCAGGTACATAACTATATGCGTCAATCTTTTCTTCCATAGATGAAGTGCGGTTGGTTCATCTTCTCAGTTGTTTCTTAATTGAGAGGTTTCAAGAATGATGAAAGATTTGAACGCAGATTGTAATCGTCGAGATACAAATGAAGTTTAAGATGAATTCAAGTGGCAACTTGAAGAATTTTTTAGTTTCATATGTTATAATCAATATTTTAATTCATTTTAATTGTCCAATGTTATTAGTCTACAGTCGATAGTCCACAGTTGACAGTCCAATAATTCATATATAGTTTAATATATAATATTCGAATTAATTAATACATGTCGTGACCCGTATACGTCTCAAACTCGATCACAACTCAAACTATATATATTATTGTAGAATCAACCTCAACCCTGTATAGAGAACTCGTTCATTACCGCATATAGAGTGTCTATGGTTATTCTAAATAATATATATAAATGCGTCGATATGATATGTCAAAACCTTGTATACATGTCCCGATATTTAATGTGCGTAAAATAAATAACAGAAATTAAATAACGATAAATAAAGTGCGTAAAGTAAATAACAGAAATTAAATGACGATAAATAAAATTGCGAGAATTAAATTGCGATAAAATAAATTGCGATAAATAAAATGTAATCAGTTAGCTAGGAACAGTTAGCTAGGATTTTGTTAGCGTGGATTCTTAACAAAATTTCTCATAGTTAATTTGTTTGTTTCTAACAAATTTTATTTTGTCCAATGTTTTCTTCATTATGCCACTTGTCGGATTTTGATAGGTCAAAATCCAAATATGAAATTGAATGAAAATGGTTATTCTGTGATGAACGGATTCGTATAGCTGTGGTTGCAAGTAGAATAGTAAATGACTGTTGAATCAGATTCGAAGAATGTACAGTGTAACTTATTAATGCAAAATCTAAATATTCCTCGGATATTACCTACCCGTTAAAATATTTTCACCATTAACATTTTGTACAATAAAATTTTTAATTAAAATCTTTATGAAAACATATATACATATTTATTTTCTTCAGACATAATTATGGATTTAATGAGTCAATGTGATATTAAACTTATCAGATTTACGGCTAGAACTAGAGTACATAATCTCTAAAATATTAGAGATTACATAATCACCATGAAGGATGAAGATAGTTTATGTAGAACGATTCTAAAATGATTCGTAGAACGATGATTATGCTTGAGGTATAGATTGCGAGGTTGAGACGTGTGATGATGTTGTTGTTGTTGGTACTCCTTGGTATCCATGGTACGTATGACGTTGATGTTCGAGGTATAGATTAAGATGTTGAGGTGTGGGATGCGGATGTTGATGTTGGTGGTGGTGATGGTACTGTTGACATTGGTGGTGGTACTGGTTATGCTGCTGGTGCTGCTGCTGGTGTTTGTAACCTTCGCACCATATTCTCTAAAGCCACTACCCGAGCGCGAAGCTCGTTGACTTCTTCTATTACACTGGGGTGATTTTCGGTTCGGACTAGCGGATAAATATAATCTAGAATTTGGTATAGTATATAATTGTGGCGAGATACTCTGGAAATGAGAGAAAAGATGGTGTTTCGAACAGGTTCATCGGTAAGTGCTTCAGGTTCTTCGCCAATAGGGCAATGTGGCGGATGGAAAGGATCACCTTCTTCTTGTCTCCAATGATTGAGGAGGCTACGAACCCATCCCCAATTCATCCAGAATAGATGATGACTGATTGTTTGATCCATTCCGGTCACATTGCTTTCGGAGCTTGAGTGGGATTCCATTTCGGAATCCGAGTGACTTGAACTAATGACGAATTCCATTTCGTACGATTGAATAAAGAATTTTTAGATATGAAATGATTTTCTGGCTAACGGATGGTATTCTTAATTACATAGAATATCCATATATATAGAACAAAAGGTTTCGTAGATTACGGAGGAATTTACGGGATACGCCAGGTAAGGTTTACAGTAACAGATACGCTAAGATATGAATCTTGTCTATACACTATTCATGCAATCAATGCAGCAAGACGTGTCTAGACTAAGAATGATAAGCAGATAATTTTCGACACAAAATGATAAGCAAAACTTTTTGACATGCAGACCAGGTCGAAGTCCAGACTCACTAATGCATCCTAACGACTACTAGTTAGACATACTAATGGAAGACCTGGTTCACTACGACCACCACTCTGATACCAACTGTGAAGACCCTTCCTAATCCATCCGGACGAAGTCCATATCGATTATAAACAATTCACAACAGTTGATTACATCGCAAGGTACTTGACCTCTATATGATACATTTTACAAACATTACATTCGATTTTGAAAAGACAATCTTTCATTACATCGAAAGTTGACAGGCATGCATACCAATTCATAATATATCCAACTATAATTGACTTGATAATAATCTTAATGAACTCGACGACTCGAATGCAACGTCTTTTGAAATATGCCATGAATGACTCCAAGTTATATCTATAAAATGAGCAAATGCACAACGGAAGATTTCTTTCGTACCTGAGAATAAACATGCTTTAAAGTGTCAACCAAAAGGTTGGTGAGTTCATTAGTTTAACATAAATAACCATTATCATCATTTTAATAGACCACAAGATTTTCATATTCAGTTCTCATAAATATACGTCCGATGCATAGAGACAAAATATCATTCATATGGATTGAACACCTGGTAATCGACATTCACAATATGCATATAAGAATATCCCCTTCATTCCGGGATCCTCCTTCAGACATGATATAAATTTCGAAGTACTAAAGCATCCGGTACTTTGGATGGGGCTTGTTGGGCCCGATAGATCTATCTTTAGAGTTCGCGTCAATTAGGGTGTATGTTCCCTAATTCTTAGATTACCAGACTTAATAAAAATGGGCATATTCGATTTCGATCATTCAACCATATAATGTAGTTTTGATTACTTGTGTCTATTTCGTAAAAGCATTTATAAAAGCAGCGCATGTATTCTCAGCCCAAAAATATAAAGGGTAAAAAGGCAAATGAAAACTCACGCATATAAATATTGTAAAACAGTTAATAAAGCATTTGCATGTATTCACAGTTCAAAATATATTTCAAAAGCATTTAATAAAGCAGTTGTAAAAGTAGCGCATGTATTCTCAGTCCCAAAAATGTAAAGAGTAAAAGGGAATCAAATGAACTCACCTAATGTATTTTGTAGTAAAAATACATATGACTATATTGTATAACTGAACAATGCAGGGTTGGCCTCGGATTCACGAACCTATATCATTTGTATATTTATTAATATTCATAGTTGTAATTAATCACACATATATATATATATATATATATATATATATATATATATATATATATATATATATATATATATATATATATATATATATATATATATATATAAATGTATTAGTTATATCATTTTTAGGTTAATAATATATATATGTTTTATATGTTCATTTTGTATATAAAGTATTAAATTTTGTTATGTTATGTGTGTAAAATATATATATATTTATGTATGTACTTCATTTGTTTATCGAAACAGTAGTTCTAATTATACTAATTTAATGTTATTAAAAATAATGATAATAACATTAATAATACTCTTATGTTAATAAAAATTCCACTTTTGGTAACAACAATGATATTAATAATAATACTTGTAAAAATTAATTTTACTGTAAATGATGGTTATGATAATGATTTTTGTAACTACCTAATAATATTGATAACAATAAAAATAATAGTTTTAGTGATATCTAAATAATAATTTTAGCAAAAATGTTGGTAATGATAGTAGTAATTTTAATAATAACAATACTAATAATTGGGATCATATTAACAATGTTGGTAGTACTTATTATTATACCTATGTTAATAATAATAATAATAATAATTCTTATATTTATATAATGATACTAATACTAATATTAAGGAAATTAGTGATAACTTATATTATTTTCATAATAATAATAATAATCCTTAATGATAACAATAACAACACTTATACTAATAATAATAGAAATCTTATTAATGATAATATTAATAATTATACTAATTAAGATTAATACTTATAATGATAATAATTTTAGTAATAATAATACTAATAATAATAGTAATAATCCTACTTATAATTATAATTTTTGATAATAAAACTGAAAGAGTAACTACTACTTTTGTTGGTAAAAATAATAATACTAATAACTAATATACTAGTGACAATAACTAATGATAACAATTATATTAACAACAATAATAATAATAATAATAAAAATGATAATAATAATAATAATAATAATAATAATAATAATAATAATAATAATAATAATAATAATAATAATAATAATAATAATAATGAAAATAGACTACCTCACATAAAAAGAATTCCAAGAAGAAACAGCCTCCCATGGACTCGAACCCGTGACCTCCCGTATACCCGCTCACTCCCTTAACCATTTCTTCTGTTCTGATTTTCTGATATTAACTATATGGATATAAATATAAACCGAGTTTACCTGTTCTTCTTCTTCCCTTGAAATTTCCCGTCGACTCACCATCAGTTCAAACATCAAATAATTGTTCGTTTTAGTTTTAAAACTTAATTAATAATAATCTGTGATTACGAATATATTTTAACAGAAAAGAAAATTAAACTTTGTATTTAGAACAGCTGGAATGGGTTCGAAGAAAAAAAAAATAAATAATAAAACTCAAATTCAAATTCGATCATTTTGAATGTTATAGTCTATACATATAACACGAAAAAGTTTTCAAATGGTTAATATAAACTATCTGAATCATAAATTTGAATTAAAACCTCAAAACAATTTCAAATTTCGCTATGAACAGCCGTTTGACTTTTTTTGAAACAAATCTTTGACTCCGAAATTCGATCTCAATATGATAAATCAGCGATTGAAACTTTGCAGAAAATTTACATAGACTAATCCTAACAAAATCATATTTTTACTTTTTGAAATAAAATGGGAATTCGAGTTTTTAATTTAACTGAGCAAGAACAGAGGTATCGCCCAGTTTTATAAAAAAAATTCGATTTGCTTTATCTGTTTTAACACAATTTGCTTTAACAGAAGATTATATAGAAGCTAAGTGGTATTATTACTTCTTAATTGACTCTATTACGTTTGTTGTATAGCTTAAGTGGATCGACCAGAATTATTCCATCACGTACGATAAATAAAATAAAAAATAAAGGGTGAAAACAACCCTCAACTGAATTTGCTTTTGCATCTGACTTTGTAAACGAATCTGGTACTCTAGCAGACCAAAAACAAAAATTTTAAAAGGTTGAAAATGAAAGGAAACAGATTCAATCTTTATTAGTGTATGTATGTATGTATATATATATATATATATATATATATATATATATATATATATATATATATATATATATATATATATATATATATATATATATATATATATATATATATATATATATATATTTATCAATAATAAATAAATATATTAATAATTTTGATAATAATATTAATACTAAATAATACTAATATCAAAATAATAAAAATACTAATACTAATAATAATAATAGTATTTATAATAATATTAATAATAATAATATCCAAATAATACCTAATAATAATAAGTAAAATGATAAGAGTAATAAAATGATGATAATAACAAATTTAAATACAAATGGAAATTTTTAGTAACAATAATACATAATTATGATAATAATAATAATTAAAATTATAGTTTCAATCATTCTCATAATCAGATTTATATTTAACATCTTTATTTTGATATTCACAAACCTCTTAATTATAATTATAACAATAATAATAATACTAATATTGATATTAATAATAATAGTAATAATGAGAGTAATAGTAATATTACTATATCAATTATATTTTGCTTGCAATTTAATATATTAATATTACATGTTATTGATTGTGTAATATAACGTGACATATATTGAATATTTATTATTCATACATATAAATCTAATTCTAATAATAATTATATATTGAAATCATATATATTTATATTTACTTTAATTACAACTTATTTATTTTATATTTTATTTTACATATTAAATTCTAATGTTTCAATTACATTTTATTACTTCAATTTATATGTATATATACATATTTACTTACAAACAATTGTTCGTGAATCGTCGGAACTTGGTCGAGGTTAAATGAACGTATGAACATAATTTAAAATTCTTGAGGTTTAACTTAACAGACTTTGCTTATCATGTCGAATTCATATAAAGATTAAAATTTAAATTTGGTCGGAAATTTCCGGGTCATCACAGTACCTACCCGTTAAAAGAAATTTCGTCCCGAAATTTGATCGAGGTCGTCATGGCTAACTATAAAAATGTTTTCATGACGAATATAAGGTGATAATAGAGTTTTATCATCATTGAGTAATATGGATAAAACGATTCGATCGTGTGAAGCGTACGAGTGAAATTATGACAAAAGAGTGAAATGAATAAATATAGATTCGTCATATCTTTTGACGTAGATAGGATTGATTTCCAAGTTCAAGAGATTTGGAAAAAAAATCTTCGTAATAAGATTTGATTCTTCGGTAATCAAGGAGATTAGGATCTGCTTTAAATGTGATCATCTGTTTTGATTGCTATGTCGGATATTTTACTATAAACCCACCCTCGTCGTTTCCTTACAACTCACACCTTCTATTCTTTCTCCTCAATTCATATTTTAAAGCATTCATTAATATGCTCCATCCCATCCTTGTCCTTGATATACTCTTAACTTTCATATCTGTCATTCTTCTTTTTCTTCTACCACCGGAGGATTTTATTTACTTCCACTATTATCTTGGGGTTATAGTGTTGTTAATTTTCTCGTGCCTTTACGTGGCAATACGTATTGATATGCACGGTTTGTAATTTCGGTGTTGTCATTGGGCTTTATATCCTTCCTTATATTTCGGAGCTCTTTGCCTTTTTATTCTCTTCTCGACTCTAAGTCAAGCGAATAATGGTCCAGAATTTGTAGATATGAAATTCAGAATGAACATAACTAATGTTCTAAGAAGGAATTCGTAATGGCACGATCTTGATTTGTCAAATTACCAGAATATCCCGAATGATATAACTATCAAGAAGATATGTTCTTAATATATTCGGAGATTAAGTAGAATGCAAGAGTCGTGTAAATGGCACATGATGATGATACTGTGAATCATCACGTTTCATTATAAACTCAGCATGAATTACTGTAATATAATCACGTTGATCAAGTGTCATTATATTATACTAACCCATGCTTCAGTTCCCAACACTACTTCATTAACATTCATATTTTAAGCTCGAAAGTTTACAGAATATAGAAACTAACAGTTTCTATATGATGTAACACTGATAGCACGAAGAGATTAATGATTTCAGATAAGATTAGTTATGAAAATATATTCAGAAAAATATCGAAGATATTTATAATGAAAGATACGATAATATCTTTGAATAACTAAGATTAAAGGATGATGGAGACTTTCGTCCGCAAGGGTTTAGAGTAAGGAGCAAGATATTCGCTAAAGACTTCAGCAGGCATTGAATCTTTTGGATTCTTTGAAGTCAAACTTATTCTTTGTGATTTGTCCACGGTTTCCTTCATAGTTTCGCATAATCCGCCTTTCGGTACTAAATTTTTCTATTGAATGTTTTCAATATAATGATACACAGGAAGCACGAAGAGGTATATAATTTTGGACGAGAATATTTATGAAAATATCCTCAGAAATATCGAAGATATTGATGATGATATTTTGGAATTTCTAAGTTCGATGGTTGATGGAGAAAGATTTTCCGCAAGATTTTAACATGACTTCGGAGCAAGATATTCTCTAAAGATTTCAACGGATCCAGAATTATCTGGATTCTTTGAATATAGGGTATGGTCCTTGTATTTGTCCTTGGTCTCCTTCATGGTTAACTTTATCCGTTTTCCAGTTCCAACGTTTCTGAGCTTTTCCAACATATTATTCTTTATCATCAAACTTCTGACGACTAAGGTCGTTTACGGTTGCCTCCAGTTTCTGCTGCTTCATTCAGCTTTTTCAACATTCAGAGTATCGATTCGTAAACTGGGTGCCTTTTCAAAATTTCAGAATTGAAGATCGTAATTCTAGGAGATAATTGTTATATGTATACATATAACTATTGATGTAGAAATGCTACGAGATTCGAAATACTGATTGCTGATTCCCGGTAATTGGTATGGCAATTATTGTTACAGGGTATAGATGAATACAATATGTGGTTTCAATGAATATAATGATTTTTCGGAAAGTCCAAATTCATTGAAGTTGCTGGTAATTTTACTGCTAATGTGGTGAAATATAAACGGTTCTCCGGTAGCGATGACGACAGGCAAACTTATATATCGAGGTTATAATAAGGCTAATTCGAATGGAAGTTGAAGTTGATTTGTTGAAGCTGTGATAAAATTGGCTAATTTGAAAAAGAGTTGCAATGTTATTTCGGTAATAACAATGCCAAAGGAGCTAACACAAACACGTGTTAAACTTTTACTTAAGGTCCAGGAGTTTTTAGGTACATAACTATATGCGTCAATCTTTTCTTCCATAGATGAAGTGCGGTTGGTTCATCTTCTCAGTTGTTTCTTAATTGAGAGGTTTCAAGAATCATGAAAGATTTGAACGCAGATTGTAATAGTCGAGATACAAATGAAGTTTAAGATGAATTCAAGTGGCAACTTGAAGAATTGTTTAGTTTCATATGTTATAATCAATATTTTAATTCATTTTAATTGTCCAATGTTATTAGTCCACAGTCGATAGTCCACAGTTGACAGTCCAATAATTCATATATAGTTTAATATATAATATTCGAATTAATTACTACATGTCGTGTATGTGTGTATATATATATAATTCATATATAGTTTAATTAGTGTATGTGTGTGTGTGTGTGTGTATATATATATATATATATATATATATATATATATATATATATATATATATATATTTTATCAATAATAAATAAATATATTAATAATTTTGATAATAATATTAATACTAAATAATACTAATATCAAAATAATAAAAATACTAATACTAATAATAATAATAGCATTTATAATAATATTAATAATAATAATATCAAAATAATTCCTAGTAATAATAAGTAAAATGATAAGAGTAATAAAATGATGATAATAACAAATTTAAATACAAATGGAAATTTTTAGTAACAATAATACATAATTATGATAGTAATAATAATTAAAATTATAGTTTCAATCATTCTCATAATCAGATTTATATTTAACATCTTTATTTTGATATTCACAAACCTCTTAATTATAATTATAACAATAATAATAATACTAATATTGATATTAATAATAATAGTAATAATGAGAGTAATAGTAATATTACTATATCAATTATATTTTGCTTGCAATTTAATATATTAATATTACATGTTATTGATTGTGTAATATAACATGACATATATTGAATATTTATTATTCATACATATAAATCTAATTCTAATAATAATTATATATTGAAATCATATATATTTATATTTACTTTAATTACAACTTATTTATTTTATATTTTATTTTACATATTAAATTCTAATGTTTCAATTACATTTTATTACTTCAATTTATATGTATATATACATATTTACTTACAAACAATTGTTCGTGAATCGTCGGAACTTGGTCGAGGTTAAATGAACGTATGAACATAATTTAAAATTCTTGAGGTTTAACTTAACAGACTTTGCTTATCATGTCGAATTCATATAAAGATTAAAATTTAAATTTGGTCGAAAATTTTCGGGTCATCACAGTGTGGAGGACCACATTTAACAAAAGATTGTTTCAGTATTGAACTAACAATGGAACAAAGAGAGAATGTTTCATACATAAACCAAAGGCCTGGAAATAATTATCAGAACGATTATCAACCGCCAAGACCAATCTACAATCAAAATTAGAATTATAACCGAAATGTTCCATACAACAACCAACAAGGTCCTAGCAATCAACAAGTATCCAACAATACTTACAATCAGCAAAGACCTATTTTTCAAAATAAACCACCACAAACTGATGATAAAAAGCCAAATTTTGAAGATATGATGTCGAAGCTAGTTGAATCTCAAACACAATTTTTCAAATCTCAGAAACAAATCAATGAACAAAATGCTCAAGCATTTAGAAATCAACAAGCTTCTATTCAAAATCTGGAACAAGAAGTAAGTAACCTAGCAAGATTGATAGGTGAAAGAAAACCGAGAAGTCTACCTAGTGATACTAATGCTAACCCCCGGAATGAAACAGCTAAAGCCATTACCACAAGAAGTGGTATTACACTTAAACCACCTGAAATACCTGTAATTTCTGATGAAGCTATTCCTACTTCACAAGAACCACAACCTGATCAAAATAAGGAAACAGAACCGGTAGTTGAAAAGGTTAATGAAGATAACACAGTTAAGGCTAAACCTTATGTTAAACCATACCAACCACCACTTCATTACCCGAGTAAAATGAGAAAAGAGAGACTTGAAGCCAAGCAATCCAAATTCTTGGATATGTTTAAACAGATAAATGTCAATCTTCCTTTCATTGATGTGATTTCAGGAATGCCTAGATATGCTAAATTTTTGAAAGATCTAATTACAAATAGAAAGAAAATGGAAGAACTCTCGGCTGTTACTATGAATGCTAATTGTTCTGCAGTGCTGTTGAATAAGATACCAGAAAAATTATCAGATCCAGGAAGTTTCACAATTCCATGTTTTCTGGGTAGTCTTAGTTCAATAAAAGCATTGGCAGACTTAGGTGCTAGTATAAATTTAATGCCATATTCATTATACGCTAAACTAGACCTTGGAGAATTGAAACCAACACGAATAAGCATACAACTAGCCGATCGATCAGTAAAATATCCTAGAGGGATAATGGAGAACATGCTAGTTAAAGTTGGTACTTTAGTATTTCCAGTAGATTTTGTTATTCTAGACATGGAAGAAGATTCTCGAGTTCCTCTCATATTAGGAAGACCATTCTAAAACACGGCCAAAGCAATAATAGACGTGTTTGGTAAGAAACTGACCCTAAGTATAGAGGACGAGAGTGTTACCTTTTCTGTTGATAGAGCAATGCAACAACCGCAATCTGCAGATGATACATGTTATTATATTCAAACTATAGATTCACATGCAGAATTGTTAGAAGAATTTCCAGAATTACAAGGAACAGGAGAATGTTCTTTAGGAGAAGGAACTGAACCAATTGATGAAACTGAAATGTTAGCTACACTTATGGCTAATGGATATGAACCAACAACAGAAGAAATTCAAATGCTAAAAGAGGAAGACAGATATCTATATAAATCATCGATAGAAGAACCACCGACATTAGAGTTAAAGCCACTTCCAAACCATTTGGAATATGCTTATTTACATGGTGAATCTGAATTACCTGTAATAATATCGTCTTCTCTTACTGAAAATAAAAAATCTCAACTCATTTCTGTGCTAAAAGCTCATAAATCAGCTATTGCATGGAAGATTCATGATATTAAAGGAATAAGTCCTTCGTATTGCACACATAAAATCCTTATGGAAGAAGGTCATAAAACGTATGTGCAACGCCAACAAAGACTAAATCCTAATATACAAGATGTTGTTAAGAAAGAAATTATTAAACTAATAGATGCAGGTTTAATTTATCCAATTTCTGATAGTCCATGGGTAAGCCCAGTTCAATGCGTACCTAAGAAGGGTGGCATGACTGTCATCACAAATGAGAAAAATGAGCTTATTCCTACTAGGACTGTAACAGGATGGCGTGTTTGTATTGATTATAGAAAATTAAATGTCGCCACCAGAAAAGATCACTTTCCCTTACCTTTCATTGATCAAATGTTGGAAAGATTAGCCGAAAATAGTTACTATTGTTTTCTTGATGGTTTTTTCGGATATTTTCAAATTCCAATAACACCCGAGGACCAAGAAAAAACCACATTCACGTGCCCTTATGGTACTTTTGCTTACAAACGCATGCCATTTGGACTTTGCAACGCCCCTGCAACCTTTCAAAGGTGCATGATGGCGATTTTTCACGACATGATAGAAGAATGCATGGAAGTTTTCATGGATGACTTTTCAGTCTTCGGGGATACTTTTGAAACATGTCTAGTTAATCTTGAACGAATGCTTATTAGATGCGAACAATCAAATCTAGTACTTAATTGGGAGAAATGCCATTTCATGGTTAAAGAAGGTATCGTTCTTGGTCATAAAATTTCAAAGGAAGGAATTGAAGTGGATAGAGCTAAAGTAGATGTAATTGCTAAACTTCCACATCCCACCAATGTTAGAGGAGTTAGGAGTTTTCTAGGGCATGCCGGTTTTTACCGACGTTTCATAAAAGATTTTTCTAAAATTGCCACTCCTATAAATAAACTCATAGAAAAAGATGCTCCATTCATCTTTTCGGATGAATGCATCAAATCTTTTAATATTCTTAAAGAGAAACTCACTAATGCGCCGATCATGATAACTCCAAATTGGAATCTACCGTTTGAACTTATGTGCGATGCAAGTGATTTTGCAATGGGAGCCGTTTTAGGACAAAGGATTGAAAAACGATTTTAACCTATTTATTATGCTAGTAAGACATTACAAGGAGCACAAACGAATTATACAACTACTGAAAAAGAAATCCTTGCTATTGTCTTTGCTTTTGACAAATTTCGTTCATATCTCATTCTAGCTAAAACGGTGGTCTATACTGACCATTCTGCTCTTAGATACCTATTTTCAAAACAAGATGAAAAACCAAGATTAATCTGTTGGATCTTACTCTTACAAGAGTTCGATATTGAAATCCGAGACAAAAAGGGAGCAGAAAATCTCGCCGCTGATCATCTTTCTCGTATTGAAAATCCTGAATTAGAAGTTCTAAATGAATCGGTCATACAAGACAACTTTCTTGATGAATATCTATTAAAGATAGATTGTAATGAAATTCCATAGTTTGCAGACTATGCAAACTACTTAGTATGTGGATTCCTTGAAAAAGGATTATCGTACAAAAAACGAAAGAAATTCTTTAGTGATATAAAACACTATTTCTGGAAAGATCCACATTTGTTTAAAAGTTGTCCCGATGGAATAATACGCCGATGTGTATTCGGAGATGAAGCTAGTCAAATCTTAAACCATTGTCACACAGGACCAACAGGAGGACATTATGGGCCTCAACTAACAGCAAAAAAATTTACGATGCTGGATTGTATTGGCCTACAATTTTCAAAGACGCACACCTTCTTTGCAAATCCTGTGATGCTTGTCAAAGGGCCGAAAAAATAAGTCAACATGATGAAATGCCACAAAATGTCATTCAAGTATGTGAAGTATTTGACGTTTGGGGTATTGACTTTATGGGTCCATTTCCAAAATCTCATAATAATCTCTACATTCTCGTTGCCATTGATTATGTATCTAAATGGGCGGAAGCACAAGCTCTCCCGACTAACGATGCATGAGTTGTAGTCAACTTTTTAAAACGTCTTTTTGCTAGGTTTGGAACACCGAAAGCTTTAATAAGTGATCGGGGGTACTCATTTCTGTAATAATCAACTTGATAAAGTTCTCAAAAGATATGGAGTAACTCATAAAATCTCAACCGCTTATCATCCACAAACAAGTGGACAAGTTGAAAATACCAACCGAGCTTTAAAACGTATTCTAGAGAAAACCGTAGGATCAAATCCGAAGGAATGGTCCATGAAATTAGAGGATGCACTCTGGGCTTTTAGAACAGCCTACAAAACTCCAATTGGAACCACACCTTTTAAACTCGTTTACGGAAAAGCATGTCATCTTCCAGTAGAAATTGAACACAAAGCATTTTGGGTTTTGAAGACATGTAATCTTGATTTACATGAAGCCGGACGTCTACGGTTAAGTCAATTAAATGAATTAGAAGAATTAAGACATGAAGCATACGAAAATTCGTTAATCTATAAAGAAAGAACGAAGAAATGGCATGATAAAAGAATCAAAAGTTTAAAAGAATTTAAAGAAGGAGACAGAGTTCTTCTTTTCAATTCACGATTCAAGCTATTTCCTGGAAAATTAAAATCAAGATGGTCTGGACCATTTATAGTCAAAAGAGTTTTCCCATACGGAACAATAGAGTTAATAAATTCAAATGGGATTGAATTTAAAGTTAATGGTCACAGAGTTAAACATTACATACATGGTCCGATGGAAGTTGACAATGAAGTCAATCATAATTTCACCACCCAAGAAAACCCTCAAAATGAAAACATAAATATGTTATCAACAACATATGAAAAATCAAAATTGGAAAATAGGGAGGATTCAAATTGGAGTGATGAAGAAGAATTCTTATATAAACCTCCCATTCCAAGAAACGAAGAAAAATGTGAACAAGAAGTTCAAATAGAAGTGAGAGAACCAAGAAAAGAACATCCGAAAAAGGTTTACAAACCAACTCGACTTACTAAAGTAGGAGACCCGGGCGAATTTATCATTTCTTGCTTGCTTAATGATGGTGCTGTATATAATGGACTCGCAGATTTAGGAGCAAGTGCAAATATTATGCCTCTTTTCTTATACAAAAGATTAGGTATGGGTAAATTAAAACCAACTAAAATAGGAGTTCAATCATTTGACCTAACCATTAAACACCCGGTTGGAATAGAAAATAATTTACTTGTTAATGTGGGAAGTTTGACCTTTGTTGCAAACTTCATAGTGATTAATATGGAGGAAAACCTTGATATTCTTCTAATTTTAGGTCGCCCATTTTTAGCAACCACCGAGGCATTCATTGATGTAAGAGAAGGAAGAATGACACTTAGGGATGGTGATAAATCGATCACCTTTGTGAACCGAAAGTTTGGATCTCCACCAACCAAAACTGTTAAACCAATAAAAACGCATAAGTATGGGGAAGATGAAGAAACACTTAATGATGATCCGATCACAAAGAACCCCGTTGATGATAAGAAATTAGATGAACCCGTTTTTAACAGTTCAACGAAGAAACTTTATAAACGTATTCACGATGCTAAGATTAAGGGAAACCTTAAGTTATGTAACCGATTAGTATCCAATTTATCGCCAAAAGAAAAGGCGACGTTAGTTGAATTTGTGAAAGCTACGGAGGAAATCAACAAATGGATTGAAGAAAAAGTCAAAGATATACAAGTTGTTGATAGTCCAATTAAAAACAAAGTTAATCACAATTTCAACACCACATCCAACTAAGTGTGGGGAGGTTCGAATCTTTTTAGGGTAATATGTATTTCTGTTAGAGTTAAATATTCTGTTTTCGTGTAGTTCTCGAGAATGGAATCCGAATGGTCTTTCCCTAGCAGACCCTAAAGAACTAGTCTTCTCCCCCCATTCTGAATTTTTATTTTTTTTTAGGTTTTACGAGATGAAGACTTCCTGTGAATTAAACCATGGTCTAATGCTACACGCTTTGATCACTAAACATAATAATGACACCCTTCCAAGTGAATTGGTATCATTAATCAGAGGCAAATTGGACGGAGTAAGAAAAGAATCCAGGAACGAAAATAATAAGTTACAGTTTGGTAAAGAAAAATCAAAATCCGCAGCGAAAAGAAGAGCACGACACCTTGAAAGATGTCACAAATGCGGAAAATGGTCACACGAAGGAAAATGCTCGACGAATCAGACATATTCCAATACCGAATTTGTTACTTTATGCAGAGATAGACCGTTCATATGTTTCGAAGAAAAAATGTTGAATGCTCGAGGTTATGCCTATGTAGCTATGGAAAACCAATTAGTCCGAATATCTTATGAGTGGGCTAAAGCAGGTCACTGAGAATTCTTTCTCACAGGTAAGTTTGTACACTTTTTATTTTTATTTTATTGCTTTTAGCCTTTTGATAATAAATGCTAAATCGTTCGCTATAAAGTATTAAATTGATATTCAATAAAATTAGGTTTTGCGACCGAAATTATTAATATCATACAAAAATTTATTACATCACTGCGAAATTTACCGTTTATTCTTAAGGTATAAATATCTTTAATCAATCAACCCAAAATATTTCAGAAATTCGTCAGGAGTAAAACTAGGTAATATAGCCGAAATTACTTTACCGAAAAGAGGGGCGTATATTTTTGATAATATTTGATTGATTAAAGTGGGATAAAAGACCAAAAAGATTTTTAATTTTATTTTTACTTTGTTTATTAATACATTAATATTAAATTATTATTGTAAACTTTTAAAATCAATATATTTAAGTTTGTAAATATTTGAAAATTTTATGTTTTTAATATAAGTTTATATGTATAAAAACAAAAATATAATATAAGTTTGGTGTGAATTTTTAATAAAATAAATTTTTAATTTTATGCATTTTAATTTTAAGTTTGGTGGGAATTTAAAAGCAAAAATGTACTTTATTTTGCTAAGTTAAAAATTTGATTTTTAAAATTCGTCGTGAGTTGAAAACTAGGTCGTTAAACCGAAATTTCTCTACCCAAGGGAGGGACGAGAACTTTTATTATCATTATTTTTTTTTAATCTTACTGAATTAAAGTATGCCAAAAATATTTTTTAAAAAAAAACCCAAAAATCTTTGCTTTTAAAACGACGATTCAAAAAGACAAATTTTAAAATTTTGTCGAGGGACGGACTAGGACAACGATCCGAAACAACCTCGTCCTAAATAACAAGGAAAACAAAATTTTTAAATTATGTAATTTCTATTTTAAAAGATAAAGGTTTTATAAAAAAAAAAAAAAAAAGAGGCCCTTCGAGATCGCGGAGCCAGGAGGCTATCTTCCTTCGAGATCGAGGAGCAACCAAAACCCAGAAAGGATAAACTGGTCGACAGACCAGTTTCATACACACACACCACACATATTTCTGCGAAAATACCACAAAAAACACACACAAATCGCCATTTTGCACAGTTTTTTTTATCAAATTTGTTGCTAAAAATTAATGTAGAGATTCCTACCTAGATCCCTTTCAAGAAGAATGGTAATTTATACACCCCTAACACTCTTAAATTCGAATTTTTTTTGTTCTTGAGCTATTTTTTTAATTTAATTTTTGTTAATTTTTAGTGTAATTAGTGTTAAATTGTTGATATATTATGCATGTATAACCTAGATTGATGCTATTTAACATGATTTGAAGCCAAAAACTTCAAAATTTTTAGGAATCTAGGGTTTGTGTTCTTGAACAATTTGGGGCTTTTTGATATAAACAGGTTATGGCCGATTTTTGTCATGAATTATTGCTAAATTAAGTAGTGTAACATGTTTAGGTAGCTAAATGATCAAAACTTTGATCCTAAACATGATTTTTGAGAATTAAAGTGGACTTTTTAAGTCTAAAATTCATGAACTTGCTTAATTTGATATAAAAGCCATTTGAAACTTGTTTAATTGCTAGTAATGATTATTTTGACATGTTATTTGAGTAGAATGCTTATAAACTTGGTAAACATTTTCATATATGCTTATTTGAAAAAGTGTAGAATTGTTAAAAATATGAAAATGAGCATGAGTTTAATATGGATTAAACATGTCATGTTAGTTATTTTTAATTGTTATTTTGCTAATACCAATGCATTTTTGGATGCACAATTCCTTTTTGTTTAATGTGTTTAGCAGAATGAATGAGGTGAATCTTCATCCGCGCCACAAAATTTGAATACTTATAATGAAAGTGACGAGGATCAAGATCTCAATGAACAATACAAACAGAATCAACCGCATCCTTTAATTTCATTGTCGTGATCAGTTGAAGCAAATCTACACCCTAACTTACGATTTGACAGATTTTGGATAGACTATCCAAAATATCAGAGGAACTTGAGCATCCTTTATCCCAAAGATGTTGAAGTGTCCAGGGTGATAGATTGGGCACCATTAGAGACAGTAGGATTGGCCGAGCCAATAAGAGAATTACTTACACAAAGGTATGGTAATTCTACTTTCAATGATTGGATTAATCTATTCACTATACGTAGACCTGTGTATAAGGAATGGTGCATTGAGTTAGTAAGTACTATTGAACTAAATGATGAAGTAACTAGTTTAACGGATAGAAGTTTTATTAGATTTCTATTAGGAGGTATGATGCGCCGTATGTCTTTATTAGATATGGCTGAAGCTTTGTGTATTTATACGGCTGAAGAATTATTAACTAATGATTGTAGACAGTTGATAAGTAATGGTAGAAGGGTTGATTATGATTTTGATAAGAATGAGTTGTGGAGTATAATGACTAGCCATAATCGTTTTCGTGGAGGTCATTATTCTTATACTGATATACATAGAGCTGAGCTTAGGGTAATCCATAGATTCATTTCCAACTCTATTACACAAAGGGGTAGAAATAAAGATAAAGTGACTGAAGATGATTTATTTTATCTGATGTGTATTAGAGACCCACAGAGCTTTGTAAATATTCCTTATTGTGTGGGCTATTATTTGTCGGATATGATAAAGGGAATGCGAAACAATAGTATTATAGGAGGTGGTATTTTTGTGACTTTAATTGCCGAGTACCTCGATGTGGATATTACTCGGGTAAGGGAGTTAGTACAAGTACCCATTCCTCGTGATCGGATTGATATGCGGGTATATGCTGGTGCAAAGGTTTTGTTGAAAAGAAATAATGTTGCACTTCCATATCAAGGGAATCATCCACAGGTAGAAAGAGGTCAACAACAAGGTAATGTGGGAGGAGGAAACCAAATGACCGATATACAAAGAATAATGTCCCAAACTGAATACCAACGGGCTATGCAACAAGAGTATCAGGCTTGGCAATATCATCAAGAATATATCAAAGCCTATTTAGCCTCCCAAGGTAGGAACTACATTCCTACTGAGCCAGTCCATTTTCCTCCGTGGACCGAGGATACGAGACCACCTTTTCCTACCTATGACCCATTTCAAGCATATCAAGATAGATACAATGAACCATGGAACCCCTACTGGTTTCAGAATCAACCCTAGTTTACTTAGTCTTATTTATCTTATTTATTTGTAATGTTGCTATATTTAATACTTATGTTGGTATTGTATTAGTTTTTATAATTTTCTAACTTTTATTATTATATTTTAATAATTTTTGAATGTGGGGTAATATACCAAACTTCAAAAATATGTATATATGTTTGCAGTTTATCTTATGTACACAACAGGGTAAAACAATGCATTTTCAAAGACTGGCATTAAGTTCAGCAAAAGCTACTAATTTTGACGACAAGATGCCAAATAAATGTGATGAAACAACAAACGGAATGAACAAATGATGTGCACCATTTATCATTCAACAAACAAACAACAATATGTTTGGAAACTTTGGTAAAATTTAATCGTTTTTCTACGCTAATCACCCTCAATAATTTAAATTGTTACTGATTTCTTGCAAATGAGGGCATTGCAAGATCTTAAGTGTGGGAAGAGGTTAAATTCTTTCGGAATTTTTTTAAAAAAAAAAAAAAATTTTTTGACTTATACACTTGGTTACCATTAGAAATACTAGTAACGCAGTAGTTGTATTAGAATCTAGTGCTCACTGATAATAAAGAACAGCCCTAGTCTTATATACTGACTACCCAATTCTAGTAAAATTTTTCAAAATTTTCAACTAAATGAATTCAAAATCATGTTTATACATATTTATGAACGATAAAACTAGGTGTTAACACCAAAATTATTGTTACCTCAGAAAGGACATAAATTGAGAAACAAACCAAAATGTTAGAATTCATTCAAAATGGAATAGAGGACAATAAAAAGACAAAGAAAGGAAAATAAAAGCCAAGTGTGGGAAAAATTTACCAAGTTATTTTGAACATATATCACAGATTTTTGTACAAATAACTGAAGATGCTTTTGCTTTAGACTAAACTAATCAGTTTCACCCGATTTACTGTAATATATTTGAAAGAAAGATGGATCTACACGATGAATCAATTCCATCATTTAAAGGAAGTAAAGTCTTCCGAAAAAGACACGCGCTTCTTGATTTAGGTCATGAAGTTGTCGTCCAGACCAGCTGTAGGTTGACGAAAAATCTAGAAAAGTCATCACTAAAATCAGCAGGAAATCCACGGACCTCAGCATCAAACAGGGTCGCCAAGTGGTCAGACTTATCCTAACCATGAGAGGATCTGTCTCGTAAAATGGGGAGGACGCCGTGCAAATTAGCTTGATAAGACTAATGAATCAGACCCCCAGAAAGGATAATCTCCTTAAAGATTAAAAATCAGCTTTTAAGACTGATATTACTCAATCCTTGAGATTGACCTTAAAGATTGAGAATTACAAACTCATGGAATTCAATGATATCTAAACTCGAGCTTGAACGAGAAAATATTTTGATCAAAAATAAAACTGATTTGTTTTCTGAAAACCTATTTTGAATGCGTTCATTACCATTGAACGTAAAATCCTAGGAATTCACCTGGAATTCATTAGGTCGCCTGAACCAAATCGGGTGTCAACCGTAAGAACGGTGGTTGCATAGTATGGTCAAAGACAGGACCTTGTGCCAGACCAAAAAATTATAAGGGTGAGTGATGTGCGCAGAGGTGTATATAAAATAGCTTATATTTTACTAGGAAAAATTATTAAATACGATACAATTTTACACAAGATATTTATTTATTTATAGAATGGATATACTTAAACCTTGCTACAACACTTATAGGCAGTGTACCTAATCGTACAGTAGTGTAGTTTTTAGTAAGTCCGGTTCGTCCACAGGGAATCTTTTAAACAAAGCTTAACGCTATATTAGTTTTAATTTATAAAAATACAAATATATAAATAAGTAATATTATTATTATAAAAGGGGGGTTTTTACCGTTTAATGACCGGTTTGTCGATTTTAAAAACTTAAGTCGCGGTTAAAACCTAATGTAAAATAATAAAAATAAATATAACTTAATTTAAAGCGTAAAGTAAATAACGATAAGGAAATTGTGATAAATAAAAGTGCGATAATTAAAAAGTATGATAATTAAAAGTGCAATTAAATACAATGACAATAAATAAAAGTGAGATAATTAGAAGTGCAATTAAATGTAAAATAAAGGAAATTAAATATGAAATAAAATAATTATGCTTATTTAAACTTCCGTAATCATGATGTTTGACGTGTTGATTTTAGTTTTATGCCCATGGGTTAATTGTCCTTTGTCCTGGATTATTTAATATGTCCGTCTGGTTTTTGTCCATAACAGTCCATCAGTCATAAATATAAAGTGCGAGTATCCTCGTCAAATTATCCTTATACCCGAAGTCAAATATTCCAACTAATTGGGGACTTGAACTGTAACAAGATTTTAATACTTTGTTTAATAATTACACCAGGTTATCGACTGCGTGTAACCCAAAGTTTTAATATTTTGTTATCAATTATGCCAAGTGTCCTTGTACATAATTTCACCCCTGTTTTAATAATTCCATAGACTATTAATCCATTCCCGTGTCCGGTTAAATAAACGATTATTCGTACATATAAATTCCCCGCCCATCGTGTCTGATCGAGTGTATATGGTTATTTATAGGGACGTCCAATTGTAAATCTTTATATTAAAATTAACAAACTATCATTTAGTTAAACAAATATAAAGCCCATTAATAGCCCATAGTCTAATTTCCACAAGTGTCATTCTTTTGTCCAAACCCCAATTATTGTACAAAGCCCAATTACCCAAATTTATATATTTTTAGCCCAACATCATGATTACTTCGGATTAGATAAGCATAATAATAACTTAGCTACGAGACATTAATGTAAAAAGGTTGAACATAACTTACAATGATTAAAAATAGCGTAGCGTTACACGGACAGAATTTCGACTTACACCCTTACAACATTCGCTAACATACCCTTATTATTAGAAATTAAAATTAAAATTAAAAGTAAAATTAAAATATAAATATATACATACATATATATATATATATATATATATATATATATATATATATATATATATATATATATATATATATATATATATATATATATATATATATATATATATATATATATATATATATATATATATATATATATATATATATATATATATATATATATATATATATACGTTTATAGAGAGATTGATAAAAGAATAAATAAAACGATCAAAATGCGTTAGCTTTTATAGGCATTTTTGTCCAGGGTATCTCCGCGAGTCACGGTCCCTTTACACTACAAACTCCGCAAGTCGCGGAGTTCGTAAACCCAGCTCACACAAGTTTGGATCCTAGTCTGCCGACGGTTTTAATATATAAATATAATATATATATAATTTATATAATTAATTATATATTATATTATATTTATATACATAGTTAACTTGTAATTTTTAGTCTGCTACGTCGAGCGTTGAGAGTTGACTCATGTCCCAGTTTCGGATTTTCGAACGTCCTTGCGTACTATTTTATATCGTGTACTTTGCGTTTTGTAACTTGTACTCTTGTCATTTTTAGACGTTTCTCATCAATAAATTGAAACCACTTTGATTGTATTTTGTACTTTTGAGCTTTTTGGTCGTTTGCGTCTTCAATTCGTCGAATCTATCATTTGTCTTCACCTTTTATTATTTAAACGAATATCACTTGTAAATAGAACAATTGCAACTAAAAGCTTGTCTTTCTTGAGGAATAATGCTATGAATTATATGTTCGTTTTTAGCATTATCAGTAAGCTTTACTATTGCTCCTACAAAGGTTAGTAATTGCATCTGACACGTTATAGACCATAATTAAAAGCATGTCAGGGGACATTGCCTCAACAGTTGCTTGTTCAACGCTTTCCTTTACAACCGGATGGTAGTTTACTGAAAGGTAATATACGAAGCAAGTATACTGGACGTGTTGCTTTCCCAATACAAGGTTAGGAAGTGGGTGACACAAAACCATAAGTTTTGAGCTAAAATTTTCAAATCTGAAACCCACCAAACCCACAAAAACAATTTGCAAACACCGGTGAAGGGTTATTTCAGAAAACTTATCTAGGGTAAAAGCTAGATTTAATTTTCAAAAGATCAAATGTTTTCATAAAGATCCAATTTTCTTAAGGATCTAAATTTTCATAGTCATGTGGGACTGTAAACCACATCGTTACTACCATTGTTCATATCGCCGTATATAAATCACTGATGTACAAAGTGTGAAGAATAAAGAAGTGATTCTAGTATTTTTATTTCAAGACTATATTGCTTGAGGACAAGCAACGCTCAAGTGTGGGAATATTTGATAATGCTAAAAACGAACACATAATTCATAGCATTATTCCTCAAGAAAGACAAGCTTTTAGTTTCAATTATTCTATTTACAAGTGATATTCGTTTAAATATTAAAAGGTGAAGACAAAAGGCAGATTTGACGATTTAAAGACGCAAATGACCAAAAAGCTCAAAAGTACAAAGTACGATCCAAGAGTTTCAATTTATTGATGAGAAGCGTCTAGAAATTACAAAAGTACAAGTTACAAAACGCAAAGTACAAGATATTAGATTGTACGCAAGGACGTTCGAAAATCCGGAACCGGGACCTAAGTCAACTTTCAACGCACGATGCAACGGAGCGAAAATTACAAGTCAACTATGCATATAAATATAATATAATATATAAATAATTCTTAAAATTATATATATATTATATTTATTTATTAAAAAAATCCGTCGACAAGCTAGGAGCCAAACTTGGATGAGCTGTAATTCACTACTCCGCGATCGCGGAGCTGTGAAGGAGAAACACTTCAAGATCGCGGAGCACACCAAAACTGAAATGGGGCCTATAAAAGGCAACGCATTCGATCGATATTTAACACTTCTTTTTCTTTTCATCATACGTAAAGATATATATATATATATATATATATATATATATATATATATATATATATATATATATATATTATAATTTTAATTTTAATTTTAATTTTAATTTTAATTCTAATAATAAGGGTATGTTAGTGAATGTTGTAAGGGTGTAAGTCGAAATTCTGTCCGTGTAACACTACGCTATTAATAAATCACTGTAAGTTATGTTTAAATTATTTTCATTAATGTCTCGTAGCTAAGTTATTATTATGCTTATTTAAGCCGAAGTAAACGTGATGTTGGGCTAAATATTAAAATTGAGTAATTGGGCTTTGTACCATAATTAGGGTTTGAATAAAAGAACGACACTTGTGGAAATTAGACTATGGGCTATTAATGGGTTTTATATTAACTAAACGATACCTCGCTAATTTAATATATAGACTTATAATTTAACGTATTTATATATAACCACATACGCTTGACTGGGTACGGTGGGCGGGATATCTATAAATACCAATAATTGTTCATTTTACCGGACACGGAACTGGATTAATAGTTAATAGAATTGTTGAAACAGGGGTGGATTACATTCAAGGGTAATTGGTGTAATTTTTAAAAAAGTAGTAAAACCTTGGTTTACACACAGTCAATAACCTGGTGTATTCATTAAACAAAGTATTAAGACCTTGTTACAATTCGAATCCCCAATTAGTTGGAATATTTGACTTCGGAAATAAGAATAATTTGACGAAGACTTCCGCATTTTATGATTATGACTGATGGACTATTATGGACAAATCCGTATGGACATATTGAATAATCCAGGACAAAGAACAATTAACCCATGGGAATAAACTAAAAATCAACACGTCAAACATCATGATTATGGAAGTTTAAATAAGCATAATTCTTTTATTTCATATTTAATTGCACTTTTAATTATCGCACTTTTATTTATTGTCATTATATTTAATTGCATTTTTAATTATCGCACTTTTATTTATTGTCATTTTATTTAATTGAACTTTTAATTATCGTTCTCTTTAATTATCGCAATTTTATTTTATCGCACTTTTATTTATCGCAATTTCATTATCGTTATTTACTTTACGCTTTAAATTAAGTTATATTTATTTTTAATATTTTACATTAGGTTTTAACTGCGACTAAAGTTTTAAAATCGACAAACCGGTCATTAAACGGTAAAAACCCCCTTTTATAATAATAATACTACTTATATATATTTTTATATTTTTACAATTATAAGTTAAAAATATAGTGTTAAACTTGGCGAGTTCCCTGTGGACGAACCAGACTTACTAAAAACTACACTACTGTACGATTAGGTACACTGCCTATAAGTGTTGTAGCAAGGTTTAGTTATATCCACTCTATAAATAAATAAATAACTTGTGTAAAATTGTATCGTATTTAATAGTATTTCGTAGTAAAAATATAACTATTTCGTATACACCTCGCATAACATCAATTAATTACAGCAGATAATATATGTCGGAATCGAGAAATTAAACTGGTTAGCGAAACATTTAAGATTGACTTGATACCAGTAGAGTTAGGGAGTTTTGATGTGATAATCGGTATGGACTGGTTGAAAGAAGTGAAAGCAGAGATCGTTTGCTACAAAAATGCAATTCGCATCATACGAGAAAAAGAAAAACCCTTAATGGTGTACGGAGAAAAGAGCAACGCGAAGTTAAATCTTATTAGTAACCTGAAGGCACAAAAACTAATAAGAAAAGGAAGCTATGCTGTGCTAGCACACGTCGAGAAAGTCAATTCCGAAGAAAAGAACATCAATGATGTTCCCGTTGCAAAAGAATTTCCCGATGTATTTCCGAAAGAATTACCTGGACTACCTTCACACCGATCCGTTGAATTTCAAATAGACCTTGTACCGGGAGCTGCACCAATAGCTCGTGCTCCATACAGACTCGCACCCAACGAAATGAAGGAACTTCAGAGCCAATTACAAGAACTTTTAGAGCGTGATTTCATTCGACCAAGCACATCACCGTGGGGAGATCCTGTTTTGTTTGTCAAAAAGAAAGATGGTACATTTAGATTATGTATCGACTATAGAGAGTTGAACAAACTCACCATCAAGAACCATTATCCACTACCGAGAATGGACGATTTATTTGATCAGCTGCAAGGTTTGTCAATGTACTCGAAGATTGATTTACGTTCCGGATATCATCAAATGCAGGTGAAGGAGGATGATATTCCAAAAACTGCTTTTAGGACGCGTTACGGTCATTACGAGTTTATGGTTATGCCGTTTGGGTTGACTAACGCACCAGCTGTGTTCATGGACCTTATGAACCGAGTGTGTGGACCATACCTTGACAAGTTTTTCATTGTCTTCATCGATGACATACTTATTTACTCAAAGAATGATCAAGAGCACGAAGAACATTTGAGAAAAGTGCTAGAATTATTGAGGAAAGAAAAACTGTACGCTAAGTTTTCAAAGTGTGCATTATGGTTGAAAGAAGTTCAATTCCTCGAATGCATAGTGAACAAAGAAGGTATTCAGGTGGATCCAGAAAAGATTGAAACCGTTGAAAAGTGGGAAACCCCAAAAAATCAGAAGCATATACGCCAATTTTTAGGACTGGCTGGATACTACAGAAGGTTCATCCAAGATTTCTCCAAAATAGCAAAACCCTTGACAGCATTAACGCATAAAGGGAAGAAATTTGAATGGAAGGATGAGCAGGAGAGAGCGTTTCAATTGTTGAAGAAAAAGTTAACTACAGTACCTATATTGTCATTGCCTGAAGGGAATGATGATTTTGTGATATATTGTGACGCCTCAAAGCAAGGCCTCAGCTGTGTATTAATGCAACGAACGAAGGTAATTGCTTATGCGTCCAGACAATTAAAGATTCACGAGCAAAATTATATAACTCACGATTTGGAATTGGGCACTGTTGTTTTTGCATTAAAGACTTGGAGGCACTACTTATATGGGGTCAAAAGTATTATACATACCGACTACAAAAGTCTCCAACATATATTTAATCAGAAACAATTGAACATGAAACAGCGTAGGTGGATTGAACTGTTAAATGATTACGACTTTGAGATTCGTTACCACCCGGGGAAGGCAAATGTGGTAGCCGACGCATTGAGCAGAAAGGATAGAGAACCTATACGAGTAAAAGCTATGAATATAATTATTCATACTAACCTTACTACTCAAATAAAGGAGGCGCAAAAGAGAGTTTTAAAAGAGGGAAATTTGAAGAAGGAAATACCCAAAGGATCAGAGAAACATCTTAATATTCGGGAAGACGGAACCCGGTATAGGGCTGAAAGAATTTGGGTACCAAAGTTTGGAGATGTGAGAGAAATGGTACTTAAGGAAGCACATAAAACCAGATAATCAATACATCCCAGAGTGGGAAAGATGTACAAAGATCTCAAGAAGCACTTTTGGTGGCCGGGTATGAAAGCCGATATTGCTAGATATGTGAGAGAATGTTTGACGTGTTCTAAGGTCAAAGCTGAACATCAAAAACCATCAGGTCTACTTCAACAACCTGAAATCCCGGAATGGAAATGGGAAAACATTACCATGGATTTTATTACTAAATTGCCAAGGACTGCAAGTGGTTATGATACTATTTGGGTAATAGTCGATCGTCTCACCAAGTCAGCATACTTTCTGCCAATGAGAGAAGATGATAAAATGGAGAAGTTGGCGAGATTATACTTGAAGGAAGTTGTCTCTAGACATGGAATACCAATCTCTATTATCTCTGATAGAGATGGCAGATTTGTTTCAAGGTTTTGGCAGATATTACAACAGGCATTGGGAACTCGTCTAGATATGAGTACTGCCTATCATCCACAAACTGATGGGCAGAGCGAAAGGACGATACAGACTCTTGAAGACATGCTACGAGCATGTGTTATTAATTTTGGAAGCAGTTGGGATCGACATCTACCATTAGCAGAATTTTCCTACAACAACAGTTACCACTCGAGTATCGAAATGGCACCGTCCGAAGCACTTTATGGTAGAAAGTGCAGATCTCCGATTTGTTGGAATGAATTGGGGGATAGACAGATTACGGGTCCGGAGATAATCCAAGAAACTACAGAGAAAATCATCCAAATTCAACAACGGTTGAAAATCGCTCAGAGTCGACAAAAGACCTACGCGGATCTTAAAAGAAAAGATATAGAATTGTAAATTGGAGAGATGGTCATGCTTAAGGTTTCGCCTTGGAAAGGCGTTGTTCGATTTGGTAAACGGGGGAAACTAAATCCAAGATACATTGGACCATTCAAGATTTTAGATCGTGTCAGACCAGTAGCCTACCGACTTGAATTACCTCAACAACTCGTCAATGTACATAATACCTTTCACGTCTCGAATTTGAAGAAGTGCTTAGCTAAAGAAGATCTTACTATTCCTTTAGACGAAAATAAAATCAATGAAAAATTACAATTCGTTGAAGAAACCGTCGAGATAATGGATCGTGAGGTTAAAAGGCTCAAGCAAAATAAGATACAAATCGTCAAGGTTCGATGGAATGCTCGTAGGGGACCCAAGTTCACCTGGGAGCATGAAGATCAAATGAAGCTGAAATACCCGTACCTATTTCCAGAAGATTCGTCAACACCTTCGACAGCTTAAAATTTCGGGACGAAATTTATTTAACGGGTAGGTACTGTAGTGACCCGAACTTTTCCATGTTTATATATATATAATTAAATTGGTATATTTACATGATTAAATGTTTTCAACATGTTAAGCAATCAAACTTGTTAAGACTTGATTATTTGAAATGAGTTTCATGTAGACAATTGACCACCCAAGTTGACCGGCGATTCACGAACGTTAAAACTTGTAAAAACTATATGTTGATATATATATGGACATATATATAGTTAACATAATATTATGATAGTTAAGTATCTCACTAGGTATATTAACAATGAGTTATATACATAAAATGAGACTATTGAATTAAGAAACTCGAAACGATATATATAACGATTATCGTTATGATAACGTCTTACTAAGTACATATGTATCATATTAAGATATTGTTACACTATACTTAACATGATAAAATGATAATTATTTATATCATTAAGTATGTTAAAAATGAACTACATATGTAAAACATGACTACTAACTTAAGGATTTCAAAACGAGACATATATATAACGATTATCGTTGTAACGACACTTTAATGTATATATATCATATTAAGATATTCATACATCATAATATCATGATAATGTAATAATTTAACATCTCATTAGATATAATAAATAATGGGTTAACAATATTAAATGAGATCGTTAACTTAAAGGTTTCAAAACAACACTTGCATGTAACGACTAACGATGACTTAACGACTCAATTAAAATGTATATACATGTAGTATTTTAAGATGTATTCATACACTTTTGAAAGACTTCAAGACACATATCAAAGTACTTATATTTAACAAAAATGCTTGCAATTGCATTCTCATTCATTTTCATCAACAATCTTACTCGTATGCACCCGTATTCGTACTCGTACAATACCCAGCTCCTAGACGTATATACTATTGGTATATACACATAATAATTCAGCTCTTAGCAGCCCTTGTGAGTCACCCACACATGTGGGAACCATCATTTGGCAACTAGCATGAATGATTACACAAAATTACAAACTAATGGAGCCTTTATGAACACCCTTAGTTCACGTGAATGGGCACACACACAAACACATTTTGATCACAACTTTCATGCATCAAACAATTCTCTCTTAAGTGTTCTTCCATTGTTCTAAGTGTTCTTCATCATCTTCATTAAAATTTAGCTCAATCTAGCTCATAAATCCTAACCTAGATCAACATACAAAACAACAACTCAAGAACACACCAAGAACACTTTCAAGTTTACTAGCTTACTTCCAATCTTGCAAATCCATTTCAAGTGATCATCCAATCTCAAGAAATATTTCTTATTTACAGTAATATATCTTTTTAATTCAAGGTAATACTCATACTCAAACTTTGATTCAATTTCTATAACTATAACAATCTTATTTCGAGTGGAAATCTTACTTGAACTTGTTTTTCGTGTCATGATTCTACTTCAAGAATTTTCAAGCCATCCAAGAATCCTTTGATGCTAGATCAAATTTTGTCACTTCCAGTAGGTTTACCTACTAAACTTGGGGTAGTAATGATGTTCATAACATCATTCAATTCATACATATAAAACTATCATATTCGAAGATTTAAACTTTTAATCACTAGAACATAGTTTAGTTAATTCTAAACTTGTTCGCAAATAAAGTTAATCCTTCTAACTTGACTTTTAAAATCAACTAAACACATGCTATATATCTTTATGATATGCTAACTTAATGATTTAAAACCTGGAAACACGAAAAACACCGAAAAACCGGACATACGCCGTTGTAGTAACACTGCGCGCTGTTTTGGGTTTGATAATTAAAAACTATGATAAACTTTGATTTAAAAGTTGTTCTTCTGGAAAAATGATTTTTCTTATGAACATGAAACTATATCCAAAAATCGTGGTTAAACTCAAAGTGAAAGTATATTTTTCTAAATGGTCATCAAGATGTCGTTCTTTCGACGGAAATGACTACCTCTTTAAAAAATGACTTGTAACCTGTATTTCTGACTATAAACTTATACTTTTTCTGTTTAGTTTCATAAATTTCAATTCATTATGAAACCATAGAAACTTGAATCACTCAAAACGGATTTAAAACGAAGAAATTATGGGTAAAACAAGATTGGATAATTTTGCTTGTTGTAGCTACGTGAAATTTGTAACAAATCTATACAAATCATAACTTAACTAACTTATATTGTATTATACATGTATTCTAACATATATTATGTAATCTTGGGATACCATAGATACGAATACAATGTTTTGACATATCATATCGACCCATCTATATATATTATTTGGAACAACCATAGACACTCTATATGCAGTAATACTGGAGTTAGCTATACAGGGTTGAGGTTGATTCCAAAATAATATATATACTTTGATTTGAGTTGTGATCGAGTCTGAGACTTGTAGACACTGGGTCGTGGATTGATTCGAGATAATATATATTGCTTTATTTCTGTACATCTAACTGTGGACAACTAGTTGTAGGTTACTAACGAGGACTGCTGAGGTTACTAACGAGGACTGCTGACTTAACAAACTCAAATCTTTAAAACGTAATAAAAATGTTGTAAATATATATTGATCATACTTTGATATATATGTACATATTTGTTATAGGTTCGTGAATCAACCCGTGGCTAAGTCTTAGTTCCCGACGAAGTAAAAATCTGTGAAAGTGAGTTATAGTCCCATTTTTAAAAATCTAATATTTTTGGGATGAGAATACATGCAATTTTATAAATGTTTTACAAAATAGACACAAGTACGTGAAACTACTTTCTATGGTTGAATGATCGAAGCCGAATATGTCCCTTTTTGCTTGGTAACCTAAGAATTAGTAAACCAGTCTACTAATTGACGTGAATCCTAAAGATAGATCTATTGGGCCCAACAAACCCCATCCGTTGTAGCGGATGCTTTAGTACTTCGAGTTTTTATATCATGTCCGATGGATGTCCCGGAATGATGGGGATATTCTTATATCCATCTTGTTAATGTCGGTTACCAGGTGTTCACCATATGAATGATTTTTATCTCTATGTATGGGATGATGTTTACGAAAAATGGAAATATGAAATCTTGTGGTCCATTATTACGATTGATAAATATATAGGTTAAACCTATAACTCACCAACATTTTTGTTGACTTTTTAAGCATGTTTATTCTTAGGTAATTGTTAAGAGCTTCCGCTGTTGCATACTAAATTAAGGACAAGATTTGGAGTCCATGCTTGTATAATATTGTTTGAAAACTGCATTCGAAGACATATATTGTTGTGTAATATTATTGTAAACCATTATGTAATGGTCGTGTGAGAACGCTATATTTTGATTATCATTATTTGATAATCGTCGTAATATTTTTAAACCTTTATCGATAAAATAAAGGTTATGGTTGTTTTAAAAATCGAATGCAGTCTTTGAAAAACGTCTCATATAGAGGTCAAAACCTCGCAACGAAATCAATTAATATGGAACGTTTATAAACAATATGAACGGGACATTTCATTCATCATATGCATTTTCCGTTGCTACATAGATATTTCTCATTATCTGTTATCGTTTACTGATAATCATATCCATTATGATATATATATATATATCAGAGAAACTTAATCAATTTCTCTTTGATTTTGAGAAAACAAGGCATTGTTTATCAGAAAATTTATACCATTTGGTAATATGAATTTTTGCCTTTTCCGTTCCTTATATCAAGTTTGCAAGACCTGATATAGTATTTATAATTCCTTCATTTGATTTAAATCAATAAAATATTTCTTAGATTTGATCATAGTGTGTATGTTACCACTATCTACAATACATAGGTTTTTACCATTTAATTGATGCTGTATTTCAGCAAGATTCATACTAAAACTTCAAATAAGATAAGCAAATAATGAGTAATATTTCAACAAGATAATCAAATTATATTACCTACAAACAAGTTACAATCTGAAGTACATAAAAGATAACACTTAATAAACATATGTGTTATGGTCTAAAATCATTTAATTATGAGTGATACATAACAAGCCAGGCATCTTAGAAAATTCAAACCATTCAAGTCTCAAGGTAGCTCAGGGTTTATTTAATCAAGATTTTTCAACAGATTCACTCTCGTTTTCTTTTATTTTGGGACTTATTTGTAGAGCTAAATAAGATGTTCATGTATTCAAGAAATAGTTACGCACAAGGAATTCAAATGATTCCAAACTTTAATCGCGCTCACAATTTGAGCATCATCTTCCCTTTCATTAACTTGGGAGCAGTTCAACCAAGAACCTCGCAAGGTTCAGCATGGTTAGATAAAAGAACATCTTTTTCTGTCAACGCTTAAATTTCACACAAGTGAACTTTTCAGGTTTCTCAACATGAGAAATACCCGCATTCGACAGTGGTGGTACAGTCCCAACAACGATTGTACTAGCGAAATATAAATCTCGTGTACACGTGTTGAGAATAACAACTCCTCATAAAACGAACTCCCTACTACAGAGTATTAATTATCCAAAATTAACAGCCAATCATATTGAAATCACGCAACAATATATTCACCAAAAATTGCATATAAATGTGGACAACCACTTATACATACTCCGATTCTACTTCAAATCTTAAAACATCATGAACATCATCAATTATGCATATTTACATAAAAGTAGTTATCGTCCATGACTTATTTCACATATATTACAAATAAACATTTATATCTTTGTCAAATTCTGGTCTTCCCACCAATATATAAACGGAAAATATATAGCAAGAATAGCATTCTCCATTGCCATAAATTCTATTTAAAATTTAATTACTATCTGTATGAATAACGGGACGTCATGCAGGTAGGCATAATACATGTGCCTCTATAAGACCATATAGTGAAGTACGCTGTACGCATATAAATCTAGCATATATTCAGGTTATATGGCTACTAGCCTAATAACAATTTGATACATGTGAAGCATAGATTAATAATATATAATAGGATAGATTAAAATATTATCCTACATAGCCACCAAATTAATTGATTATGTATAAATTCAGTGTTTCTGTTTGTTATCCTCTCAATTATTGATGTCAAACTCACTAGTCAATAATCCAATACAAACATCGTCTTTTTCTCTATACTTAAATTCAAATGGCTATTTTCAATATCTGAGAGGCATTATTTTATTATATTATGTTAATACGGAGTAGTTAAAATATTTTATTAAAATATTATGTTATTCTCAATTAACAGAATTAATCACATCTGTATCATAGACATGTATATATATACATCACATATAAATTATAGATTATTAAACATCATTAATAAACCTCAATAATCAATAAACATTAATTAATTAATAACCACATATTAATTAAAGACACCAATTAATATAGCTGGTGATACACATATTTTACTGATACAGTTTAATAAGCATATAAATTATAAACTATAATTTATTTTAAATCATATAGCCTTATATAACATGTAAGACCAATTAAAGCATTCATGTTAACAAGTCCTCGAATTGCAGCATATGTAGCAAAGATACCAATATAAACATGCACCAATCATAATCAATTATCAATAAATCAACATGCTATGGCAATAAAGTATCAAGCAACTTTGCAATCTGTTTAAAGTCAGCCCGAGTTTCGTATGCTCAGTTTATAAAACATAGTCTGATTTAAACTTAATGTAATCTAATGATTTAATCAGTAATACCTTAAATCACAAAATGTATATCTGTACACTCAGTTTCGTACAACGAATCTGTTTAAGTTTGTAGGTAAATTATATACGAAACTGAAACGATTATACATATTATCACAAACATAATAATCATGTATAACACATAATTATAATGAGAACGAAAAGATAGAACGATCTAACCGAATTGAAGGTTGAACCGGGCTTGTGTTTGACACAATTCCCTTAAACAGATTCTGCGTCTGTTTCCAGGGTACACCGGTCCGAAGCAGTGTACTGCCGGACTTGAACACTTGCCTTGATTAGTGACTTGTACTTGCTTAGATAAACCTTGATTATACGGAGCACTTCGTGCTGATAACGTGTTATAATTTTAGTTGTTTATAACAACTTTTAGTATGCTAATCTAAATACAAACTTCTTATACTATAAGAGTAGAATGCATATGAGAGAAAGAAGTATAATACTTGATGTAAGTATATTAGAATGGTGTGTTTATCTTGTACATATTGATGCATATTTATACTACAAAGAGTGTTACATATTTGACTTTTGTGAATTATATAAAATTGTTAGCTACCATTTCTTGACTTCTACTTCAATAATTTGATGCATTATAACAAAAATAACTAATTCAATCTTCCGCGTAATAGAACTTACACTTTAACCATTTTTTAACAAAATGAGGTGAACTAAAAGCAATGTATACGTTTTTGTCGTGAATGAGTGGTCTACTTTGCAAGTACCTTTAATTTGATAGCAGAAAATTATCATTTTAATTATATTTGGTTATATTTGGCCATTAAGTATCAACTAATATTATTATTACTTAGGTTTAGGTTTAAATGTTACATTAATAGTAATCAGTTTAACCTTTAATAAAAGGAGATTGATATATTCACCATGAATTTTACTTCTTCCATCATAATTGTGCATTAACAGATTGTACGATACAACCTGTTAATGCATAACTTATGGTGGAAGAAATAAAAATCATGGTGAATATATCATCACCCTTAAAAAATAGATGTGGCCGAAAGTTTATTAAATTGATATATATGATTAATAATCTTGAAATGTTACATTAATAGTAATTAGTTTAACCCAAGTTTACAAAAGACGTGAGACGGAGTCGAGACGGCCGGGTCCTAAAATGGTCGAGACGGACGTTGACAAAAGTTGACTTTTAAATATATAAGTATATATGTGTACATATTTTAAAGCCAAAGACTTTAATTGCCGAATTTGTACTCATAATCGCTATCACCGTTAATATAATACATAAAATTCAAACTAAAATACGACAAATTTAACCGATTTTACCGAATTTCTTGCTTTTTCGAATTTTGAGAGACTTTGACCTAATATTTTTCAACTTTGACCCGAATTTTGACCGTTGACTATCATATTAGACGTTTTCTTCAAGACGGTACGGGCTAGTCACCAAACCGTCGCAACGGGCGTCGAGACGGCTCGAGACGGGGTATTTTGCAACAGTGGTTTAACCTTTATAGTATGTATCATAAAATTAGTTGTGTATCGCATTTTTTTAGTAAAAATGATATATACGATTAATAATGTTGAAATGATGTTATATTATAAAAAATAGTTAATAGTTAATCTTAAAGTATTTAAAAAAAAAAAAAACTCGTTTTTGTTGCTTCTATCATAATTAACAATTCTATTTTATATGAACATTTTATTATTTTTCATAAGAAACTGGTTCTACTAAAGTATTTATTTATTTTGCCTTTTAACGTTTTAAAATACACGTATGAGTTACTTATATCATAAATCATGATGATACATGATACGGAGTAGATATATACTCTTACTCTATATAATTATATTGAAACATGATAAAGCGTCAACCTGATCCGTCTCTTCATGTTAAAAAAGGAAGTCAATTTTAATAAATTTTTACAAATTGATTATATATTATTACAAATAATAAACAAACAATTGGGTCAAAAGAAGGAATGTGAAATCCCTCCAGGTACGTGTGTGTTTGTATGAAAGCGGTTGTCGACGTCGTTTTGTAAGTGGTCATGAATCATGATTTGAGATGTTAACGCGGTGAATTATATTTTCTTTAGCTCTATCAATCGATCTTTTTATTGAAATCATTATCATTATCATTATCATCATTATTATTATTATCATTACGTCATCATTATCACATTGTTTCCTTTAATAATTAATAATATACATTAATTATAATTATTAATTATTCTGTATTTCTTATTAAAAACGATCACACGAATAATTTGATTAGACGATACGCATTTATATATGATAAAGACATCTCTTATGAATAATTGGTTTTAAAAATCTAAGCATACACTTTATTAAAGGAAGATGATTCTCTCATACCACCTTTTGATCAATATATAATTTTATCTTATAAATTTACAGTTATGCTCTTAGATTAATTTAGAGAGTTAAACTTATATTATTATTGTAAGTATAATTAAGTATAAAATATGTAATTAGATGTACATGGATCAAAAAGTGAGGTATGAGAATCACTTCCCATTTATTAAACTAATTAATTAGACGACTTGTATCGCACCCTATTCAACTCCGTTGGTGCCGACGTGGAGTGCCGAAAATGCCAACTCGCCGCCGTATCTCGGCGTTGGCAACCGGCGTTTTGCCGGCGTTGGTGAGACTCCAACGGAGCTTTCAACGGACGTTTTGTCCACGTGTCTGGTTTTGGTTGGCCACAAAAAAATATATCTGTTGATGAGGGAGCCATTGGAAAAAAAATTAATTATTTTTACTATTATATATATATCCCCATTTTACTCAACAAAAATACACACAATTTACTTCAAACACTCCCAATTTCATCTTTATTTACAAAAAAATGGCTAACACTCCAAACAATTCACAAAATGCAAATGTTGATGATCACGATGCACCACTCTCAAGTACCCGTTCGTTATCAAATCTTTTGGCGTTCGGGACTCCTAAACAGATGAAAGACAACTTGAACATCGACGCTAACCTGAATGCCTAGATTCACTTTATGTTATTTCATCTTTTTATATTAAGTATTTAATTTATGTATTTTTTTTATTTTGGATTTTTAATTATGTACTTTATTTTATTTAATGTTATTAATTTTATGTCTTTTTAGTTTTATAACAAATATTTATTTTTATTTTTAATAATAAAAATAAAATAAAACAAATAAATAAAACAGAAAAATACAAAATTAAATACCACATCAGCATTCCACTAACACAACACCAACTCACAACACCAACTCACAATACCACCACTACTCCACTGAACAACACAACACGTCCTAGTCATCAAAAAAGTGCAAAAAATACACAACACGAACCTACAACAAGAACTACCACTACAAATGGCCTTAGGCCGCTTGCAAAAGAAATAATTATCTTGAAATTAGTCGGTGAGTTGAATTATAACTAAATAAATGAAAAAACAATATTAACTTAAATTACATATCTCACTTTCTAAACTTATCCAAAAGGGCATTAATAAGAGCATCTCGTTTTTCATATCTTACTTCTTCTATCATCATTCTTTGTTCTTCCCTTTCTCTCCATCTTTGATCCATAACCATTCTTTCCTTCTCCAACGCTTCCATCTTTTGTCGCCATTCGAGTTCCTTCAATCGTCTCTCTTCTTCTTTAGCCTCGAACACTTTCATCCATTGCATTTCGATATGCATCTGTTGCTTCATGAATTCATTTAGTACATCTTTTATGCTACTAACAACACTCCCACTAAGATTGTTTCCAATGCTACCTGTTTTAGCTTTCTTTTTCGTGTGTTTGATACCACTTGTCATGATCTTTTCTAGATCGGTTTCTTCATTTTCGTCTTCTTCGTCTGATGATAATTGCATCGCTCTTTTTTTGGATCCAGTTGCTACATCTTCTGATTCCATCCATAGCATCCTTTGCATCCGATCTGTGAAAATCGTTTGCAAGTCATTGTAGAACGGAAATTGTTGCCTCATACCGTCGTGTTCCATCGTCTCACATCCCTACATTTTTATTAACCGATATTAGCTTTTTTCACATTATATCATAAATAAACACACATACTTACCATATATATGATCATTTAATTACAGGAAGTAAATTAAATCTTGGTAAGTTACTCATACAGTCATATATATACATGCACCCATCTAATAATTGATCAATCTAAAGCTTAGATCCTTATGTAATAGAAGTTTGGGTTGCTTGCAAACCATAGCAATAATAAGAGTACATTTAATTTACTTAAGACTAAATGTAAGATACTCATCATCAACAACAGCAGCAGCAAGATAAACACTTCTTAATTAACACACTATTATCATATGTAATGACGGAGCCTAATGAGAGCGGAGAGGGGCCTTGACCACCTCAAAAATTTTAGTAGTTAATGTAGTTTGTGACCCTTTGAGTTACGCAAATTTGGGCTTTTAAACCAACGAAATCGGAGTCCGTAAGAAGGAGATAAGACCAAAATAGTGAAGGCTCACAAAATTTGCGAGCTGTCACCGTTTTAGTCATATCTACTACATACTTACTCCAATTTAGTAGATTTAAAAACCTAGACGGGCGTAACTCAAAGGGCTACAAATTTCAGTTTTATGGTTACTTCATATTTATAGTGTCCTATCTGAAATCTCTATACATTATAGTTTATTTACTATTCGTATTGATTGACAAATACATATATGTAATCTAACACACTATAAATTTATATTCTAGGCTAAAATCATTATCAAATCTTTCAAGTAATTTAATATGTCATGTTCACCTTCTTAATTGAAATTGTTCAAGCTCCGTCACTACTGAATTCATATGTTATGCTCATTATTATAACCAATGGATATATTCTCACTTGACCGATCATGACAACAAGATACGTTTGTTTTATTTTTATTTTTTTATGTAAAACAATCTATGGTCCATAATAAGAATTTAAAAAGCCTTGATGACCCTAGCTACTGTATAGTTTTAATATAAAAAGTAACATGAGAAATAGGGAACAACATGCATTTGATCTTGAATTAATTAACCTACGACGTCTACAATGTCGATCTACTAGCTTCAGCATATGTATAATACTAATAAGAATACATATCATAAATAATTTTCACATACAATTTTGAATTTTCACTCGCATTTGCTAGATCTGGGTTACATATATACCTTTTATGGAACATTCTTAACCGTAAGGATAAAAAAATTCAATGAGTTTACGTATTTTAATTATGCTCGATAAATAGAATGAGGGAAGCTTCATTAGAAAAATATTACTAGAATTAAAGGAAGGAATCTATTTGTATGGAAACTTAGAGTATCTGTATATCTTGCAGAGTTGCAGAAGTTGCTTTATCAAAGTTTAGGTGTAATCTTATGGTTTATCTTCTATATGATCAGCACTATAATGTGGAAGAACTAGGTAAATCATTTTTTTTTGGAACAACCGTTTTATTAACAACCTCAACCTATCAAGAACTGGGTAAAGTGTTAATCACTTTACCAACTTTATTACTCAAATATTAATAGGTCATTTGTTTCAATTTAATCGTCTACAGATCAAAAAATATCCTGTTTAATTAAGAAAGGAAGCACTATGTAAAACATTTTTTGCCGGAACAACTATTTTATTAACAACCTCGGCTTAGCAAGAACTAGGTAGAACATTAATCAGTTTACCAAGTTTAATTACTTAATTAAATCCTAATAGTGTGTTCCAATTTAATTGTCTACAAAAAAATAGACCGTTTGATTAAGAAATATTGAGTGTGGTATACATATATATACACACATACTAAACATAAATGGCATTTAGGGTTTATAACTAAGAAAGCCTTAATCATAAACAAGTGATTTCTATCTGTATCCATATTATCATTATCTAGATCTATCGAAACTCGAATTGCGCAAACGTACCTTATAACGGGTGACAAGATTCTTCCATTTAGCTTTGCACTGCTCACCACTGCGATTATACCCCCTCTCTTTCATCTTTGTGGATATCACTTCCCATAAAACCTTATTACGTTTTGTTTCCATGAACGTTTGATCCAGTTCTGCTCGTATCATCAAAAAATCGCGTGTTTCTTGAACACTCCATTGCGGAAACCTATCGCTACTGCTGCCACTACCTATACTTGGATCCATACCATGATGAAGGTGTCCGTGCTCCATAAATAAATATTTATATTTATATTTATATATTTTATTATATTATAATATTATATCATAAATCATAAATGATATAAACATGTATGCTGTTTAAGGTTTGAGATGGGTGGAAAGTATGATTTGTTGGTGGTGTAGTAGATGAATCAGGGAGGATTGAAAGAAGGTAGGTTGAGAAGAATTTGAAAGGCTTTATATGATGGATTTAGCGTGTTTGTGTGAATTCAAGGTGTGAAATGGTTATACGCATGAATTTTAATAATTGTATTTCTTGCTAAGGTGGCAAAAAAGAATGCCAAGTTGTAATTTGATTGTGTTTTTGGCATGAAAACGAAATATCTTTTATAAAAATTGTGTCCATATGCGTTGTTTATCTTTTTTGTAAGGAGTACTATTTTACAAAGATTACCGTAAAAATAAAAATATATATAGTTGAAGGAACCAAATAAATATAATTAAATATTTATATTAAATATTAAATATTAATATTATTGTATATTGACTTTATTCCAATATCTTCTTGTTCTCATCCTTCTACGCGGAAACTATCAGCTTAATTTTTGTTTACAGAAGACTTTTAAACAGTATCATACTTTTATTATTGCCACTTTTTTAAAATTGGCAGTACTAAATTGGTAAAACAATGCGCATACTTTGATTACGTACATTATCAGATACTCGCATATATTGTAGGGACGTGCAAACATACTATACATGTATACTTTTTTACCAAAAAAAAATAAAAAATTAAATACATATAGAATAGGACCAACTCATCGATGTGTGACCAGTAAATAAAGTTACACTACTACACGAGCAATCACCAACAATCACCGACAAACGACTAAACAAACTACACTAAAAGCAAATAAATTACTCCGTAATAGATTTGTATGATCTGCCGATCTAGTACATTTAAAAATGACTAATTAGTACTGCTACATCCTATCCTACTATACATTAAGGGTTTTTATTAAGTAATAAATGTTTGTAAAACCTCCATCTTAACCATTGGTTCAAAAAATGACTTCCACATACCCTTTGATCCAAAGACTTATATTCATCCCTTGTCACCATTAGGTAATAAATCATCTTTTTATGTTAATGTTCCTTAATTACCCTTCAAAATAATTAGATTCGGTATTAGCTTAAACACCGAACTTACTAACCTGCTATTTAAATTACTTTACTTATTCCAATAGGCAAATAGGTAATTACGAGTAATATATTTGGCTTTAACATACCCAAAATAATTACATAACGCCTGCAACTCCAACTTCTTCTTCATTGCACATTTTATTCCTTTTTTATTTATATATACTTATATACTTATAGTACAAACTAAATTCATTTGACAATGGTTTAGGGTTTAAGGTTTACATATAGGGTTTAGGATTTAGTGTATAGAGTTTAGTTTATAGGGTATAGGTTTTAGAGTTTAGGGTTTAGATTTTGGAATTTATGGTTTAGGGTATAATGTTTAAGGTTTAGGGTATATGGTTTAGTGTGTAAGGTTAAGGGTTGGTGGTTAAGGGTTTAGGGTTGATTTAGGGTTTGAGGTTTAGGGTTTAGATATAGGGTTTGGGGTTTAGTGTATAGGGTTTAGGGTTTAGGGTTTAGTGTGTAGTGTTTAAGGTTTAGTGTTTAGGATTTAGGGTTTAGTGTTTAGGGTTTAGAGTTTAGGGTATATTGTTTAGGGTTTAGTGTTTAGTGTGTAGGGTTCGGTAGGGTTTAGGGTTTAGTGTGTAGTGTTTAGGGTTTAGTGTTTAGGGTTTAGGGTTCAGTGTTTAGGGAGTTGGTGGTTTAGGGTTTATGGTTTAGAGTATAGTGTATAGGGTTTAGAGTTTAGGATTTAGGGTTTACGGTTTAGTGTTTAGGGTATAGCGTTGGTGGTTTAGGGTTTAGAGTTAGTTTAGGTTTTAGAGTTTAGAGTTTAGATATAGGGTTTAGGGTTTAGAGTTTGTGTATAGGGTTTATGATTTAGTGTTTAAGGTTTATTGTTTACAAATTACTTTAGATTTTTGAATTTATGATTTAGGATTTTGGGTCGGTTTCAATTTATGATTTAGTGTATAGGATTTACGGTTTAGTGTTTAGAGTTTAGGGTTAAGGGTTTAGGGTTTAGGATTTAGAGTTTAGGCTTAAGAGTTTTGGGTTTAGTTTTTATGGTATAAATTTTAGGGTTTACGGTTTAGGGTTTTATGGTTTAGGGTTCACATATAGGGTTTAGGGTTTAGTTTATAGGGTATAGATTTTAGAGTTTAGGGTTTAAAGTTTAAAGTTTAGGGTTTAGAGTTTAGAATTTATGTTAGGGTTTTGGTCGGTTTCAATTTATGATTTTGTTGTTTGTGGATTCATGTTCTTTGTACAAGGGTTTAGGGTTTAGATTTTAGAATTTATGGTTTAGAGTTTAGGGTATAGTGTTTAAGGTTTAGGGTTTAGTGTGTAAAGTTAAGGGTTGGTGGTTAAGGGTTTAAGGTTGATTTAGGGTTTAGATATAGGGTTTAGTGTATATGGTTTAGGGTTTAAGGTTTAGTGTTTAGGGTTTAGAGTTTAGGGTTTAGTGTTTAGGGTTTAGTGTTTATAGTTTAGAGTTTAGAGTTTAATGTTTAGGGTTTAGTGTTTAATGTGCAGGGTTTAGTGTTTAGGGTTTATTGTTTAGGGTTTAGGGTTTAGCGTGTAGGGTTTAGTGTTTAGGGTTGGTGGTTTAGGATTTAGGGTTTATGGTTTAGAGTTTATTGTATATGGTTTAGAATTTAGGGTTTAGTGTTTAGGGTATAGCGTTGGTGGTTTAAGGTTTAGGTTTGGTTTAGGTTCTAGAGTTTAGGGTTTAGATATAGGGTTTAGGGTTTAGAGTTTTGTGTATAGGGTTTATGATTTAGTGTTTAGAGTTTATTGTTTACAGGTTAGGGTTTAGGGTTTAGATTTTTGAATTTATGATATAGGATTTAAGTTATAGGGTTTAAGTTTTAGAGTTTTGGTCGGTTTCAATTTATGATTTTGTTGCTTGTGGATTCATATTTTTTCTACAAGTGTTTGTATTTCTTTCTTTTTTTATGATGGCATCATATTATACTTTTGATGGCATTAATGATGAAGATGGAGGTTAGAGAAATTCTTTTGCCTCTTATGAAGACGGGAACCGCTAGGTAACATGACAAATTGAGTTATTTTTTCAAGGCTTAAACTGGTTCAGAGTTTCGAGTAGATCTTGTCGGTAACAATTGTCTTTTGCGTTAGCTCAAACAAAATGTAATATAAAAATGGTATTGTTAAAACTCTTTTCTTTTAAGTCTAAAAAAATATGATATTGAGGTTTAGATATTTGAGTACTCGTTGGGTGATTCTTAGCTCACCTGAACGGTTTGAGTTAAGCTTAACTTTTTATACCCATCTGACCTATTATATATGTGAAATAACCTAAATTGAATAATATTTGAGTTTTATTAGCCATATAAATTATTCTTGTCTGGATTAATGTGTGCATAATTTTTTATATGGTTTTTAAGGGTGACATTAAGAGATTCGCTAATGGTCTGTTAGGACTTGGGAAAGATGAGCTGCAAGCTGGGCATAATGTAGGTGTGGGTACTTCAAATAACACATTTAGTCTCAAAATAAATTTTATGAAAATTATTTCAATTCAATACCTATATCAGTTAGTAGAAATCAATAAAATTGAATAAAAATTAAAAAATCTCAATTGAAAAGATAATAGAGATAAATGTAAGAAGATTTGTAAAAATTATAATCTATGAAAAGTAAAAGATATCTGACTTGATGATGAGACAAATGATTTTAGAACCATAAAAAAAATAGAAGCTTGTTTATAAGATATCCATGGAGAAGCATTTGGGGAGAGAAGGAAAGAGGTACATTTTTCCTAAAAAATATGCAATTTTTTCTAAAATTACACTACAACGATCAAATACAAACCAAAGCCCAACAGTACAAAAAAACACCTGAAATAGTTGACCATACTTTTCATTAGTCTACATCCTGGTCTAATGACGTAATCAATGAGTTTTCCCAATTCAACACATTTTATTCTAACTTTTTTAACCCACATTAATACATTCAACATGATGTTATGTTTAATATGACCGAATACATTTTTCTCAAACTGAATTGTTCAAGCCATTAAATTTTCCTACAACATACATTCTATCATCCATTGTGATGACAACAAAAAAAATGATAAATTATATTTGTCATGTAGCATATACATCATATTACAAAAATTATTAATATGTATTTACTTCTTTTAATAAAATGAATAAACAATCATTGCAAACATGCGTATTTGACTACAATAAACAGATTAAAACCAATCATATTGGACGACAATGGAAATGATTAAATACCACCAAGAATGTTGTTTATAAAAAAGCCTTGAGACGTATTTAACTAAGATGTAACTGTTCTATGGTTAAATATCCTTTGAATATTTTTGGTACAACTCTAATTATATATACTTATAGTACAAACTAAATTCATTTATGGTACAACTCTAATTATATATATATATAAGCTTAATTATATATGCTTTACTTCTTTTTTTAACATGTTATTAACAAATAGTTATGGACTGTTTAACGATTATAATATGAATGTGATTTAGCGGCTGCCGGAAGAGCTTCAAAAACTACCTGAACTACCAAGTAATTATGACAATGAGTGTCTCGATCTGAACAAAAAAAATTCATATATGGTGTTTGAAGCAAGAAAAAATATCAAAGAAAAAGTATGTTTCTAAAGGGTGGCTAAAGTTCTTAACTGTAAATGGGTATGTTCCGGACGACAAGTGTTTGATTGCGTTCATGCGTGACGAACGCAGGTTCATCATGGTCCTAGATGGAACTCACCCGGTGTAACAGTTTGTTTCGGTATCAAAGTCTTTTGATTATGCAGGTTGTCCGTTAGTTTGTGCAGAAGTGTTAATGTATATGGATTTAGTTTCTTTCTATTTTGATGCTTAGACATGTAAATATTAAACATTTTAAGATGTAACTTATGGTAACCATTGAATAGTTTGGCATGTAATTGAACTTTATGATATGTCAATCGATGAATGATGGTAATTTTTATATGCTACGGATCTTATCATTAAACACAAGTTGCAACTAAACAACTAAAATATATGATCTTATGTTTATATAATCTTATTCTTCTGTATATTAAAGAAAAAATTGACAATATAAATATATTAGAAATAGTATTTTTATGGAAACATCAACTTCATATTGATCAACTTCTATTGTTAGATTGTTCGGATAACCAAATTCAAAGCAAAATAACAAATACAATATACTCCGTAATATGGTATTACTAAATGATTTCACCCTTCAAAAACCCCGCGAAATCGCGGGTCTTTAACTAGTAATAAGTAATAATTTGAATTTGTGGATGTGGTTTAGTGGATTAACGTATTATTCTCACATCGGAGATGCGAGTTCGAATCTTAACACACACAATTAATTCTCATATTCACCCCCACATTAAGTGGGATGTCTGAGTTGATGTCACCTTTTTAAATCTCTTCATGAGAAAATGTCTCTCTTTAAAATAAGCCCGGTTGAGAGGTTTTACTAGATCCGTTCACGTACTTCCACCCGGACACTACCCGTATGGATGTGTTCCGTGTACCCTCGATCGGGTTTGGGTTTCCGCCCGAACGTTTGTGTTACGTGCAAATGATGAAAGTCGTTGAAATAAATGATTCGCTGATACAAAATCGCTATAAAAAAAAAAAAGTAGATAATTTGCAAAATAGCATAAAAAACTCTAACTACTGCACATAACTCTCGAAAATAAAGAGTGTTCTAGTAAATAAACACTGTGCGCCCAAGCTTCCGGATTGAACCAGCCCCCTCGAATGGAAGATGAAACAATTCAGATTAGCTTTTTGTAACTTTTATTTTCGCATTACATCATCATAAGTCATGCTTACCAAAGAATAATTGGTGGGTCTTAGATTCTCAGTGACTTATGACCGGTTTTTCTTTTTCACTTTTTATACAATAGTTAATTACTTCACAATATCTCTAATATAATATAACTGTATGAGGACTATAATTACAATTACAATTTATAATTAAAAGCCCTTTTTTCCTCATTAAATCTTATAGTCTGAATTCATATAAGATGTATTTGAGTAAAAAGTGATACATAAATAATTATTATTTGTTTAATATGCTGAATAACGATATAAATAAATGATTATACCAGATTAACCTCTATTTTTTGAACTGTTTTATTAAGATGCATCCTAATCTTATTTAATAAGTTAAAAACAAATGTCACTCTATTACGCTCTCCACATTTAATCTTTATTCTATTAGGTTCATTAAATACAAATCAAACATGACCTAAGACGTCAACGAAGCATTGCTTCAACGTCATCCTCTTCACCTTGTGTGTTGGGGCTGGAGGTTAGGTCATGGGTTCGAGCCTCGCTCTACCCATCTTATTAATTAATCTGCCTGAAATATGAATATCCAGATTGACCCCAAGGGGGGGTTTTTCCCCGGATCCATTCAGGATTCAAACCCCGTCCGCCTGCCCCTCGGGATGGTTAAAGGATCGAATTCCTGTAATGCGATTCGAGTTTCCTCCCGAACGTGTGTGTTTGTGCAAATGATAGGTGTCGTTGAAATAAATGATACACTGATGCAAAGCTTGCTTGCTAAACAATTCATCCTCTTAACATGTTACATTAGCACCACAGCAACATCGAAATCCTATTACTAACTCATAACTAAACATTACCTATCATGGCTAAAACAATACTCCTCTCACATCAACATCAAAATCCTAGTGACCAACGACTATTTCCAGCCACCAATCACAGCTAGCCACCTCAATCTCACCCTTCTCTCATTTAAAGTTTTAGTTTGACAAATGTCGGCCGACAAACGCTCACAAACGCCCCAGTACTAGTGTATGTGGGGTGTTTGTCTTACCATGTACGCGGGAAACGAGGGACAAATGCAGCATTATCTGTGATCTAACGGATGAATAACTATCTAATGTGAATCCTCTTGGACAGATAAGTGATGTGTCAAAAGTGTGTGCAGTAGTGCTTAACTTATCTTTCAACTTTTAAATTTATAAAACCTTTATTTAATACACTTTAACACTCTAACGAGCAATAAACCCAATCAGATGTAGTATTTTAGGTTATCATCCCAAGAGAGCGTAGATGCGGATAAGAGTTGTTTTTTATTTAGTTTAATTCTTGTTAAAAATTAAAGATAAATTTTTATGTCTTTTATAGGATATATTCTTATCTCTTAGGAAAGAGATGATTTTAAAAGATAAACAAAATAATAAAACAAAACAAGGAATTGAAGATTCATAATAAACAATTAAAAGTAAAAGCAGTTATATGAACAAATAACTCATATGAGAATCATATTAGGCAAGTTTCATAACTTATATTAACACAAAGCAGAATAATAATCATAGACCAACTATTATTCCTTTATAGGTTAAGCTAAGTGTTGCATATCATTCAATAGATAGGACTTAAAGCATATGCTAGACACGTGATGTGCATGACTAACATCTCAATTCCTCATATTTAATTCAATTACATGATATATATTAATCTTGTGATGAGGATCAGCATGCAAATAGACTGACAATTTATATAAGATATTAAACACCAAGTAGATCAACTCAAGTTACTAGCTGAAAGTCAATTACTACTAAGTTCTCATGCAATCATTAATTAAACAAATCTAAACAAAGGTTCTTCGATTAAGCCTAACAATATCAAACTTTAATATATAAGCGTAATTCAAATTAAACAAGTTTATCACCATTATGTTGTTTAAGCTAGTTGAATGCAATTCAATTTAACAAGTTTGATGGACTAGATCTAAACAAGTGGCATGAATTGAATAATAGATCATCGGATTAAGTACTAATCAATCCTAAAATCATGTTATCTAATCATTAAGCATGGCAAACAAGTATATTAAAGCATAACAGATTCAAAACAATTCAAATGTCATCACAGAAACTCGACCATACAGATATGGAAAAGAACCAGAAACTGTACGAATGAAGCATGAAGCCGGCGGCTTTGTTCCAGCCAAGCCGGCGGCTTGGACTGGTGAAGTCGGCGGCTTCATCTGATTCCCAGACGAAAGTTTAGTTTTCGTCCACGTAACCACTATGAACGTTTAGTTCATAGCAGAAGACGAACATGAACAATTAAAGTAAATAAAACAGATTAAACAATAAAGTAAAGATAGAATCATACCTTAAAAGGTAGACGAAAAGAACTTCAATAGATAACTTGAATAATTCTTGATTACAATGGAAAATAAATCTAATCTAAGGGTTTTAGAGAAAACCCTAAAAAAAACGGAACTAAACTGAAGTGTATTGAGTTGTACATTGAAAATTGTAACAGGAGCCATCTACTTATACTGTTTAAAATCGGTAGCCAAGCCGGCAGCTTCAGGAAGAAGCCGGCGGCTTCCTTGGGTCAGTGACTCCTTTTGCAAGTTAACCTTGATCTGCAAGCATAAAACACGTAACCGTCATAATTAAGCCGACGGCTTTGATGGCAGGCCGGCGGCTTCAGTGATCCGGCAATCTTTTTGATTTTGTTTCCATTTTTACATGAACTTGGTCAACAAGTCGAGAAACCGTGTGACTTAGATCGGCGACTTCAATATGAAGCCGGTGGCTTTAACTGTATTTTACTTGATCAACAAGTTTATTCAATTCTGCGAGCAATTCTAGAACATTCTGGCATTTTTACTCCAAAGCCGGCGGCTTCCTTGAACCCTGGCCGGTGGCTTCATAGCCTTTCTTGAAATTTTCCTTGTTTTTGACCCTGTTTGATACATAATTTTGATAAAATCATTAGAATTACTTTTTTCCCCATACTACCCATTTTAGTGTGTTTTAGGATTAAAATGTTTTTAAAATACTAAGATAACTCTTTAAAATGTTATTAAAAAACTGTATAATTTAGGAGTTATCAATAAGTTAGCTGTTACATTTATTGATAATATTAATATTGATAGAAAAAAGTAATCTAGGGTTAATCTATGGAATAAAGAATAAAGTAATATTGCTAATGAATCTACACTCATTTTTCTATCTTTTCTCGCTCATTCAAAATCTAAACATACCCCTATAAATTCTGAACTCTCTAATCCATGTAAATTAGATCTCATCACGACCGTTAAACTCGTGTCATTTTTACGAACTCAACAGTACTATCATCGCTGCTATCTGACACTTAACGTGTAATCACGTGTGGCGCGTTAAGTGTCAGATGGAAACGAAGTTAGTTTTGATGTGTTCATAAAAAAGAGACGAGTTTAATAGTGGTGGTAGTGAGATTTAATTTTTCAGATAAAGAAGTTATCGTTGTTCATATATATATATATATATATATATATATATATATATATATATATAGTGGTAGGATCAAGAGAGAAGTAACCAATCGGGGGGAAGCGGGGGGAAGCAAAAACTTTTTTTTTCGTTTTTTGAAAAAACTTTGTTCACGAACATTATAGATGAGATGAAAATATGAACATTTAATAAAGACACTTTGTGATAAATGTTTTTATTTTGGCGGGAAAACGCTAGAAGAAGTAATATATAACAATTATCATGTTTTTCGAGCGTATGTTGAGGTTTTAGCTATTAGGGTTTAAATATTAGGGTTCATAGGGTTTAGATATTAGGGTTTAGAAATTTAGGGTTTAGGGTTTAGATTTAGGGTTTAGATTTAGGATTTAGATTGAGTTTTTAACACGAACGGTTTAGAGTTTAAGGTTTAGGGTTTGGTGTTTTGGGTTTATGGTGTAACAACCCGACTTTTTCGACTTGCTTTTGTGCTTTGTGCTTTCACGAAACTGCGTATTTGTGCGTACTGAGGTATATTATACTCTGGGATCTTACTACATGTGGATTACTTTCGTTTATATGTTAAAGCGTGCCTTTAAGTACGTAGGTTACTTAACTTGATCCCCGAAAGCCTTTACGACCGTTAGTGTCACTTAACGTTTAGAACGAGCTATGTTTGTCGGTACACGTTTAACTTTGGTCATAATCGGAATATTATGACTACGAAATACTAATTGTTATTTTATAATAACAATTACTTGGGTTTTTGGATGCTTAATTACCCTTAGTAATTTACTAGAACACACTAGTTAGTCTTGTTGGACTTTCTACCTTGTTGGACTTTAGCCCACCCTACACTAGCTAGTGGACTATTTAATTAGCCCAATTTTAATAAGTTAGTGACCCATATTAATGTAAGACAAATTCCCATTTATAAGAGCCAACATACTAGCATTTTTGCTTACCATTATCCTTAATGTTGCATGGGATCCCAACATAAGCACCAACTTTAGACAACCATTAACCAAAAAACAAAAGTTGTCCCCCTTGTCCCCTCATCAATACCTACGGCCACCACCAGCTCCCCACACCCTCACCTTCTATAAATACCAAGCTTATTTATCCCATTTCACACTTGATCTCATTCACAAATTACACACACATACTCTCTAATTCTCTCTCTAGTCTTTCTCACTCTAAAAAGTGTAAGTCTTAAACTTTCTTCTTCTTCTTCTTCCCTTCTCATTCACGACATCATGATCATCAAAGGGTCTAGCTCTTTAGCTTTTAGATCTTGTTATATCTTGTAGATTCAAACTTGGATTTGAATCCTTCAAGAACATGGAAGATTCAAGCTTTCTAGCTTTGAATCTTCACTTATTTTGTTAGATCTAAATCTTGTAGCTTTTAATCTCTTTATTTTATTGTAAAGATTCAAACTTGTGTTTGTAATCTTCATGTAACTTGAAGATCTAAGCTTCATGCTTCAAGATCTTCAAGAACAACCAAGATTCAAGCTTTATAGCTTTGAATCTTCATTTCTTTTGTTGGATCTAAGTTTTCTAACTTATGATCTCATTATTTTGTTATAAAGATCAAAACTTGTGTTTATGATCTTCATGTAACTTGAAGATCTAAGCTTTATGCTTCAAGATCTTCAAGAACACCAAAGATTCAAGCTTTCTAGCTTTGTAATCTCATAACTTGTGTGAAAAGGATCCAATCTCTCTAGCTTAGGGTTTCATTACTTTGTTTGATCAAGTTTGTGTTCATACTTGTTTGATTGAAGGAAAGTTTGTAGCTTTAGTTGTAAATAGAACTTGTATTTGTGTTAAGACTAAGAATATGATGTAACCTTGGTTCATCATCCTTCTAAAACTTCTAAGTGAGTTGTATTCTTACTTGGTCTTAACATATTGTGTGTTGAAAGTTGAATCTTGGTCAAAGTGATGCTAACACATCAATGAGTTGTACACTTGAAGCTACAAGCATCAAGGATGAGAACCGTGATGAGCATCAAGCACCAAGAATCGTACCGGAGCACATGTTTGCTGTTTTTCTGGGTCTGATCAGACTCCTGGACTTCTGGAAAATTAATTTTCGGATAGTTCATTTCGAGTAGATGACTTTTTGTTTAGGCCTCGCCTAAATCTGATATACGGTTTAGGATTTATAGCCTTCCGAAAAGTACTACGCCTTTGTAACGTTGTGCTGAAATTTCTGACCTACTCGCACTTAAACCGTCGCCACGGTCAAACTAAGACGAGTTAGGTTCTGAAAAATGGTCAGCGGTTAGAGGACTCACATACAGAGTCTTGGCCACTGACTACGCGTCTTTTCGATTTGTATAGAGGTCGTAACAGCTGTCCAAAATCAACCTTTTGTTTCGATCTCTATTCTTGTTAAACTTACCTTAGCTTTGATGAATGATAATGATGATGATGACACTTAAACTTAATTTATGCACTTTAAACTTATGGGGACAACATACTGACCTAGTGACCTTTGACTTAGGTTGACGACCTTTCGGACCGACTTACTACCTGCATACGTTTTATATCGACTTGTACTGCTTATTCACTGTGAGTTATAGCATCCCTTTACTACTTTTACTATTTTTGGGACTGAGAATACATGCGATTTTTACGTTTTACATACTAGACACGAGTACTTAAACTTTATATATGTGTGGGTTACAAACGGCACAAAGATTCCCCTTAGCTCGGTAACGTTTAATCATTGGTTTCCTAACCGTGAACGCGAATCTTAGATATGGATCCATAGGATTTGACAACCCCACTCGGGCTAGTCGCGCTAGCAGACAATGGGTGTTTAATACTTCGAGGACAAACGCACTCGCCAAGTTCACTTTTAGGGCGTGATATACATACGTTAAGTCTAGTTACCGGGTGCCCACGGTTAAGAATATACTTTTCATACTGATTTAAACTGCTGATTGAAGCACTGAAATCTCGTGGTCTACATTACTCTACTGATTACAAACTATAGCTCACCAACATTCGTGTTAACTTTTAAGCGTGTATTTCTTAGGTGCTTAGACGATGTTGCTTCCGCTGTTAGACTTGCTGTTATGGACCTGCTGTGTTAGATTTCCGCTGCATTACTTAGAGATGTCTCAATCATGAAACTTTTATTTTGCATTCGTAACTTATGTTATTTTCAAACAATGGCTTTGTAACGACCTTTGGGTCACATAATTATGTTAACGCTTCTATTCATAGGAAGCACATTATCTTTTGTAAAACGCTATCTTTTTATGAATACAAAACTGGTTTTCAAACAGCATATAGTGTTTGACCTTGTAATGATCCTGTTGTTGATAAACCGTACACGATGGTTTTGTACGGGGTGTCACATTTGGTATCAGAGCATTGGTTGTAGGGAATTAGGTTGCATTAGTGAGTCTAGACCAGACCAAGTAGGATTCACTAATAGGACTAATCTACAACTTTCTCGTTTACTTGTTACTACTTACTACTGCTGCATGTTACTGCTTACTTATACTGCCGTATGATCTTGCTGCATGCTACTGCTTACCCTTACTGCTATATGAACTTGCTGTATGCTATTGCTTATACTCGTTACTGCATGCTATTGTCTGCTTTCGATTGCATGTTACTTTGTTTAGTACTGTTGTTATTGCCATGCTATGTACTACGGTAGACGATCTAGGTTGCTGTAGTGCCTGATTACGTGCTTGCTATATGTCTTACTGACATGGAAAAAGTTATTTTTCCTTGTTCAGATGTTGGACATGCCGCCCATGACCTTTGACTTCAAGAGTGACTCAGATACGTCTGCTACCTTGCCTACGACTGTTGCTGATTCACCGCTACCCTCCGGCGACTCCGGCGATTCTTCATCCGGAGATAGCTGATACGCACTTGACCTGATGGACATCTCAGATGGAGACGAGGATCCAGAGGAGATTCCAGCTCCACCCAGCCCTGGACTCCCGGGAGCACAGCACCATTTCGGTGATGCTGTGATTCCTGGGGGAAACGGAGACGGTCCTTTCCGTAACGAGCATGGACATTGGGCTAGACGCACCGCTGATGGACGTGTTGTACCGATTTCACCAGGCAGATTTCGACTTTTGATCACCGGCCAGACGCTTTCTCCCGCTCGCGATGATCCTGCATTACCTTCCGACGATTCAGACGGTTCATCATCCGACGACTCCAGCGAGGAGGATCCCGAGGAGGATTCTGAGGAGGACCCTGAGGAGGAGCCCGTGCAGCCGCCCTCTACCCCGCTGAAGAAGCAGTACCGTTTTGATGGTATTGTTATTCCAGGGGTTAATGGAGGAAGACCGTTCATGGACGCACATGGACAGTTGGTTAGGGTTCAGCCCGTAAGCGGGTCGTACCGTATCCTACCAATCCATTCGTGCTTAAGACCGCCCACACTGTGCTGTCTACATCTGCATCATCTAGACCATCTGCACCACCGGTACCACCTGCACCATCTGCACCACCAGCATCCCCCGTCGTCGAGGAACTGACGAGGGAAGTGCATGCCCTCCTTGCTCGGGTAACTGAGCTTGAGGATTAGATGTCCCACCTGATGGACATCATTTACCCACCTTCGCCCTAGGACTATTGTATTAGATTTCCTTATGTATTCCGTTTATAGTTCCTGTTTTTCATATATGTAATGTACGAATCTCATGCCATTGTACGTAACTTTCTTATTATGAATGGAATTACTGTTGCTTAATTTTTGTACGGTGTTTACTTTAAGTTATCACATGTTGGCTTTTGTGCTATCTGCTGCTGTTTGCCATGCTTAGTTATCTTGTATTGTGTTATTTCCGTACTGTTTACCTTATGCTATGACGTTACCAATTATGGGATTTTGACTTAAGTCGAAACTTTTGTTTGGAAGATCGATGGCTAACGGAAGAGGTCCGAGAGAAATCCCCACGGCAGCTCAAATAGAGGAGATGATAGCCGATCGAGTAGCTGCAGCTATGGCGAATGCCAACCCCCAAGCTCCGCCGGCTAACCCGAACTTCCAGAATGGGTATACTTTCAAGGAATTCCAGAGATGCAAGCCCCACAATTTCAGCGGAACAGAAGGGCCAGTTGGGCTGACGAGATGGTTTGAGAAGTTGGAATGTGTGTTCCGTATGAGTAACTGCTCCGAGGGAAATAAGACTAAGTTCGCATCCTGCACTTTGTCGGATGGCGCTTTGACTTGGTGGAATACGCTCGCCCAGGCGCGAGGAATTGACGAAGCTTATGCTACACCATGGGAAGAGTTTAAGAGGGCTATGATCGAGGAGTACTACCCCAGAACCAAAATTCAGAAAATGGAAGCGGAGTTTTGGGAACTGAAAGTTGTAGGAAGTGATCTTGATGGCTATAACCGAAGGTACTTGGAGTTAGCTTTGATGTGCCCCACAATAGTTACTCCGGAGTACAAGCGGATGGAGAGGTATCTGTGGGGACTCCCCAAGGACATTCAAGAAAATGTCACTTCATCGAAACCAGCAAATGTCCCGAAAGCTATGCGCATGGCGCACACCCTGATGAATCAAATTACCCGCCAAGAGCTAGAGAAGGAAAAATCAGTATCGGGAGCTAGTAATGGGAAACATAAGTGGGACGAAAACAATGGAAAAGGTTTTGACTAGAACCCAGCTAAGAGGTATGAGAATTTCATAGGGAACAACGACTGGAGGAACCCGAACCCGAATCTTAGCTCAAACCCTAACTACAAAGGTACCTTTCCTCAGTGTAAGAGATGCTACAAGTATCATACTGGACAATGCAATGTAGTGTGTGAGAAGTGCAAAAGGATGGGACACATCGGTAGAGACTGTAAAAGCACCGCCCCAGCTGTGAGGACAAACTCAAATGGACCAAGGAGGTGCTATGAGTGCGGACAACAGGGCCACTTCAAGAATGAATGTCCCAACAAGAAGAAGGATGGCGGGCCAGTCCGTGGAAGAGCCTTCAACATGAACACAAGAGATGCCCGCGAGAATCCTGACTTGGTTACAGGTACATTCACTATCAATAAACTATTAGCTTCTGTTCTTTTTGATACTGGTGCCGATAGGAGTTATGTATGTAGAAACTTTTGTTCTAAGATAGATTGGTCGTTAGTTCCTTTGGAGGAGAGTATGCTTGTTAAGGTAGCCAATGAAAAACTTGAGAAAGTTGACCAAATTGGCCGAGGAGGTATTATAAACCTAGCTAGAGTGTATTTTGAGATTGATTTAATACCCATCAAGTTGGGAAGCTTTGATGTAATTGTCGGTATGAACTGGTTGTCCAAGGTAAGAGCAGAAGTTATTTGTAGAGAGAGGATTCTCCGTATACCAGGCGAGACTGGAGAGCCACTGATTGTTTACGGAGAGAGATGTAGTCCGAAGTTGAACCTTATTAGTTGCTTGAAGGTACAAAAGGTTATGAAGAATGGGCGTTTTGCTATTCTGGCACATGTGAAGAAGCTAGAAGTTGAAGAGAAGAGCGTGGATGAAGTACGAATTGTGAACGAATTTCCCGACGTCTTTCCAGAAGAGTTGGCTGGATTACCGCCATCGAGAGCAGTGGAGTTTCAGATCAACCTAGTGCCAGGAGCTGCACCCGTAGCTCACGCACCTTATCGACTTGCACCTTCTGAACTACAAGATTTGAAGAGTCAACTGCAGGAATTGCTAGACCGAGGGTTTATCTAACCGAGTTCATCGCCTTGGGGCACACCTGTTTTGTTCGTGAAGAAGAAGGATGGATCTTTCCACATGTGTATCGACTATCGAGAGCTGAACAAGTTGACGATCAAGAATCGGTATCCCCTTCCTAGAATTGACGATCTTTTCGATCAGCTGCAAGGATCCAGTGTTTACTCCAAGATTGATTTACGATCAGTTTATCACCAGTTGAGGGTGAAGGAGAGCGATGTGATGAAGACTGCATTCAGAACCCGATACAGTCACTATGAGTTTCTAGTGATGCCATTCGGTTTAACCAACGCACCTGCAGTATTTATGGATCTCATGAATCGTGTATGCAAGCCATATCTGGACAAGTTCGTTATCGTCTTCATAGATGATATCCTCATCTATTCCAAAAGTGAAACAGAACATAAGCAACATCTTCGACTCGTGCTAGAACTCTTGAGACAAGAGCAACTTTATGCCAAATTCTCTAAGTGCGAATTTTGGTTGAAGGAAGTTCAATTTCTCGGTCATATCGTGAGCGATCAGGGTATCAAAGTCGATCCCGCAAAGATCGAAGCTATCAGCAACGGGAAACCCCACTACTCCGACTCATATCTGCCAATTCTTAGGCCTCGCCGGTTATTACTGAAGGTTCATTGAAGGTTTCTCTCTGATTGCGCGTCCTTTGACTGCATTAACTCATAAGGGGAAGAAGTTCCTTTGGGAAACCGAGCAAGAATCGGCATTCCAAACCCTGAAGCAGAAGTTAACCACTGCACCTATTCTGTCCCTTCCTAAAGGCAGTGATGACTTCGTTGTGTATTGTGATGCCTCCCGACAAGGCTTTGGATGTGTATTGATGCAACAGAAGAAGTTTATTGCTTATGCCTCCCGACAACTAAAGATTCACGAGCAAAACTACACAACTCACAATCTCGAGCTTGGAGCTGTTGTCTTCGCACTAAAACCGTGGAGACACTATCTTTATGGGACTAAGAGTAATATCTTCACAAAAGCCTCCAACACATATTCGATCAGAATCAACTGAATATGAGACAACGTCGATGGATCGAGATGTTGAACGACTATGATTGTGAACTTCGTTACCACCCTGGCAAGGCAAATGTTGTAGCCGATGCCTTAAGCCGAAAGGAGAGAACGGTACCTCTTCGTGTCCGTGCCTTGAACATCACCATTCAGACGAATCTCAACAGCCAGATTCGCATAGCTCAAGATGAGGCTATCAAGGAGGAGAATATTGCTCAAGAGCACTTGAACATTCTTGTTTCTCGATTTAAGGTCAAGGAGACTGGACTCCAATAATTTGCCGGAAGAATCTGGGTACCTAGTTATGGGGATTTACGGAGCCTTATTCTAGACGAAGACCACAAGTTAAGGTATTCAATTCATCCAGGAGCTGGTAAGATGTACCACGAACTCAAGGTTCAATATTGGTGGCTAAACCTCAAAAGGGATGTTGCAGCATATGTTGGAAAGTGTTTAACTTGTTCCAAGATCAAAGCTGAACATCAGAAGCCGTCTGGGTTACTTCAAAAACCCGAAATCTCACAATGGAAGTGGGAAGGAATAACAATGGACTTCATCACAAAGCTACCGAAGATGGTAGGAGGTTATGATACCATCTGGGTTATCGTTGACCATCTTACCAAATCTGTACACTTCCTAGCCATGAAGGAAACTGATACGATGGAGAGACTGGTGCAGTTATACATAAAGGAGATTGTATCTCGTATGGTATACCCTTATCGATTATTTCAGACCGAGACGCCCGTTTCGCTTCTAGATTTTGGCGTTCTTTACAAGAAGCCTTGGGAACACGTCTAGATATGAGTACAGTGTATCACCTGCATACCGATGGACAGAGGGAGTGCACGATCCAAACCCTGGAGGACATGTTACGTGCTTGTGTTATTGATTTCGGGAAAGCTTGGGAGAGACATTTGCCGTTAGCCGAATTCTCTTACAATAACAGTTATCACGCAAGCATTAAGGCCGCACCTTTTGAAGCATTGTATGGCCGTAAATGTTGTTCTCCTATCTGTTGGGGCGAAGTAGGTGAAAAACAACTCACCGGTCCCGAACTCGTCCATGAAACAACCGAGAAGATTGTCCAAATTCAATCGAGGCTCAAGACGGCCCGTGATCGTCAAAAGAGCTATGCCGACCTTAAACGTGGAGATCGCGAATTTCAAATCGGCAACCGCGTTATGTTGAAAGTCACACCTTGGAAAGGTGTAATCCGTTTCGGAAAGCATGGGAAGTTGAATCCGCGATACATTGGTCCTTTTGAAGTCTTAGAGCGTGTTGGACCCATTGCTTACCGTTTGGATCTTCCGACTCAATTGAGCGCAGTTCACCCCACTTTCCACGTGTCGAATCTGAAGAAATGTCTTGCTGAACCAGAACTCGTCATACCTCTAGAGGAGCTTAAGATTGACGACAAACTCCATTTTGTGGAAGAACCTGTCAAAATTATGGACCGTGAGGTCAAGACCTTGAAATGTAACAAGATTCCGATCGTCTGAGTCCGATGGAATGCAAAACGAGGACCTGAGTTTACTTGGGAGCGAGAGGATCAGATGAAACAAAAATATCCTTACCTCTTCACAACTCTACCATCTACCTCAGCTTAAAATTCCTGGACGAAATTTTCATTAACAGGTGGGTAATGTAACGACCCGACTTTTTCGACTTGCTTTTGTGCTTTGTGCTTTCACGAAACTGCGTATTTGTGCGTACTGAGTTATATTATACTCTGGGATCTTACTACATGTGGATTACTTTCGTTTATGTGTTAAAGCGTGCCTTTAAGTACGTAGGTTACTTAACTTGATCCCCAGAAGCCTTTACGACCGTTAGTGTCACTTAACGTTTAGAACGAGCTATGTTTGTCGGTACACGCTTAACTTTGGTCATAATCGGAATATTATGACTACGAAATACTAATTGTTATTTTATAATAACATTTACTTGGGTTTTTGGATGCTTAATTATGCTTAGTAATTTACTAGAACACACTAGTTAGTCTTGTTGGACTTTCTACCTTGTTGGACTTTAGCCCACTCTACACTAACTAGTAGACTATTTAATTAGCCCAATTTTAATAAGTTAGTGACCCATATTAATGTAAGAAAAATGCCCATTTATAAGAGTCAACATACTAGAATTTTTGCTTACCATTATCCTTAATGTTGCATGGGATCCCAACATAAGCACCAACTTTAGACAACCATTAACCAAAAAGTAAAAGTTGTCCCCCTTGTCCCCTCCCCAATACCTACGGCCACCACCACCTCTCCACACCCTCACCTTCTATAAATACCAAGCTTATTCATCCCATTTCACACTTGATCTCATTCATAAATTACACACACATACTCTCTAATTCTCTCTCTAGTCTTTCTCACTCTAAAAAGTGTAAGTTTTAAACTTTCTTCTTCTTCTTCCCTTCTCATTCACGACATCATCATCATCATCAAAGGGTCTTGTAATGACCCTATATTTTCCAACTTATATTATTAATATTTATTATTAATACTTGCGCTTTAATAAATGTATTTTTATACATTTTACTTGTTACCGTATTTGACTTTTCATGGCCCGACTCATCTATTCGACACGTACTTTTCACGAATAATATTTCGAATATTATTTACGTTCATGATGAATTATTATTAATCATTTTTAATTAACTAATGTAACTATTTAATTACTTGGGCCTTTTATTTATTTGTTGGTTACTTGGACTTGGGCCTTTATTAATGGATTTGGACTTGGAAGTCCACCCTACTTTCTTAATGGACTTGTAAGCCCACTTTTAAGCTAGTGAATTATTAAGGCTTAAACTAGATTAATTAGTGATATGAGGAGACAAATACTACAAGCATGCTTGCACCTCTTTTCTATGCACTTAACCTTATTACCCCTTCTTATCATACACCAAGCTCCCATGCATGAAAGTTGAGCATTTAACTTCCTTTTTTTGACCCTAGGCCGACGGTTTACTAGCAAGGGGAGGGAGTTCTTTTTTTTCAATTTTTGTTACATATACACTAGTATTGAACCTCATTTTTACACACACATACTTACACTTATTTTCTCTCAACTTTCTCTCTAAAATTGTAAGCATTATATCTTTTTCTTCTTCCTTTTTTTTCCTTTGAAAAACCGAATCATATCATCATCATATTACTTGTTTGATGTTTGTTTGTTGTTAAAGATCAAACTTGTTAGTTTGTATCTTCATGAATCTTGTTCCTTCCATCTTTGTTTGATGAAGAAACAAGAACAAGGATCTAAGTTTCTATAACTTATGGTTCTACACTTAAATGTTATAAAGATTTAAAACTCATAAGCCTTGAGAGCTTACTTGTGTTCATGTTTTGTAGACTTAAAGTTTACTTTTCTAAGATCCAAACTTTGATTTGAATCTTCTTAAGTATGAAACAAACATAAACATAATACTTGTAACTTTAGTTTATTTCTTCATTTTATTTATTTAAAGTTGTGATGTTGTTAATTTGGTCATGTATTACTAGTTAAACTTGATCTCATATTTCTTGAAACTAAAGTTAAACTTATAAGTTCAAGAACATGGAAGTTTAACTTTCTAGTTATAACTTCATACACTTATGTTAGATCTAAGTTTCTATAGCTTATGATCTTCTAATTTTGTTGTAAACAAGAGCTTATAAGCTTACATACATTTTACAAGATTGAAATCTAAGTTTCATAACTTATGGTTTCATTAAAGTAAAGATCCAAGTTCTATAACTTAGGGTTTAACTTAAGAACACTAGATCTAGACTTTTTAGTCTAGGATCTTTAAGATCTAACTAAGATCTAGGTTCTACAATTTAAGATCTTGTTTATTTAGTTTACTTTCAAGTTTGTAGCTTAATATTACTATTAGAACTCATGTATGTGTCGGATCTAAGATCTTGATGTAACTTTGGTTCATCAAACTACTTACAACCCTTAAATGAGTTGTGCTATATATCTTAGACATAGATTAGTGTTATGATGGCCAAAACTTTGTAAAGATGATGCAAACACATCAACGAGTTGTACAGTTGAAGCTATAAGCATCAAGGATGAGAACCGTGATGAGCATCAAGCACCAAGAACCCACCGGAACACCTTGACTACTGTTTTCTGGGTATGATCAGTAACCTGGGCTACTGGAAAAGTATATTTCCAGTTAGTTCAGTTCGATTAGATGATTTTCCGTTTAGGCCTCGTCTTAATCCGAGTTACGGTTTAGGATTTATGGCCTTCCGAAAGTCACTACGCCCTATTAACGTTGTGCTGAAATTTCTGACCTACTCGCACTTAAACCGTCACCATGGTCAAACGAAGACGAGTTTGGTTCTGGAAATTGGTCAACAACTAGGGGACTCATATATGGAGCTATGGCCACTGTTCTCACCTCATTTCAGTTTTTATAGAGGTGGTGGCGACTGAACGAAGTCAGCCTTTGTTTCAAACTCTATTCTTGAATAAAACTTACTTTACACTTTTTGTTTGATGATGATACTTAAGACCTAATTTACATACGTTTAAACCTTTGGGAACGATTTACTGAATTAGTAACTTTTGACTTAGGTTGAGGACCTTCCGGACCAACTACTTGCCTACTTATTCTCGTACCGACTTTACTACTTTTCACTGTGAGTTATAGCATCCCTTTTTACTTTAACTATTTTGGGAACTGAGAATACTTGCGTGTTTTACGTTTTATATACTAGGAACTAGTACTTAAACTTATTATATGTGTGGGTTATACAACGGCATAAACTTTCCCCTTAGCTCGGTAACGTTTAGTCATTGGTCTTTGAACAGGTGAACTCGAATCTTAGATATGGATCCATAGGGTTTGACATCCCCATTCGGGCTAGTAGCGCTAGCATTTAACGGGTGTTTAATACTTCGTAAACATACGCACTCACCAAGTGTACTTTCAGGGGGTGATATTACGTTAAGTTAGTTACCAAGTGCCCACGGTTATGCATATACTTTTCATACTGTTTTGAAATACTGAAATCTCATGGCCTACCTTACATTACTGTTATACTTAAACTATAGCTCACCAACATTCGTGTTGACATTTTTAAGCATGTTTTCTCAGGTGCTTATGTAACGACCTTGGATTTTCCAACGTTTATTTATTAATAATTATTATTATTAATACGCGTGATTAAATGAATGTATGTTATTACATTTACTTGTTGCCATGATTGCTCGTACTTGACTTCAATTGCCCGAAACGTCTTTGTGACACACGAAACTTTCACGAATAATATTTTTAGATATTATTTGCATTCATGATTAAGTTTATTAATCATTTTAATTAACTAAAGTTGTTAGTTAGTTACTTGGGCTTTTAATTGAATTAACTTGTTAATTGCATACATACTTGGGCTTTTAATTGAACCTGGGCCTTTACTAGTGTTATTGGACTTTAGAAGCCCACCCTACATCTTTTATGGACTTATTAGCCCAACACTACTTGTAAGTATCATTTTAGATGGTAACTAGTTAGTTTTATGCACATTGGAATCTAGTTGCTTGTTATCCCCATGCATGCACCTCAAGTAACCACCTTTAAGGACAATCTCATGCTAGTAACCATTAAACACTTGCCTTCCCTTTTTTTTGAACTGCTGACCGTGGGCCTTAGATGGCTTGAAGAGCATTTTGGTTTCATTTTTCATTACTTCACTCTCTTGTTTTCTCTCATTCAAACACACACTTCAACTTGCTTCATTTTTTTCTCTCATCCTTCTCTACATTTTGTAAGTAACAAAGCTTGAGTTCTTCCCTTTATTCTCTCTTAAAACCGTAGCCTTTGGCTACCAAGATCATCATCATCTTTTGTTACTTGTTGTTTGATTACTTGTTTGTTAATTATTTACTTACTTGTTGTTGTTACATACTAGTTTCAAGAATCAACTCTTTAGTTTGATTCTTCATAATATCTTGAATTTTCAAGAACACAAGAACATAAACTTACTAGTTTATGATTCTACATTTATTGTTTCAAAAGTTTGTAAGTTCATAGTTGTTAAATTCATACTTGTAATTCATGCTAGTAAACTTTAAAGTTTACTTTCTTAAAGATCAAACTTTGGTTTGAATATTTAAAGTATATGAACAACCATGACCTATTAACTTGTTTACTTAGTTTACTTCTTCATTTTATACACTTTAATTTCATGTTTGTTGTTGTTGTTGGTCAAGTACTACAAGTTAGTCTTGATCTCATACTTTCTTGAAATTTAAAGTTAACTTTAAAGATTCAAGAACATGGAAGTGTAACTCTTTATTTATAACTTTACTTACTTGTGTTGGATTTAACTTAATAACCTTAGATCTAGACTTTTGGGTCTTGGATCTTCAAGATCTAACTAAGAACTATGTTCTACATCTTAAGATCTTGATTAGTTAGTTTACTTTCAAGTTTGTAACTTGTTTTTACTTTTAAAGTTCATGTAAGTATTAGATCTAAGACCTTGATGTAACTTTGGTTCATCAACTTCATACAACTCTTAAGTGAGTTGATCTACATGTCTTAGACTCACACTTGTGTCATAATTGTCAAAACTTAGTTAGTATTACTTTTATAGTTCATGTATGTGTTAAATCTAAGACTTTGATGTAACTTTGGTTCATCAAAACACTTGCAACACTTAATTGAGTTGTGCTTCACGTCTTAGACTTACACAAGGGTTATGATGGTCAAACCTTGGTAAATATGATGTAAACACATCATTGAGTTGTACACTTGAAGCTATAGGCATCAAGGATGAGAACCATGATGAACATCAAGCACCAAACTCACCGGAACCCATTATTTTTCTGCTTTCTGTCTTCTACCTACTGTTTTCTGGTTTCTGTAACAGAACAGTACACCTGGGCTACTGTAACCTTGATTTTCAGATATCTCTTTTTGAGTAGATAACTTTTCATATAGGACTCGTCTTAATCCGAGTTACGGTTTAGGATTTATGGCCCTCTGATCGTCACTATGTCCTTTAACGTTGTGCAGAAATTTCTGACCTACTCGCACTTAGACCGTCGCCACGGTCAAACGAAGACGAGTTTGCTTCTGTAAATTTTACCACACTTAAAGGACTCATATACGGAGCCATGGCCACTGGTCTCACCTTAATTCAGTAAGGGTAGAGGCCGTGGTGACTAACCGAACTCAGCCTTTGTTTAAAATTCTTTACTTGAAAGAAACTTACTTTACGCCTTTTGTTTGATGATGAATGATGATGACCCTTAAGACCTAATTTACATACTTTTAAACCTATTCGGACGATTTACTGACTTAGTACTATTTGACTTAGGTTGAGGACCCGTTTGGACAACCTTCATTACTTGCTTACTTTCCGAGTCATACTTTACCGCTACTTTATCATTGTGAGTTATAGCATTCCCTTTTTACTTTAACTTATTTTGGGAACTGAGAATACATGTGCATTTTACGTTTTACATACTAGGCACGAGTACTTAAACTTATATATGTGTGAGTTATATAACGGCATAAACATTCCCTTTAGCTCGGTAACGTTTAGTCATTGGTTTTTGAACCGGTGAATGCGAATCTTAGATATGGATCCATAGGGTTTGACATCCCCACTCGGGCTAGTAGCGCTAGCATTTAACGAGTGTTTAATACTTCGTAGACATATGCACTTGCCAAGTGTACTTTCAGGGGGTATAAACGTTAAGTTAGTTACCAAGTGCCCACGGTTAACATATACTTTATCATACTGTTTTGAAACACTCTTTGTAGCACTGAAATCTCGTGGCCTACCTTACATACTGTTATACTTAAACTATAGCTCACCAACCTTTGTGTTGACATTTTAAGCATGTTTTTCTCAGGTGCTTAAGGTTATTTACTTCCGCTGTCATGCTAGTCTTGCCGTAGACACCCGCTGCTCTAGTGTTATCACCGCATGAACTGTTTACCTTGCATTCAAACTTTAATACATTTGAAACTATGTTTTGTAACGACCTAAGGGTCGCATACATTTATTCATGCTTGATATTCGTAGAAGCATACTGTTGGTGTAAAACATTTGATGTCGGTTATGACGTCACCTTTTTTATCGTGAATGCAAATTCTTTTATTACAGCATATAGTACTTAACCTTGTAATGATCCTGTTGTTGATGATTTGTACACAATGATTTTGTACGGGGCATCACATTTGGTATCAGAGCATTGGTTGTAGGGAATTAGGTTGCACTAGTGAGTCTAAGACCGACTCGAGTAGGATTCACTAATAGGACTAATCTACAACTTGCTAGTTTACGTGTTTCTGCTGAACTTACTGCATGCTGCTGCTTACTTTCACTGCTATATGCTATATGCTACTACATGATTTCACTACTGTATGATATTAATTGCTTCTGATTGCATGCTACTTCTATACGATTCGTTATTATTGCCATGCTACTTATTGTTATACATGATTTAAGCTGTTGGCCTAATACGTGCTTGCTTTATGACTTACTGACATGGAAAATTTATTTTTCCTTGTTCAGATGTCGGATGTACCACCTGCTATTGTTTTGGGCAGTTTAGACTCTTCAGCTACTCCACCTACCACCGTTGTCGATCCACCGATCCCAATACGCACAAGTGACCCCGGTGCTTCTGTAACACCCCAGCTTAACATGACCACAATATAGCTTAACATGACCACAATATTGTCCGCTTTGCCCGCAGGCGCACGGCTTTTTCTTGGCGACCACACACGAGAAGCACTTTTCCAGGAGGTCACCCATCCTGGTAGTGCTCTCGCCTGAGCACGTTTAACTGCAGCGTACTCACACATCTGCTCTGCCTGTGGTCCCAAAACGCGTTGTGTCATTTAAGCGTGAGTATTACATTATAATCCCATGATCACTCATGTCCATGGGCGATGTGGGATTTGCCTAGGGTGTTACATTCACCCCCCCTTAGGGACTCATCGTCCTCGATGAGGTTTGCCCCACCACCCCCAACGGCACATGAGTGGCTCTGATACCATTCTGTAACACCCCAGCTTAACATGACCACAATATTGTCCGCTTTGCCCGCAGGCGCACGGCTTTTTCTTGGCGACCACACACGAGAAGCACTTTCCCAGGAGGTCACCCATCCTGGTAGTGCTCTCGCCTGAGCACGCTTAACTGCAGCGTACTCACACATCTGCTCTGCCTGTGGTCCTAAAACGCGTTGTGTCATTTAAGCGTGAGTATTACATTATAATCCCATGATCACTCATGTCCATGGGCGATGTGGGATTTGCCTAGGGTGTTACAGCTTCATCTTCCGGGACTAGCAGCCAGACGCCTGCACCAGTGGCTACTAGTGGTGTTGTGATTCCTGCGGAGTTCGGGGAAGGGCCATTCCGTAACCATATGCGCATGCCGTGCCGACGCGCGCCAGATGGACGTTTAGTGCCAATTTCGCCAGGCCCACATGATTCTGATGATCCTTCATCCGATGACTCCTCTACAGATGACTCCAGTGACTCTGACGAAGAGAACCTTGATGACGTGCCTATACAGGCACCCTCCACCCCGCCGAAGAAGCGGTACCGTCCTGATGGCACCGTCATTCCAGGGGTGAATGGAGGTCGTGCTTTCACTGACACTTTTGGTCGGCGTCGGAGGGTTACTGCCCGTAAGCGTCTTGTGCCGTACCCTGCCGACCCACTCATACGTAAGGCACCTCGTTACGTGCTAATTATTACCGAAGCCGGGACATTTGCACCCCGTTTCGTGCGGTCTGCACCACCCGCTCCACCAGCACCATCCGCTCCACTGGCCCCACCTGCACCACCAGCACCGCCTGCCCCACCAACTCCCACTGTCGAGGAATTGACAAGGGAGGTAGAGATCCTCCGAGCTCGGGTAGCTGAGCTTGAGGAGCAGATGTCTCAGGTTATGGACATCCTTCACCCACCTTCACCATAGGGCTTTTGTATTTAGATTTCATTATGTAATCTAGTTGTAGTTTATTGTATTACTCATGTATTGTACGAACTTATTCAGATGTATGAAACTTATTATTATTAATGAATGGAACTTTACGTTATTTAATTCTTGCACGATGTTCTATTTACATTACTATACGATGATTCTGTGGTATTTATACCTAGATGCGTTATTTAATAACATGTGATGTTTTGATTCCATGTTGGTTACTACATACTATATTATTATATATTGAATGCTGGATTTTGACTTGAGTCAAAATGTTTGTATAGAACACCATGGCTAACGGTCGATCCACACCTACTGCTGCTCAAATTGAAGAGATGATCCAAGAACGTGTAGCCGCAGCCATTGCGGAAATTCAACCCCAAGCTCCACCACCACCACCACCACCACCGGTTATTCAACCCATTCGAAATGGGTGTACTTACAAGGAATTCCAGAGCTGTAAACCACATAACTTCAGCGGCACTGAGGGACCGGTTGGTCTCACCAGATGGTTCGAGAAACTTGAATCAGTATTCCGAGTTAGCAACTGTTCGGAGGACAACAAAACCAAATTTGCTTCTTGCACGCTATCTGACGGCGCACTCACGTGGTGGAACACAATGGCACAGGCACAAGGCATTGATGAGGCGTATGCTACGCCATGGGAAGAATTTAAGTGTGCCATGATTGAGGAGTATTGTCCGAGAACCGAAATCCAAAAGATGGAAATGGAATTCATGCAGTTAAAGGCCGTCGGGAACGACCTTGATGGTTACAACAGGAGATTTTTGGAACTAGCCCTGATGTGTCCGACAATGGTCACCCCGGAATTCAAGCGTATGGAGAGATACTTTTGGGGACTCCCTAAGTCCATCAAGGGTAATGTTACCTCGTCCAAGCCACTGAATGTTCCCGAAGCGATGCGCATGGCGCATACTTTAATGAATCAGATAACCATCGATGAACCGGAGAAAACTAAATCTGAAGCGAGTACTAGCGAGAAGCGCAAATGGGATAACCACAACAACAACAACAACAACAGGGGAAGGAACTATGATCAAAACCGGGCGAAAAGACATGAGGGTTTCAGGGGAAACAACAACGGTGGAAACCCCAACCCCAACAATAACACCAACTCCAACCCAAACTACAAGGGAACCCTACCTCAATGCAAGAGGTGTTACAAACACCACACTGGGTATTGCAATGTTGTATGCGAGAAGTGCCAACGGTCTGGGCATGTTGGAAAAGACTGCAAGGTCACCACTTTGAATGGGAAGCTGAACCCCCACAGGGCCAAGGAAGTGTTACGAATGCGGGCAGACAGGTCATTTCAGAAATACGTGTCCAAATAAGCGAAAAGATGGCGGACCACCCCGCGCTAGAGCTTTCAATGTTAATGCAAGGGACGCACGCGAAAACCCCGACTTGGTGACAGGTATATTCAACATCAACAATCTTTTAGCTTCTGTCTTGTTTGATACTGGTGCGGATAGAAGTTATGTATGTAGACATTTTTGCGATAAGATTAATTAGTTATTAGTCCCGTTAAAAGAGAGTATGCTTGTCGAGGTCGCCAACGGTAAACTTGAAAAAGTTGACCACATTAGTCGAGGAGCTATTATCAACATAGCTGGTGCAGATTTCGAAATTGATTTGATACCTATCAAACTGGGAAGTTTTGACGTGATCGTCAGTATGGATTGGTTGAGCAAGATAAAGGCCGATATTATCTGTGGAGATAAAGCACTTCGCATACCACAAGGAGATGGCGAACCACTGGTTATCTACGGAGAGAGATGTACCTCGAAGCTGAACCTCATTAGTTGCGTGAAAGCGCAAAAGATCATGAAGAAGGGACGTTTTGCTGTCCTAGCACATGTGAAAGCTGTAGAAACTGAGGTAAAGAGCGTGAAAGACGTTCGAATTGTGAACGAATTTTCCGATGTCTTCCCAGAGGAATTGCCTGGATTGCCGCCACAAAGAGCAGTAGAGTTTCAGATCGACTTAGTGCCAGGAGCTGCACCTGTAGCTCGCGCACCTTATAGACTCGCACCTTTCGAGATGCAAGAATTACAAAGCCAACTACAAGAACTACTTGATCGAGGATTTATCCAACCAAGTTTCTCGCCTTGGGGCGCACCTGTGTTGTTTGTAAAGAAGAAGGATGGATCCTTCCGTATGTGTATCGACTACCGTGAACTCAACAAATTGACTATCAAGAATCGGTATCCTCTTCCACGAATTGACGATCTTTTTGATCAACTACAAGGATCGAGTGTCTACTCAAAGATCGATTTGTGATCCGGTTATCACCAGTTGAGGGTGAAAGAAAGTGACGTGATATTCAGGACCCGTTATGGTCATTATGAGTTTCTCGTGATGCCATTCGGTTTAACAAATGCACCTGGCGTGTTCATGGATCTCATGAACCGAGTCTGCAAGCCGTACTTGGATAAGTTTGTTATCATCTTCATAGATGATATCCTCATCTACTCAAAGAGCGAAGAAGAACATGAGCAACACCTCCGACTAGTACTTGAACTCTTGAGACAAGAGCAACTTTACGCCATATTCTCCAAGTGTCAATTTTGGTTGAAGGAAGTTCAATTTCTGGGTCATGTTGTGAGCGACCAGGGTATCAAAGTTGATCCCGCCAAGATTGAAGCCATCAGTAAGTGGGAGACCCCCACTACTCTAACTCACATTTGCCAATTCCTAGGTCTCGCCGGTTACTATCGAAATTTCATTGAAGGATTTTCTCTGATTGCGCGTCCTTTGACCACACTGACTTACAAGGGTAAGAAGTTCATTTGGGAACCCACACACGAATCAGCATTTCAAACTTTGAAGAAGAAGTTAACCTCCGCACCTATCCTATCACTTCCTGAGGGCAGTGATGACTTTGTTGTTTATTGTGATGCATCGAAGAGTGGTTTTGGTTGTGTACTAATGCAACGATCAAAAGTTATTGCCTATGCCTCCCGCCAATTGAAGATTCACGAGCGGAACTACACTACTCACGATCTTGAACTTGGAGCCGTTGTCTTTGCGCTCAAATTGTGGAGACATTATTTGTATGGAACTAAGAGCACTATTTTCACCGATCACAAGAGTCTCCAGCACATCTTCGATCAGAAGCAACTGAATATGAGACAGCGTCGATGGATCGAGACGCTCAACGACTACGATTGTGAACTCCGTTATCATCCTGGTAAGGCCAATGTCGTAGCTGACGCTTTAAGCCGAAAGGAGAGGACGACACCTCTTCGTGTTAGGGCTCTGAACATCACCATTCATTCGAACCTCAACAGTCAGATCCGAGTAGCCCAAGAAGAGGCCCTCAAGGAGGAAAATATATCTCATGAACATTTGAACATACTTGTCTCTCGATTCGAGGTTAGGGAGTCTGAACTCCGATGTTATGCCGAAAGAATTTGGGTACCTTATTATGGAGATCTACGGAACCTTATACTTGATGAAGCACACAAATCGAGATATTCGATCCATCCTGGAGCAGGCAAAATGTACCACGACCTTAAAGAACAGTATTGGTGGCCGAATCTTAAGAAGGACGTTGCGACTTATGTTGGTAAGTGTTTGACTTGCTCGAAGGTTAAAGCCGAGCATCAGAGACCTTCTGGTTTACTTCAACAACCGGAAATCCCACAATGGAAGTGGGAAAGGATAACGATAGATTTCATCACCAAGATACCAAAGACGGTGGGCGGATACGATACTATTTGGGTTATTGTTGACCGCCTTACCAAATCTGCACACTTCTTAGCGATGAAGGAGACAGATACAATGGAGAGACTTGCTCAACTATACATCAAGGAGGTTGTATCTCGTCATGGTGTACCTTTATCGATCATCTCAGATCGCGGTCCCCGTTTTGCTTCTAGATTTTGGCGTTCTTTGCAAGAAGCCATGGGAACTCGTCTTGACATGAGTACTGCTTATCACCCTCAGACTGACGGGCAAAGTGAGCGAAAGATTCAGACATTGGAAGACATGTTGCGTGCATGTGCTATTGATTTTGGAAAGGCCTGGGAAAGGCATTTGCCGTTAGCCGAATTCTCGTACAACAACAGTTATCACTCGAGCATTAATGCCGTGCCTTTTGAAGCATTGTATGGCTGTAAGTGCCGATCTCCTATTTGTTGGGCCGAAGTTGGCGAAAAGCAAATCACCGGACCCGAGGTAATCCATGAAACCACGGAGAATATTGCTCAGATTCAAGCTAGACTTAAGACTGCCCGTGATCGCCAAAAGAGTTATGCTGATCTTAAAAGTAAAGACTTTGAATTCAACATGGGCGACAATGTAATGTTAAAGGTTGCACCTTGGAAAGGTGTGATCCGTATTGGAAAACATGGAAAGTTAAACCCACGATATATTGGTCCTTTTGAAATCTTGGAACGTGTTGGACCCGTTGCATACCGTTTGGATCTACCAGCACAATTGAGCTCAGTTCATCCTACCTTCCACGTGTCAAACTTGAAGAAGTGTCTTGCTACACCTGAACTTATCATACCACTTGAGGAACTTACAATTGACGACAAACTCCACTTCGTGGAAGAGCTTGTTGAGATTATGGATCGTGAGATCAAAACTTTGAAACGCAACAAGATTTCGATCGTCCGAGTACGATGGAATGCCAAACGAGGACCTGAGTTTACTTGGGAACGAGAGGATCAAATGATACGGAAGTATCCTCACCTTCTCCCGACTCCTCCATCTACCTCAGCTTAAATTTCGGGACGAAATTTTCTTTAACAGGTGGGTAATGTAACGACCTTGGATTTTCCAACGTTTATTTATTAATAATAATTATTATTAATATGTGTGATTAAACGAATGTATGTTATTACATTTACTTGTTGCCATGATTGCCCGTACTTGACTTTAATTGCCCGAAACGTCTTTGTGACACACGAAACTTTCACGAATAATATTTTTAGATATTATTTGCATTCATGATTAAGTTTTTTAATCATTTTAATTAACTAAAGTTGTTAGTTAGTTACTTGGGCTTTTAATTGGATTAACTTGTTAATTGCATACATACTTGGGCTTTTAATTGAACCTGGGCCTTTACTAGTATTATTGGACTTTAGAAGCCCACCCTACATCTTTTATGGACTTATTAGCCCAACACTACTTGTAAGTATCATTTTAGATGGTAACTAGTTAGTTTTATGCACATTGGAATCTAGTTGCTTGTTATCCCCATGCATGCACCTCAAGTAACCACCTTTAAGGACAATTTCATGCTAGTAACCATTAAACACTTGCCTTCCCTTTTTTTTGAACTGCTGATCGTGGGCCTTAGATGGCTTGAAGAGCATTTTGGTTTCATTTTTCATTACTTCACTCTCTTGTTTTCTCTCATTCAAACACATACTTCAACTTGCTTCATTTTTTTCTCTCATCCTTCTCTACATTTTGTAAGTAACAAAGCTTGAGTTCTTCCCTTTCTTCTCTCTTAAAACTGTAGCCTTTGGCTACCAAGATCATCATCATCTTTTGTTACTTGTTGTTTGATTACTTGTTTGTTAATTATTTACTTACTTGTTGTTGTTACATACTAGTTTCAAGAATCAACTCTTTAGTTTGATTCTTCATAATATCTTGAATTTTCAAGAACACAAGAACATAAACTTACTAGTTTATGATTCTACATTTATTGTTTCAAAAGTTTGTAAGTTCATAGTTGTTAAATTCATACTTGTAATTCATGCTAGTAAACTTTAAAGTTTACTTTCTTAAAGATCAAACTTTGGTTTGAATATTTAAAGTATATGAACAACCATGACCTATTAACTTGTTTACTTAGTTTACTTCTTCATTTTATACACTTTAATTTCATGTTTGTTGTTGTTGTTGGTCAAGTACTACAAGTTAGTCTTGATCTCATACTTTCTTGAAATTTAAAGTTAACTTTAAAGATTCAAGAACATGGAAGTGTAACTCTTTATTTATAACTTTACTTACTTGTGTTGGATTTAACTTAATAACCTTAGATCTAGACTTTTGGGTCTTGGATCTTCAAGATCTAACTAAGAACTATGTTCTACATCTTAAGATCTTGATTAGTTAGTTTACTTTCAAGTTTGTAACTTGTTTTTACTTTTAAAGTTCATGTAAGTATTAGATCTAAGACCTTGATGTAACTTTGGTTCATCAACTTCATACAACTCTTAAGTGAGTTGATCTACATGTCTTAGACTCACACTTGTGTCATAATTGTCAAAACTTAGTTAGTATTACTTTTATAGTTCATGTATGTGTTAAATCTAAGACTTTGATGTAACTTTGGTTCATCAAAACACTTGCAACACTTAATTGAGTTGTGCTTCACGTCTTAGACTTACACAAGGGTTATGATGGTCAAACCTTGGTAAATATGATGTAAACACATCATTGAGTTGTACACTTGAAGCTATAGGCATCAAGGATGAGAACCATGATGAACATCAAGCACCAAACTCACCGGAACCCATTATTGTTTTGCTTTCTGTCTTCTACCTACTGTTTTCTGGTTTCTGTAACAGACCAGTACACCTGGGCTACTGTAACTTTGATTTTAAGATATCTCTTTTCGAGTAGATAACTTTTCATATAGGACTCGTCTTAATCCGAGTTACGGTTTAGGATTTATGGCCCTCTGATCGTCACTATGTCCTTTAACGTTGTGCAGAAATTTCTGACCTACTCGCACTTAGACCGTCGCCACGGTCAAACGAAGACGAGTTTGCTTCTGTAAATTTTACCACACTTAAAGGACTCATATACGGAGCCATGGCCACTGGTCTCACCTTAATTCAGTAAGGGTAGAGGCCGTGGTGACTAACCGAACTCAGCCTTTGTTTAAAATTCTTTACTTGAACGAAACTTACTTTACGCCTTTTGTTTGATGATGAATGATGATGACCCTTAAGACCTAATTTACATACTTTTAAACCTATTCGGATGATTTACTGACTTAGTACTATTTGACTTAGGTTGAGGACCCGTTTGGACAACCTTCATTACTTGCTTACTTTCCGAGTCATACTTTACCGCTACTTTATCATTGTGAGTTATAGCATTCCCTTTTTACTTTAACTTATTTTGGGAACTGAGAATACATGCGCATTTTATGTTTTACATACAAGGCACGAGTACTTAAACTTATATATGTGTGGGTTATATAACGGCAGAAACATTCCCTTTAGCTCGGTAACATTTAGTCATTGGTTTTTAAACGGGTGAACGCGAATATTAGATATAGATCCATAGGGTTTGACATCCCCACTCGGGCTAGTAACGCTAGCATTTAACGAGTGTTTAATACTTCGTAGACATACGCACTTGCCAAGTGTACTTTCAGGGGGTATAAACGTTAAGTTAGTTACCAAGTGCCCACGGTTAACATATACTTTATCATACTGTTTTGAAACGCTCTTTGTAGCACTGAAATCTCGTGGCCTACCTTACATACTGTTATACTTAAACTATAGCTCACCAACCTTTGTGTTGACGTTTTTAAGCATGTTTTTCTCAGGTGCTTAAGGTTATTTGCTTCCGCTGTCGTGCTAGTCTTGCCGTAGACACCCGCTGCTCTAGTGTTATCACCACATGAACTGTTTACCTTGCATTCAAACTTTAATACATTTGAAACTATGTTTTGTAACGACCTAAGGGTCACATACATTTATTCATGCTTGATATTCGTAGAAGCATACTGTTGGTGTAAAACATTTGATGTCGGTTATGACGTCACCTTTTTATCGTGAATGCAACTTCTTTTATTACAGCATATAGTACTTAACCTTGTAATGATCCTGTTGTTGATGATTCATACACGATGGTTTTGTACGGGGCATCACAGCTTAGAGGTTTGGTTGCTTTCGCTGTAGTTGTCATGCTGTGTAGACTCCTGCTGCGTTCATTAGAGATGTCTTCGCATGAAACATTTACTTTACATTCAAACTATGTTACTTTTGAAACAATGAATTTGTAACGACCTATGGGTCACGTACTATTATTATTGTCTTCTATTCGTAGAAGCATGCTACCGTATGTTAAACATTTAACGTTGGTTTAGACGTCACCCTTTTTATGAATGCAACTTATTTTAAAACAGAATATAGTGTTTGACCTTGTAATGATCCTGTTGCTGATGATCCGTACACGGTAATTTTGTACGGGGCGTCACATTTGGTATCAGAGCATTGGTTGTAGGGAATTTGGTTGCATTAGTGAGTCTAGACCGGACCGAGTAGGATTCACTAATAGGACTAATCTACAACTTGCTAGTTTACTTGTTTCTGCGGAACTTGCTGCATGCTGCTGCTTACTTTTACAGCTATATGTCATATACTGCTACTTGTTTTCACTACTGCATGCTACTATCTGCTTTCGATTGCATGATACTTGTCATTATTGCCATGCTACTTACTGCTATAGATGATCTAGACTGTCATAGTTACTTTGCATAATACGTGCTTGCTATATGACTTACTGACATGGAAAAAGTTATTTTTCCTTGTTCAGATGTCGGATATTCCACCCGTTATCATTTTGGAGAGCGACTCAGACTCATCCGCCACCTCGTCTGCTACTACTGCCGACGCACAGATCCCATCACCGTTACCCTCCAGCGACTCTGGCGCTTTGTCCTCTGGGGACAGTAACCATGTACCCGACCCAGTGATCATCTCAGATGGAGGCAAGGATCCACAGGAGATTCTAGCTCCACTCATCCCAGGACCCTCGGAGCCACATCACCATTCCGGTGGTGTTGTGATTCCTGGGGAAAATGGGGAGGGTACTTTCCGTAATGAACGTAACCATTGGGTCAGACGCCTTTCTGATGGACGTGTCGTGCCGATCCCGCCTTGCAGATACCGACTGATGACCACCATCCGATGACTTCAGCGAGGATGAATCCGACAAGGATTCCGACGAGGACCCTGAGGAGGCGCCCGTGCAGCCGCCCTCTACCCCGCCGAAGAAGCAATATCGTTTCGATGGTACTGTTATTCCAGGGGTTAACGGAGGTAGGTCGTTTGTTAACGCACATGGGCTGAAGGTTAGAGTTACCGCCCGTAAGCGGGTTATGCCTTACCCCACCGACCCGTTCGTGCGTAAGGCTTCCCGTTATGCAGCATCTACTTCTGGTGCCGGACCGTCTGCACCACCTGCTCCACCAGCATCATCTGCACCACCAGCTCCATCTGTACCGTCTGCACCGCCTGCCCCACCAGCATCCCCCGTCGTCAAGTAACTGACGAGGGAACTACATATCCTCCGTGCTCGGGTAACTGAGCTTGAGGATCAGGTGTCCCACATGATGAACATCCTTTACCCACCATCACCCTAGGGCTATTGTATTAGATTTCATTATGTAATTCCGGTTGTAGTTTCATGTTTTGCTAATGTATTGTACGAACCGTATGCGGATGTATGTCACTTTCTTATTTAATGAATGGAACTTTGTGTTATTTAATTTATGTACGGTGTTCTATTTACGTTACTGTATGATGATTTTGTGATATCTGTATCTAGTTGCATTACTTAATTAACATGCGATGTGTTGATTCCATGTTGGTTACCTTATACCGTATTACTATTTATTGAATGCTAGATTTTGACTTAAGTCGAAATTTCTGTTTCGTAGATAAATGGAAAACGGAAGATCAACGCCCACAGCAGCACATATTGAGGAGATGATAATTGAACGAATAGCTGCCGCAATTGCGAATGTCAACCCTCAAGCCCCACCGGTTAATTAGCACAATCATAACGGGTGTACCTATAAGGAGTTTCAAAGCTGCAAGCCCCAAAATTTCAGTGGTACTGAGGGGCCGGTTGGACTAACGAGGTGGTTTGAGAAATTGGAAGCTGTGTTCCGTGTGAGCAACTGCTCAGAAATGAACAAGACTAAGTATGCCTCATGTACACTTTCGGATGGCGCTTCAACCTGGTGGAACACACTTGCTCAGGCTAAGGGTATTGACAAGGCTTATGCTACACCGTGGGAGGAATTTATGGGGGACCATGATTGAGGAGTACTGCCCCAGAACGGAGATTCAGAAAATGGAAGCTGAGTTTTGGGAGTTGAAGGTTGTGGGAACCGATCTTGATGGTTATAACCGAAGGTACTTGGAACTAGCTTTGATGTGTCCCACGATGGTTACCCCAGAATTTAAGCGCATGGAACGGTATTTGTGGGGACTTCCCAAGTCCATCCAAGGAAATGTCACCTCTTCAAAACCTGCTGATGTCCCGGAAGATATGCGCATGGCGCACACCCTGATGAACCAAATTACCAGCAAAGAACCAGAAAAGGAGAAATCTGAATCGGGAACTAGTAGTGAGAAGCGTAAGTGGGACAACAACAAGGGGAGAGTCTTTGATCAAAAACCCGTTAAGAAGCATAACGACGGGAGGAACCCCAACACGAACACTAGCTCGAACCCTAACTACAAGGGTAGTCTACCACAATGCAAGAGATACTACAAGCATCATACCGGCTACTGCAACGTGGTCTGTGAAAAGTGTAAAAGAACTGGGCATATTGGCAAAGACTGCAAGATTACTACCCCAACTGTGAAGACAAACCCTAATGGACCAAGGAAGTGCTATGAATGCAGACAGCAGGGCCACTTCAGGAACGAGTGTCCCAACAAGAGAAAGGACGGCGGGCCAGCGCGTGGAAGAGCTTTCAACGTAAACGCAAGGGATGCCCGTGAGAACCCCGACTTGGTTACAGGTATATTCACTATCAACAATCTATTAGCTTCTGTCCTATTTGATACTGGTGCCGATAGGAGTTATGTATGTAGACACTTTTGCTCTAAGATAAATTGGTCGTTAGTTCCTTTAAAGGAGAGTATGCTTGTTGAGGTAGCCAATGGAAAACTTGAGAAAGTTGACCAAATTAGCCGAGGAGGTATTATCAATGTAGTTGGTGTGGATTTCGAGAGTGACTTAATACCCATCAAATTGTGAAGTTTTGACGTGATTGTCGGTATGGATTGGTTGACCAAGGTAAGGGCCGACATTATCTGTGGAGATAAAGCTATTCGTATACCATACGGAGATGGTGAGCCACTGATTATTTACGGAGAGAGATGTAACTCGAAGCTAAACCTCATTAGTTGCATGAAAGCACAAAAGATCATGAAGAAAGGACGTCTTGCTATTTTAGCACATGTGAAAACATTAGAAACCGAGGTGAAGAGCGTGGATGATGTATGAATTGTGAACGAATTTCCTGATGTCTTTCCGGAAGAATTGTCTGGATTACCGCCATCGAGAGCAGTGGAGTTTCAGATATATTTAGTGCCAGGAGCTGCACCTGTAGCTCGCGCACCTTATCGACTCGCACCTTCCGAAATGCAAGAGTTGCAGAGTCAACTAGAAGAACTGCTAGACCATGGATTTATCCAACCAAGTTCATCGCCTTGGGGCGCACCTGTTTTGTTTGTGAAGAAGAAGGACAGATCATTCCGCATGTGTATCGACTACCGCGAACTCACCAAATTAACAATCAAGAATCGGTATCCCCTTCCCAGAATTGACGATCTTTTCGATCAGCTGCAAGGATCAAGCGTTTACTCTAAGATCAATTTGCGATCCGGTTATCACTAGTTGAGGGTGAAGGAGAGTGATGTGATGAAAACTGCGTTCAGAACCCGTTATGGTCATTATGAGTTTCTCGTGATGCCATTCGGTTTAACCAACGCACCTGCCGTGTTTATAGATCTCATGAATCGTGCATGCAAGCCATACCTGGATAAGTTTGTTATCGTCATCATAGATGATATCCTCATCTACTCCAAAAGCGAAGAAGAACATGAGCAACATCTTCGACTAGTGCTTGAACTCTTGAGACAAGAGCAACTTTATGCCAAATTCTCCAAGTGTCAGTTTTGGTTGAAGGAAGTCTAATTTCTGGGTCATATTATGAGCGATCAACGTATCAAAGTTGATCCCATAAAGATTGAAGCTATCAGCAAGTGGGAAACCCCCACTACTCCGACTCATATCCACCAATTTTTAGGTCTCGCCGGTTACTACCGAAGATTTATTGAAGGTTTCTCTCCGATTGCGCGTCCTTTGACCGCGCTGACTCACAAAGGGAAGAAGTTCATTTGGGAACCCGAACAAGAATCAGCATTTCAAACCTTGAAGCATAAATTGACCACAGCACCTATCTTATCACTTCCTGAAGGCAGTGACAATTTTGTCGTATACTGCAATGCCTCGAAAAATAGTTTTGGTTGCGTATTGATGCAAAGGACGAAGGTCATTGCTTATGCTTCTCGTCAACTGAAGATTCACGAGCGAAACTACACTACTCACGATCTTGAACTTGGAGCCGTTGTTTTTGCGCTCAAATTGTGGAGACACTATCTTTATGGAACTAAAAGTACTATCTTCACTGACCACAAAAGCCTCCAACACATATTCAATCAGAAACAACTGAACATGAGACAACGACGATGGATCGAGATGCTGAACAACTATGATTGTGAACTTCGTTACCATCCTGGCAAGGCCAATGTTGTAGCCGACGCCTTGAGCCAAAAAGAGAGGATGAAACCTCTTCGTGTTTGATCCCTGAACATCACCATTCATTCGAATCTCAATAGCCAGATCCGAGTAGCCCAAGATGAGGCTCTCAAAGAGGAGAATATTTCTCATGAACACTTGAACATTCTCGTCTCTCGGTTCGAAGTTAAGGAGACTAGACTCTGATACTTCGCCGGAAGAATTTGGGTACCTAGTTATGGAGATTTGTGAAGCCTCATTCTAGACGAAGTCCACAAGTCAAGATATTCGATTCATCCAGGAGCTGGTAAAATGTACCACGATCTTAATGAACAATATTGGTGGCCTAATCTTAAGAAGGATGTTACAACTTATGTTGGGAAGTGTTTGACTTGCTCCAAAGTTAAGGCCGAACATCAGGGGCCTCTGGGTTACTTCAGCAACTGGAAATCCCACAATGGAAGTGAGAAAGGATAACGATGGACTTCATTACGAAAATACTAAAGACGGTGGGCGGATACGATACCATCTGGGTTATCGTTGACCGTCTCACCAAATCTGCACACTTCTTAGCCATGAAGGAAACTGATACGATGGAGAAACTCGCTCAAATATACATAAAGGAAATTGTATCTCTTCATGGTGTGCCCTTATCAATAATTTCAGACCGAGATGCCCGTTTTGCTTCTAGATTTTGAAGTTCTTTGCAAGAAGCCTTGGGGACCCGTCTCAACATGAGTACTGCGTATCACCCACAGACCGACGGACAAAGTGAACGCACGATTCAGACTTTGGAGGACATATTGCGTGCTTGTGTTATTGATTTCGGAAAGGCTTGGGAAAGGCATTTTCCGCTAGCCGAATTCTCTTACAACAACATTTATCATTCAAGTATTAATGCCGCACCTTTCGAAGCGTTGTATGGCCGCAAGTGCCGTTCTCCTATTTGTTGGGCCGAAGTAGGCGAAAAGCAAATCACCGGACCCGAGTTAGTCCATGAAACAACCGAGAAGATTGTACAAATTCAAGCGAGACTCAAGACTGCCCGTGATCGCCAAAAGAGTTATGCCGACCTTAAACGTAAAGACTTTGAATTCAACGTGGGTGACGGTGTGATGTGCGAAACGTGGTATATGAATTGTTGTATGAAATAGTATGGAAAAATACCGATTAAATATTGTTACACACTAACGGGCAGTGTACCCAATCGTGTAGTAGTATAAATAATGGTTTAGTTTCGTGTATCATTCCAACGAAAGTTGTATTAGTCAAACTAGAATTAGAAACTATATTATGATTAACTAAGTAAATGAAACTTAAAGGTACAAGATATTATGTTTTTGTGGCTATTTAACGATTTAGCCAAATCAGAGAAGATTAAAAGTAAAAATAATATTTTTGGTCTTTTAAGTTTATATAATGAAAACAAGTGCAAAGAAAGCAAATAAGATAGTTTGATTTAGATCAAAGAGATGAAATGTTCATCTAGATATTTTACCATCGGTATTGGATGTAAGTTTTGATATTAAAACCCGATTGAATGATGATGTGTGTAAGTTATCTAATAGGTTCACCAAGAGTTCTCTTAAGTAAACACGCAAACACAATTACAAGATCAAGGGTTCCCTTTTCACTATAGTTCTTGTATTTGTAATCGGATAACTTAACTAGTTCTAAGGCTTGAAACTTGACTTCTATGTTCATAGTTATCAATAATTGTACAAACGTTCGTTGCATACAATTCATCCCTATATCGTCTAACCAATTGAATCTAATTTACCCCTTGGTCCGGTTTAGTAAACAATCAATCTAAGACAAGCTGATTGTAAATCAATATGATAAATCAACAAGAGTTCTCTTTATCAACAACATATCAATTAACTAGTTACAAATGATTTTTAACATCAATAAGCATGTTCTTGAATCAAACTTAAAACTATCACACAAAATACATTCAATCCATAAGATTACATCCAATACCTCAGTTATTAATCTAGACAAACATTATAGAGTTTAGCCAATAATCATATTAACAAACAACAGAGCAATCAAGAGATAAGTGGAATTCATTGTTAAGAACAAGAAATTAACCTATTAGAGAATGAATCTTGAATGGAGAAGGTGTTGAATTTTGATTCTTGGATGTTTAAGCCTTTTCAAAGAGCTTGGAGTTCTCCAAAATAGCTCCTATGTAACACCCTGTTTTTGTTCCTGATTTTGCAGTAGGTCGGGACGCCGTCCAGATAGGAGGGACGCCGTCCAGCAACAAAAGGTGGGACGCCGTCCCGATAGGGGGACGCCGTCCAGCAACAAAAGGTGAGACACCGTCCAAAGTTTGGGACACCGTCCAAACGGTCTGTCGAGCCAGCTGTTTTAATTATTTTAAAAGGGGTAAAATGGTAAAATCACTTAGATGCCGGTTTGGACCCTTCAATGCTGGTTCCTTGGTCATTTGTGGATCATATTTCATCTTCACAAACACTCCCAACATTATTTAGAGAGAGAGGAGAAGTTCTAGAGAGAGAGAGGTGGATTTGGAGAAGGAGTTGGATTCTCGCAAAAGCTCGGGTTCTAAAGTTGTTCATCTCACTCCTAGCTACATTGTGGTGGTATTGGTAAGCTCAAACTCCGAATTTCATTTGTTAGATTTGATGTTCAAGTTAGGGTTTTGAGCTAGATTGTTGTGAAACCCTTTTAGATGATGAAGTAGGTTCATGGTGACTTGTTAATCTTGTCACTTGGCGGGTTTTGGGTTGGTTGACGTTTTAGCCTTGATTAGGGTTAGGTTTAGTGATTATGGAAGTGTTGAAACTCTTTTGGGTGAGTTTGGCTAACTAATTTTGAAATGGGTCAAAATTAGGGTTTTGGTGTCAAAATGGGTATGACACGTGTTTAACACTTGTGTTCGGGTTTAATTGGCGTGTTAGGACCATTTTCACTCGTGTTAGTGATTATTGGTTAGTTTGGGCGCGTTTCGTGCTTAGAAGTGCAAATAGGTCGAATTTGCACTAGGTGTCAATTGGGTTGGTTTGTAAGTCAACCCTAATTGTGTTGTTGTGTTTGTGATAATGGAATAGGTACTTTCCATTTGGCACGTTGCGGTTAATATCCTATATGCATATGTATGTGTAGGATGGGTGCGGGTCGGGAGAAGGGGTTCTCGCTTGTAGAGCTCGCTTCTCGTATAGGTGGAATTATTGGACTTGTGTATAGGTCCAATTGGCACGGTTGTGCATTTTGGTTGACCACGTTGGCGAGGTGCACACTTTGTGTGTACGTTATCACATAGGCGTGTGATGTGGACTTATATAACCCCAATGACGAAGGGTTAATATAGTGAGTGGAATAATTATATGCGTAGGTATATAATGTATCTATTTGTTGTAGCGTGAAATGTGTAGTGTCGAGGTGTTAAGACACCACGTTTCACGTGAAGAGTGTAGCATCGAGGTGTTAAGATGCCACTCGGGGTGAAGCATCGAGGTGTTAAGATGCCACCTAGGGGTGTAGTGTCGAGGTGTTAAGACACCACTCTGTAAAATAATGAGTGTTGCATCGAGGTGTTAAGATGCCACTCGGGGTGATGTGCCGAGGTGTTAAGGTGCCACCCTAGGGGTTAGTGGTGCGAGGTGTTAAGTGCCCTAACGGATGTTGTGAACACCGATGGCGTTTTCGTGAGCGCCGTTCCGTACTATTGGTTAACCATGGTTATTGTATTGTAAGCGTAAGCAAATTTTATATATATATATATATATATATATTGTATACATATAATGTTGTATTGTCATGATGTAGCTAACCCTCCGGGTGTAGCTTATTGGCATTGTTCACATCGTTGTTGGTGAACTTATATTTTTTTGATGTACCTTTAGGTCGTTGCTTAGTGCTCTTACGGTATGCTTAGACTAGCTTGCCTTTATGCTTGGATGCTCCGGTATACGATTGCACGGATGCGGTGGCTCGGGTAAGCGCGGGGACTAGTGGACTTGCGTAGTTGCTTTAGAAGACTTACTTTTAGATTTGATTAGGATTGGGTAGCGTGTCCCTAATCCCATGCTCGGTCTATGTTTTTGTATAAACTAATGGGTCGAAATAGTCACTTGTGGTATTTTGGGTCGATGTGGGCCCGGTGTCGTAAAACTCGGTTTTTATTGTGGAAAACTCCTAGTTTAAACTATTGTAATCTATTGTGAAAGTGTTTTGGTTTAAAAGTGTCGGGACGCTGGTTTTCGCCCGCGTGTGTTCGAAAAAACTGATCAGAATGTTTTAGTACATCTGGACGCCGTCCCAGATGGCTGGACGCCGTCCCAGTCTTAAGTTCTGGACGCCGTCCAAGCTTTTGGACGCCGTCCAGATCAACTGTTCCAGAATTTATTTATTTTTTTTTTTTGTGTGGCACATTTTCGGAAGGTTAACGGGTTGGGTTGTTACAAGTGGTATCAGAGCATGGTCTAAGGGATTTAGGTGACTTGAGATAGGTGCCTAGACTTAGACTTTTGTGTGTGCTTATTTCTTGCGGGACTTGTAGGATTACGGGTCGGAATGAGTTTTGTTAGTGCCTTGATTGTAGGTTGACTAACGTTTATATTAGTAATGCAGATATTATTAATTTGCTATTGTGTTGCGATATTGATTCTTGCGTTGTGTTTGTTTATATCATCGAGCGAGGCGGTCGTTATACTAACGAGTCGATGCGGCGTGTGTGCGTAATAAGGACTTGCAAACCTTATTACGGGTGCAAATCGTGTCTAACGAGTGATGTACGACGAGTGTTTAGCAAGATGGGACGGTGTTGTGCGTGTGGTTTTATACGTTCGTGGACTAATCGTTTTGCATTCTTTAGAATGACGACGCAAAACGAGATCGAGGCGAATGACGCAGAGTTTAACGCTAGAGTTGCGGCCGCCGTTGCGGAGCAAATGAGTGTGTTTCGAGAAGAAATGGATAGGAAGTATTCCGAACTTCAAAGTAGTGGTGAAATGGATCGTTGTCTTAAGATCTTCATGAGGACTAAACCCCCGATGTATGACGGAAAACCGGATCCTTTGGTAAGCACAACTTGGATTTCGGATGTTGAAGGGTGTTTTCGTACTATTGATTGCCCTCCCGAGAAAAAGACGAGACTCGCTACGAGTTTGTTTACGGGGTAGGGCGAGGGATTGGTTGGATGGTAAGATTGATCTTGTCGGTGGCAAAACATTTATGGCCTTATCGTGGGACGAGTTTAAGGAGGAATTCTTCGAGGAGTTCCGGACTTCGGCCGACTTGTGGGAATTGCGTAATGAGTTGTGAAATTTGCAACAGGGTTATATGGATTTGAATACTCTCAAGACGACCTTTATGGCGAAGGCTCGTTTTTGCCAGGAGTATTTGGGGAATGATCATTTGTTGATGCAAGATTTCTATCGAACCTTGAATAATGACTTGAAGAGTAAGATTAGCAGAGTTCGGGCGAGATCGTTTTCAGAGTTATTCGCCGTGGCTAGAGATTTCGAGTCGTATTCGCGATCGAAGGTTGGTGAACCTTCAAGTGAGAGAAGGGTTGTTTCTTATGGTGCTCCAAGTAAGAGGACTAAGGGTCCGAGCGTGAGCACGGGTGGTACACGGATGGGTATATCGGATTCTAGTGCGTCTAGGTGTTACAATTGTGGCGTGAAGGGTCACAAGTCTTGAAAATGTCCGTTGCCAAAGGGTGATGGCACGGTATGCTTCAATTGCCAAAAAGAAGGACATCGTAAGTCAGAATGTCCCGAGTTAGCGGGGACGGGGGCGGCAAGGAGACGTTAAGGTACGTTTCGTTTTAATAAATGTCCTTTGATAATTTATTATGTGCCGTTTGAGTTGGTGTATGTTAAATGCATCGTGTTGTGCTTGATATTGTTGTTATGGGTGACGTTCCTAATGGAAGTACCATATGGTGACGTTTTGATTGTTGGGCGAAGGGCGTAAGACTTGGTGCAACCAAGCATTCCTTAGTATTGGGAATGTTTCTACCAAGCCATGTGGATGGGCTTAGGTGTTCGGATGTTAGAGCGTGTTCGCCCTCGTGTTAAAGTTGATGAACCGTGAGGTTCGTCGGGTGGTTGGAACCCTTGAGATCGAGTGTTTTGGACCTCGATGTATGTTGGTAATGGAGTCTACATGACGCGACATTAGGTGCCTCTCTTATACCTACTAGCGTGGTGTTCGACTCCGATAGTGATGCGGTTACGTTGTACTTAGGGTACCGGAGAAACCCTTAGGTACATGAGTGACTGGGTTGAAATCTGACAAACTAAAGCAATTGGATGATTGCGAGAGTATAGTTTGTGCATTTTGTGGTACACTTTTCATTTGAAGTGTTTAAGGATCGTTTGAAATCCTTTGTATGCTCATGGTTGGAGCAAGATGTAGTGATGGGTCGTGTGAACCTAATTGTTGGTAAAGTCTACCTTTGGTAGCATTGTACGAGTTGTGGATATTGGAACGTAGTTCCAAGTGGGGGAGTTACACTCCCGCACGAGGAAGTTTTAGTGTGAGATTTCGGATGATGCTTTTGGTAGATCCGAAAATTTGGTCGAGACACAGTTTGGGTCGATTTGTGGTAGAGTACAATTTTGGTTAACTTGTACTTATGATATTGGATTTGTAAATTATCACTGAGGTGGTATGTTGGTGAATCTCGTTGAGAGATAATGGACGTGTTTGGCGAGCAAGGTAAAATCCCTCGGTTAAGGGATGTGTGTGAGTCGGGTTCTCTTTTGGAGAATTATTGTTTGGTACCTATGTTCGATATATGTGGTTCTTGCTTGATTATGGATGGTTAGTGGTATCCGCTAGGGTTCACTATAGTGTAACAGAGCGCGATGTTGCACTACTCGTTGTTTGAGGCCGAAAGTGCGTATGTGATTGATGAAGCATGACCTTCGGGGTCCGCTGACTTCATCGTGGTATTGATGAATGATGAAGCATGACTTTCGGAGTCCGCTGACTTCATCATGGGAGTATGCGATTGGTGAAGCATGATCTTCGGGTCCGCTGACTTCATCATGAGCGAGGTGATATATCGGTGAAGCATGACTTTCGGGTCCGCTGACTTCATCCGGTGTTGAGATTAGTGAAGCATGGCCTTCAGGGTCCGCTGACTTCATCAGGAGAGTAGTGTTACGTCGGCATGGCATAACATTATCGGGAAATGCGAGTACCGGTGGGAAATGAGAGTACCATTATTGATTTGTGTTGTGGGAACTATCGGTTGTTTTATACGCCGATGGTGGGGTCGTGAGGACCGTGTGGTGTGATTTGTGATGCGATAGCCGTGTTTCGCTCACATGTTGTCACGGGTATGACAATAGCCGATTTTGTACACCTTAGGATTAGCATTGCCATAGTCATTTTGGGCGCTTTTGGTTTTAGCCGTTGTTTATGATGTTAGGATAGTGGCGTATTGGTTGTATTGCGCACTACAAAGGATGTTTAGTGGTAAGTGTAATCCGTAATGATTCATGTGGTCCGGTCTTCATCGTTTCGGATTGTTGACTTTAGGATTGAGACTTGGTTGCTTCTAGCATTGTACCTGTAATGGTACGCTGAAGGGTTGATATCTCGGTCCGAGATTGGTTGAGTTTTCCCGATGATAGGGAGTGAGCATGGTTTTAGTGCTCGGATAGTGGGTTTGATAAATCGCGGGAGACGATTCTAGTTGTTAAAGGTGATTCCTTGGGAAGAGTTGACTAGGAAAGTCGGATTGGGACTTATGTTAAGGACCGTGGAGTGTGGTCCGTTTGGTTAAGTGACGAGGATCACGAGGACGTGATCGATTCTAAGTGGGGGAGAGTTGTAACACCCTGTTTTTGTTCCTGATTTTGCAGTAGGTCGGGACGCCGTCCAGATAGGAGGGACGCCGTCCAGCAACAAAAGGTGGGACGCCGTCCCGATAGGGGGACGCCGTCCAGCAACAAAAGGTGGGACGCCGTCCAAAGTTTGGGACGCCGTCCAAACGGTCTGTCAAGCCAGCTGTTTTAATTATTTTAAAAGGGGTAAAATGGTAAAATCACTTACATGCCGGTTTGGATCCTTCAATGCTGGTTCCTTGGTCATTTGTGGATCATATTTCATCTTCACAAACACTCCCAACATTATTTAGCGAGAGAGGAGAAGTTCTAGAGAGAGAGAGGTGGATTTGGAGAAGGAGTCGGATTCTCGCAAAAGCTCAGGTTCTAAAGTTGTTCATCTCGCTCCTAGCTACGTTGTGGTGGTATTGGTAAGCTCAAACTCCGAATTTCATTTGTTAGATTTGATGTTCAAGTTAGGGTTTTGAGCTAGATTGTTGTGAAACCCTTTTAGATGATGAAGTAGGTTCATGGTGACTTGTTAATCTTGTCACTTGGCGGGTTTTGGGTTGGTTGACGTTTTAGCCTTGATTAGGGTTTGATCTTGAGTTTAATCACTAGGTTTAGTGATTATGGAAGTGTTGAAACTCTTTTGGGTGAGTTTGGCTAACTAATTTTGAAATGGGTCAAAATTAGGGTTTTGGTGTCAAAATGGGTATGACACGTGTTTAACACTTGTGTTCGGGTTTAATTGGCGTGTTAGGACCATTTTCACTCGTGTTAGTGATTATTGGTTAGTTTGGGCGCGTTTCGTGCTTAGAAGTGCAAATAGGTCGAATTTGCACTAGGTGTCAATTGGGTTGGTTTGTAAGTCAACCCTAATTGTGTTGTTGTGTTTGTGATAATGGAATAGGTACTTTCCATTTGGCGTGTTGCGGTTTACTTGGAAGCATTCATCAAGACGACTAGGTGAGTGTTAATATCCTATATGCATATGTATGTGTAGGATGGGTGCGGGTCGGGAGAAGGGGTTCTCGCTTGTAGAGCTCGCTTCTCGTATAGGTGGAATTATTGGACTTGTGTATAGGTCCAATTGGCACGGTTGTGCGTTTTGGTTGACCACGTTGGCGAGGTGCACACTTTGTGTGTACGTTATCACATAGGCGTGTGATGTGGACTTATATAACCCCAATGACGAATGGTTAATATAGTGAGTGGAATAATTATATGCGTAGGTATATAATGTATCTATTTGTTGTAGCGTGAAATGTGTAGTGTCGAGGTGTTAAGACACCACGTTTCACGTGAAGAGTGTAGCATCGAGGATATAAGATGCCACTCGGGGTGAAGCATCGAGGTGTTAAGATGCCACCTAGGGGTGTAGTGTCGAGGTGTTAAGACACCACTCTGTAAAATAATGAGTGTTGCATCGAGGTGTTAAGATGGCACTCGGGGTGATGTGCTGAGGTGTTAAGGTGCCACCCTAGGGGTTAGTGGTGCGAGGTGTTAAGTGCCCTAACGGATGTTGTGAACACCGATGGCGTTTTCGCGAGCGCCGTTCCCTTGTACTATTGGTTAACCATGGTTATTGTGTTGTAAGCGTAAGCAAATTATATATATATATATATTGTATACATATAATGTTGTATTGTCGTGATGTAGCTAACCCTCCGGGTGTAGCTTATTGGCATTGTTCACATCGTTGTTGGTGAACTTATATTTTGTTGATGTACCTTTAGCTCGTTGCTTAGTGCTCTTACGGTATGCTTAGACTAGCTTGCATTTATGCTTGGATGCTTCGGTATACGATTGCACGGATGCGGTGGCTTGGGTAAGCGCGGGGACTAGTGGACTTGCGTGGTTGCTTTAGAAGACTTACTTTTGGATTTGATTAGGATTGGGTAGCGTGTCCCCAATCCCATGCTCGGTCTATGTTTTTGTATAAACTAATGGGTCAAAATAGTCACTTGTGGTATTTTGGGTCGATGTGGGCCCGGTGTCGTAAAACTCGGTTTTTATTGTGGAAAACTCCTAGTTTAAACTATTGTAATCTATTGTGAAAGTGTTTTGGTTTAAAAGTGTCGGGAAGCGGGTTTTCGCCCGCATGTGTTCGAAAAAACTCATCAGAATGTTTTAGTACATCTGGATGCCGTCCCAGATGGCTGGACGCCGTCCCAGTCTTAAGTTCTGGACGCCGTCCAGATCAACTGTTCCAGAAATTTTTTTTTTTTTTTTGTGTGTGGCACATTTTCGGAAGGTTAACGGGTTGGGTTGTTACATCCTAAAATCGTATTCTAACTCCTCTGGTTCGTATCTGATCGTATCTCCCTGTACTGCTCTCTCAATCATTTGGTTTTAAAGTGGTTAAAGTGGCCTAAAAGTCAAAAGTAGGCTGAAACCTACTTTTGGACGGCGTCCAGTAAAGAAGGACTGGATGGCGTCCAGTTGAAAAGAGCTGGACGGCATCCAGATTTCTGGACGGCGTCCAAATTTCTGGACGGCGTCCAGATGTGCTGAAGTTCACTGTCCTGTTTTTTCGTAATCTCCCTTCATTTGGATGGAGTCCCAATCATTTTGGACGACGTCCAACATATCTGAAGCCTTGTTTTACCATTTTAGAGCGCTAATTTGACCATAACTTGTATCGGGATCAACTATGATGATATCACAACTTATCGAATGGTCATAATTCATCAAAACTCTTCACAAATCACTTTCCGATACAAATTTGCATATCTTTATCTATTACTTGTAGAAACGCCTTCATTATCCTTGATTCTAGAGTATTTCAGACGATATTGCGAGAGATATATATAATGTAATTGAGCAATATCAAAACACCCCACACTTTAACCTTGCTTGTCCTCAAGCAATTATTTCTTACAGAGTAGAACAATATCAAACACACGTACACAATTTAGAAAACATTACACAAATCACTCGAAGCACATGAAACACAAACGTTTATATGAAACGCAACTCACGCTATATGAAACACATGCTTTAAGTAAATCACACCTTTATTGTTATCACATTCACGCTATGTACACAATGAGAACACACGCACACATTTTTGAGAGATTAGAGCCAAGTATCCGAAAAATTTGGTCCTAGGGAAATCAGGACCTCAATGAAAATGTTTTATGGTTTTGAAAATATCATTCTAGTTTTAACACTAGGCATGTTTTTCGATTTATTCGGATTTTCTAAAATTTGAAAAATGAGTGCGGGTTTCCCGCTATTGGTCAAGCCAATCCCTCCCACAGTACCTAACATTGCTAGATGTTGGTAAGAAAATAATGCGTTTATGAGGATACACATTACGTCCGGATATCATTGATAATTATGAGGTAATCATCTAATCCGTTAAATCAATCATATAGATTGAGAGTCATCAGGCTTAAAAGCTGATTAATCTTTACGGAGATTATCCGTTCCGGGGATCTGATAAATCACTAACATTTTGTGTATACATGGTGCCCCTCGTTTTACTAGCAAATCTCCCTCATTAAGACAAACCTTGACTACCAGTTTCCCTGCTTGACGTTGAGGCCCGGTAGATTTTCAGTCGATGTTAGTAATGACTTTTCAAGATTTTTCGTCACCCTACAACTGGTCTGGACTACATCTTCTGAATTAAATCAGCAAGTGTGTCATTCGGAAGACTTTACTTCCTTGAGGATGGAATGGATACATCCTATGGGTAATAATAAAGTGGTCGGACGCAACATTGTTCTTGTTAGGAGAAACAATGAGGATCGTCCTGTTTTAGTTTTCGATCTGGCGCGAGGTCCGGTTTCCGACCATGCTATGCAATCACCGCTCTCTCACGGTTTACACTCGTTTTGGTACAAGTGACCTACAAGTTAGCTTTACTAAACTAGTAGGATTTTCATTCAAATAATTGAATGATAGTACAACTTCAAAGACTATTAATAATTTAAAATATAACTCAATATTTCTTTTCTAGTTTTTAGAACACAATGTATGTAATATGGTTTTTGGTCAATTTTTGTTTCTAAGGCTACCTGAAAATTTTAAAATTTTAATCATAAACGCCTTAATTTTTTTGTAAAACGAATTCCCGATAAATTTCTATATCCCACCCCACACTTGAGATCATGCAAGGGCTTCATTGCATGAAATCAGAAAAAGGATTAAATTTAGAGGGCAAAGTGATAGGGTGATTGTATAAATTTTTAAATTTTTAACCTGTCAATCGTGGAACATGTAGACGGATGCCGCTGAACTTACTGCCAGCATAAGAACATCGTCCATTCCGCGATTATCATCATACATACATCATAATATCAAATGTTGATGAACTTAATGCCAGTCTTTGAAGTTCAACCACGCTGCACAAAATAACAAACCACACAAATAATAATAAAAATAACGGTGTTTTTACAACCACAACCATTATTAAGCCACACAATTAGTTTAAAAATACAAACCAATATTCTTTTACTACACACCATAACAAATAAATTGTTTAAAATGTTTCCACAAAATGATCATAGGCTCGCATGTCTTTAGTTATCGTAAGGCCAAAAGTAATTTCCTGAGCCATCTCTGTTTGGGCGTCCCTGTGGGTATTCCTGCTCAAATTGGTTCCTGGCATTCTGCATCGCAGCGTTAGTATCATAAATTGGGTAATGAGGTGGTGGGTTTTGAGGATCAGTGTAGTATGTGGGTATCAGACGTGTTATCCCATAGTACTGATCGGGGTTGGAATAAAATAACTCTATGTTATGGTTATTCCAGTCAATACCATAACTGTTCCATCCCTGATCGTGTACTTGAGCAATATGGCGTTGCTCCATTCTTTGCTGACTATCCCACATACGGTCGTTATGTGTCCTCTGCTCATTCGGACTCAACATCATATTATTGACACTATTAACCAAATTATCCCAACTAGATTGGGACGGATTCCAAGGACCTTGATCATGAACATTTGTTTGGGCTTCCATTTCCGCTTCTTCTTCCTCTTGTTGTTCTTGTTGAACGTTTGCTCCACTACCACTCGCGCCGCCTGCTACAAAAGGTACCAAATGCCTATTTCCGTCGTACATCAAAATCCCAGCGTTAACATAAGAAACCTTTTTCAAGGCTTTCATTGCATGGTCACATTCAATCAAGCAATTAAGATCAATATTAAAGTGACGAGCAATCCGCGTAATGTAGTGGCCCCCTAGAAGCGGTTTGTCTCCTCGCGCATATGTGGCGATGTTAAGCAAAAAGTTCCCAATTAACCCCGGTATATCCGTTTGACAACCCCGTTTTATTTGATCCATTATCCATAGATCCAGAGATTTTACCTTTTCATGTCCTTCGACTCTCGCATTAAAAGTACATGCGATAAGTCGATGGAGAAGCTTATCATCTGGGGTTGCTATTTTGGTATACCTGTGCCTGCTAAATTTGAACGGGCTGGATACATTCAGACTTCTAATCCTTCTCCAAAAGGATTGTTCATTGAAACCCACTCTTCCATGATACTCTGAGCTTACCAAATATGTCCTTAATTGTGCTTCAGTAAGCTCGTTAAAAATACCCAAAACTCTACATAACCCAAAACTACTCAAACTTCTTTCCTCACCCCCTAGTCAGAATCTAAAGAAAGCATCCGATAGTGGATCGCGAACATTATTGAATCGGAAAGTTGAGTAGAATTCTTTACATAGCACCGGAAACACTTGATCGTGTAGACTGAAAATGTGTTCCCATGCATAGGTCACTATGTTATTATATGGTATAACTAACAAATGAGTGACATGGGTGTGCATACCCGCCTCAATCAAAGGAACCCAGTCGAAATACCATGTAGCATTAATTGGTCTACGGGTAATTCGAGCAAAAGTTTCCCCGTAATCATCATTGTCCCGAAGATGTTCTAACCATACTATTTGATTATTTTGATCCTCTTCTTCTTCGCCAGATGATGATGATGAATGTCGTTGTTGAACCGGTGGTGGTGGTGGTGGAACATTTCTTGTGGTCCTGCCTCTCTTTGGTTGTCCTCCTCGGTAAGATTGTCCCTGCAAAACATAATAACACGAAACCAAAAGAACATAGAAACCATTGTGTTAATGTTAGCTAAAAACATAACCGAGTAGCAAGGGGAATTAGTCATTCCATTCAAAGTTCATAAGCATTGTGATTCATATAAGCAAAAGCGTATGTTCAGAATAATTGATCACAGTCAACCAAAGTCAACATAAACTAGCAAATACGCTCTCACAAAAATGTGGATCATAAAATTCACAATTAGGCATCAACCTAGGACTCAAGCATGTTGCGTTCATAGGTCATGACATTTAAAATTGCATTCTAATGATATTCATTACAATCATAGCACAAGTATCACAATTTAGTTTAAAATGACCATAATCTTCACATAACGCAACTACATTATAGCATTCCATACCATCAATCCACTTCAATAGGCTTAAACAGGTGAGAAACTAGCATACATCTTTCATAAGAACATTACAATTCAAAGCATGCTAGAAATTCACTAAAATTCAATTTATGACCCGGCCAAATTAACATCTATATCATCAACAACAATTAAACACTTCACAAGCTTCATAAACAACACAAACAAACTCAATATCTTGAATTAATTACCCTAATTCCGGATTTAATCACTACAAACCGTAGAATCATGAACATACCCATTAAACATATAATTATTGCAAAATTAAGACATAATGGGTAATTAAACAACTAAGGCATGTTAATCTAAACAAGAATCATGCAAATCAAACACCCCACACTTATCTTTCACCAAATTATACATATAAACATATAAATTAAGTAATTAAGAAAGAAACGTATGAAAAGGGAGTAGCAATACCCTAGAAAACATGATTCAAGCTTGGATTTGAAGGAATAATTCACGAATTTGAAGGAAGAAATTAGGGTTTTTAGAGTGTTGGTTCGTTTGTGGGATAAGGAATAAAAGAGAAGTGTGTTTTGTGGTTGAAAATTGGGTTAGAATAGGTATAAAACGTGTTTTTTTTTTTGGGTCAGGCGTCTGGACGGCGTCCAAAATTCTGGACGGCGTCCAGTAAAGAAGATCCGAACGGCGTCCAGATGTGGGACGGCGTCCAGTGATTTTGGACGGCGTCCAATTACACTAAAACGTACTGACCTCTTTTTGAGAAAACCCTTTAAAATTGGACGTCGTCCAATGAATTTTGGACGGCGTTCCACTGGTCTGGTGGCTCAAAAACTCATAAAAATTCCCATTTTCAACACACGAAAGTTCACATCATCCTCATTGATCATTTTGTACATTAAAAACAATCAAATCAATCATAAAACACTCAATTCACAGTATTTACACGCGTGAACTTTCTTTAACGAGTCGTTCACCCAACTCGTCCCCATTTTGATTTAGGCTTTGTTCTCGAAGTTGAGGCTAACCTCGTCTTCGATTTCCAGGGGACCATCGACATAGTGTTTGACTCGGTGGCCATTCATTTTAAAAATATCGCCCTTCCAGTTCACCACTTCAATTGTACCATAAGGGTACACACTTCTAACAACAAATGGTCCTGACCATCGGGACTTAAGCTTTCCTGGTGATAACTTGAAACGGGCATTGTAAACAAGGACACGATCTCCTTCCATGAATTCCTTTGGATTTTTCAATCTCTTGTCGTGCCATTATTTGGTTTTTTCTTTATAAATTAGAGAGTTGTCATAGGCTTCAAGCCTCAACTCGTCTAATTTATTTAACTGGGTCAAACGTAACCGACCCGCCTCTTGGTAATCCAAATTACATGCCCTTAGCACCCAATGCGCTTTGTGTTCAATCTCCAAAGGGAGATGGCATGCTTTTTCGTATACCATACGGAAAGGCGTGGTTCCAATAGGTGTTTTGTAGGCCGTGCGAAAGGCCCACAATGCATTGTTTAACTTAACTGACCACTCTTTTGGATTCGCACCAACGGTCTTTTCAAGTATGCGTTTTAACGACCGATTGGAATTCTCCACTTGCCCACTTGTTTGGGAATGATAGGATGTTAAAATTTTATGGATCACTCCATATCTTTTCAACACCTTTTCTAATTGCTTATTGCAAAAGTGGGTGCCCCGTTCACTGACAAGGGCTTTTGGTGTGCCAAACCTTGAGAAAAGTTCCATCAAAAAGGTTACTACAACTCGACCATCATTTTTTGGTAGAGGTTTTGCCTCCGCCCATTTGGAAACATAGTCTATGGCAACAAGTATGTAGAGGTAAGAATGAGACTTTGGAAAGGGCCCCATAAAGTCAATTCCCCAAACATCGAACACCTCGCATACTTGGATGCTTTGTTGAGGCATTTCATCCCGTTTAGTGATTTGACCGACCCATTGGCACGCGTCACAAGCCTTACAAACAGTGTAGGCATCTTTGAATATTGTAGGCCAATAGAAACCGGCCTCGTAAACTTTCCTCCTCTATGATTTGGGGACCAAATTGCCCACTTGTTGGACCAAGGTGACAATCAAGCAGAATTTCGGTGCATTCCTTCCCCGAAACACACCTGCGAATTACTCCATCCGCACATCGCCTAAATAGATAAGGGTCTTCCCAAAAATAGTATTTTAGGTTACTAAATTCTAGGTACCCCCCCCCCCCCAACAATGTAATTAGCGAAGTTAACATACCATGGGTCTTCCACCTTCTCTACTCGCATGAGGTATTCACCGGGAAAATCATCTTTAATACTCGATTCATGGAGTACTTCAAGATTGGGATTTTCAAGTCTAGAAAGATGGTCAGCCGCGAGATTTTCGGCACCTTTCTTGTCCTTAATCTCGATATCAAATTCTTGCAAAAGCAAGACCCATCTTAGCAATCGAGGTTTTGCATCCGGCTTAGAGAAAAGGTATTTCAATGCCGAATGATCAGTGAAGACAATTGTCTTTGATAAGACAAGATATGATCGAAATTTGTCAAAAGAAAAGACGATAGCAAGGAGCTCTTTTTCCGTGGTTGTGTAGTTCAATTGAGCTCCTTGTAAAGTCTTACTTGCATAATAAATGGGTTGAAAACGTTTCTCAACCTGTTGGCCCAAAACTGAAACAACTGCAAAATCCGATGCATCGAACATTAGCTCAAATGGTAGTGACCAATTTGGAGCTATGATTATTGGTGCATTGACAAATTTTTGTTTTAAAACATTGAATGCCTTAGTGCATTCACTTGTGAAAACAAAGGGTGCATCTTTTCGAGAAGTTTATTCAATGGCGTTGCAATTTTTGAAAAATCTTTAATAAATCGCCGGTAAAACCTGGCATGCCCAAGAAAACTTCTCACACCCTTCACATTTGAAAGAGGTGGAAGGTTGGCAATGACGTCGACCTTTGCTGGATCCACCTGAATACCAACACTTGAAATTTTGTGCCCCAAGACAATGCCTTCTTTAACCATAAAGTGGCATTTCTTCCAATTTAGCACTAAGTTTGATTTCTCACACCTAATTAGCATTTTCTCCAAATTTAGAAGGCATGAATCGAACGTGTCACCGAAGACTGAAAAGTCATCCATGAACACTTCCATGCATTCTTCAATCATATCGTGGAAAATGGCCATCCTGCACCTTTGGAATGTTGCGGGAGCATTACATAGACCAAAGGGCATTCGATGGTATGAAAAGGTGCCATAGGGACACGTGAAGGTAGTCTTTTCTTGATCCTCGGGGGAGATGGGAATTTGAAAGTACCCCGAAAAACCATCTAGGAAACAATAAAAGCTATTTTCTGCTAGTCTCTCTAACATTTGATCAATGAATGGTAGCGGAAAATGGCTTTTCTCGTGGCATCGTTTAGCTTACGATAATCTATACAAACTCGTCACCCCGTGACAGTTCGTGTTGTGATAAGCTCGCCTTTATCATTGGTGATAACAGTTATATCACTCTTTTTAGGAACACAATGGACCGGGTTTATCCACGGACTGTCTGAGATTTGGTAGATTAGACCTGCATCTAGCAATTTAATGATTTCATTCTTGACAACATCTTGCATATGAGGATTTAGTCTCCTTTGACGTTGTACCACTGGTTTGGAATTTTCTTCCATCAAGATCTTGTGCGTGCAATAAGAAGGACTAATTCCTTTTATATCATGGATTTTCCATGCAATGGCCGGTTTGTGGGCCTGTAACAAGGAAACAAGACGTTCTTTTTCATGTTTAGAAAGAAGTGATGAAATAATTACCGGAAGCTTCGAATCTTCCTGAAGGAAAGCGTACTCAAGATGATCAGGGAGCGGCTTAAGCTCCAAAATTGGAGGTTCCACAATTGAGGATTTACTCTGGTACTCGCTATCCTTATTCAGTTGTTCTATCTCCTCCTCAGTTGGTTCATACCCATTTTCCATCAAAGTGGCCATCACATCCATTTCTTCAACGGAAAATTCTTCATCTCCACTCGCCAAATCGTATACACCTGTTTCATCTGATTCGGGAAATTCCTGCAAGAACTCATAATGCGAATCTATGCTTTGCATAAAATAACAAGTATCATCTGAAGATTCAGGATATTTTAATGACTTGTCAATTGCAAAAGTCGCACTAGCTTCACCAATTCTAAGGGTTAACTGCTGGTCATAAACATTAATGACACATCTAACAGTATTCAAAAATGGTCGACCCAAAATAATTGGTATTCTTTCATCAACTTCCATGTCTAAAACCACAAAGTCTGCTGGAAAAATCAGATTCCCGGTCTTAACTAACAAATTCTCTATTATTCCTCGAGGGAATTTTATAGAGCAATCAGCTAGTTGAATAGCCATTCGTGTGGTCTTGAGTTCCCCAGGGGCTAATTTAAGGTAAATCGAATAGGGCATTAAATTGATACTAGCCCCCAAATCGGCCAATGCCCTCATACAGTCGAGGTCACCCATTAGATATGGAATAGTAAAACAACCTGGATCCCGAAGCTTTTCAGGAAGTGTGTTGGACACCAGTGCTGAACATCTAGCATTTAAAGTGACTGATGAAACACTTTCCATCTTCTTACGGTTAGTAAGTAAGTCATTTAAGAACTTAGCATAATTGGGCATACCTGAAATCACATCAATAAAAGGCATATTTATGTTAATTTGTTTAAACATATCTAGAAATTTTAACCTTTCGGCTTCGAGCCTTTCTTGTTGTTGCTTTCTTGGGTATGGGAGCAGTGGTTGATAAGGCTTCACTACAGGTTTCTCCCGTTCTTTCTTCTCAACCACTTGTTCCGGATCCTTAACCGGTTCGTCATTTTTGTTCAACGGAACACTGAAATCAGAATCTTCGGGCATTTTTGGAGCTTCGTATGCTAGACCACTCTGTGTGATGATAACATTGGTGTGTTCATTTCGGGGGTTCTTATTAGTATCGCCTGGTAAACTCCCTGGTTTTCTTTCACTAAGTAAACTAGCTAAACCACTCATTTGCTTCTCCAGATTCTGAATTGCAGCTTATTGATTTTTAAATTGGTGTTCGTTCTTCTCGTTTGTTTGGCTTATATTGGTGACAAGCTGGGTCTGAGATGCAATTAACTTCTCCAACAAACTCTCCATATTTGACTTTTTCTCTTCTTGTTGGGGTTTTTGATAAAAACCCAGAGTTTGTTGTTAGAACCCACTACTTGACCCTTGTTGGTAATTGGAATTTTGACCTTGAGGGTTGTAGGGGTTGTTGAAGTTTCGGTTAAATTGGGCTCTTCCTTGAAATTGATTATTATTTCTTTGGCTTATGAAAGCCACTTCTTCTTTTTGAGCCATTATTAAACCGGCATCACAATCTTTTCCTAAATGGAGACCACCACAGTATTCACAACCTACCTTCATACTATGAATTTCCTTGGTGATTTTGTCCATGTTTCGAGCAACACTGTCTATTTTCACACTTAGGGAACTAAGGTCATCATAAGCACCGGCGCTTTGGACTTGAGCATTATGAGTAATTGGTCATTCTTGATGCTACTCATGAGAATAATCGGCTTGCTTCTCGATTATCTCATAAGCCTCTTGCTCGGTTTTGTCCATGAGTGAACCTCCAACCACTTGATCAATGGAAATTCGGGTTGCAACATCACAACCCTTGTAAAAAATTTGAACTTGTTGGAAGGTATCCAGACCATGGTTTGGACAACCTCTTAGCATTTTGGAAAACCGATTCCATGCTTCATATAAGGTTTCCATCGGCTTTTGACAGAATTGGGTAATTTCTTGTTGGAGTCTCACGGACTTAGAAGCTGGAAAATATTTCTTAAGAAATTTTTCCATCATACCATCCCAAGTTTCTATCGTAGCCTCGGCCAATGAATCTAACCAACTTCGTGCTTCCCCGTAGAGTGTCCATGGGAAAAGTCTTAAAAATATGGCCTGATCAGTGTCTTGTTTAATTTTGAATAGAAGACATATCTCTTGAAAAAGATGAATATGTTCGTTTGCATCTTCATTCGGACCACCACCAAATTGACATCTGTTGTTAATCATTTGGAGAATAGGTCCTTTTATTTCAAATTTTTCTTCACCTGTGGGTGGAGTAATGGCACTACCTTGTCCGGTTCGGGTTGCTTTCATCTTGGCCGCCATTGATTGTCTTGGTACCACCTGCCTTGCCTCTCCTTCCATTTCAAAATTTGGAGTATGAACGGGTTCACCAAATTCAGAGTATCTTGGCTTGGTTGTACTTGATTCTGAATCAAAGGTTTCTTGCTTTGATGAAGATTCAAAAAGTTCAAGTACTTCTTTTGGGATCCTACCAAGCTTTCTATCAGGTTCTGTAAGCGTTGTAAGTAATGGAGAATCTAAACTTCGGGTATGTGGCATATGCAACCTAAAATCTGTCAATCACACTACTAACAAAACTATTAAACGCACCGATTCTACAAAATTAAAATCAAAGACTATTAATAATTTAAAATAATTAAGAAACTACTTAATCACAAATTAGTTAACAATTCTATTTTGACACAAAACTGTCCCCGGCAGCGGCGCCAAAAACTTGATGTGCGAAACGTGGTATATGAATTGTTGATCGTTCCTTAATTGTCACGATTATTTATGACTAATTACGCAAAATTAACTATTGGTGAGTGAAATAAGGAGATACTTTGATAAGGTTTTGTGTTTTACAGGTACTAAAGATGTTGGTGCGAAAGACAATAAAAAATGGCGATTAAAAGCGAAAGATGGACAAGATTCGAGAAGTCAAACAGGAATCAGAAAAATTACAAAGGCGTAATTTACGCCTAATCTGGCGTAATTTACGCCAGTTCCCAGATGTTTTCCAGTCCAGAAGTCATGTTTGGGCGTAAAAATACGCTAAAAGTAAAATGCAAAGGCGTAATTTACGCCAGTTCCACCGTAAATTATGCCAGTTTCACCAAGCTTGTGGTATGGGGTATTTCCAATTAGACTTGGGGGGTTCATTGGTGTCGGGACTTAAAATCTATGCACTTTGTACTAGTGTAGACAAGGGCATGAGTTTGGCTAGTTGAAAAGTTAAGGAGAACAAAAAAAAAAACACAAACATATGCACAATTCTAGTTATGGTTGACATTCCGAGTTAAATTAATTTATCTTGGTGCGAATGAGGGTCATGTTAAAATTTCTGAACTTTATAAAGTTTGATTGGTTCGACATTTGTAACCGTTTTACACCAATTTTTATTTGAGTCATGACTAACCCAATGAAATCAATCCGGATGTAATTAAACCCATTTTGTGTTTATTTTGACATGTTATTTAGATACATCTATTTTGTTGTTAAAAGAGTAAGTGTGGATCATGAAAGTTGTGAAAGCTAATCGTTTGATCTAGTTCTAAGTGTTGATCCATTTGAGGATTTGGGAAAATGTTTGAGGTTTATGATGATATGATTAGTGGAGGAATTGTTGAAGTAAGGAAATGATAAGAAGTTTATGATTGAGGTATTAGATGATAAAAGTTGTTTGAGGTTGTGAGGGCTTAACCCATATTGTCTTTACATCTTTATTAATAGTTAATTGTGCTTGCAAAAAATTATTTGAGTTAAGACCACCTAGGTGTTATTGTCTTATAGCTAAAAACAGATTTGCTTGAGGACAAGCAAAAGCCAAGTGTGGGGGATTTGATCGTTCCTTAATTGTCACGATTATTTATGACTAATTACGCAAAATTAACTATTGGTGAGTGAAATAAGGAGATACTTTGATAAGGTTTTGTGTTTTACAGGTACTAAAGATGTTGGTGCGAAAGACAATAAAAAATGGCGATTAAAAGCGAAAGATGGACAAGATTCGAGAAGTCAAACAGGAATCAGAAAAATTACAAAGGCGTAATTTACGCCTAATCTGGCGTAATTTACGCCAGTTCCCAGATGTTTTCCAGTCCAGAAGTCATATTTGGGCGTAAAAATACGCTAAGAGTAAAATGCAAAGGCGTAATTTACGCCAGTTCCACCGTAAATTACGCCGGTACAAAGTTCAAGAGTCCGGGAAAAATGAATTTTAGCTTTTGGATGAAGTTTCCTAACCCCTATTTAAGGAGAGCTTTAGGGTTACGAAAACAGACCTTTTTCCATCAGTTTTAGCAGCAGGAAACTCCTCCAAACACCCAAAAACATCAATCTAATCACCATTCTTCAAGGATTCAAGTCAAGATCAAGGTGCTATTCATCATGCAATCATCAAGAATTTCATTGATTATCAGCATCACTATGCTTGGCTAGTTTTCTTATCTTTATTCCTTCCATGAACAATTTATACATGTATTCATTCATTCAAGTTTATGTGGTTTATAATATTATGAAACTTAAGTCTTTTGAATTGTGATGTTATGAACCTCTTGTTTATTGATTAATGCAAGTTTTATTGATTGTGATTGTTGCAAGTTGAGTTATAGTGATTTAACATTTTGTTCTTAATCCACTTAGTATTAAATTAGATTAGGGATAAATACAAAGTGTTTAGGTTGCATAATTCAATCTCAAGATAGTTAGAATTAATAAGCTCAAGAAATCTTGTCTATGAGATTTGATCAATTTATGATGAGCATAATACTTGTTTGACATGAATGCATGTTAGATTGGGATTGAGAAAGGATAAAGGCTTTTAATCAATTGATCACAACCTTTCTGTCTAGCTCGCTGTTTATGCTTTTAAGTATTCAAGTTACAGTTGCTTAGTAGTTACTTCTCTAGTTTTCAATTTAGTTACTTTTAGTTAATCACAAACAACAAAATCTGGAAATTGCTTACTTGTTGACCATAACTTCCCGTGGAACGAATCCTGCTTACCCTAGCTAAGTTAGAGTAATTAGGCTATTTTTGATTGACCCTTCGACATCGATCAAATTTTGGCGCCGCTGCCGGGGAGGTGTGCGCTTGATTTGCAAGCTCTTATTTTATTGCTTTCTTGTTAAAATACAAAAACCATAAAAATTATAAAACGAATAAAAATCCAAAAATAGTGTTTTTTTTATTCTTATTTTTGTCAGTTTTACGCTCGGTGTTCTTGTTCTTGTTGAAGTGCAGGTTAGTGTATGCAAACTCGGAGTTTGGGAGATCAAAATCTTAAGCCTTTAGAGCCGGAAATCGAGAAATCTGCAAAAGCTAATCGAAAAGCTACAAGAATCTTAAAAGGTTCGACAGTGGCTTCAGCATCCACTCAACCACAGTTAGAGACACATCCGATTGTTCCACCAAACTCTCCTAAGTCAGAGTCTGACACTGAAGAGGAAGTTTTTGATCAACGAGACGAGATGGCTGAACGACCAAGAGGAGTAGACACCTACTACCAACCGGGTGATTTTGAGGATCATTCACCCATTGTTTATCCTGCACCGGCAGGAGGGAACAACCGACAATTTGAGGTCCGACCTCAACTCATTTCGATCTTGCCAACCTACCGAGGTATGGCTAATGAGGAACCATATGAACATATCACTGAATTTAATGGGATATGTGCTACTAATCAGGTAAACGGTTTCACTGATGATGAGGTACGTCTTCGATTATTTCCCTATTCACTTAAGGATAAGGCAAAAAGATGGTTTCTCTCCTTGCCCGCCCGGAGTATTAATACTTGGGCGGAAATTAAAAAACGATTTTTAGAGGAATTTTACCCCATAAGTAAAACTTCAGACATGCGTACGCAAATAAAATATTTTAAACAATTACCGGGTGAATTATATCATGAAGCGTATGAACGTCTGAAGGAGTTACTTAGGGCATGTCCACACCATGAGATACCCAAGTGGGAATTGGTTAAAGTTTTCTATGATAGTTTAGATTCCCAAAACAGGCAGTTTCTTTTGGCTACTAGTGGTGGGGCATTCTTAACTCGGTCTAGTGATGATGAATGGACGTTCTTCGAACGGTTAAGCAAGGGTTCAAAAACCCAAGCTTCGGTTGATCGTAAACAACCGAGTACCTCCCGAGTGAATCATGTTTCCGATTCGGGTGGTTCATCTAGGAACTTAGAGCAGGAATTTGATGATTTGAAAATGCTTATATTTAACAACCCAAACCAGGGTCTTGCTTGCAATGTTTCGCAGGTTTAGGAAGTATGTGAGATTTGTGGAGATCCTTCTCACTTTTCATATGGATGTAGAAATGGGATTCCACCGGTAAATCAGCACATAGTGGAAGAACAAGTTAACGAGGTTCAGGGGCGGAGATATGATCCATACTTCAACACGTATAATCCGGGTTGGAGAAATCATCCTAATTTCAGTTGGAGCAATAACAACGCTCTGAATGCTAACCAAGGGAACCAACTTAGACCACAAAACAACTTTCAAAACCAAGGCAACTTTCAAAACCAGGGTAACTTTCATAACCAAGGCAACTACCAAAGAAACTATCAAAATCCTTATCCCAACAACCGAAACCAAAAACAAAACAATTACCAAAACCAAGGCCAAAACCCAAACCAAAATCAAAACAGTATTTCAACCAATCAACCATCTAGCTCGGATGCTAAGATGGATGAGTTCATCTCCGAAATGCGAAAAATGATAGAAGTGCAAAATAAGTCGATTGGTGCATTGGCTAAGGAGATCGGTAATGTAGCAGAAAGTAAGGGAAATAGGGAACCAGGTACAATTCCAAGCTACACGGTTCTAAATCCAAATCATAAGGATCAAGGAAAATGGCATAGCGTTAACATGGTAGGTACCTTGAGAAGCGGAAAGCAATATGACAATAAGGTAGGTGAAAAAGAGGTAGTGCAACCAGAGTCAAGTAAGTCTCCTATTGTTCTTGATGAGGAAGAGGTAAGTGAAGTCGATGACCAAGGAGAAGGGGTGAAACATAAGGACCAAATTGTTAAGGAGACCGGAAAACTGGAGACAGAATCACAACCCGTCCCATTTCGCAAGGCCTTAGAGTCCCCAAACCAGTTCCCTTATGGGAAAAAGGGACCACAACCAGAGGACATGTGGGAAACATTTAAACAGGTTAAAATAAATTTACCCCTTCTTGATGCTATTAGGCAAGTCCCATCTTACGCTAAATTTTTAAAGGACCTTTGCACTCAAAAGAGGAAGCAAAGGGCGACTTTACCCAAAAAGGTGGAGCTAACCGAGCACCTAAGTGCGGTTGTTTCGGGTACACTTCCACCTAAGTTTAAGGACCCAGGGACCCCGTTGATAGCTGTGACTGTAGGAAACATGAATGTGAAAAAGGCGTTATTGGACCTAGGAGCTAGCATTAATATTTTACCTTTTTGCCTAGTTGACCGATTTGAATTGGGGCTAATGAAACGAACCGACATAATCATTCAACTAGCGGACCAATCAATTAAAACGCCTAGGGGGATACTAGAAGATGTGATAGTAAAAGTGGAGGATTTCTATTACCCGGTGGATTTGGTTGTTATGGATATTGAACCTAGGAATAGAGATACCCAACCCACTATAATTTTGGGACGCCCATTTTTGGCCACTATTAATGCTCACATTAATTGTCGAACGGGTGCTATGGACATATCTTTCGGTAATCGCAAGATGAGGATTAATATCTTTAATTCTCTTCATAAACCGGATGTCCATAAGTGCTATAGGATAGATGTGATTGATGAATTAGTGGATAAACATACTTCTCACCTAATAACCGATGACCCAGTAGAAATATTTTGTTGAGGTGATGAAGAGGATGTTGAGTGTGAAGAGGTCAAAGCAGTAGAACTAGCGGTAGTAAGTACAATGGATGTTAGGTTGCCACCGTGGACTCATAAATATGAGCCACTACCTAAATCCATTGATACTAATACGAGAACCTCGCTAGAGTCACCACCAAATCTTGAGTTAAAACCCTTACCGTCTCATTTGAAATATGCGTTTTTGGGTACTAACGGCACTTTGCCAGTTATTATTGCTTCAGATTTGACAGGTATGCAGGAAAAGGTTTTAATGGAAGTTCTTCATAAGTACAAAGCTGCAATAGGGTGGACAATAGCTGATTTGAAAGGTATAAGTCCCTCAGTGTGTATGCATAGGATAGTTACAGATCCGGAGGTTAAACCTGCTCGTGATACGCAATGCAGGTTAAACCCAAATATGCAGGAAGTGGTAAAGAAAGAAGTTCTTAAGTGGTTGGACGCAGGGATTATCTTCCCTATTTTAGACAGTCAGTGGGTAAGTCCCACACAAACAGTGCTAAAGAAAGCAGGGATAACAGTGATGGAAACGAAGGAAGGTAAAAAGATCACAACTCGTCCCGTGACGGGTTGGAGGGTATGTATTGATTACTGGAAGCTAAATGCTGCAACTTCAAAGGATCACTTTCCTTTGCCATTTATTAATCAGACCATCGAAAAGTTATCAGGTCAGAAATTTTATTGTTTCTTAGATGGGTATTCGGGGTACAACCAAATACCTATTCACCCTAATGACCAATAAAAAATGACTTTTACTTGTCCTTACGGAACCTATGCTTTTAGACGGATGCCTTTTGGTCTATGTAATGCACCTGCAACTTTTCAGAGGTGTATGATGAGTATCTTTTCAGAGTTAATAGGCGAGTCTTTAGAGATTTTTATGGATGATTTTTCGATATTTGGCAAATCTTTTGAGTCATGTTTGAGTATGTTGGAAAAAGTTTTGAAAAGATGTACCGAGACCAACCTTGTCCTTAGTTGGGAAAAGAGCCACTTTATGGTAAGGGAAGGGGTGGTTTTAGGACATATTGTGTCTGAACGGGGATTTGAAGTTGATAGGGCAAAGGTGCAACTTATTTCCACATTACCTCCACCGACCAATGTTAAGGGGGTAAGATCGTTTTTGGGACACACGGGGTTTTATCGTAGGTTTATCAAGGATTTTAGCGTCATTTCTAAACCATTATGTAATTTACTATTAAAAGAGGCGCCTTTTGACTTTGATGACCAATGTAAGGAAGCCTTCAACACCCTTAAACGTAAGTTAACCAAAGCACCCATTTTACAATCACCCGATTGGACCAAACCATTTGAAATAATGTGCGATGCTAGTGATTTTGCAGCTGGGGCTGTTTTGGGTCAAAGAGTTTATAGGAAACCGGTAGTTATTTATTACGCTAGTAAAACATTCTCGGATGCCCAAATAAATTATACCACAACCGAGAAGGAATTACTAGCAGTTGTGTTTGCCTTAGACAAATTTAGATCATATTTGTGGGGGTCTAAGGTAGTTGTATTTTCGGACCATAGTGCTTTAAGACATTTGCTTGAGAAGAAAGAGTCTAAACCTAGATTGATTAGGTGGATTTTGTTGCTACAGGAGTTTGATTTGGAAATAAGGGATAAAAAGGGTATAGAAAATGTGGTAGCTGACCATTTATCTAGGATACCCCCGCCACCGTTTGACCCTACTAAACCGATCCAGGAGAATTTCCCGGACGAATGTTTGTTTAGTGTTGTTCAGGTACCTTGGTTCGCTCATATTGTCAACTATTTGGTGACTAACAAGATACCGGAACATTGGAACAAGCACAAGAGGGATTACTTTTTATCGCAGGTTAAGCATTATATTTGGGAGGACCCGATTCTTTACCGACTTGGACCCGACCAAATCATTAGAAGATGCGTGGCGGAAGATGAGCATAAGGACATTCTAGCTCATTGTCATACTTTTGCATGCAGAGGACACTATGGGGTAAAGAAAACTGGGTACAAAGTACTCGATTCAGGTTTCTTTTGGCCTTCTATCTTTAAAGATGCATTTGAGTATGTTAAAAATTGTGCTAGGTGTCAAAGAATGGGGGAAATTTATAAATGTAACGAAATGCCCATGAACCCAATTTTGGTTTGTGAAATCTTTGATGTTTGGGGTATTGATTTTATAGGACCTTTTCCCCCGTCTTTTGGGTTTGAATATATTTTGGTAGCCGTGGATTATGTCTCCAAGTGGGTGGAGGCTGAGGCTACTCGAACAAATGACAACAAAGTTGTCCTTAAGTTTGTTAAGAAAAACATTTTCTGTCGTCATGATGTACCTAAGGCCATAATTAGTGATGGGGGTTCACACTTTAAGAACTCCCATTTTGCTAAACTTTTAAGGGATTATGGGGTAAATCACCGAATTGCTACGCCTTACCATCCCCAAACAAGTGGGCAAGTGGAGGTATCTAATAGGGAGTTAAAAAGAATTTTGGAAAAAACCGTAAATCCTAATTGCAAAGATTGGTCTTTAAGACTAGACGATGCGCTTTGGGCTTATCGGACAGCTTACAAAACCCCTATTGGTACTTCACCTTACCGACTTGTTTATGGGAAGGCATGTCACTTACCTGTTGAAATTGAGCATCGTGCAGAATGGGCTATAAAACAGGTGAACATGAACTTAGATGAGGCAGGAAATGCGAGGAAGCTAGAATTGACAGCATTAGAAGAACTTAGATGTGAATCATATGAAAGTTCGAAGATCTACAAAGAAAAAACGAAAGCTTTTCATGACAAGCAAATTAGTAGGAGGACGTTTGAAGTGGGGAAAAGTGTGTGGTTGTTTAATTCCAGGTTAAAGTTGTTTGCGGGTAAGTTGAGAAGTAAGTGGAACGGTCCCTATGTGGTTACTAAGGTTACTCCCTATGGGGCAATTGAAATAAAGGATCCGAAAGGTGGGGAACAGTTCTTAGTTAATGGGCAACGATTGAAGATTGCTACCGGGTTGTCGCTTGATGATGCTAAAGTAGTTGAAACAATCCGGTTTAAACCTATACAAAGGCAACAACTTAGGTCCATTAGAGTGAATGAACCAAGGAAAGGGAATAGTAAGGAAAGTGTCGACTCATGGCTTGATCAAAATGTCTCTATTAGCCATGTGCCCGATTACGTTGAATGGAAGGATGATGGGCGATTTGATGATGCGCCCGAAGATGCAGTGTCCAAAGTCATTTCGGATGAATGTTTTGATGATCTTCATGAGGAATTGCCTTTAGATGAGAGTGCCCAAGGTAGACCGGTGATTCTTTACCAAGAAGACGATCCGGGGGAGATATTATTCGAGTTAAGTATCATTGGAGTATTACCTCACTTTGTTAGTAGTCATCGAGAGTTTAAGGTGATAGCCGATTCGGGATCTTCCATCAACATAATGTCCTATGAGATGTACAAGCAACTTTTTCATGGTGAATGTACGTTATGTAAATTGAAGAAATCCGATGCAGAAATCACGTTGGAAATAATACCAAGTGTAGGGCACTTGGGGTAGTTCAAAAGGTGATGGTTAGTGTGAAAGGTGTTTTTCTTGAAGTACCGTTCACCATTTTCGATATGCCCACGGACTATGATGTTCCATTTTTAGTAGGTCGGGGGTTCATTTCAACCACGGGTGGTAAACTAGACCCGGGGGCGGGATGCATCACTTTTGAGGGAGGAAACGGAACTTTTAGATTTTGTAATGCAGAAAATATGCGATTTCCTTCGGCGTATATAGTTGAAAGAGAGTTTGATGAAGACTATTGCATGAAACTCAAAGTCGAAGAGAATGGAGCAAGTGAGGAGGTTGTTGAGAATGTGGTTGATGACACGATAGATAGGGATAAAGGCTGCCAAAATGTTGAGTGTGTGGGCACCTCCCTTGATCAACACTTGGATTCCGAGAAGGGTGATGAGAATTCAAGGAAAGTTGAAAATATATGTGTCAACATGGTTAAAGAAACACCGGAATTAGATAAAGGAAAAGAGGTAGATGTAGAAGAGATTCGTAATACGATTGAGAGTATATGGGGTAAAAAGAATACTGATAAATTCATGAATAATACTAAGACATCTTTTGTTGATGACGAGGGTTGGACGATTGAAGTTGAGTATGTTAAGCCTAACCCGAAATGTGAATTTAAGCCTCGTATTAAATATAGAGATCCGGGTGAGTTTGCGGTTATGTGTCAATTCAAGAAGAAAGGGACATACCAGGCGTTACATTCAGGTGGATGAGCAACAATGGGCAAGAATGGAGGAGCAACAGGGTACCCTCATGGATGTAGCTAGGGCTCAGATTTACATGACTGAGCGATATCAGCAGGATGTGTTTGAGAGGGACAACCGAAGGTGGCAGTATGAGGATATGTTGAATAATCGGCCAGTTACACCGTATTATGAGCCGATTGATTACATGACTTATGCTCCGGGGGTTGCACCAGGGATGGAATATGTGAGTCCACCCGCACCATCTATCGCACCACCATTGTTTTATCAGCAACCTACACCACTACCACCGGATATGGAGAGAGCTCGGGAAGAAGGCAGGAAGTCAGTGTTTGACATGGCACCACTAGCGAGAAGTATGTTTGAGAGTATTTTTGGTCCTGATTCCCGAATGGAATGAGCCTCTCTGATTTTAATCAGGTCCTGTGCTCCGTCTGTAATAACATGTACACTTTTCTTTTCTTTTATTTTTCTTTTATTTTCCTTATTTTTATTTTTAGTAGTTAAATGAACTTTGTGGGCGTGTTCACTGCAAGCCCTCACGAGACAAAACTCGTCCACCCGAGGGAATCGGGTGGTTTAAAGCGGGATCCTTCCGTAAATGGGCTAGCTAGATTTTATGTTTTCTTTTGTTTTTGTTTTGTAAGAATAAAATTGGATGGAAGGAACATGTTGTGTGATGAATTGGGAGATTGATGTAATTGTCACGAGGATATTTGGGAAGTTGCTTTTAATCCCGGGTAATATTGTTCTTTTTCTTTCTCCTTGTTTAATTTCCTCACTTTAATCTAACATAACTTTTTAACATGCATACGAGGACGTAGCATGATTTAAGTGTGGGGGGAGGAAGGAAATTTGTACAATTGGCTTAGCTTGAAAAATGCTTGTTGTTTAAAGTTTTTATGACATAAATGGTTTTAATGGCCTAGGTGGTAAAAATTTGAAAAATTTTAATTTCAAGGCTATAATCAAGATGTTGACCCATGAGAGTAACCTTAGTGATTAAGAATTAACTTGAAAGTTTTTGGACTTGGCCGGTGAGGAATGATAGTGTTAGGCATTTGACCTTGACTAGTTAACTTTAAAGAAATCATACTCTTATGGAGAAAAGAAAGGTTGAAAAGGAAAAAGATCATGAGGTTGTATGCTAGGTAACATAATGATAAAGAAACACTTTAGGATTTTTCTTTTTAAACCAATTTTTTTTATTTTATAGCCAGTCTACCCAGGTCGTTAGTACATACTTGTGTGCTAGAATCAACTAGTGACCATTAGCAGCTTAAACATTTTAGAAAGAAAAAAGAGAAAACCAACTTCCCATTCCTACCCTTATTTTTGGTTATTAATGTCAAATTTAATCATACTTTATTTTGTTTAGAATTGGTAACGCTAGGTGACAACGCAACTCATTTTTGCTAAGACTTAATTAGTTTAAATTAGCATGGAAATTATAACTAGCTATTATGTTATAGTGTTTGTGACTTTTTGATTAGTTTGACTCAGAGTGGTCTCCGAGGTTCCACAATGGATTCTACGATTTACTCACTAGTATGAGGTGCATAATTATGATGATAGTCACCAATGCAACACTTCTAGAGTTTTGCTCTTCACTAGGCAAAGGTCGAAAGGGGATGCTTTATATCACAAGCTATGACAATGATATTCATCACACCCAACACCCATTATTTACATTACATACATATACTTATATATCATTGTCATCATCACCATATATTCACCATTACATCTCAAATGTTCCTAGAATGATAAATGCTATGTGCTATCATGAAAAAAAAAAAAAAAAAAAAAAAAAAAGAGGAGGAAGTGAAAGAGACGAATCTGAAAATTATATATGCCAAAAATTGTGAAACGATTGCTCAAAAGCATGGACCACTGAGGCATAGGAAAAAATGAATAATGAAAAAGAGATTAGAAGAAGAGTATGCCAAAAATTGTGAAACGAGTGCCTTATAAAGCATGGACCACTGAGGCATAAGATTCGTTCTCGATGAAATGTCAAGTAAGAATGCAAATCTCCTTATAACCTACACCTTTCATGAAATGCCTCGTGTAAATGGGCAATGTAACCAACATCCACTTCACCAAGCTTGTGGTATGGGGTATTTCCAATTAGACTTAGGGGGTTCATTGGTGTCGGGACTTAAAAGCTATGCACTTTGTACTAGTGTAGACAAGGGCACGAGTTTGGCTAGTTGAAAAGTTAAGGAGGACAAAAAAAACACAAACATATGCACAATTCTAGTTATGGTTGACATTCCGAGTTAAATTAATTTATCTTGGTGCGAATGAGGGTCATGTTAAAATTTCTGAACTTTATAAAGTTTGATTGGTTCGACATTTGTAACCGTTTTACACCAATTTTTATTTGAGTCATGACTAACCCAATGAAATCAATCCGGATGTAATTAAACCCATTTTGTGTTTATTTTGACATGTTATTTAGATACATCTATTTTGTTGTTAAAAGAGTAAGTGTGGATCATGAAAGTTGTGAAAGCTAATCGTTTGATCTAGTTCTAAGTGTTGATCCATTTGAGGATTTGGGAAAATGTTTGAGGTTTATGATGATATGATTAGTGGAGGAATTGTTGAAGTAAGGAAATGATAAGAAGTTTATGATTGAGGTATTAGATGATAAAAGTTGTTTGAGGTTGTGAGGGCTTGACCCATATTGTCTTTACATCTTGATTAATAGTTAATTGTGCTTGCGAAAAATTATTTGAGTTAAGACCACCTAGGAGTTATTGTCGTATAGCTAAAAACAGATTTGCTTGAGGACAAGCAAAAGCCAAGTGTGGGGGATTTGATCGTTCCTTAATTGTCACGATTATTTATGACTAATTACGCAAAATTAACTATTGGTGAGTGAAATAAGGAGATACTTTGATAAGGTTTTGTGTTTTACAGGTACTAAAGATGTTGGTGCGAAAGACAATAAAAAATGGCGATTAAAAGCGAAAGATGGACAAGATTCGAGAAGTCAAACAGGAATCAGAAAAATTACAAAGGCGTAATTTACGCCTAATCTGGCGTAATTTACGCCAGTTCCCAGATGTTTTCCAGTCCAGAAGTCATGTTTGGGCGTAAAAATACGCTAAGAGTAAAATGTAAAGGCGTAATTTATGCCAGTTCCACCGTAAATTACGTCGGTACAAAGTTCAAGAGTCCGGGAAAAACGAATTTTAGCTTTTGGATGAAGTTTCCTAACCCCTATTTAAGGAGAGCTTTAGGGTTACGAAAACAGACCTTTTTCCATCAGTTTTAGCAGCAGGAAACTCCTCCAAACACCCAAAAACATCAATCTAATCACCATTCTTCAAGGATTCAAGTCAAGATCAAGGTGCTATTCATCATGCAATCGTCAAGAATTTCATTGATTATCATCATCACTATGCTTGGCTAGTTTTCTTATCTTTATTCCTTCCATGAACAATTGATACATGTATTCATTCATTCAAGTTTATGTGGTTTATAATATTATGAAACTTAAGTCTTTTGAATTGTGATGTTATGAACCTCTTGTTTATTGATTAATGCAAGTTTTATTGATTGTGATTGTTGCAAGTTGAGTTATAGTGATTTAACATTTTGTTCTTAATCCACTTAGTATTAAATTAGATTAGGGATAAAGACAAAGTGTTTAGGTTGCATAATTCAATCTCAAGATAGTTAGAATTAATAAGCTCAAGAAATCTTGTCTATGAGATTTGATCAATTTATGATGAGCATAATACTTGTTTGACATGAATGCATGTTAGATTGGGATTGAGAAGGGATAAAGGCTTTTAATCAATTGATCACAACCTTTCTGTCTAGCTCGCTGTTTATGCTTTTAAGTATTCAAGTTACAGTTGCTTAGTAGTTACTTCTCTAGTTTTCAATTTAGTTACTTTTAGTTAATCACAAACAACAAAATCTGGAAATTGCTTGCTTGTTGACCATAACTTCCTGTGGAACGAATCCTGCTTACCCTAGCTAAGTTAGAGTAATTAGGCTATTTTTGATTGACCCTTCGACATCGATCAATTGTTGTATGAAATAGTATGGAAAAATGCCGATTAAAGATTGTTACACACTAATAGGCAGTGTACCCGATCGTGTAGTAGTATAAATAATGGTTAAGTTCCGTGTATCGTTCCAAGGACAGTTGTATTAATCAAACTAGAATTAGAAACTATATTATGATTAACTAAGTAAATGAAACTTAAAGGTACAAGATATTATGTTTTTGTGGCTATTTAACGATTTAGCCAAATCATAGAAGATTAAAAATAAAAACAATATTTTTGGTCTTTTAAGTTTATATAATGAAAACAAGTGCAAAGAAAGCAAATAAGATAGTTTGATTCAGATCAAAGAGATGAAATGTTCATCTAGATATTTTACCCTCGGTATTGGATGTAAGTTTTGATATTAAAACCCGATTAAATGATTATGTGTGTAAGTTATCTAATAGGTTCACCAAGAGTTCTCTTAAGTAAACACGCAAACACAATTACAAGATCAAGGGTTCCCTTTTCACTATAGTTCTTGTATTTGTAATCGGATAACTTAACTAGTTCTAAGGCTTGAAACTTGACTTCTATGTTCATAGTTATCAATAATTGTACAAACGTTCGTTGCATACAATTCATCCCTATATCGTCTAACCAATTGTATCTAATTTACCCCCTTGGTCCGGTTTAGTAAACAATCAATCTAAGACAAGCTGATTGTAAATCAATATGATAAATCAACAAGAGTTCTCTTTATTAACAACATATCAATTAACTAGTTACAAATGATTTTTAACATCAATAAGCATGTTCTTGAATCAAACTTAAAACTATCACACAAAATACATTCAATCCATAAGATTACATCTAATACCTCAGTTATTAATCTAGACAAACATTATAGAGTTTAGCCAATAATCATATTAACAAACAATAGAGCAATCAAGAGATAAGTGGAATTCATTGTTAAGAACAAGAAATCAACCTATTAGAGAATGAATCTTGAATGGAGAAGGTGTTGAATCTTGATTCTTGGATGTTTAAGCCTCTTCAAAGAGCTTGGAGTTCTCCAAAATAGCTCCTAAAATCGTCTTCTAACTCCTCTGGTTCGTATCTGATCGTATCTCCCTGTACTGTTGTCTCAATCATTTGGTTTTAAAGTGGTTAAAGTGGCCCAAAAGTCAAAAGTAGGCTGAAACCTACTTTTGGACGGCGTCCAAGGAACTGGACGACGTCCAGTAAAGAAGGACTGGACGTCGTCCATAGTACTGGACGGCGTCCAGAATACTGGACAGCGTCCAGTTGTAAAGGGCTGGACGGCGCCAGATTTCTGGACGGCGTCCAGATGTGTTGAAGTTCACTATCCTGTTTTTTCATAATCTCCCTTCATTTGGATGGAGTCCCAATCATTTTGGATGATGTCCAACATATCTGAAGCCTTGTTTTACCATTTTAGAGCGCTAATTTGACCATAACTTGTATCGGGATCAACTATGATGATATCACAACTTATCGAATGGTCATAATTCATCAAAACTCTTCACAAATCACTTTCTGATATAAATTTGCATATCTTTGTCTATTACTTGTAGAAACGCCTTCGTTATCCTTGATTCTAGAGTATTTCACACGATATTGCGAGAGATATATATAATGTAATTGAGCAATATCACTGTGTAATGTTGAAGGTCGCGCCTTGGAAATGTGTGATCCATTTTAGATAACGTGGGAAGCTCAACCCGCGATACATTGGTCCTTTCGAAATCTTGGAGCGTGTTGGACCCGTTGCTTACCGTTTGGATCTTCCGACTCAATTGAGCTCAGTTCATCCTACCTTTCACGTATCGAATTTGAAGAAGTGTCTTGCTGAACCTGAACTTGTCATACCACTGGAAGAACTTACGATTGATGACAAACTCCACTTCGTGGAAGAACCTGTTGAAATTATGGACCGTGAGGTCAAAACTTTGAAACGCAACAAGATTCCGATCGTCCGAGTACGATGGAATGCCAAACGAGGACCTGAGTTTACCTGGGAACGAGAGGATCAAATGATGCAGAAGTATCCTCACCTTTTCCCAACTCCTCCATCTACCTCAGCTTAAAATTTCGGGACGAAATTTTCTTTAACAGGTGGGTAATGTAACGACCCTGGATTTTCCAACTTATATTATTAATATTTATTATTAATACTTGCGCTTTAATAAATGTATTTTTATACATTTTACTTGTTACCGTATTTGACTTTTCATGGCCCGGCTCGTCTATTCGACAAGTACTTTTCAGAATAATATTTCGAATATTATTTACGTTCATGATGAATTATTATTAATCATTTTTAATTAACTAATGTAACTAGTTAATTACTTGGGCCTTTTATTTATTTGTTGGTTACTTGGACTTGGGCCTTTATTAAAGGATTTGGACTTGGAAACCCACCCTACTTTCTTAATGGACTTGTAAGCCCACTTTTAAGCTAGTGAATTATTAAGGCTTAAACTAGATTAATTAGTGATATGAGGAGACAAATACTACAAGCACGCTTACACCTCTTTTCTATGCACTTAACCTTATTACCCCTTCTTATCATACACCAAGCTCCCATGCATGAAAGTTGAGCATTTGACTTCCTTTTTTTGACCCTAGGCCGACGGTTTACTAGCAAGGGGGGGAAGTTCTTTTTTTTTTCAATTTTTGTTACATATACACTAGTATTGAACCTCATTTTTACACACACATACTTACACTTATTTTCTCTCAACTTTCTCTCTAAAATTGTAAGCATTATATCTTTTTCTTCTTCCTTTTTTTTCCTTTGAAAAACCGAATCATATCATCATCATATTACTTGTTTGATGTTTGTTTGTTGTTAAAGATCAAACTTGTTAGTTTGTATCTTCATGAATCTTGTTCCTTCCATCTTTGTTTGATGAAGAAACAAGAACAAGGATCTAAGTTTCTATAACTTATGGTTCTACACTTAAATGTTATAAAGATTTAAAACTCATAAGCCTTGAGAGCTTTGTTCATGTTTTGTAGACTTAAAGTTTACTTTCCTAACATCCAAACTTTGATTTGAATCTTCTTAAGTATAAAACAAACATGAACATAATACTTGTAACTTTAGTTTATTTCTTCATTTTATTTATTTAAAGTTGTGATGTTGTTAATTTGGTCAAGTATTACTAGTTAAACTTGATCTCATATTTCTTGAAACTAAAGTTAAACTTATAAGTTCAAGAACATGGAAGTTTAACTTTCTAGTTATAACTTCATACACTTATGTTAGATCTAAGTTTCTATAGCTTATGGTCTTCTAATTTTGTTGTAAACAAGAGCTTATAAGCTTACATACATTTTACAAGATTGAAATCTAAGTTTCATAACTTATGGTTTCATTAAAGTAAAGATCCAAGTTCTATAACTTAGGGTTTAACTTAAGAACACTAGATCTAGACTTTTTAGTCTAGGATCTTTAAGATCTAACTAAGATCTAGGTTCTATAACTTAAGATCTTGTTTATTTAGTTTACTTTCAAGTTTGTAGCTTAATATTACTATTAGAACTCATGTATGTGTCGGATCTAAGATCTTGATGTAAATTTGGTTCATCAAACTACTTACAACTCTTAAATGAGTTGTGCTACATATCTTAGACATACATTAGTGTTATTATGGACAAAACTTGGTAAAGATGATGCAAACACATCAACGAGTTGTACACTTGAAGCTATAAGCATCAAGGATGAGAACCGTGATGAGCATCAAGCACCAAGAACCTACCGAAACACATTTCCTATTGTTTTCTGGGTCTGATCAGTAACCTGGGCTACTGGAAAAGCTTATTTCCAGTTAGTTCGGTCTGAGTAGATGATTTTCCGTTTAGGCCTCGTCTTAATCCAAGTTACGGTTTAGGATTTATGGCCTTCCGAAAGTCACTACGCCCTATTAACGTTGTGCTGAAATTTATGACCTACTCGCACTTAAACTGTCACCACGGTCAAACGAAGACGAGTTTGGTTCTAGAAATTGGTCAGCAACTAGGGGACACATATACGGAGTTATGGCCACTGGTCTCACCTCATTTCAGTTTGTATAGAGGTCGTGGCAACTGAACAAAGTCAGCCTTTGTTTCAAACTCTATTCTTGAATAAAACTTACTTTACACTTTTTGTTTGATGATGATACTTAAGACCTAATTTACATACATTTAAACCTTGGGAACGATTTACTGACTTAGTAACTTTTGACTTAGGTTGAGGACCTTCCGGACCAACTACTTGCTTACTTATTCTCGTACCGACTTTATTACTTTTCACTGTGAGTTATAGCATCCCTTTTTACTTTAACTATTTTAGGAACTGAGAATACTTGCGCGTTTTACGTTTTACATACTAGGCACGAGTACTTAAACTTATTATATGTGTGGGTTATAGAACGGCATAAACTTTCCCCTTAGCTCGGTAATGTTTAGTCATTGGTCTTTGAACCGGTGAACGCGAATCTTAGATATGGATCCATAGGGTTTGACATCCCCACTCAGGCTAGTAGCGCTAGCATTTAACGAGTGTTTAATACTTCTTAAACATATGCACTCGCCAAGTGTACTTTCAGGGGGTGATATTACGTTAAGTTAGTTACCAAGTGCCCACGGTTATGCATATACTTTTCATACTGTTTTGAAATACCGAAATCTCGTGGCCTACCTTACATTACTGTTATACTTAAACTATAGCTCACCAACATTCGTGTTGACGTTTTTAAGCATGTTTTCTCAGGTGCTTAGAGGTTTGGTTGCTTCCGCTGTAGTTGTCATGCTGTGTAGACTCCCGCTGCGTTCATTAGAGATGTCTTCGCATGAAACATTTACTTTGCATTCAAACTATGTTACTTTTGAAACAATGAATTTGTATCGACCTATGGGTCACGTACTATTATTATTGTCTTCTATTCGTAGAAGCATGCTACCGTATGTTAAACATTTGACGTTGGTTTAGACGTCACCCTTTTTATGAATGCAACTTATTTTAAAACAGCATATAGTGTTTGACCTTGTAATGATCCTGTTGCTGATGATCCGTACACGGTAATTTTGTATGGGGCGTCACAGGTCTAGCTCTTTAGCTTTTAGATCTTGTTATATCTTGTAGATTCAAACTTGGATTTGAATCCTTCAAGAACATGAAAGATTCAAGCTTTCTAGCTTTGAATCTTCACTTATTTTGTTAGATCTAAATCTTGTATCTTTTAATCTCTTTATTTTGTTGTAAAGATTCAAACTTGTGTTTGTAATCTTCATGTAACTTGAAGATCTAAGTTTCATGCTTCAAGATCTTCAAGAACAACCAAGATTCAAGCTTTATAGCTTTGAATCTTCATTTCTTTTGTTGGATCTAAGTTTTCTAACTTATGATCTCATTATTTTGTTATAAAGATCAAAACTTGTGCTTATGATCTTCATGTAACTTGAAGATCTAAGCTTTATGCTTCAAGATCTTCAAGAACACCAAAGATTCAAGCTTTCTAGCTTTGTAATCTCATAACTTGTGTGAAAAGGGTCCAAGCTCTCTAGCTTAGGGTTCCATTACTTTGTTTGATCAAGTTTGTGTTCATACTTGTTTGATTGAAGGAAAGTTTGTAGCTTTAGTTGTAAATAGAACTTGTATTTGTGTTAAGACTAAGAATATGATGTAACCTTGGTTCATCATCCTTCTAAAACTCCTAAGTGAGTTGTATTCTTACTTGGTCTTAACATATTGTGTGTTGAAGATTGAATCTTGGTCAAAGTGATGCTAACACATCAATGAGTTGTACACTTGAAGCTACAAGCATCAAGGATGAGAACCGTGATGAGCATCAAGCACCAAGAATCGTACCGGAGCACATGTTTGCTGTTTTTCTGGGTCTGATCAGACTCCTGGACTTCTGAAAAATTAATTTTCAGATAGTTCGTTTCGAGTAGATGACTTTTCGTTTAGGCCTCGCCTAAATCCGTTATACGGTTTAGGATTTATAGCCTTCCGAAAAGTACTACGCCTTTGTAACATTGTGCTGAAATTTCTGACCTAATCGCACTTAAACCGTCGCCACGGTCAAACGAAGATGAGTTAGGTTATGAAAATTGGTCAGCGGTTAGAGGACTCACATACAGAGTCTTGGCCACTGACTACGCGTCTTTTCAATTTGTATAGAGGTCGTAACAGTTGTCCAAAGTCAGCCTTATGTTTCGATCTCTATTCTTGTTAAACTTACCTTAGCTTTGATGAATGATAATGATGATGATGATGATGATGACACTTAAACTTAATTTATGCACTTTAAAATTATGGGGACAACATAGTGACCTAGTAACCTTTGACTTAGGTTGACGATCTTTTGGACCGACTTACTACCTGCATACGTTTCATATCGACTTTTACTGCTTATTCACTGTGAGTTATAACATCCCTTTACTACTTTTACTATTTTTGGGACTGAGAATACATGCGCTTTTTACATTTTACATACTAGACTTTAGTACTTAAACTTTATATATGTGTGGGTTACAAACGGCACAAAGATTCCCCTTAGCTCGGTAACGTTTAATCATTGGTTTCCTAACCGTGAACGCGAATCTTAGATATGGATCCATAGGGTTTGACAACCCCACTCGGGCTAGTCGCGCTAGCAGACAACGGGTGTTTAATACTTCGAGGACAAACGCACTCTCTGTAATGACCCTGGATTTTTCAACGTTTATTTATTAATAATTATTATTATTATTATTAATACGTGTGATTAAACGAATGTATGTAATTACATTTACATGTTGCCATGATTGCCCGTACTTGACTTTTAAGTGCCCGAAACGTCTTTGTGACACACGAAACTTCACGAATAATATTTTTAGATATTATTTACATTCATGATTAAGTTTATTAATCATTTTAATTAACTAAAGTTGTTAGTTAATTACATGGGCTTTTATTGGACTTATTTGTTAATTTATTGAACTTGGGCTTTGATTAATGTTGTGGAGATATTGGGCTTCTAAGCCCACCCTACATCTTAATGAACTACTTAGCCCATGTCTTTCAAAGTGTAAGTATTATTTGGAGAGTAACTAGTTAGTTTAATGCTTAGGAATCTTGTTACTTCTCCTCCCCATGCACATACCACCTTGTAACCAACTTTAATGAGCTTTACATGCTAGAAACCATTGAATTAAACTCCCTCCCCTCCCCTTTGCAGCTGACCGAAAGTTTGGGTGCCCTTTAGGGGTGTTATTGTTTCAAATTTCCATTACTACTTACTCACAAATCCTCTCACTCTCACACACACTCAAGTTACTTGCATTTTCTCTCAAATCTTTTCTCTCTTTTCTCTAGTTCTTGTAAGTAATCTTGAAAACTTTTTCTCTTCTTCTTTTCTTCTTAAAACCGAATTTATACAACCCATAATCATCATCATACTTTGTTTGTTTTAATCTTTGTTTACTTGTGTTGATTTCTAGTAGTTGTTAGTTATTTACTTACTTGGTTTCAAGAATCTAACTTACTAGTTTTATTCTTCATTTTATCTTGTTAAAACAAGAACAACAAGAACATATACTTTCTAGTTATGTTCTACATTTGTTATTTTTAAAAGATTAATGTTCATGTGTTGATAAACTCATGCTTGTAAGTCATGTTAGTAAACTTTAAAGTTTACTTTCTTAAAGATCAAACTTTGGTTTGAATCTTTAAAGTATGAACAACAATGAACTAATTACTTGTTTAAATTAGTTTGTTACTTCATTTACTTGCACTTTAATTTCATGTTGTTGGTTGTATTTGGTCAAATGTTACTAGATAACTTTGATCTCATTAATCTTGAACTTAAAGTTAACTTTGAAAGTTCAAGAACATGCAAATAAGTTTTCTTTAAAAATAACTTTGTATACTTATGCTTGATCTAGACTTTTGGGTCTTGGATCTTCAAGATCTAACTAAGAACCATGTTCTACACCTTAAGATCTTGATTAGTTAGTTTATTTTCAAGTTTAGAGTTCAGTATTTCTATTATAGTTCATGTAAGTGTCAAACCTAAGACTTTGATGTAACTTTGGTTCATCAAACTACATGCAACTCTTAAGTGAGTTGTGCTTCATGTCTTAGACTTGCACTAGGGTTATGATGGTCAAGACTTGGTTAAAATGATGTAGATACATCAATGAGTTGTACACTTGAAGCTATATGCATCAAGGATGAGAACCATGATGAACATCAAGCACCAAGACCACCGGAACTCACTTAAACTTACTGTTTCTGTCCAAACCCTACTGACCTGCTGTTTCTGTAACAGACCAGTAGGCCTGGGCTACTGAGAACATGATTTTTAGATAGAACTTTTTGAGTAGATAACTTTTCATATAGGACTCGTCTTAATCCGAGTTACGGTTTAGGATTTATGGCCCTCCGATCGTCACTATGTCCGTTAACGTTGTGCAGAAATTTCTGACCTACTCGCACTTAGACCGTCGTCACGGTCAAACGAAGACGAGTTTACTTCTGTAAATTTTACCACACTTAAGGGACTCATATACGAAGCCATGGTCACTGGTCTCACCTTAATTCAGTAAGGGTAGAGGCCGTGGTAACTGATCGAAGTCAGCCTTTGTTTTAAACTACTTTCATAAACGAAACCTACTTTACGTCTTTTGTTTAATGATGAATGATGATGACCCTTAAGACCTTATTTACATACTTTTAAACCTATTAAGACAATTTACTGACTTAGTACTATTTGCCTTAGGTTTAGGACCTTCGGACCGATTACTTGCACACCTTTTCCGAACCGACTTTACGACTACATTATCATTGTGAGTTATAGCATTCCCTTTTTACTTTAACTTATTTTGGGAACTGAGAATACATGCGGATTTTATGGTTTACATACTAGGAATGAGTACTTAAACTTTATATATGTGTGGGTTATATAACGGCAGAAACATTCCCTTTAGCTCGGTAACATTTAGTCATTGGTTTTTGAACCGGTGAACGCGAATCTTAGATATGGATCCATAGGGTTTGACATCCCCACTCGGGCTAGTAGCGCTAGCATTTAACGAGTGTTTAATACTTCGTAGACATACGCACTTGCCAAGTGTACTTTCAGGGGGTATAAACGTTAAGTTAGTTACCAAGTGCCCACGGTTAACATATACTTTATCATACTATTTTGAAACGCTCTTTGTAGCACTGAAATCTCGTGGCCTACCTTACTTACTGTTATACTTAAACTATAGCTCACCAACCTTTGTGTTGATGTTTTTAAGCATGTTTTTCTCAGGTGCTTGAGGTTAGCTTCCGCTGTGTACTAGTCGTGCTGTAGACACCCGCTGCTTAGAGTTATCATCGCATGAACTACTTTACCTTGCATTCAAACTTTAGTACTTTTGAACTATGACTTGTAACGACCATTGTGGTCACATACACTTATTATTTGCTTCTACTTAGTGAAGCATGCTTTTGCATTGTAAAACATTCGATGTTGGTTTAGACATCACTTTATTTATGAATGCAAACTCATTTTGAAATCGCATATAGTACTTAACCTTGTAATGATCCTGTTGTTAATGATTCGTACACGATGGTTTTGTACGGGGCATCACATTTGGTATCAGAGCATTGGTTGTAGGGAATTAGGTTGCATTAGTGAGTCTAAGACCGGCCCGAGTAGGATTCACTAATAGGACTAATCTACAACTTGCTAGTTTACTTGTTTCCGCTGAACTTACTGCATGCTGCTGCTTACTGTTATTGTTATATGCCGTATGCTACTACATGATTTCACTACTGCATGCTATTACTTGCTTTCGATTGCATGCTACCTTAGTACGATTTGCTGTTATTGCCATGCTACTTATTGTTATACATGATTTAAACTGTTGGCCTAATACGTGCTTGCTTTATGACTTACTGACATGGAAAATTTATTTTCCTTGTTCAGATGTGGGATGTACCACCTGCTAGTGTTTTGGGTAGTTTAGACTCTTCAGCTACTCCACCTACCACCGTTTCCAATCCACCGGTCCCGCTACCCATTAGTGATCCCGGCGCTTCTACTTCCGGAGCCAGTAGTAGTACACCTGCCCCAGTGGCTGCTTCCGATAGACACGTAGGCCCTACGGAGATTCCAGCTCCGTCTGCTTCCGGACCCTCGGGGTCACAGCCCCGCATCGGTGGGATTGAGATTCCCGCGGAGTTCGGGGAAGGGCCATTTCGTAACCATATGCGCACGCCTTGCCGACGCACTCCCGACGGACGTTTAGTGCCGATTCCCCCAGGCAGACACAGACAGATGTTGGCCGCCTTCGGACTGCCAGTTGAGCCACCCGTGTCGCCACCACATGATTCAGACGACGGGTATTCCACTGATGCTCCATCAGAAGACACCTCTTCGGATGACTCCAGTGACGACGAGGACCCTGCTGATATACCTATACAGGCACCCTCCACCCCGCCGAAGAAGCAGTACCGTCCTGATGGCACCGTTATTCCAGGGGTGAATGGAGGTCGTGCTTTCACTGACGCTTTTGTTCAGCGTCGGAGGGTTACTGCCCGTAAGCGGCTTGTGTCGTACCCTGCCGACCCACAGATACGTAAGGCACCTCGTTACGTGCTGACTATTTCTGGAGTCGGGACATCTGCACCTCGTTTCGTGAGGGCTGCACCATCTGCACCACCGGCACCACCTGCACCGCCGGCACCGCCTGCCCCACCAACTCCCACTGTCGAGGAATTGACAAGGGAGGTGGGAATTCTCCGAGCTCGGGTTACTAAGCTCGGGGAGCAGATGGCTCAGGTTTTAGACATCCTACACCCACCTCCATCGTAGGACTTTTGTATTAGATTTCATGATGTAATCTAGTTGTAGCTTCTTGTATTACTTATGTATTGTACGGACTTATTCAGATGTATGGAACTTATTATTATTAATGGAACTTTGCGTTATTTAATTCTTGCACGATGTTCTATTTACATTACTGTACGATGATTCTGTGGTATTTGTACCTAAATGCGTTATTTAATAACATGTGACATTTTGATTCCATGTTGGTCACTATATACTGTATTATTACTACTTGCATACTGAATTTTGACTTGAATCAAAATTTTTGTTTAGAACATCATGGCTAACGGTCGATCCACACCTATTGCTGCTCAAATTGAAGAGATGATCCAAGAACGTGTCGCTGCAGCCCTGGCAGAAAGAAATCTCCAAGCTCCACCGCCACCACCACCGGTTATCCCACCCGTTTGAAATGGGTGTACTTACAAGGAATTCCAGAGCTGCAAACCGCATAACTTCAGTGGAACCGAGGGACCGGTTGGTCTCACCAGATGGTTCGAGAAACTTAAATCAGTATTCCGAGTTAGCAACTGTTCGGAGGACAATAAGACCAAATTCGCTTCTTGCACGCTATCTGACGGCGCGCTAACGTGGTGGAACACGTTAGCTCAAGCAAAAGGCATTGATGAGGCATATGCTATGCCCTGGGAAGAATTCAAAGCGGCTATGATTGATGAGTATTGTCCGAGAACCGAAATTTAGAAGATGGAAATGAAATTCATGCAGTTAAAGGCCTTTGGGAACGACCTTGACGGTTACAACGGGAGATTTTTGGAACTAGCTCTTATGTGTCCGACAATTGTCACCCCGGAATTCAAGCGGATGGAGAGATACTTCTGGGGACTCCCTAAGTCCATCAAAGGAAATGTCACATCGTCCAAACCACCAAATGTTCCCGAAGCAATGCGCATGGCGCATACACTCATGAATCAGATTCTTATTGATGAGCCGGAGAAGGCTAAGTTTGAGGCTGGTAGTAGCGAAAAGAGGAAATGGGACAACAACCACAACAACCACAACAACAACAACAACAGGGGGAGAAACTACGATCAGACCCCCGTCAAGAGGCACAACAACGGTGGAAACCCTAATCCCAACAACAACACCAACTCCAACCCGAACTATAAGGGAACCTTACCACAATGCAAACGGTGCTACAAACACCACACTGGGTATTGCAATGTTGTCTGTGAGAAGTGTCAACGGGCTGGGCATATCGGGAAAGACTGCAAGGTCACCACTTTGAATGGGAAGCCGAACCCCACAGGGCCGAAGAAGTGTTACGAATGCGGGCAGACGGGCCATTTCAGGAATGCTTGTCCAATAAGTGAAAAGATGGCGGGCCACCCCGTGGTAGAGCTTTCAACGTTATTGCAAGGGATGCACGCGATAACCCCGACTTGGTGACAGGTATATTCAAAATCAACAACCTTTTAGCTTCTGTCTTGTTTGATACTGGTGTGGATAGAAGTTATGTATGTAGACATTTTTGCGATAAGATTATTTGGTCATTAGTCCCGTTAAAAGAGAGTATGCTTGTCGAGGTCGCCAATGGAAAACTTGAAAAGGTTGACCATATTAGTCGTGGAGCTATTATCAACATAGCTGGTGCAGATTTTGAAATTGACTTGATACCAATCAAACTGGGAAGTTTTGACGTGATCGTCGGTATGGATTTGTTGAGCAAGATAAAGGCCGATATTATCTGTGGAGATAAAGCACTTCGCATACCATAAGGAGACGGCGAACCACTGGTTATCTATGGAGATAGATGTACCTCGAAGTTGAACCTCATTAGTTGCGTGAAAGCACAAAAGATTATGAGGAAGGGACGTTTTGCTATCCTAGCACATGTGAAAGCGATAGAAACTGAGGTGAAGATCGTGAACGACGTTCGAATTGTGAACGAATTTCCCGATGTCTTCCTAGAGGAATTGCCTGGATTATCGCCGCCAAGAGCAGTAGAGTTTCAGATTGATTTAGTGCCAGGAGCTGCACCTGTAGCTCGCGCACCTTATAGACTCGCACCTTCCGAGATGCAAGAATTACAAAGCCAACTACAAGAACTACTTGATCGAGGATTTATTCAACCAAGCTTCTCGCCTTGGGGCGCACCTGTGTTTTTTGTGAAGAAGAAGGATGGATCCTTCCGTATGTGTATCGACTACCGTGAACTCAACAAATTGACTATCAAGAATCGGTATCCTCTTCCTCGAATTGATGATCTTTTTGATTAACTACAAGGATCGAGCGTTTACTCAAAGATCGATTTGCGATCCGGATATCACCAGCTAAGGGTGAAGGAAAGTGACGTGATGAAAACTGCGTTCAGAACTCGTTATGGTCATTATGAGTTTCTTGTGATGCCATTCGGGTTGACAAATGCACCTGCCGTGTTCATGGACCTTATGAATCGAGTTTGCAAGCCGTACTTGGATAAGTTTGTTATCGTCTTCATACATGATATCCTCATCTACTCCAAGAGCGAAGAAGAACATGAGCAACACCTCCGACTAGTACTTGAACTCTTGAGACAAGAGCAACTTTACGCCAAATTCTCCAAGTGTGAATTTTGGTTGAAGGAAGTACAATTTCTGGGTCATGTTGTGAGCGACCAGGGTATCAAAGTTGATCCCACCAAGATTGAAGCCATCAGCAAGTGGGAGTCCCCCACTACTCCTACTCATATTCGCCAATTCCTAGGTCTCGCCGGTTACTACCGAAGATTCATCGAAGGATTTTCTCTGATTGTGCGTCCTTTGACCGCGCTGACTCACAAGGGCAAGAAGTTCATTTGGGAACCCGCACACGAATCAGCATTCCAAACTTTGAAGAATAAGTTAACCTCCGCACCTATCATATCACTTCCTGAGGGCAGTGACGACTTTGTTGTTTATTGTGATGCATCGAAGAGTGGTTTTGGTTGTGTACTGATGCAACGATCAAAGGTTATTGCCTATGCCTCCCGTCAATTGAAGATTCACGAGCGGAACTACACTACACATGATCTTGAACTTGGAGCCGTTGTCTTTGCGCTCAAATTGTGGAGACATTATTTGTATGGAACTAAGAGCACTATCTTCACCGATCACAAGAGTCTCCAGCACATCTTCGATCAGAAGCAACTGAATATGAGACAGCGTCGATGGATCGAGACGCTCAGCGACTACGATTGTGAACTCCGTTATCATCCTGGCAAGGCCAATGTCGTAGCTGACGCTTTAAGCCGAAAGGAGAGGACGACACCTCTTCGTGTTAGGGCTCTGAACATCACCATTCATTCGAACCTCAACAGTCAGATCCGAGTAGCCCAAGAAGAGGCCCTCAAGGAGGAAAATATATCTCATGAACATTTGAACATACTTGTCTCTCGATTCGAGGTTAGGGAGTCTGAACTCTGATGTTATGCCGAAAGAATTTGGGTACCTTATTATGGAGATCTACGGAACCTTATACTTGATGAAGCACACAAATCGAGATATTCGATCCATCCTGGAGCAGGCAAGATGTACCACGACCTTAAAGAACAGTATTGGTGGCCGAATCTTAAGAAGGACGTCGCGACTTATGTTGGTAAGTGTTTGACTTGCTCGAAGGTTAAAGCCGAGCATCAGAGACCTTCTGGTTTACTTCAACAGCCGGAGATCCCACAATGGAAGTGGGAAAGGATCACAATGGATTTTATCACCAAGCTGCCAAAGACGGTGGGCGGATACGATACTATTTGGGTTATTGTTGACCGCCTTACCAAATCTGTACACTTCCTAGCGATGAAGGAAACTGATACAATGGAAAGACTTGCTCAATTATACATCAAGGAGGTTGTATCTCGTCACGGTGTACCTTTATCGATCATCTCCGATGGCGATCCCCGTTTTGCCTCTAGATTTTGGCGCTCTTTACAAGAAGCCATGGGAACTCGTCTCGATATGAGTACTGCTTATCACCCTCAGACTGACGGACAAAGTGAGTGAACGATTCAGACCTTGGAGGACATGTTGCGTGCATGTGTCATTGATTTCGGAAAGGCCTGGGAAAGGCATTTGCCACTCGCCGAATTCTTGTACAACAACAGTTATCACTCGAGCATTAACGCTGCACCTTTTGAAGCATTGTATAGCCGTAAGTGCCGATCTCCTATTTGTTGGGCTGAAGTAGGCGAAAAGCAAATCACCGGACCCGAGGTAGTCCATGAAATGACGGAGAAGATTGCTCAGATTCAAGCTAGACTTAAGACTGCCCGCGATCGTCAAAAGAGTTATGCTGATCTTAAACGTAAAGACTTTGAATTCAACGTTGGTGATCGTGTTATGTTGAAAGTTGCACCTTGGAAAGGTGTGATTCGTTTTGGAAAACGTGGAAAGTTGAACCCACGATACATTGGTCCTTTTGAAATCTTGGAACGTGTTGGACCCGTTGCATACCGTTTGAATCTACTAGCACAATTGAGCTCAGTTCATCCTACCTTCCACGTGTCAAACTTGAAGAAGTGCCTTGCGGCACCGGAACTTATCATACCACTGGAAGAACTTACAATTGATGACAAACTCCACTTTGTGGAAGAACCTATTGAAATTATGGATCGTGAGATCAAAACTTTGAAACGCAACAAGATTCCGATCGTCCGAGTACGATGGAATGCCAAACGAGGACCTGAGTTTACTTGGGAGCGAGAGGATCAAATGATGCGGAAGTATCCTCACCTTTTCCCGACTCCTCCATCTACCTCAGCTTAAATTCCGGGACGAAATTTTCTTTAACAGGTGGGTAATGTAACGACCCTGGATTTTCCAATGTTTATTTATTAATAATTATTATTATTAATACGTGTGATTAAACGAATGTATGTAATTACATTTACATGTTGCCATGATTGCCCGTACTTGACTTTTAAGTGCCCGAAACGTCTTTGTGACACACGAAACTTCACGAATAATATTTTTAGATATTATTTACATTCATGATTAAGTTTATTAATCATTTTAATTAACTAGAGTTGTTAGTTAATTACATGGGTTTTTATTGGACTTATTTGTTAATTTATTGAACTTGGGCTTTGATTAATGTTGTGGACTCTTGATATTGGGCTTCTAAGCCCACCCTACATCTTAATGAACTACTTAGCCCATGTCTTTCAAAGTGTAAGTATTATTTGGAGAGTAACTAGTTAGTTTAATGCTTAGGAATCTTGTTACTTCTCCTCCCCATGCACATACCACCTTGTAACCAACTTTAATGAGCTTTACATGCTAGAAACCATTGAATTAAACTCCCTCCCCTCCCCTTTGCAGCTGACCGAAAGTTTGGGTGCCCTTTAGGGGTGTTATTGTTTCAAATTTCCATTACTACTTACTCACAAATCCTCTCACTCTCACACACACTCAAGTTACTTGCATTTTCTCTCAAATCTTTTCTCTCTTTTCTCTAGTTCTTGTAAGTAATCTTGAAAACTTTTTCTCTTCTTCTTTTCTTCTTAAAACCGAATTTATACAACCCATAATCATCATCATACTTTGTTTGTTTTAATCTTTGTTTACTTGTGTTGATTTCTAGTAGTTGTTAGTTATTTACTTACTTGGTTTCAAGAATCTAACTTACTAGTTTTATTCTTCATTTTATCTTGTTAAAACAAGAACAACAAGAACATATACTTTCTAGTTATGTTCTATATTTGTTATTTTTAAAAGATTAATGTTCATGTGTTGATAAACTCATGCTTGTAAGTCATGTTAGTAAACATTAAAGTTTACTTTCTTAAAGATCAAACTTTGGTTTGAATCTTTAAAGTATGAACAACAATGAACTAATTACTTGTTTAAATTAGTTTGTTACTTCATTTACTTGCACTTTAATTTCATGTTGTTGGTTGTATTTGTTCAAATGTTACTAGATAACTTTGATCTCATTAATCTTGAACTTAAAGTTAACTTTGAAAGTTCAAGAACATGCAAATAAGTTTTCTTTAAAAATAACTTTGTATACTTATGCTTGATCTAGACTTTTGGGTCTTGGATCTTCAAGATCTAACTAAGAACCATGTTCTACACCTTAATATCTTGATTAGTTAGTTTATTTTCAAGTTTAGAGTTCAATATTTCTATTATAGTTCATGTAAGTGTCAAACCTAAGACTTTGATGTAACTTTGGTTCATCAAACTACATGCAACTCTTAAGTGAGTTGTGCTTCATATCTTAGACTTGCACTAGGGTTATGATGGTCAAGACTTGGTTAAGATGATGTAGATACATCAATGAGTTGTACACTTGAAGCTATATGCATCAAGGATGAGAACCATGATGAACATCAAGCACCAAGACCACCGGAACTCACTTAAACTTACTGTTTCTGTCCAAACCCTACTGACCTGCTGTTTCTGTAACAGACCAGTAGACCTGGGCTACTGAGACCATTATTTTTAGATATAACTTTTCGATTAGATAACTTTTCATATAGGACTCGTCTTAATCCGAGTTACGGTTTAGGATTTATGGCCCTCCGATCGTCACTATGTCCGTTAACGTTGTGCAGAAATTTCTGACCTACTCGCACTTAGACCGTCGTCACGGTCAAACGAAGACGAGTTTGTTTCTGTAAATTTTACCACACTTAAGGGACTCATATACGGAGCCATGGCCACTGGTCTCATCTTAATTCAGTAAGGGTAGAGGCCGTGGTGACTGATCGAAGTCAGCCTTTGTTTTAAACTACTTTCATAAACGAAACCTACTTTACGTCTTTTGTTTAATGATGAATGATGATGACCCTTAAGACCTTATTTACATACTTTTAAACCTATTAAGACGATTTACTGACTTAGTACTATTTGCCTTAGGTTGAGGACCTTCGGACCGATTACTTGCACACCTTTTCCGAACCGACTTTACGACTACATTATCATTGTGAGTTATAGCATTCCCTTTTTACTTTAACTTATTTTGGGAACTGAGAATACATGCGGATTTTATGTTTTACATACTAGGCACGAGTACTTAAACTTTATATATGTGTGGGTTATATAACGGCAGAAACATTCCCTTTAGCTCGGTAACGTTTAGTCATTGGTTTTTGAACCGGTGAACGCGAATCTTAGATATGGATCCATAGGGTTTGACATCCCCACTCGGGCTAGTAGCGCTAGCATTTAACGAGTGTTTAATATTTCGTAGACATACGCACTTGCCAAGTGTACTTTCAGGGGGTATAAATGTTAAGTTAGTTACCAAGTGCCCACGGTTAACATATACTTTATCATACTATTTTGAAACGCTCTTTGTAGCACTGAAATCTCGTGGCCTACCTTACTTGTTGTTATACTTAAACTATAGCTCACCAACCTTTGTGTTGACGTTTTTAAGTATGTTTTTCTCAGGTGCTTGAGGTTAGCTTCCGCTGTGTACTAGTCGTGCTGTAGACACCCGCTGCTTAGAGTTGTCATCGCATGAACTACTTTACCTTGCATTCAAACTTTAGTACTTTTGAACTATGACTTGTAACGACCATTGTGGTCACATACACTTATTATTTGCTTCTACTTAGTGAAGCATGCTTTTGGATTGTAAAACATTCGATGTTGGTTTAGACATCACTTTATTTATGAATGCAAACTTATTTTGAAATCGCATATAGTACTTAACCTAGTAATGATCCTGTTGTTGATGATTCGTACACGATGGTTTTGTACGGGGCATCACACTCTCCAAGTGCACTTTTAGGGGGTGATATACATACGTTAAGTCTAGTTACCGGGTGTCCACGGTTAAGCATATACTTTTCATACTGATTTAAGCTGCTGATTGAAGCACTGAAATCTCGTGGTCTACATTACTCTACTGATTACAAACTATAGCTCACCAACATTCGTGTTGACTTTTAAACGTGTATTTCTCAGGTGATTAGACGATGTTGCTTCCGCTGTTAGACTTGCTGTTATGGACCTGCTGTGTTAGATTTCCGCTGCATTACTTAGAGATGTCTCAATAATGAAACTTTTATTTTGCATTCGTAACTTATGTTATTTTCAAACAATGGCTTTGTAACGGCCTTTGGGTCACATACTTATGTTAACGCTTCTATTCATAGGAAGCACGTTATCTTTTTATGAATGCAAAACTGGTTTTCAAACAGCATATAGTGTTTGACCTTGTAATGATCCTGTTGTTGATGAACCGTACACGATGGTTTTGTACGGGGCGTCACATATGGAATAAACCCAAAACACCAAACCCTAGAACTTAAACCCTAAACCCTAAACTCTAAACTCTAAATCGGGCTAAATTTTACTTCACAAAACATGAAAAAAAACGTTCATATTCTTCACGAACAATATTATCTTGAATGTTATTTTTGTCGATCGTTTTCCCGCCTAAATAATAATATTCATCATGAAGTGTCTTTTCTAAATGTTCATATTTTCGTGTGATCTTGATGCCGGAAAAAAAAATTCCAAAAAAAATGAAAAAATAAAAAATTTTGCTTCCCCCCGCTTCCCCCCGATTGGTTACTTCCCCACTGATCCTGCCCCTATATATATATATATATATATATATATATATATATATATATATATATATATATATATATATATATATATATATATATATATATATATATATATATATATATATATATATATATATATATATATATATATATATATATATATATATATATATATATATATATATATAGTAGAGGGATCAAATGAGAACCTTTTTTAGAATGAGAACTCTGAGAACTAGGTATTCGAGCAAAAAAAATGACGCGGCCGAACAAAAAATAGGCATAGTCGAACAATTTTTATTTTTGGTCTTTAGATGCATTGTTAGCTTGTTCTACATTTTATGTAGAAGATGATGATAGAACAGCATGTAGAACATGTTGTTCTACACTAGTTCTACATCAATTTTCATCAAATTAAGTTGGGGTTTAGATTTAGGGTTTTAGGGTTTTAGGGTTTAGATTTTAGGATTTAGGGTTTAGATTTAGGGTTTAGAATGAGTTTTTTACACGAGCGGTTTAGAGTTTAGGGTTTAGGGTTGAGGGTTTACGGAGTAAACCCGAAAACCCCAAACCCTAAACTCTAAATCGGGCTAAATCAAAAAAAAAAAATAAAAAAAATCAAAGGAACAGAAGTAATTCGAACAAAAAATGAGTAATTAGAACCAATTTTAGTTCTACAATTTTGTAGATTCGAACCAAAATTTTGTAGAAACGAAAAAAATTCACGCGGACGAACAAAAATGCTCCAATTCGAACTAATTTTTGTTCAACAATTTTGTAGAACCGAACCAAATTTTGTAGAAATAAATAGAATTGTAGAACATGTGATTTTCATGCATCTAAAATTTTTGTTCGACTAACCACAAATTGTTCTGCCGCCAAATTTTTTTGTTCGGATTTGAGTTCTCAGATTCTCACTCTTAGTGAGTTCTCAGTGGATCTTTATATATATATATATATATATATATATATATATATATATATATATATATATATATATATATATATATATATATATATATATATATATATATATATATGACGATGATAATAATAATAATAATAATATTGGTCTCAATTAAAATAACGTTTTTCTTTTCAAATATGTGATTCGCTTCTGATAAATTTCAATATTTTTATATATTTAATTAAATAAATGAGTTGTTTAGAATAGATGTGATTCCCTTAGATTGAAATAACATTACGATACGTGACATTTGATTGATCATGACTAGTTTCTTGAAACTTTTTCCATACAATTTCCAAATTTCAACTTGCCTTTGGAATTTTCTGATAACAAGAGCATATATCCATAATTAACTTTGATACTTCAATACATATTTTTCTCTTTTTATACGTCAATGTCAAACTTGACCAATGTCACTATTAAAGGTTACGTAATATCAGAATTTTATAAACAAATCCATCAATTCATTGATTACTCATTTGACTATATTCTAGGAGAAAATGGTGCATTTTTAATCGGATTAATTAGTTTTCTGAAGTATGCTTAACCTATAGATTTTCATATATAGTCTTTGATTTAAAAGTTTTCTTGAGAATCGAAGCATATCATATTCTTGATCGTATTTTACTGATTTATTCTTGCTTGATATATTCTTGCTTGATATATTCTTGATCGTTAATTACATAATTTTGTTATTCGTACGTCGACATGATGTTATTAATATCTTTGTTGGGATAAATGAAACAAAATATTTCATGGTTGACGCGTAATGGCAGCTTGGGACTGGAATGCAATGGTGTGTGACGTCGTCAGAATGCACGTGCTATTCATGTGTGCAGCCCCACAACCCTTCTTTTTGTTCACACATACCTTCATATGATATGATAACATTTGTTAAAATGTTGGTAATTAAACACCGTTGATTTATGTAGATTGAATTCGACTAGTTAATCAGTATTTTACTAGTATTAGTATATAAAGAGGAGTGATGTCCACGCGTTGCTGCGGCACTCAATACTTTAAATATTGTTCCAGTAATTTATGATTACAATACATACATCGACAATTAGTATAAACTTTTTATTAAATTAAAAGTAAGAAAAAAAATGTAAATATACTTTAAAAACAAGTTTTTTTATAAAAGGTAATAATGAAAAGAACATTTGTAGTTGCAAAAAATGTTTACAATGGCTTGCGCGTTATTTTTAGAATTGTACTTCCCTCTATAACTTAAATATTATTTAATTAATTTACAAAATCATTTAAAAAGCATAATTTTTTTTTTCGAATAGGCTACGATACGCACGCTTTATACCTTAAATATTGTTTAATAATTCATAATACAATACGCAATTGACGATTGATACAAATCTCTTATTAAAATCATTTAAAAAGAAAAAAAAATCTTAAAAAAGCTACTGTAAATGACATTGATCTAACCACGCAGGCTTGCCTGAGTGGCCACCGAGTTGCCCAATGAAGCACATCACCCGGGTTCAATCGTTGGCTATGCCAAATTGTTCAAAAAGAGAGTGTGACTAGAGGGTGCGCATAATGCGCAATTCACCCGGTATCAGGTGTCGCGCTCGGCGGGCTTGATTACCCGAGGTTTTACCTTCTATCGGGGAGCCAATGTGCTCGTTCATAGGAGGGTTTCCTTGCTTACCAAAAAAAGAGACATTGATCTAAATCATGTCTACGGTTAAATAGTTTCGCTTTGATTCACAGCGATGGTTGATACAAATTTTATTAAAGTATAAGAGTATTTAAAAAACACAGGTAACAAAAAAAACAAACTTTGAAATGGATTGTTAAATTTTTAAATTAAGAGTAGAACAACAAAAATTACAACACAAAATACAACCAACATGGTCCAATCATAGAAGGTTGAAATTGCGGTAACTAGTTTTCGAACCCTCGCTTCGCGCCGGGGGTTTGGTTTTCAATGTATTTTATTGCGTTTAGTTTATAACATTATTTTGTGGCTAACGATAATGTCGTTGAAGCGCAGCTTGAGTCAAACTAAAAGGTATAACTCGTGAAAGATTTAAATGTTATTTTAAATTAACAATATATGTGCATCTCCGCATTTCTCTATGGAATTGTCGACTTTTAAAAATTTAACGCAAAATCAACGTGTATGAAAAGTACCCCAAATATTTAGCGATTTTTAAAAAAGAATCCGTTTTGCGTATAGTTAGTGACATTGTGTTCGTAAAATTATTTCGAGTTTAACGATGATGCCGGAAAAATTTAACTCGTTGCGAGCGAGAAGATATGACCTGTTGAATATTTGGGTGGAGTTTATTTAAGATTTTTTATGAAAATGTTGATTTGGCACTTTACCCCCTGTTTGGGGGGCCGGTTTTAATGTTTGATCAAAGTGTGGGGGGTTTTTTGGCAAAGTGGAAGTTAGTTAAAAAAATGACTAAAATACCCCTGATACTATTTATCATTTTTGTCTAATAGTTACTATGATAATTAGATATAGAGATATGTTAAATATAAAGCCAATTTGTTAGAAACATTTTATGTCATCCTGTTATGTATCTTTTATTTCCGTTTGTACCAATTTAACCATGTATCGAAAACTAAACTACCCGTCAAAATGGCTACAGATTAATCCAGTTGAACTGCAACATCAGAATATAGGATTTGTATACTCGTCATTCCGAATAACCTAAATAAGAAAAAACCTTATAACTTTATCGAAAACTAGATGATTCATTATGACCTCGATGACACATAGTTGGATGTACTGATTCACATAGCATTCAACCACTTCCGTTAGGCACCTTTTGGTTAGTGGCGGATCTAGAGATTCCTTTTTACGGGAAAAAAATGTTATAAGGTTTGAATAGATAAATGTTACAAAATGGTACAAAACATCGCTAAAACGGAAATAAAATAAAATTATCAATATATATATTAATTAGTGAAATGACCCGTGGAATCACGAATTTATTTAAACGAAACAGTTTAATGATATGTTTTAGATATTAAGTGAATGTAAATGCTAAAGTCATTTAGTTTAATGACCCGTGGAACCACATTCCGACTAAGAAACTTGTTGTTATTTTTACAAACATATTGATATACTTAACTTGGCAAGAATAAATAAACTACATTTATTCTCCCACGAGCTTCTTCCAATTTTCATCACAATTACTATTTTTCTTGTCATAAAAGCATACATTACAACATTTTATTGAGACATGTATTTCGTATACATATGTAACGTAATTAATCCCGTAAAGAGAACCCATATTTGAATAATAATAATAATAAAGTTTGCTCCAAAATTGAGTATTTATATTTTTAATAATATTTATTAGTAATAACAAATGACTCTTTAATTTTTTTTTTAAATTTAAAATACAATATTATATGAAAGTTGTACAATATGCTTCAAAGTTTGTACATGTGTTCATGGGGTGTTTTGTAAAAGATTGTACATATGGTCATGAGGATGTTTTATCATAAGGTATACATAATGCTTCAAATATCTTACATATGATCATGGAGGTGTTTTGCCATAAGTTTGTACATAATGATTCAAATATTGTACATATGGTCATGATAGTGTTTTATCATTAAGTTCTGCATAATGCTTCATATATTATACAATGAACATGTTAATATTTTTATTAAATATAATTTATTATTTTAATGACATCATCATGAGAAGCTTAAAATTTTTTTCTTTATTTTTAAATTTTTTTTATGCTTGAATAATCATTACTTATGACATCATCATTTTAGAGATTTATATGTTACCATATATAAACATATAAATGTTTAAAACAATTTAACTTTAACGTAGTTTCGCATATAATTTATAAAAGATGGGTTCTCAAATATATGAAAAATAGGTTATAAGGTATTGGGTAAAATGTATGAGAGTCTTATATATATATATATATATATATATATATATATATATATATATATATATATATATATATATATATATATATATATATATATTACAATTTATAATTATTGAGTAAATTATTTGTATGGTCTTTATGGTTCACATAAAATTACATCAATCGTCTCTATCTTTTAAAAACTACAACGATTGTCCCGCTAGTTTTAATTAAATTAGAACAATTCTCACAATCATTTGAAAATTGCACTGATTGTTCATGACTTATCTATAAGTGTACGTAAAAGGTCCCTCGTATCAATGCACATTTAAAAAAGTCAAAAAATATCAACGTAAACTTTTATAGAAGTCATGAACAATTAGTGTAATTTTTAAAAGACAAAAATTATTGGTGTAATTTTATTACAATCACGTAAACGAGTAAAGCTCTTATTTTTTAACGATAAATGATTAATACACTTATATAAACCACAAGGACTGACGGTACACTTTTATATATATATATATATATATATATATATATATATATATATATATATATATATATATATATATATATATATATATATATAGAGAGAGAGAGAGAGAGCGCGCGCGCGAGAGAGAGAGAGAGAGATATAGAGAGATGTAAAGCCTTTACTTCTAGAATTTAAAGGTTAAAAATGGTCAAATCCAAACAGTCAGATATATAGAACTCTAGAAGGTGTGTTACATAATTGATCCCTAAATTATACTTTTGCTAATAATATACTATTTTATACTTAGAATGAAATGAAGAAAATACATTAAGGGCATGTTTGGTTCAATGTAGCCATGTAGGTAATGTGTATAGTAATGATGATGAAAATATTAAAGGAATGAAATGTATATTTTCATTGCATTCATAAAGAAGGGTGATTCTCACACACCAATTTTTGATTCATACACACTTTTATATCATAAATTACAATTATACCCCTAGATTAATATAGAGAACTTAACCTATATTAAAAATCTAAGTAAAAATAAAGGTATAATAGTAAGCTAAGTGTGTATGAATAAAAAATAGTGTGCGAGAATTACCTGACAAAAGATAAAGTGGGAACGGTTACATGCAAAGTATTAATTTTTTGAGTGATGAAAAGAATAAAAGGTGGGAACGGTTACAAATAATTCTCGGTAGAATTAAATTAGTTTTTTCTAACGAGAAGTTACAATTTTTCATTACCCAATTTTTATTCCCCTCAATTGATAGAGGAATGATTTATTATCTAAAACTGGCTAATAACTAATTCTGTTATAGCTTCCCAACCCTAACTAATGATTATCATTAACATTCCGACTCCTTAATACCCTCAACCAAGCACCCCCTAACTTTTCAACTTCACCCATAATACAAGATCGACATCAAGAAATGATTTCAACTAATTACTCAATCATAAGCTTTTCAAATGTTGAAAACTTAAAAGTTTAAAATCCTCCTGTTATTAGAACGCATGGATCAGAGTCATGTTGCCTTCCCCGTCGCCATCTCGTCTCCAGTCACCCAGCCCTGCATCCCATTTCCTCCGCTTGCATGTATATACTGTAAAAAAAAAAAATCAAAAAAGAAACTGAGTAACACCCTATTTTACTTATCTCTTTCTCCTTAATTTTTCTAACTAGATCGGTACTAACTTGTGACCCATGTCACAACTTCCATTGTTGTTAGTTTCTCGCATATGATCTCTAAGAGAAAGCGATTTTTATTTATTTATCTTTTACGCTTATATGTCTTCATTAATTAGATAGCGCCAATGTTGCAAAACTCGCTATTTGTGGAGTAATCGGTCATGACTTTAGACAGAGTAATCAACATAAACTTTACCATTATATGTGTAAATATTGAAAAAACATAAACATGTGTAATATTGAAAAAACATTATATGTGTAATATTTAAGTTTAAATTCATGTTAAAATATCGACCAATTTTGTCTTGGACCAATTTTGATCAACAAATCCGGTATTAACTCATCAATCGACATTGACCGATCAATTAAAAAGATTTTGAATAATCGAAATGAATTGCTTTTCTAAAAGAGATCGGTGATTAATCCGGAGTAATCGAAGTGTTTTATAACAGTAGTTAGCATACTAAAAAATCTTTTTATTATTTCTTCCTTTAACTTTAAAAGTTTCTCAACATCAACATCTTTTACGTGATGCTTTCTTTATCCCAGATCATCATCAAGTGAAACTTGCTCCCTAAGACATTCCAACACGTTTCTCGTTTAATGTAGTTATGTAAAAATGGTTTCAAGAAGAATTGAAATGTAATTCTTAATAATGTAGTGTTATAAAATGTCAAAATTGGCTGCCAATTTTCCACATAAATTCAAGAGTTGTTGTATCTCGTGAAGAACTTTATATTTTATTATTATTTCACCTACCATGTATAGTAAATTATTGTATTATAAATATTGAAGGATGTAAACTTACAGAGACACCACTTTTCAATATATTTTATATGCATACTACTCTCTCTTCTTTCTATTCTATAATTAGAGACTACATTACTAAAAGGTAGTTATAAGCTCTTAAATTATGACACGTTATCAGCACGAAGTGCTCCGTATAATCAAGGTTTATCTAAACAAGCACAAGTCACTAATCAAGGTAAGAAATTCTTTAACGATATCTTCTATTATTTATTAGTAAGGTAAATATTATTATCATCATAAGTAAAATTATATTTCTGTAATCTAACTTTTATTAACTTCACTAACATTTATATTTATGTTATTAAAGTTGTATATGGTCGGTTATACCGCCTGAATTATATTTATGTAATCTAACTTTTATTAATTTCACTAACATTTATATTTATGTTATTAATTTCACTAACATTTATATTTATGTTATTTAAGTTATATATGGTCGGTTATACCGCCTGAATTATATTTATGTAATCTAACTTTTATTAACTTCACTAACATTTATATTTATGTTATTAACTTCACTAACATTTATATTTATGTTATTTAAGTTATATATGGTCGGTTATACGCCTGAATTATATTTCTGTAATCTAACTCTTATTAACTTCATTAACATTTATATTTATGTTATCTAACATTTATGATTACTTATGTAATTAATTATTATTTATTTCATGCATAAATGTTTATTATTAAAATTTATTATTTATGCATAATATGTTTATTCTCTTAATCTTCGTATTTATACTAAATGTATTTATAGTAATCATATTTGTACTAATAAAATTCTTTTATTAAAATTATTATTAATACAATGAGTACATAACAGTCGTTAACGTCAACTAACGACGTTACAACGGTCATATATACAAAACGGTTGTTAACGTCAACTAACGACGTTACAACGACTATATTTTTCAAATATAAAATAAACATCTCCGTTTTCACATTTTCACAAATCAATCTTCATTTTCTCAGATTACCACTCTCAAAAAGTTTTTGTAAAGATGATTAACACAGGGATGATTTTTCCTATTGTATTGGTCATACTAACTATCATCATTGTTACTAATATACCACCGGGTGAACCTATATTCTATCCTGCTCTTGTGGTTTTATCATTTGTAATCATGCCATTATTATGTTGTTTGCTACTTATGAATTTAAAATGATTCTAATTTCATTTTATTATTTGTCTATTAATAGAAGTTAATTATGATTATGATTTATGTTGTTCATCTTTTTGATAATAGAAAATGTCGAATTTGAAAAGGCTTAAATTTGCTCCTTTGGAATCAAGTGGGAACAACTACTTAACATGGGTTATGAATGTAGAAAAACATCTCAAATCAATCGGTATTTTAGAAATCCTGAATGAAAATAACAATTGTTCCGAACAAGAGAAAGCAATAGCAAGTATTTTTCTTAGCAAACATATTGACGAGTCCTTAGAATCTACATATTATATGATCGAAGATCCAAGTGTATTATGGAAAATACTCAAAGATAGATACGATATTAATTATCAAGAAATAATGGTGATCCATTAAAGAATAAAATTGAAGATGTTAGTAGACCCTCTTATAAGAATCCCGGAGATTCTTATTAATGATCTGGTAACGTGGATCATCAGTCTAGTATTTCTTGAATACATGAACATCTTGTTTATCTCTACAAATAAGTCCCAAAAGAAAAGAAAACGAGAGTGAATCTGTTGAAAAATCTTGATTAAATAAACCCTGAGCTACCTTGAGACTTGAATGATTTGAATTTTCTAAGATGCCTAGCTTGTTATGTGTCACTCATAAATAAATGGTTTTAGACCATAACGCATATGTTTATTAAGTGTTATCTTTTATGTACTTCAGATTGTAACTTGTTTGCAGGTAATATAATTTGATTATCTTGCTGAAATATAACTCATTATTTGCTTATCTTATTTGAAGTTTTAGTATGAATCCTGCTGAAATACAACATCAATTAAATGGTAAAGACCTATGTATTGTAGATAGTGGTAACATACACACTATGATCAAATCTAAGAAATATTTCATTGATTTAAATCAAATGAAGGAATTATAAATACTATATCAGGTCTTGCAAACTTGATATAAGGAACGGAAAAGGCAAAAATTCATTTTACCAAATGGTACGAATTTTGTGATAAACAGTGCTTTATTTTCTCCCAAATCAAAGAGAAATTTATTAAGTTTCTCTGATATATATCATAATGGATATGATTATCAGTCAATGATAACCGGAAATGAGAAATACCTATGTAGCACCGAAAAGCGCATATGATGAAAAGCGCAGCGCATATGATGAAAAGCGCATATGATGAAAAGCGCAGCGCATATGATGAAAAGCGCATATGATGAAAAGCGCAGCGCATATGATAAAAAGCGCATATGATGAAAAGCGCATATGATCATATGATGAAAAGCGCAACGCATATGATTAAAAGCGCAGCGCATATGATTAAAAGCGCATATGATGAAAAGCGCATATGATGAAAAGCGCAGTGCATATGATAAAAAGCGCATATGATAAAAAGCGCATATGATGAAAAGCGCAGCGCATATGATTAAAAGCGCATATGATGAAAAGTGCATATGATGAAAAGCGCATCGCATATGATTAAAATCGCATATGGTGAAAAGGATATATGATGAAAAGCGCATATGGTGATTAATGAAACGCACATATGGTGATTAATGAAAAGCACATATGGTGATTAATGAAAAGAATATTGAGAAAGAATCACCAATGTTTTTGAAAGAATTCAAGGTTATATATATGGACCAATTCATCCATCATTTGGACCATTTTGATATTTCATGGTTCTAATAGATGCATCTAGCGGATGGTCTCATGTTTGTGTGTTATCAAGCCGTAATATGGCATTTGCAAAGTTTCTTGCACAAATTATTAAATTGAGAATACATTATTCTGATTACACCATTAAAAGGATGAGACTTGATAATGCTGGTGAGTTAATGATGTGTGAAGCGGTGTATACGAAATAGTTATATTTTTATTGCGAAATACTATTAAATACGATACAATTTTACACAAGTTATTTATTTATTTATAGAGTGGATATACCTAAACCTTGCTACAACACTTATATGCAGTGTACTTAATCGTACAGTAGTGTAGTTTTTAGTAAGTCCGGTTCGTTCTGCAGGGAGCTAGCCAAGTTTAACGCTATATATATATACATATACATATATATATATATATATATATATATATATATATATATATATATATATATATATATATATATATATATATATATATATATATATATATATATATATATATATATATAAGTATTATTATTATTAGTATTATTATTATAAAAAGGGGGTTTTTACCGTTTAATGACCGGTTTGTCGATTTTATGTCTTAAGTCACAATTAAAACCTAATGTAAAATATTAAATATAAATATAACTTAATTTAAAGCGTAAAGTAAATAACGATAATAAAAGTGCGATAATTTAAAGTGCGATAAATAAAATGACGATAAATAAAATTGCGATAATTAAAAAGTGCTAGAAATAAAAGTACAATGAGATATAAATTAAAGAAATTATGCTTATTTAAACTTCCGTAATCATGATGTTCGACGTGTTGATTTTAGTTTATTACCATGGGTTAATTGTCCTTTGTCCTGGATTATTCGATATGTCCATCTGGTTTTTGTCCATAACAGTCCATCAGTCATAAATATAAAGTGCGAGTGTCCTCGTCAAATTATCCTTATATCCGAAGTCAAATATTCCAACTAATTAGGGACTTAAACTGTAATAAGGTTTTAATACATTGTTAATGATTACACCAGGTTATCGACTGTGTGCAATCCAAGGTTTTAATACTTTATTAACAATTACACCAAGTGTCCTTGTATGTAATCCACCCCTGTTTTAATGAGTCCATTGACTATTAATCCATTCCCGTGTCCGGTTAAATGAACGATTATTAGTATTTATAAATATCCCGCCCATCGTGTCCGATTGACTGTATATGGTTATTTATAGATACGTCAAATTGTAAATCTCTATATTAAATTAACGAACTATCATTCAGTTAAACAAATATAAAGCCCATTAATAGTCCATAGTCCAATTTCTACAAGTGTCGGTCTTTTGTCCAAACCCCAATTATGGTACAAAGCCCAATAACCCAATCTTTAATATTTAGCCCAACATCACGATTATTTTGATTTAAATAAGCATAATAATAACTTAGCTACGAGACATTAATTTAAAAAGGTTGAACATAACTTACAATGAGTATTAATCATGTAGTGCTACACGGACAGAATTTCGACTTACAAACTTAAAACATTCGCCACTATAACCTTATTATTATTAACTTAAAATTAAAATTATAATTAAAATATAAATATAAATATAAATTGAGAGTGAGAGAGAGATTGAATTCTGTGTACATAACTCGTCCAAAAAACTGACTTTTTATAGAACCTGGCCAGCTACAGTAACTCATACGAGTGCATGAGTTTTGTGCCTTCTGGCCATGTGATCACATGGCCAGCTGTTCCAGCTCACATTGAGTTTTAAACGTGGGCTGCGCGTATTTATATAATATATAATATAATATATATAATGTTATATAATTAATTATATATTATATTATATTATATTCTTGTGCATTGTTGACTTGTAATTTTAGCTCTGTTGCGTCGCGCGTTGATAGTTGGTTCATGTCCCGATTCCGGATTTTCGAACGTCCTTTCGTACGCAGAGATATCTTGTACTTTGCGTTTCGTGGCTTGCACTCTTGTAATTTTTTGACGTTTCTCATCAATAAATTGAACCACTTGGATTGTATCTTGTACATTTGAGCTTTTTGGTCATTTACGTCTTCAAATCTTCATTTGCGTCTTCAGTCTTCGCACTTATTTATTTAAACGAAAATTACATAAAAATAGAACAATAGCAACTAAAAGCTTTACATATTGGAAGGATATTGTGCCTAAATATGTGTTTATTTGGAGCACTATCAGTTAACATCTCAAGCATTTAATGATTATTATATGTCTACAGGGATTGTTGTTGAACATCCAGTTGCTCATGTGCATACACAAAATTGGTTTAGCTGAATCAATAGATAAACGCTTTCAGCTAATAACTAGACAATTGGTAATGAGTACAAAACTCTCAATATTTATATGGGAACATGCAAATTTACATGATGCGATATTAATTCGCATTAAACCAAATGCAAGTCATAAATATTCTCCATTACCAACTTAATTTTGATCGAGAGCCAAATATTTTCCATCTTAGAACATTTGGTTGTGCAGTGTATTTTTAATTGCACCACCACAGCAAATGGTTCCTCAAAGAAGGATTGAAATATATGTTGTATATGAAACATCTTCAATCATAAGATATATCGATTCCATGACGGGTGATGTTTTTACAGCACGTTTTGCTGATTGTCATTTTAATGAAAAATTATTCCCTAGATTAGGGGGAGAAATGAAAAAAAAAAATAAAATGATGTTTCATGATATGAACATCAATTAAAGTATCTTGATCCTCGCACAAAAGAATATGAAACAAAAGTTCAAAAATAATGCATATGCAAGAACTTGCAAATCGATTACGTGATGCATTTAAAGATACAAAAAGAGTGACTAAATCATATATAATAGCAGTAAATGCTCCAGCTCGAATTGAAATTTCAAAAGCTGGCAATAATTTCACTCTTGAGTCTTTGCCACGCATGAAACGTGAAAGATCAATTGGTTCCGAAGATAAAAATCCTTGAAAATAAAATCAGCTGATAATGAGGTAAAAGAAAGTGTTTAAGAAGAATCACAAATCAATATTCCTTCTGCAGAGGATATTGATAAATGTAAATACTAAAATTGCGATAAATTATGCAATATTATGGAACCGAAATGAAATGAAAAATCTCGATGAGATATTTTCATATAATGTTACAATGACATCATGAATAAAAATGATGATCTGGAACCAAAATCTGTCATTGAATATCAAAATAGACATGATTGAGCTCAATGGAAAGGAGCAATACGGACTGAATTAGAATCGCTCAATAAAAGAAAAGTTTTCGGATCAATCGTTATCACTTTTAAAGATGTGAAACGTATGGGATACAAATGAATTTTTATCCGAAAAAGAAATGTGCAAATGAAGTTACAAAGCAAAACTAAACTTGTAACTCAAGATTTCCCACAAAGACCAGAAATGAATTATGAGGAAAATTTATCCTCCTGTAATGGATACAATTACTTATTAGCAAGGTTGTAAAAGTCGCGAGTCGGGGACGCATCGGTCAAGACCTAAAAAGGACGCGTCGGCTGATTCGGAGACGCATCGGGGACTGATAGTGCTCCAAATGAACATATATTTAGGCACAATATCCTTCCAATATGTAAAGCTTTTAGTTGTAATTGTTCTATTTTTATGTAATATTCGTTTAAATAAATAAGTGCGAAGACAAAAGAAGAAAATGACGATTTGAAGACGCAAATGACCAAAAAGCTAAAAAGTACAAAGTACAATCAAAGTGGTTCAATTTATTGATGAGAAACGTCTCAAAATTACAAGAGTACGAGTCGCAAAACGCAAAGTACAAGATATTAAATTATACGAAAGGACGTTCGAAAAACCGGAACCGGGACCTGAGCTAACTATCAACGCGCGACGCAACAGAGCTAAAATTACAAGTCAACTATGCACAAGAATATAATATAATATTTAAATAATTATATAAATTATTTATATATTATATATTATATTAAATAACGTCGACAAACTAGCAAACAAAAAATATGTGAGCTGGATCTGACGGCCATGCGATCGCATGGGAAATAGGCATAAAACCCATGCGAGTGCATGAGCCCATGCGAGTGCATGAGATTTGCACTAAAATCTCATGCGATGGCATGAGTTACTGTAGCAGGCCACATCCTATAAATTCGCCAGTTTTCTGTGAGTTTGAGGACATCTTTTTCTATCTATCTCTCTTTCAATTTATATTTATATTTATATTTTAGTTATAATTTTAATTTAAGTTAATAATAATAAGGTTATTGTAAGAATGTTTTACGGGTTTTAAGTCGGAACTCTGTCCGTGTAAACGCTACGCGATTAATCACCACTGTAAGCTATGTTCTTCCTTTTTAAATTAATGTATCGTAACTAAGTTATTATTATGCTTATTTGAGCCGAAGTAATCGTGATGTTAGACTAAATATTAAGATGGGGTTATTGGATTTTGTACCATAATTAAGGTTTGGACAAATGACCGACACTTGTGGACATTGGACTATTGACTATTAATAGGTAGGGGGTATTGTCTAATTGAACGACAACTCATTAGAACCTGTCGAACCTATCTTCAAATTAGTTAAACTAATAATTATTAAATTGATGATTACGATTGTCCTATTTAGTGACGTTTATACGACATCGTTTACGATCATTTAATTAATTATTCGGGTTGGGTAATTGATTATTCATTTTGATCAAGTGGGTAAATTAATATTCATATCTCATTAAAACAGGGGTGGATTACATACAAGAATAATTGATGTAATTGTTAACAAAGTAATAAAACCTTGGATTACACGCAGTTGATAACCTGGTGTAATCATTAAACAAAGTATTAAAACCTTGTTACAGTTCGAATCCCTAATTAGTTGGAATATTTGACTTCGGAAATAAGGTTAATTTGACGAGCATTTTATAATTATGACCGATGTACTATTATGGACAAAAACCAAATAGGTATCAAATAAACCAGGACAAAGGACAATTAACCCGGGTAACAATTAATTAAAATTAAAACGTCAAACATCATGGTTACGGAAGTTTAAATAAGCATAATTGTTTTATTTCATATTTCATCGTACCTTTATTTACTGTCATTTTAATTACTGCAATTTACTTTATCGCAATTTAAATTCTGTCATTTATATTATTGTCATTTATCTTTACGCTTAAAATATAAAATCAACAAACCGGTCATTAAATGGTAAAAATCCCCTTTTATAATAATATTACTATATATAATTATATATATTTTATATAAATATAGTTGTTAAAAATATAGCGTTAAACTCAGCTAGCTCCCTGTGGAACGAGCCGGACTTACTAAAAACTACACTACTCTACGATTAGGTACACTTCCTATAAGTGTTGTAGCAAGGTTTAGGTATATCACATCCGTAAATTAATAAAACTTGTGAAATATTTCGTAGTATTTCGTAGTAAAAATATAACTATTTCGTATACACCTCTACGCACATCAAGTATTTTTGGCGCCACTGCTGGGAAACTACTTAAACGCCGGAAGCGAAACGCTATTAAAAAGAAGATTTTTATTAAGTTTTAATTTCTTTTTGTAAAAATATGTTTTAAATATTAAAAATACAAAAATGTAAAAAGAAAAACAAAATTTATATATTTTTAAGAGTTTGTTAAATATATATATAATTATAAAGTTTCTTTATTTTTATTTTAGTTTTTTAAAATTAAGTTTTTATTTAATTTATATAAATATTTTATATAAATATAAAACAGAAAATAAAATAAAAATATAAAAGTACTCGGGCTGGTCACTGTAGAAGCCCAACTACTTGGCCTGAAAACCGAAGCCATGCGGCCGCATGAAAATCCTACAGACAATCCATGCGATCGCATGGATTAATTTGACAGCCCCGGTACCTTAGTTTGCAGGTTAGGGTTACGATTTTTAATTATTATTAATTAATTATAATTCGGGCTTAATTAATTATTTAGTTTTTAATATTTAGTTTTAGTTTTATTATTTTGTATTTTTAGTTTTAAACTAGTTTTATTAAATTATAAAACTAATACTTTTATAAAATAAAAATATAAAAATAATATTATAAAAATTGTATTTTTATAAACTCTAAGTTTTATTTTTATATTTTCGTATCTTTTTAGTCGTTTAATCATAAGTTGTATATTTTTCGCTCGTAATTAGTTTTAATATAGTTTTTGCCGTAGTTATTTTTATTTCTAGATTTTTAGACTTTGCCGTAAAATCCCTTAAGTGCTTTTTCTTTAGACTAAGATTTAAGTGCTTTAGAATTTTGCGACGCCATTTTAAGATTTTAGTACTTTTTAAGTTATTACCGTTTTGGATATAGTATTTCTTTTAAGCTTTAATACTTTTAGACGTAACTTTTAATTATTAGTTTTTAGACTTTTAAGTTTCGACTCGCTACGTTCTTTTTATTATTTTTCGACCTTTTATTTTTCGACGTTTTCCGACGCGCTCTTTTTCTTCCTTATTTCTCGCCGCTCTAGTTTTTTAGGACATAGAATTTTCTATTTCTTCTCTAAAATTTCTTTAAATTTCAACGAAAAATTATTTTAAGCGGTTAAATTGATAGACATCCAAAATTTTCTGGTTCGTAGTAATAGTTGGATTTGTTAGTGGCGAGTTGTGGGCTTCCGATTTAAAGGGTCATGGCTACCTGCTACATCTATTGGCTATTCGAAACGTGGGCAAAATCAGAAAAGTCTATTAATTTAATAACTTATATAATTTTTATTTTTATAACTAATAGGATATTCAGTGAATGCACCGAGCAAAACGTTCACCACCTTTCATACGTTCACCACCTGTAACTCGCTCAAGACATCTAGCCAATATTTCCGCCGTTGATTTTTCTTTAGAATCATCATCAAGTTAATCAAGTACTCCAACTCAAATTTTCGATAATCCATTTTTTGAACCCGAATTCAAAATTGAAAACCCGGAAGATATTCAAGGACAATTCCAAGATCCTGAACCACTAATCATTCCTCCTGAACTACAAACCGTTAAATCAGAATCCTCTAGTGATTCGTATTCAACAAATTCAATTATGGAAGTAACGGAACCTCTAAGTATGGAAGATCGAATGAGAGCCACACGCACTGGCCAAGGTCACGCCATTATTAAGCTAGACATTAATGCGCCAGATTATGAAATCAAATGACAAATCCTACACTTGGTAACTAATCAATGCCAATATAGTGGTACGCCAAAAGAAGATCCAAACGAACATCTTCGTACCTTTAATAGGATATGTACTCTATTTAAAATCAGAGAAGTGGAGGATGAACAGATATATCTCATGTTATTTCCCTGGACTTTAAAGGGAGAAGCCAAAGATTGGTTAGAATCGTTACCTGAAGGGGCGATTGACACATGGGATGTCTTAGTTGAAAATTTTCTTAAACAATTCTTTCCGGCATCTAAAGCCGTGAGACTTCAAGGAGAAATTGTTACGTTCACACAAAAGCCAAATGAAACTCTATATGAAGCGTGGACAAGATTTTGAAAGTTATTGAGAGGATGTCCTCAGCACGGTTTAGATACTTATCAAATAGTACAAATATTCTACCAAGGTATCGACATTGCTACACGAAAAGACATCGACATAGCATCTGGTGGTTCCATTATGAAGAAAACCGCAACTGAAGCTTACAAGATTATTGATAACACTGCCTCCCACTCACATGAGTGGCACCAAGAAAAAGATATCTTTCGTTCATCTAAAGCGGCTAGAGCCGATTCTAGCCATGACTTTGGTTCCGTTTCCGCAAAAATAGATGCTTTCGAGAGACGAATGGAAAAGATGACTAAAGATATTCACGCAATACGAATCAGTTCTGAGCAATGCGGTGGACCACACTTAACGAAAGATTGTCACATTGAGCAAACCATGGAACAACGAGAGAATGTTTCCTACATGAACCAAAGGCCGGGAAATAATTATCAAAATAATTATCAACCGCCAAGGCCGAACTTTAATCGAAATCAAAACATTCTTTACAATCCAAATGGACCCAACAACAACTCGTACAACCAACAAGGTCCGAATAACCAACCAACTCAAAACAACACTTTCAATCAATAAAAACCTAGCTTGTATAAACCACCACAACAAACCGAAGAGAAAAAGCCAAATCTGGAAGAAATGATGGCAAAGCAAATGGAATCTCAAACACAATTTATTACATTTCAAACCCAAACAAATAAGAGGTTTGATCAGTCATTAAGAACTCAATAAGCTTCCATTTTGAATCTAGAAAAACATGTAGGTACTCTTGCTAGCATGATGAGTGAGAGGGAACAAGGAAAGCTACCGAGTAATACTGAAGTAAATCCTCGGAATGAGAATGTTAATATGGTTTCAACAAATTCTGAAAAACCAGCTTCAGAAGATGGGAAGGTTTTAGATGTGAGTAACAATGAAGAAGTTACAACACCACCACCACCCGAGTATGTAAAGCCAGTGGTGGCACCCTATAGACCACCCATCCCATTTCCAAGAAAAGGAGTTGAGTATGAGCAAGTAATAGGTAATAAAGTTTGTGATACCTCTGGAAAGAAGAAGAAGAATAAGAAAGTACAAGAAACAAAAACCGTAAAGATAAACCCGGTGAAGACAGTTCCACCAAAACCTCCACCAAGGTTGGGTGATCCGGGTGAATTTATTGTTCCTTGTCTACTTAGTGATTGTGTCATGTATGATGCACTAGCAGATTTAGGTGCAAGTGTGAGTGTTATGCCTCTTTCATTATATAAGAGATTAGGAGTAGGTGAGTTAAGTCTAACAGAGATGAGTGTCCGACTCTTTGATCAAACCATTAGGCACCCAGTTGGAATTACTGACAACCTACCCGTTCAAGTAGGTAATTTAACATTTTTAGTCGAATTTATTGTCATTAACATAGAAGAGGACTCAAACATTCCTCTCATTTTAGGTCGACCATTCTTAGCGTCCACCGGGGCGTTATTTGATGTAAGAGAGGGTAGAATGACACTTAGTGATGATGAAAAATCGATCACCTTTGTGATTCGAAAGACTAAATCTCCACCAACCAAAACCGTTGAACCAACAAAAATGATTGGTAAGAACTATGTTGTTTTACCAACTCCAACGGTAGTGCTTAACAATAATAAAACGCCTAAGTGTGGGGAAGATGAAGTAAAACCTAATGATGACTTGATAAAAAAGAACCCTGTTTTTGATAATGACCCCGTTATTAATAGTTCAATGAAGAAACTTATTAAACGGATTCACGATGCTAGAATCAAGGGGAACTTTAAGTTATGTAACCGGTTAGTATCCAATCTATCGCCTAAAGAAAAGGCGAAACTAGTTGAATTTGTGGATATTACACAGGAATCCGACCAATGGCTTAAAGCAAAAGTCATAGATATGCAAGTTGATTATGGTCCAAAAGAAATTGACGATGAAGTTAATCACAATTTAGACACCAAAGCTACCTAAGTGTGGGAAGATTCAAATGTTCTAAGAAATAATGCTGTCTAGGGTTAGTTGTTCTGTTCTCGTGTAGTTCTGAGAATGGAATCCGATTGGTCTTTTCCGCTAGCAGATACTAAAGAACTAGTTTTCCCCCCCCATTCTGAATTTTTGTTTTGTAGGTTTTGTATGAAATTAATATGCATTTTTTAAATTTAAGTTTCGTGTGAATTTAAAAACAAAAATTACTTTATTTCATTAAGTTTAAAAAATGATTTCTAAAATTCATCGTAAGTTAAAGACTAGGTCATGGAACCGAAATTGCTTTACCCGAGGGCGGGCGAAAAATTTTATTATCATTATTTTTAATTTTATTGATCTAAAGTATACCAAAAAAATTAAAAAAACCCAAAAATCTTTGCTTTTAAAACAATCGCTTTAAAAACGACAAATTTTAAATTTTGTCGAGGGACGGACTAGGTAAACATACCGAAACTACCAAAAGTAAAAGGAGACAAAAATTTTAAAAAATTATTCATTTAAATTGTTTTAATAAATAAAGGTTATATATATATATATATATATATATATATATATATATATATATATATATATATATATATATATATATATATATATATATATATATTGTAGTTTATCTTATGTACAAAACAGGGTAAAACAGCGCATTTTTAAAGACTGACATTAAAATTCAGCAAAAGCTACTAATTTTAACGACAAGACGCAAAATATCAAATGTGATATAAAATAATATGTTTGCAAACTCGGTATTTTTAATCACTTTTCTACACTAATCACCCTCGTGAACTTATAATTATAGTCTAATTTCATGCAAATGAGGGCATTGCATGATCTCAAGTGTGGGGAAGGGTTATAAATTCTCTCGGGTTTACACTTAGTTTAATTCCCAAATTTTGTGAATTTTTGAAAAAATTTCAACTAAATGCATTCAAAATCATGTTTATACATATTTATGAACGATAAAACTAGGTTTTAATGCCGAAATTATTGTTACCTCGGAGAGAACATAAATGAAGAAACAACTCAAAACGTTAGAATTCATTTAAAATGGAATAGAGGAGAATAAAAAGGCAAAGAAAAGAATAAATAAAAGCTATGTGTGGGAAGAATTTACTAATTTCTTTAAAACACATATCACATATTTGTACAAGATTATTGCAGGTACTTTTGCTTTGGACTAAACTAATCAGTTTTACCTAATTTACTGAAATATAGTTGAAAGAAAGATGGATCTACACGATGAATCAATTCCATCATTAAAAGGAAGTAAAGTCTTCCGAAAAAGACACGCGCTTCTTGATTTAGGTCAGGAAGTTGTCATCCAGACCAGCTGTAGGTTGACGAAAAATCTAGAAAAGTCATCTCTAAAATCAGCAGGAAATCTACGGACCTCAGCAGCAAACAGGGTCGGCAAGTGGTCAGACTTATCCTAACCATGAGAGGATCTGTCTCGTAAAATGGGGAGGGTGCCGTGCAAATTAGCTTGATAAGAATAATGAATCAGACCCCCAGAAAGGATAATCTCCTTAAAGATTAAAAATCAGCTTTTAAGCCTGATATTACTCAATCCTTGAGATTGACTTTAAAGATTGAGAATTACAAACTCATGAAATTCGATGATATCTAAACTCGAGCTTGAACGAGAAAATATTTTGATCAAATTAAAACCGATTTGTTTTCTGAAAACTCATTTTCAATGCGTTCATTACCATTGAATGTAAAATCCTAAGAATTCACCGAAATTCATTAGGTCACCTGAACCAATTCGGGTGTCAACCGTAAGAACGGTGGTTGCATAGCATGGTCGAAGACAGGACCTTGTGCCAGACCAAAAAAAACTATAGGGTGATATTTGCTATTGCTCCTACAAAGGATAGTAATTGCATCCGACACGTTTTAGACCATGAACATCTGCATGTCATTAGACATTGCCTTAACAGTTGCTTGTTCAACACTTTCCTTTACAACTGAATGGTAGTTTACCGAAAGGTAATATATGGAACAAGTATACTGGACGTGTTGCTTTCCTAATACAAGGTTAGCAAGTGGGTGACACAAAACCGCAAGTTTTGAGCTAAAATTTTAAAATCTGAAACCCACAAAACCCACAAAAACATTTTGCAAACACCGGTGAAGGGTTATTCCGGAAAACTTATCTAGGGTAAAAGCTAGAATGAATTTTCAAAAGATCAAATGTTTTCATAAAGATCCAATTTCCTTAAAGGATCTAAATTTTTAATAGTCATGTGGAACTGTAAACCACATCGTTACTATCATTGTGTATACCGTTGTATCAAAATCACTTATGTATAAAGTGTGAGAATAAAAAAAAGTGATTCGAGTGAAGTGTGATTTTATTTCAAAGTTATGTATTGCTTGAGGACAAGCAACGCTCAAATGTGGGGATATTTGATAGTGCTCCAAATGAACATATATTTAGGCACAATATCCTTCTAATATGTAAAGCTTTTAGTTGTAATTGTTCTATTTTTATGTAATATTCGTTTAAATAAATAAGTGCGAAGACAAAAGAAGAAAACGACGATTTTAAGACGCAAATGACCAAAAAGCTAAAAAGTACAAAGTACAATCCAAGTGGTTCAATTTATTGATGAGAAACATCTCAAAATTACAAGAGTACGAGTCGCAAAATGCAAAGTACAAGATATTAAATTATACGAAAGGACGTTCGAAAAACCAGAACCGGGACCTGAGCCAACTATCAACGCGCGACGCAACGGAGCTAAAATTACAAGTCAACTATGCACAAGAATATAATATAATATTTAAATAATTATATAAATTATTTATATATTATATATTATATTAAATAACGTCGACAAACTAGCAAACAAAAAATATGTGAGCTGGATCTGATGGCCATGCGATCGCATGGGAAATAGGCATAAAACCCATGCGAGTGCATGAGCCCATGCGAGTGCATGAGATTTGCACTAAAATCTCATGCGATCGCATGAGTTACTGTAGCAGGCCACATCCTATAAATTCGCCAGTTTTCTGTGAGTTTGAGGACATCTTTTTCTATCTATCTATCTCTCTTTCAATTTATATTTATATTTATATTTTAGTTATAATTTTAATTTAAGTTAATAATAATAAGGTTATTGTAAGAATGTTTTACGGGTTTTAAGTCGGAACTCTGTCCGTGTAAATGCTACGCGATTGATCACCACTGTAAGCTATGTTCTTCCTTTTTAAATTAATGTATCGTAACTAAGTTATTATTATGCTTATTTGAGCCGAAGTAATAGTGATGTTAGACTAAATATTAAGATGGGGTTATTGGATTTTGTACCATAATTAAGGTTTGGACAAAAGACCGACACTTGTGGACATTGGACTATTGACTATTAATAGGTAGGGGGTATTGTCTAATTGAACGACAACTCATTAGAACATGTCGAACCTATCTTCAAATTAGTTAAACTAATAATTATTAAATTGATTACGAATGTCCTATTTAGTGACGTTTATACGACATCATTTACGATCATTTAATTAATTATTCGGGTTGGGTAATTGATTATTCATTTTGATCAAGTGGGTAAATTAATATTCATATCTCATTAAAACAGGGGTGGATTACATACAAGGATAATTGATGTAATTGTTAACAAAGTAATAAAACCTTGGATTACACACAGTCGATAACATGGTGTAATCATTAAACAAAGTATTAAAACCTTGTTACAGTTCGAATCCCTAATTAGTTGGAATATTTGACTTCGGAAATAAGGTTAATTTGACGAGCATTTTATAATTATGACCGATGGACTATTATGGACAAAAAACCAAATAGGTATCAAATAAACCAGGACAAAGGACAATTAACCCGGGTAACAATTAATTAAAATCAAAACGTCAAACATCATGGTTACGGAAGTTTAAATAAGCATAATTGTTTTATTTCATATTTCATCGTACCTTTATTTACTGTCATTTTAATTACTGCAATTTACTTTATCGCAATTTAAATTCTGTCATTTATATTATCGTCATTTATCTTTAGGCTTAAAATATAAAATCGACAAACCGGTCATTAAACGGTAAAAACCCCCTTTTATAATAATATTACTATATATAATTATATATATTTTATATAAATATAGTTGTTAAAAATATAGCGTTAAACTCAGCTAGCTCCCTGTGGAACGAACCGGACTTACTAAAAACTACACTACTCTACGATTAGGTACACTGCCTATAAGTGTTGTAGTAAGGTTTAGGTATATCACATCCGTAAATTAATAAAACTTGTGTAATATTTCGTAGTATTTCGTAGTAAAAATATAACTATTTCGTATACACCTCGCATAACATTAGGGACGCATCGGTCGTTGACCAATGTTGACTTTATTCATAATTTCTTAAATATATATTTATATATGTATAAAATAGTTGATTATGTACCATAAATTTCTTAAATAAGAACATGAATTTAAATACAATCAAACTTCAAACTCAGTTAATGTTACCGAGTACATAATCAGTAAGGACACAGAGAAAAGAGCTGCCCAAAAAATGAAAACAAACCCTAATTTTAAAACATATCACATCTTGAGAAAAATTTGACTGATTTTGACCGTTTTTGATCAACTTTCACCGTCTTTGACAGACTTTGACCGAACTTTTAGCTTTGACCGTTTTTTGAGTCGTTTTCAGAAAAAACGAGAAGGAGAACCTAAAAAAACGACGCATCGGCCGACGCGTCGGCCAAGTCAGCCGACTTTTACAACACTGCTTATTAGATACTTAATCAACCTGGTAGTTACTTAAATGCATCTCATAGATGTTGTAACTACTTATCTGTATGGATCACTTGATAGTGATATATACGAATATACCTGAAGGGTTTAAGGTATCATAAGTATCTAATGCAAAACTCAAAGAAATATATTCCATTGAATCACAAAGATTTTTATATGGGTTGATACAATAGTATAACTGATTAAGTGATTACTTGATAAGAAAAGTGTATACATATAAACTTATTTGCACATGTGTTTTTATTATGAAAAACAATGATCGGATATATATCGTAGTTATTTATGTCAATGTTCTTAACATCATATGAACAAATAAAGAGATCTATGAAATCATTCAACTTCTAAAGAATTATTTTGAAATGAAAGATCTTGAAAAAACCAAGTATTACCTTGGATTGCAAATTGAGCATATGCCTAATGGTTTACTTGTACATCAAACAACTTGTACCGAAAAGATTTAAAATTATTTTATTCTAACGCTTCAAAACAAGATTTGGTTGATTATGTATATGCAGGTCATTCATCAAATCCTCATAAAGATAAATCTCAAACTCGATATGTATTCCTAAATGGAGGTACCACAAAATCATGGCGTTCTTAAAACAAACACTTGTTGCAACATCATCAAATCGTGACGAAGTGATTGCATTATATGAAACTACTCGAAAATGTGTTTGGTGACACAAATCATTATTGATTCTTGTGGACTAGAACGCTATAAAAGACCAACAACTATCTTCACCAACAACTATATATGAAGATAATGCAGCTTGCATAATACAAATGAAAGAAGAGTATGAAAAGTGACAGAACAAAATATAAATGTTGACGAGGCGCCAAAGTCATAGACGGTCTTAACGGTCATAAGTTTGATGGAAAAGAATGGTATGTTGGTAAGGCTCAGAAAAGACTAAAAAGGAATAGGAATTGAAACAATGGTTTGAGCAAACCATGAAGGAGACTGTAGATAAATCACAGAGGCTAAACTTGTACATAAAAGATTTAGATGATACAGTTTCAGATGAAAACCTCAGATTCTTCTCATATACTCAATATCTCTTAAAAGACAACCAGATTAAAATGAGATACATTCAATCAACAACTCTGCTGATCTTTATACCAAAGCACTGTCAACCGCTGTTTTCAGAACACACTTTCACAATATTGGCATGAGGCAAGTTCAAAAGATGTAACGACTCAGCGATGTCTACTTGAGGGAGAGTCAACTCTATACTGCACTCTTTTTCCCTTGACTAAAGTTTTTATCCCACTGGGTTTTTCTTTAGCAAGGTTTTTAACGAGGCAGTACTAGTTGCTCTATAATGAACTAAAATTGTCATCCAAGGAGAAGTGTTATAAAATGTCAAAAGTGGCTACCAATTTTTCACATAAATCCAAGAGTTGTTGTATCTCGTGAAGAACTTTATATTTTATTATTATTTCACCTACCACCTACCATGTACAGTAAATTATTGTACTATAAATATTGAAGGATGTAAACTTACAGAGACACCATTTTTCAATATATTTTATATGCATACTACTTTCTCTTCTTTCTATTCTATAATTAGAGACTACGTTACTAAAAGGTTGTTATAAACTCCTAAATTATAACATGCAGGTTATTGTTATTCAATGAAATTAAACTATAAATTTTTATTTATACTCCCTATAATATTATAACTTTCCTTTAGCTACTAAAGAATCTTTGAGATTTTAAACTAGGTTATTTGAATTCAAATTCAAAAATTGAATACCGGCATTAAATTTATGCAAAATATTTAGTTAGTCACCTGATTGTTGAGAACTTTAAACTTATATCGAGTTAGAACTGAAACAAAATGTAACCTTTTTGTCAAATTCAAATGGAGATAGTTAAACAAGTTGAACTCAAGTTTTTACTGCCTAACTTGATTTAATTCGGTTCGTTAACAACTTCAATCATACGAAGTTTTCTACTTCGTGAATGACCATATACCATTACTCAACCTTTAACCTTTATATAAATCTTTAAGCGTGTGTTTTTTTCCCTTCAAACTTAACAATAAATAGAAGAATTTATTATTCGCGTTTCAAGTTAGTAAATTTTTCTACCCTTTCTTCATTTAGTGCTCTTTATTTTTGTGAATATATATATATATATATATATATATATATATATATATATATATATATATATATATATATATATATATATATATATATATATATATATATATATAGGCAGGATCAATGGGGAAGTAACCAATCGGGGGGAAGCAAATTTTTTTTTTTTCGTTTTTTTTTTAGAATTTTTTTTCCCGACATCAAGATCACACGAAAATATGAACATTTAGAAGAGACACTTCGTGATGAATGTTATTATTTAGGCGGAAAAACGATCGACAAAAATAACATTCAAGATAATATTGTTCGTGAAGAATATGAACGTTTTTTTTCTTCATGTTTTGTGAAGTAAAATTTAGTCCGATTTAGAGTTTAGGGTTTAGGGTTTAGGGTTTGGTGTTTTGGGTTTATTCCATAAACCCAAAACACTAAACACTAAACCCTAAACCCTAAAACCCTAAACTCTAAACCGTTCGTGTTAAAAACTCAATCTAAATCCTAAATCTAAACCCTAAATCTAAACCCTAAACCCTAAATTTCTAAACCCTAATATCTAAACCCTATAAACCCTAATATCTAAACTCTAATATCTAAACCCCAATAGCTAAAACCTCAAAATACGCTCGAAAAACACGATAATTGTTATATATTATTTCTTCGAGCGTTTTCCCGCCAAAATAAAAACATTTATCACAAAGTGTCTCTACTAAATGTTCATATTTTCATCTCATATATAATGTTCGTGAACAAAGTTTTTTTCAAAAAACGAAAAAAAAAAAGTTTTTGCTTACCCCCGCTTCCCCCCGAATGGTTACTTCCCTCTTGATCCTACCACTATATATATATATATATATATATATATATATATATATATATATATATATATATATATATATATATATATATATATATATATATATTCGAGCAAAAAAAAGTGCACGGGCGAGCAAAAAAAAGAAATTCGAGCAAAAATCAAAAACACGGACGAACAAAAATTCATAGTCGACCAAATTTTTTTTTTGGTCGAATTTCAAAATGTAGAACACATTTTTGTTTGAATATCAGCATTATTGTTCGACTACCCGTGTGTCTACATTTTTTTGTTCGACTATCAAAATGTAGAACACAAAAGTTGTTCGCCCGCTTTTTTTTTTGTTCGAATATCACTTTTTTGTTCGCCCTTGTCCCATTTTTTGCTCGAATTGTTCTTTTTTTGTTCGTCCGTGTCCCATTTTTGCTCGAATTTCCCTTTTTTGCTCGAGTTTCCTTTTTTTGCTCGAATTTTAGTGTATTTTTTGAGTTCTCAAGGTTCTCACACAAAAAAAGTTCTCATTTGATCTCTCTACTTTATATATATATATATATATATATATATATATATATATATATATATATATATATATATATATATATATATAGTGAGGATCCATAGAGACCAAAGGTAGTAGAGAACTCAGAGAACCAGCGGACTCACCTTCAGACTAACCTTCAATCTGCTTGCAGATTGAGTCAATCTGCTTGCAGATTGAGTTCATCTTATGTGCAGATTGATCAAACAGATGAAATCAACATATGATATTCAATCTGTTGCAGGTTGATCTTCAATCTGTATGCAGATTGACTTTCAGTCTACAATAAATTGAAACTTTTTTTTTTATTTAACTCTGCAACATCATAAAAACTACACGAAATGATTAAAGCAAACATGTTATTATCGATTGAACTCAATATGAGTACAGATTGAACTCAATCTGTACACAGATTGAGTTCATCTACAAAATTCACCTACTCAATCGAATGTGCAGATTCTTAAATCAATCGAATTAATGTTTGAAATTGATGTTACCTTGTTCCATTAGCAGCGACTATAAGATTTTGTGAAGGATTCAAGGTCTGAAAACAACTGAATCGTAAAAATCAAAGTTGCAGTTCATCTTCATCATTCGTCACTGTTCATCATGAAATTGAGGAATTCGATGATGATTTGGAGTATAATCCTTCAAGAAAGTTGATAATCGCTGCCTTAAAATCTTATTTCAATTGATTTTAACTTCCAATTTTATTGATTTTGATGTTTGGTAAAATCAGATCGTGGTTCGCTGGGTTATCTCCTATGGAGAGTTCTTCCAGGATCTTTTCAATATTATATATATATATATATATATATATATATATATATATATATATATATATATATATATATAAAATATTCGAAGAGCAATGGAAGTATAACTCGTGAACAAATGAACACTAAAACCAACACATAAACTAACTATTGTCTCGAGCTCTAACGTACAAACCTTTTTCTACTTTTTATTCAGAGGTTTTATCATATATATCCTTCCTAAACACTCAAATTTCATATTTCCCCAACTAAACTCCATAATATCATATTTCCCCAATTTAAAACTCAAATCTCACAAATTTACCCATTATTAAATTTAATTGAAATTAATAATTATGTAAATATACAGTTCCATTGGTTATATTACTTTTATCCATCACTAAAGAAGAGCAACAAACATCTTTCTATATTCTATAATATAAGTAAAATGAAAAAATAATTAAAAACTGAAAAAAATAAAAAAGATAACTTTTAAGAAAAGAGAAATTTTTTAAAAGATTACGAAATAAGTTTTACTAAAAATGAAATTATTTTATTTGGTTGAATGGGAGATTTTTTTTGTAAAGCAAAATAATTTTATTCCATTATATAAAAATTACACATACACAACTAATAAACTATAGAGTCATATTTACATACACTTACACTGCCATGCCACATAGAAGCACTAAGAGGTAATCAAACGTGCAATACCATACAATTTTTTAAGTCACGGCAGAAATATTTAAAACATATTATATATTAAAACACATATAATATAAGTTTACACTTAACCACATGTGTTACTTATTACAAAACATGTGCCATAACATATTAACACAAATAGAGTTCCCGGTAGTGTCAAACATAACAACACATCACTACATCTCAAGCTCTAATATAACATGTGTAACCTAACCAGCATGGGAGATAATGTGTGTTTGTGTATGTAGGGGGGGGGGGGGGGGGGGGGGGGGGGGGTGGGGAGCACGATGCTAAATGAATGGAATTTCCAAACGAATATTACAACAAGCATCAAGCACAACTTCTATAGCACTGGTCACAACACACATAGTATCATAAGAGGACTAGCGGCTTGGTCGGGCCTGCAACCCATTGCTGATCGGGCTAGAGTTTATCGATAGTCCTTGATACTGAATCACTAGCATAGCCTTCTTGACGTAACACGTGCGTCATTTGAGCTATACCACCACACTTCCGTCCGACAACACCTAAGGCGGAAGGGTTGACCTCTTACGCCCAACAACTCCAAGACGTTAACACAAGATGCACATAGGCACATATAATCACTTGCATGGGTCACATTTTACACTACACAATATAATCATAATATCATGACATTGATCATAACACTTGTCACTATATAATAGTATTCAAAAGTTTAGTATCACTCACCGAGTACAAGCACGTAAAGGCACTCAAAGTTCTAATTTTACTGAGACTTCTCTTTATCTTTATCACATGAGGATGATACAATCCAAGTCAATAATCATATATCAATTATACTTTGAATCAAAGGCAATGATTACATATAATAACATCAAATGGTTCAAGATGACTACCGACCTCATATTAAGGCCACATTTTCAGTTAATGACTTGATACAAACACATATACAACAATTGCATACTATTAACAAGTATTTTCATTCCAACAATAATTGATTCTAAGTTCACATAACAACATATTAGGCCAATACAACAAAATCACAAAATCATCAAATTTTGTCAGGTCATCCGTACGAGTGACTCTCACTCACACGAGTGATTCACCTCATTCGTGCAGATGACATCTGGGTCGTACATATGAGCCATACATGTAGTGACCCGAACTTTTCCATGTTTATATATATTAAATGAAATTGATATTTACATGATTTAGTATTTCCAACATGTTAAGCAATCAAACTTGTTAAGACTTGATTAATTGAAATAGGTTTTATATAGACAATTGACCACCCAAGTGACCGGTGATTCACGAACGTTAAAACTTATAAAAACTATATGATGACATATATATGGTTATATATATAGTTAACATGATATTATGATAAGTAAGTATCTCATTAGATATTTTAACAATGAGTTATATACATAAAAATGGGACTATTGATTTAAGAAACTCGAAAACGATATATATAACGATTATCGTTATAACAACGTCTTACTAATTACATATGAATCATATAAGATATTGTTACACTATGTTTAATCATGATAAATGATAGGTAAACATGTCATTAAGTATATTAAGATTGAACTACATATGTAAAAACAAGACTACTAACTTAATGATTTCGAAACGAGACATATATGTAACGATTATCGTTGTAACAATATTTAACTGTATATATATCATATTAAGATATATTAATAAATCATATTATCATGATAATGTAATAATTTAACATCTCTTTAGATATAATAAACAATGGGTTAACAACATTTAACAAGATCGTTAACCTAAAGGTTTCAAAACAACATTTACATGTAACGACTAACGATGGCTTAACAACTCAGTTAAAATGTATATACATGTAGTGTTTTAGTATGTATTCATACACTTTTGAAAGACTTCAAGACACTTATCAAAGTACTTCTACTTAACAAAAATTCTTACAATTACATCCTCATTCATTTTCATCAACAATTCTAATCGTATGCACTCGTATTTGTACTCGTACAATACACAGCTTCTAAATGTATTTACTATTGGTATATACACTCCAATGATCATCTCTTAGCAGCCCATGTGAGTCACCTAACCATGTGGGAACCATCATTTAACATCTAGTATGAAAAATCTCACAAAATAACAAACTAATGCAGCCTATATGATACCTCCATATTCACATGATTTAGGGAGTCCACAAACACATTCATTTTTCAACTTACATGCATCAAACTACTCTCTCTCAAGTGTTCTTTCATTTTTCTAAGTGTTCTTCATCAAAATCTAGCTCAATCTAGTTCATAAATCCATACATAAATCAAGTTATAAAACAACTACTCAAGAACACACCAACAACACTTCCAAGTTTGCTAGCTTACTTCCAATCTTGCAAATCCACTTTGAGTGATCATCCAACCTCAAGAAATCTTTCTTATTTACAGTAAGATATCTTTCTAATATAAGGTAATACTCATATTCAAACTTTGATTCAATTTCTATAACTTTAACAATCTTATTTCGAGTGGAAATCTTACTTGAATTTGTTTTCTTGTCATGATTCTACTTCAAGAACTTTCAAGCCATCCAAGGATCCTTTGAAGCTAGATCTATTTTTCTCATTTCCAGTAGGTTTATCCACAAAATCTGAGGTAGTAATGATGTTCATAACATCATTCGATTCATATATATAAAACTACCTTATTCGAAGGTTTAAACTTGTAATCACTAGAACATAGTTTAGTTAATTCTAAACTTGTTCGCAAACAAAAGTTAATCCTTCTAACTTGACTTTTAAAATTAACTAAACACATGTTCTATATCTATATGATATACAAACTTAATGATTTAAAACCTGAAAACACGAAAAACACCGTAAAACCGGATATACGCCGTCGCAGTAACACCGCGGGCTGTTTTGGGTTAGTTAATTAAAAGCTATGATAAACTTTGATTTAAAAGTTGTTCTTCTTTGAAAATAATTTTTCTTATGAACGTGAAACTATATCCAAAAATCATGGTTAAACTCAAAGTGGAAGTATGTTTTCCAAAATGGTCATCTAGACGTCGTTCTTTCGACTGAAATGACTACCTTTACAAAAACGACTTGTAACCTGTATTTTCGACTATAAACTTATACTTTTTCTGTTTAGATTCATAAACTTAAGTTCAATATGAAACCATAGCAACTTGAATCACTCAAAACGGATTTAAAACGAAGAAGTTATGGGTAAAACAAGATTGGATAAATTTTCTTGTTGTAGCTACGTGAAAATTGGTAACAAATCTATATTAATCATATCCTAGCTAACTCATATTGTATTATACATGTATTCTAATATATTATGTAATCTTGGGATACCATAGACACGAATACAATGTTTTGACATATCATATCGACCCATCTATATATATATTTCGGAACAACCATAGACACTCTATATGCAGTAATGTTGGAGTTAGCTATACAGGGTTGAGTGATGTGCAGCGGGGCGTATATAAAATAGTTATTAATTTTAGCAGGAAATACTATTAAATACGATACAATTTTACACAAGATATTTATTTATTTAGAGAACGGATATACTTAAACCTTGCTACAACACTTATAGGCAGTGTACCTAATCGTACAGTAGTGTAGTTTTTAGTAAGTCCGGTTCGTTCCACAGGGAATCTTTTTTAAACAAAGCTCAACGCTATATTAGTTTACTTTTATAAAATACAAACATATATATAAGTAATATTATTATTATAAAGGGGGGTTTTTACCGTTTAATGACCGGTTTGTCGATTTTAAAACTTTAGTCGCAGTTAAAACCAAATGTAAAATAATAAATAAATACAAGACTTAATTTTAAGCGTAAAGTAAATAACGATAATGAAATTGCGAATAATAAAAGTGCGATAAAATAAACTTGCGATAATTAAAAAGTACGATAATTAAAAGTGCAATTAAATACAATAACAATAAAAATGCGATAATTAGAAGTGCAATTAAATATAAAATAAAGGAAATTAAATATGAAATAAAAGAATTATGCTTATTTAAACTTCCGTAATCATGATGTTTGACGTGTTGATTTTAGTTTTATGCCCATGGGTTAATTGTCCTTTGTCCTGGATTATTTAATATGTCCGTCTGGTTTTTGTCCATAACAGTCCATCAGTCATAAATATAAAGTGCGAGTGTCCTCATCAAATTATTCTTATACCCGAAGTTAAATATTCCAACTAATTGGGGATTCGAATTGTAACAAGGTTTTAATACTTTGTTTAATGAATACACCAGGTTATCAACTGCGTGTAAACCAAGGTTTTACTACTTTGTTAGCAATTACACCAATTACCCTTGAATGTAATTTCACCCCTGTTTTAATTATTCTAGTGGCTATTAATCCATTCCCGTGTCCGGTTAAATGAACGATTATTCGTACATAGAAATACCCCGCCCATCGTGTCCGATCGAGTGTATATGGTAATTTATAGGGACGCCCAATTGTAAATCTTTATATTAACATTAACAAACTATCATTTAGTTAAACAAATATAAAGCCCATTAATAGCCCATAGTCTAATTTCCACAAGTGTCGTTCTTTTGTCCAAACCCCAATTATGGTACAAAGCCCAATTACCCAATTTTAGTAATTAGCCCAACATCATGATTACTTCGGATTAAATAAGCATAATAATAACTTAGCTACGAGACATTAATGTAAAAAGGTTGAACATAACTTACAATGATTAAAAATAGCGTAGCGTTACACGGACAGAATTTCGACTTACACCCTTACAATATTCGGTAACATACCCTTATTATTAGAATTATAATTAAAATTAAAATATAAATTATAAATATATATATATATAATTTACGTATGAGAAGAAGAAGAAAAAGATGATGAAAATGATCAGATTTCGGTTTGCTTTATAGGGAGTTTTTCATTTTGGGGCTCCGCGACTCGCGGCCATTTTGGCCTTCAAACTCCGCGAGTCGCGGAGTTTGTTTTTACAGCTCTCCCCTTTGGAGTCTTTCTCTGCCGACGGTTTTTATTTATAAATATAATATATATATAATTAATTATATATTATATTATATTTATATACATAGTTAACTTGTAATTTTTAGTCCGTTGCGTCAAGCGTTGAGAGTTGACTCATGTCCCGGTTCCGGATTTTCGAACGTCCTTGCGTACAATTTAATATCTTGTACTTTGCGTTTTGAATCTTGTACTTTTGTAATTTCGAGACGTTTCTTATCAATAATTGGAACCTCTTTGATTGTCTTTTGTACTTTTGAGCTTTTTGGTCGTTTGCGTCTTCAATTCGTCGAATCTGTCTTTTGTCTTCACCTTTTATTATTTAAACGAATATCACTTGTAAATAGAATAATTGCAACTAAAAGCTTGTCTTTCTTGAGGAATAATGCTCTGAAATATATGTTCGTTTTTAGCATTATCAAATATTCCCACACTTGAGCGTTGCTTGTCCTCAAGCAATATCGTCTTGAAATACTAGAATCACTTCTTTATTCTTCACACTTTGTACATCAGTGATTTTCTATACGTCGGTATAAACAATGGTAGTAACGATATGGTTTACAGTCCCACATGACTATAAAAATTTAGATCCATTAAGGAAATTGGATCTTTATGAAAACATTTGATCTTTTGAAAATTAAATCTAGTTTTTACCCTAGATAAGTTTTCCGGAATAACCCTTTACCGGTGTTTGCAAAATATTTTTGTGGGTTTGGTGGGTTTCAGAATTGAAAATTTTAGCTCAAAACTTATGGTTTTGTGTCACCCACTTGCTAACCTTGTATTTGGAAAGCAATACGTCCAATTCACTTGTCCCGTATATTACCTTTCGGTAAACTACCGTCCGGTTGTAAAGGAAAGCGTTGAACAAGCAACTGTTAAGGCTATGTCCCCTGACATGCTTTTAATTATGGTCTATAATGTGTCAGACGCAATTACTATCCTTGGTAGGAGCAATAGTAAAGCTCACCCTTATGATTTTTCGGTATGGTACAAGGTCCTGTCTTTGACCACTATGCAACCACCGTTCTTACGGTTGACACCCGATTTGGTTCAGGTGACCTAATGAATTCCAGGTGAATTCCTAGGATTTTACGTTCAATGGTAATGAACGCATTGAAAATAGGGTTTTCAGAAAATAAATCGGTTTGTAATTTTGATCAAAATATTTTCTCGTTCAAGCTCGAGTTTAGATATCATTGAATTCCATGAGTTTGTAATTCTCAATCTTTAAGGTCAATCTCTAGGATTGAGTAATATCAGGCTTAAAAGCTGATTTTTAATCTTTAAGGAGATTATCCTTTCTGGGGATCTGATTTATTAGTCTTATCCAGCTAATTTGCATGGTGCCCCCCCATTTTACGAGATAAATCCTTCTCATGGTTAGGATAAATCTGACCACTTGGCGACCCTGTTTAATGCTGAGGTCCGTGGATTTCCTGCTGATTTTAGTGATGACTTTTCTAGATTTTTCGTCAACCTACAGCTGGTCTGGACGACAACTTCATGACCTAAATCAAGAAGCGCGTGTCTTTTTCGGAAGACTTTACTTCCTTTTAATGATGGAATTGATTCATCGTGTAGATCCATCTCTTCTTTTCTTTCATCGGGTAAAACAGTTTAGTTTAGTCCAAAGCAAAAGTATTTTCAGTTATTTGTTACAGATATATGTGACATATGTTTAAGATAACTTGGTAAATTTTCCCATACTTGGCTTTTATTTTCCTTTTTATCGTCCTCTATTCCATTTTAAATGAATTTTAACATTTTAGTTTGTTTCTCAATTTATGTCCTTTCCGAGGTAACAATAATTTCGGTGTTAAAACCTAGTTTTATCGTTCATAAATATGTATAAACATGATTTTGAGTTCATTTAATTGAAAATTTTTAAAATTTTTACTAGAATTGGGTAGTCAGTATATAAGACTAGGGCTGTTCTTTATTATCAGAGAGCACTAGATTCTAATACAACTACTGCTTTACTAGTATTTTTAATGGTAACCAAGTGTATAAAGTAAAAAATTTTAAAATCCGAAAGAATTTATCCCCTTCCCACACTTAAGATCTTGCAATGCCCTCATTTGCAAGAAATCAGTAACAATTTAAATTATTGAGGGTGATTTATGTGAAAATGATTAAATTTTTACCAAAGTTTCCAAATATATCGGCGTTTGTTTGCTGAATGATAAATGGTGCACATCATTTGTTCATTCCGTCTTGTTGTTATTTCACATATATTTTGCATCTTGTCGTCAAAATTAGTTGCTTTTGCTGAACTTAATGTCAGTCTTTGAAAATGCGTTGTTTTACCCTGTTGTGTACATAAGATAAACTGCAAACATATATACATATTTTTGAAGTTTGGTATATTACCCCACATTCAAAAATTATTAAAATCTAAGAATAAAAGTTAGACAATTATAAAAACTATTACAATATTAACAAAAGTATTAAACGTATCAATAATTACAAATTACAAAATAAATAAAACTAAGTATACTAGGGATGATACTGGTACCAATAGGGGTTCCAGGCATAACCATAGGTGCTATAGAATGCTTCGGCAGGGTCATACGTAGGATATGGTGGCTGCATCTCTATAGACCAGGGAGGGAAGATGGGTTTTGGTGTAGGAATATAGTTTCTACCTATATGTTGGCAATGAGCTATGATTTGGTTCTGATGAACTTGCCAATCTTCAAATGCTCTCTGTCTAGCATTTTCGTATTCCTGAGAAGCTATAAACCTTTGCATTTCTTGCATCTCATTCCCCCCTCCTACATTACCTTGCTGTTGGTTTCTCTCCACCTGTGGATGTCTACCATGGTATCGTACTGCGGCGTTATTTCGCCTCTTCAAAACTTTCGCACCATGGTATACATTTAAACCTATAGTATCGCGGGGTTCTGGTTCTTCTACTAATAATCCCCCCCGACTTATATCCACACCGAGATATTCACCAATCAAAGTAATAAAAATACCACCTCCTATTATGCTATGCGGTCTCATCCCCCGAACCATAGCTGATAAATAATAACCCACACAATACGGTATACTTACAGCGCTTTGTGGGTCTCGAATACACATATGGTAAAACAAATCCTGTTCATTTACTTTTTCCTTGTTCTTACCCCTTTGTGTAATCAAATTAGCTAAAAACCTATGTATCACTCTTAATTCGGCTCTATCTATATCCAAATAAGAGTAATTTCTCCCTTTGAAACGGTGATGGCTTGTCATTTGACTCCACACACCGTGTGTATCAAAATTTTCATCTATCTTTCTACCGTTTAGTATCAATCCTCTACAATCGGCAGACGCTAACTCCTCAGGCGTATATATACGTAAAGCCTGAGCCATGTCCAGTAAAGACATGTGGTGCATCGAACCGCCTAACAAAAATCTAATAAAAGAACGATCGGTTAAACTAGCTACCCGATCATTCAACTCTATACTACATAACAATTCTTCACACCATACTTTATATACAGGTCTACGCATGGTGAATAAACGTACCCAGTCATTAAAAGTAGAATTACCATACCTCTGTACAAGTAATTCCCTAATTGGCCCGGCCAATTCTACAGCTTCTAAGGGTCCCCATTCTATGACCCTTGGTACCTCAACAACCTTAGAATGAAGAGTATGCAAACCCCTTTGATATTTTGGATAATCTATCCAAAGTCTGTCAAATCTCAGGTTCGGGTGCAACTCTTCCAAGTGCATATCGGAAAAGGTCATGACTGGATGAGGTATATCCTGCTTGTAGTAGTTATCCACCTCCTGTTGTTCCACATTCTCAGCAGGAGCATTACGGGCTTGGGATGAAGATTCACCCCTTTCAGTCTGCAAAACACATCAAACATAATTTTTGTGCATCCAAATATGCATTAGTGTCAGCAAAATCATCAATCAAAATAATTACAATGACATTTTAAACTTAAGCTTATTTTCACATTTTCATCAAATCTACACTTTTTCAAATAAGCATATACGAAAATGGTTGCCAAGTTCATAAGCATTCAACTCAAATAACATGTCAAAATAATCATTACTAGCAATTAAACAAGTTTCAAATGGCATTATCTTTCAAAAATCAAGTTCATGAATTTTAGACTTGAAAAAGTCCACTTTAATTCTCAAAATCATGTTTAGGCTCAAAGTTTGGATCATTTAACTACCTAGACATGTTACACTACTCAATTTAGCAACAATTCATGACAAAAATCGGCCATAACCTGTTTATATCAAAAAGCCCCAAATTTGCTCAAGAACACAAACCCTAGATTACTCAAAATTTGAAGTTTAAGGCTTCTAATCATGTTAAACAGCATCAATCTAGGTTATACAAGCATAATACATAAACAATTTAAGCCTAATTACACTAAAAAGCATCAAAATCAAATTGGGTAAAAAATTGCTCAAGAACACCAAATTTCGGATTAAATGGTGTTTAGGTGTAGAAATTTACCGTTTTTCTTGAGTAATTCTTAGATAGCATCCTTCTCAACATGATTTTAGCAAAAGATTTGATGATTAACAGTTAAAAATTGTGATTTTGGGGTGTATTTTTTGGGACTTTCGCGCAGGTTTTCGCAGTTTTTTTTTTCTGTGTTGGGACTGATCAGTTCGGGTGTTTATATTTTTTTCTGATTTTTCGACCCCTCCGCGAGTCGCGGAGATTAAAGCTCCAAACTCCGCGAGTCGCGGAGTTTGGTATTTTTTTTTTTTTTTTATAATCTTTAACTTATTAAAACAATTAAGTAATTAATTTTAAAATGTTATTTAGGACGAGGTCGTTTCGGATCGATGTCCTAGTCCGTCCTTCGACAAAATTTTAAAATTTGTCTTTTTGTAGCGATTGTTTTAAAAGCTAAGATTTTTGGGTTTTTTAATGTTTTTGGCATACCTTAATTCAATAAGATTAAAAATAATGATAATAAAAGTTCTCGTCCCTCCCTCGGGTAAAGCAATTTCGGTTCAAAGACCTAGTCTTCAACTTACGACGAATTTTAAAAATCATATTTTTAACTTAATGAGATAAAGTAAATTTTTGTTTTTAAATTCACACAACTTAAATATAAAATTCAAAATTAATATTAAAAATTCACACCAAACTTAATATTTGAAATGCATAAAATTAAAAATTCATATTTTAAAAATTAAAAATTCACACCAAACTTAATTTTAAAAATTCATATTATAAATTCACACCAAACTTATATTAATTTTTCAAATATTTACAATTTTAAAAATATTTTTTTTTTTACAAAGTTTACAATATTAATTTAAGATTTAAATATTAATTTTAAAAACATGGTAAAAATAAAATTAAAAATCTTTTTGTCTTTTTATCCCACTTTAATCAATCAAATATTATCAAAAATATGCGCCCCTCTTTTCGGTAAAGTAATTTCGGTTCTAAGACCTAATTTAACTCATGACGAATTTTTGAAATATTTTGGGTTGATTGATTAAAGATATTTATACCTTAAGAATAAACGTTAAATTTCGCAGTGATGTAATAAATTTTTGAATGATATCAATAATTTCGGTCGCCAAACCTAATTTTTTTCAATACCAATTTAATACTTTTTAGCGAACAAATTAGCGTTTATTATCAAAAGGTTAAAAATAAAAATAAAAATAAAAACTGTACAAACATACCTGTGAAATAGATTTCTTAGTTATATGATCTATCTCATTCATAAGATAGTCGGCTTAATTGGTTTTCCATGGCTACATAGGCGTAACCTCGAGCATTCAGTGTCTTTTCTTCTAAACATATGAACGGTCCGTCTCTGCATAAAGTAACAAATTCGGTATTTGAATAGGTTTGATTATTTGAACATTTACCTCCATGTGACCATTTTCCGCATTTGTGACATCTTTCTAGGTGTCGTGCTCTTCTTTTCGCTGCGGATTTTGATTTTCATTTACCAAATTGTAACTTATTATCTTCGCATCTGGATTCTTTTCTAACTCCGTCCATTCTTTCTCTGATTACTGATACTATTTCACTTGGTAGTATGTCATTATTTCTTTTAGTGATCAAAGCGTGTAGCATTAGACCATGGTTTAGTTCACAGGCAGTCTTCATTTTGTAAAAACCTAAAAGAAATAAAAATTCAGAATGGGGGGAGAAGACTAGTTCTTTAGGGTCTGCTAGGGAAAGACCATTCGGGTTCCATTTTCGAGAACTACACGAAAACAGACAATTTAACTCTAACAGAAATACATATTATCCTTTAAAGACTTGATTCTCCCCACACTTAGTTAGCTGTGGTGTCGAAATTGTGATTAACTTCGTTGTCGACTTCCATTGGACCATGTATGTAATTTTTAACTCTGTGACCATTAACTTTAAATTCAATCCCATTTGAATTTATTAATTCTATCGTTCCGTATGGGAAAACTCTTTTGACTATGAATGGTCCAGACCATCTTGATTTCAATTTTCCAGGAAATAGCTTGAATCGTGAATTGAAAAGAAGAACTCTGTCTCCTTCTTTAAATTCTTTTGAACTTCTGATTCTTTTATCATGCCATTTCTTCGTTCTTTCCTTATAGATTAACGAATTTTCGTATGCTTCATGTCTTAATTCTTCTAATTCGTTTAGTTGACTTAATCATAGACGTCCGGCTTCATGTAAATCAAGATTACATGTTTTCAAAGCCCAAAATGCTTTGTGTTCAATTTCTACTGGAAGATGACATGCTTTTCCATAAACAAGTCTAAAAGGTGTGGTTCCAATTGGAGTTTTGTAGGCTGTTCTAAAAGCCCAGAGTGCATCCTCCAATTTAATGGACCATTCATTCGGATTTGATCCTACGGTTTTCTCTAGAATACGTTTTAAAGCTCGGTTGGTATTTTCAACTTGTCCACTTGTTTGTGGATGATATGCGGTGGAGATTTTATGAGTTACTCCATATCTTTTAAGAACTTTCTCAAGTTGATTATTACAGAAATGAGTACCCCGATCACTTATTAAAGCTTTCGGTGTTCCAAACCTTGCAAAAAGACGTTTTAAAAAGTTGACTACAACTCGTGCATCGTTAGTTGGGAGATCTTGTGCTTCCGCCCATTTAGATACATAATCAATGGCTACGAGTATATATAGATTATTATGAGATTTTGGAAATGGACCCATAAAGTCAATACCCCAAATGTCAAATACTTCACATACTTGGATGACATTTTGTGGCATTTCATCACGTTGACTTATTTTTCCGGCCCTTTGACATGCATCACAGGATTTGCAAAGAAGGTGTGCGTCTTTGTAAATTGTAGGCCAATAGAATCCAGCGTCATAAACTTTTCTTGCTGTTAGTTGAGGCCCATAATGCCCTCCTGTTGGTCCTGTGTGACAATGGTTTAATATTTTACTAGCTTCATCTCCAAATACACATCGGCGTATTATTCCATCGGGACAACTTTTAAACAAATGTGGATCTTCCCAGAAATAGTGTTTTATATCACTGAAGAATTTCTTTCGTCTTTGGTACGATAATCCTTTTTCAAGGAATCCACATACTAAATAATTTGCATAGTCTGCAAACCATGGGATTTCTTTATAATCTATCTTCAATAGATATTCATCAGGAAAGTTGTCTTGTATGGCCGATTCATTTAGAACTTCTAACTCAGGATTTTCAAGACGAGAAAGATGATCAGCGGCGAGATTTTCTGCTCCTCTTTTATCTCGGATTTCAATATCAAACTCTTGTAAGAGTAAGATCCAACGGATTAATCTTGGTTTAGCATCTTGTTTTGAAAATAGGTATCTAAGAGCAGAATGGTCGGTATAGACCACCATTTTTGCTAGAACGAGATATGATCGAAATTTGTCAAAAGCAAAGACAATAGCAAGGAGTTCTTTTTCAGTAGTTGTATAGTTTGTTTGTGCTCCTTGTAATGTCTTACTAGTATAATATATAGGTTGAAATCGTTTTTCAATCCTTTGTCCTAAAACGGCTCCCATTGCAAAATCACTTGCATCGCACATTAGTTCAAATGGTAGATTCCAATTTGGTGTTATCATGATCGGCGCATTAGTTAGTTTCTCTTTAAGAATATTAAAAGATTTGATACACTCATCTGAAAAGATGAATGGAGCATCCTTTTCTAGGAGTTTATTCATAGGAGTGGCAATTTTAGAAAAATCTTTTATGAAACGTCGGTAAAAACCGGCATGCCCTAGAAAACTCCTAACTCCTCTAACATTGGTGGGATGTGGAAGTTTAGCAATTACATCTACTTTAGCTCTATCCACTTCAATTCCTTCTTTTGAAATTTTATGTCCAAGAACGATGCCTTCTTTAACCATGAAATGGCATTTCTCCCAATTAAGAACTAGATTTGATTTTTCGCATCTAATTAGCATTCGTTCCAGATTAACTAGACATGATTTAAATGTATCACCGAAGACTGAAAAGTCATCCATGAATACTTCCATGCATTCTTCTATCATGTCGTGAAAAATCGCCATCATACACCTTTGAAAGGTTGCAGGGGCGTTACAAAGTCCAAATGGCATGCGTTTGTAAGCAAAAGTACCATAAGGGCACGTGAATGTGGTTTTCTCTTGATCTTCGGGTGCTATTGGAATTTGAAAATATCCGGAAAATCCATCTAGAAAACAATAGTAACTATTTCCGGCTAATCTTTCCAACATTTGATCTATGAAAGGTAAGGGAAAGTGATCTTTTCTGGTGGCGTCATTTAATTTTCTATAATCAATACATACACGCCATCCTGTTACAGTCCTAGTAGGAATAAGCTCATTTTTCTCATTTGTAATGACAGTCATGCCACCCTTCTTAGGTACGCATTGAACTGGGCTTACCCATGGACTATCAGAGATTGGATAAATTAAACCTGCATCTAGCAGTTTAATAATCTCTTTTTTAACTACATCTTGCATATTAGGATTTAGTCTTCGTTGGCGTTGCACATACGTTTTATGACCTTCTTCCATAAAGATTTTATGTGTGCAATACGAAGGACTTATTCCTTTAATATCATGAATCTTCCATGCAATGGCTGGTTTATAAGCTTTCAACACAGAAATGAGTTGTGATTTCTCATTTTCAGTAAGAGAAGACGATATTATTACAGGTAATTCAGATTCACCATGTAAATAAGCGTATTCCAAATGGTTTGGAAGTGGCTTTAACTCTAATTTCGGAGGTTCTTCTATCGATGATTTGTATCGATATCTGTCTTCTTCTTTTAGCATTTGAATTTCTTCTGTTGTTGGTTCATATCCATTAGCTATAAGTGTAGCTAACATTTCAGCTTCATCAATTGGTTCATTACCTTCTCCTAAAGAACATTCTCCTGTTCCTTGTAATTCTGGAAATTCTTCTAATAATTCTGCATGTGCATCTATAGTTTGAATATAATAACATGTATCATCTGCAGATTGTGGTTGTTGCATTGCTCTATCAACTGAAAAGGTAACACTCTCATCCCTTATACTTAGGGTCAGTTTCTTACCGAACACGTCTATCATTGCTTTAGCCGTGTTTAAGAATGGTCTTCCTAATATGAGAGGAACTTGAGAATCTTCTTCCATGTCCAAAACAACAAAATCTACTGGAAATACTAAAGTACCAACTTTAACTAGCATGTTCTCCATTATCCCTCTAGGATATTTTATTGATCTATCGGCTAGTTGTATGCTTATTCTTGTTGGTTTCAATTCTCCAAGGTCTAGTTTAGCGTATAGTGAATACGGCATTAAATTTATACTAGCACCTAAATCTCCTAATGCTTCTATTGAACTAAGACTACCCAGAAAACATGGAATTGTGAAACTTCCTGGATCAGATAGTTTTACTGGTATCTTATTCAACAGTACTGCTGAACAATTAGCATTCATAGTAACAGCCGAGAGTTCTTCCATTTGCTTTCTATTCGTGATCAGATCTTTCAAGAATTTAGCATATCTAGGCATTCCTGAAATCACATCAATGAAAGGAAGATTTACATTTATCTGTTTAAACATATCCAAGAATTTGGATTGCTCGGCTTCAAGTTTCTCTTTCTTCATTTTACTCGGGTAAGGAAGTGGTGGTTGGTATGGTTTAACATAAGGTTTATCCTTAACTTTGTTATCTTCATTAACCTTCTCAACTACCGGTTCTTTTTCCTTATCTTGATCAGGTTGTGGTTCTTGTGGAGTAGGAATAGTTTCATCAGAAGTTACAGGTATTTCAGGTGGTTTAAGTGTTGTACCACTTCTTGTGGTAATGGCTTTAGCTGTTTCATTCCTGGGGTTAGCATTTGTATCACTAGGTAGACTTCCCGGTTTTCTTTCACCTATTAACCTTGCTAGGTTACTTACTTCTTGTTCCAGATTTTGAATAGAAGCTTGTTGATTTCTAAATGCTTGAGCATTTTGTTCATTGGTTTGTTTCTGAGATGTGAAAAACTGCGTTTGAGTTTCAACTAGCTTCGTCATCATATCTTCTAAATTCGGCTTTTTATCATCGGTTTGTTGTGGTGGTTTGTTTTGAAAATTAGGTCTTTGCTGGTTGTAAGTATTATTGGATACTTGTTGATTGCTAGGACCTTGTTGGTTGTTGTATGGAATATTTCGGTTATAATTCTAGTTTTGATTGTAAATCGGTCTTGGCGGTTGATAATTATTCTGATAATTATTTCCAGGCCTTTGGTTTATGTATGAAATATTCTCTCTTTGTTCCATTGTTAATTCAATACTGAGACAATCTTTTGTCAAATGTGGTCCTCCACACTGCTCACAACTAATTCGTATTGAGTGAATATCCTTAGTCATCTTTTCCATTCGTCTTTCCACAGCATCTATCTTTGCGGAAATGGAATCTAAGTCATGGCTAGAATCGGCTCTAGCTGCTTTAGATGATCTAATGATATCTTTTTCTTGGTGCCACTCATGTGAGTGGGAAGCAGTGTTATCAATTATTTTGTAAGCATCAGTTTCGGTTTTCTTCATAATAGAACCACCAGCTGCTATATCTATGTCTTTCCTTGTAGTGATGTCGCATCCTTGGTAGAATATTTGTACTATTTGACAGGTGTCTAAACCATGTTGCGGACATCCTCTTAACAACTTTCCATATCTTGTCCACGCCTCATATAGAGTTTCATTCGGTTTTTGTGTGAACGTAACAATTTCTGCTTGAAGTCTTACGACTTTAGATGCAGGAAAGAATTGTTTAAGAAATTTGTCAACTAAGACGTCCCATGTATCGATCGCCCCTTCAGGTAACGATTCCAACCAATCTTTGGCTTCTCCCTTTAAAGTCCAGGGAAATAACATGAGATATATCTGTTCATCCTCCACTTCTCGGATTTTAAATAGTGTGCAGATCCTATTAAAGGTACGTAGATGTTCATTTGGATCTTCCTTCGGCGCACCACTAAATTGGCATTGATTAGTCACCATGTGTAGAATTTGTCCTTTGATTTCATAATCTGGCGCATTAATGTCTGGATGAGTAATTGCGTGACCTTGGCCAGTGCGTTTAGCTCTCATTCGGTCTTCCATACTTAAAGGTTCCAGATTCTCCATAATTGAATTTGTTGAATCGGAATCACTAGATGATTCTGATTTAATGGTTCATTCCTCAACAATCTCTGTTTGAATAATTGGTGGCTCCGGAGGAAAGTTTAATGGTTCAGGATCTACGAACTGTTCCTGAATATTTTCCGGATTCTCAATTGTGAGGTCGGGTTCAAAAAATGGATTATCGGAAATTTGAACTGAAGTACTTGGTCTACTGGATGACGATTCTAAAGAAAAATCAACGGCGGTTATATTTGCTAAATGTCTTGATCTAGTTACAGGTGGTGAACGTACAAAAGGTGGTGAACGTCTTGCTCGGTGCATTCACTGAATATCCTATTAGTTTTTAAAAGGAAAGAAAAATTATAATAAGTTATCCAATTAATAGACTTTTCTGATTTTGCCCACGTTTCGAATAGCCAAAAGATGCAGCAGAGGGGCAGGATTCGTTTGGTCTCAATATAATTGAGGACTGTTTGGCTCCAATAACCCGGTCCACGTACAAATCCAACTATTACTACGAACCAGAAAATTTTGATGTCTATTAATTTAACCACTTAAAATAAATTTTCGTAATTTTAAGAAATTTAGATAAGAAGTAGAATAAAAATCTATGTCCTAAAAACTAGAATAGCGAGAAATAAGAAAGAAAAAGAGTTCGTCGAAAAAAAAAAAAAAAAATGGTTGAAAAATAAAAGGTGACGAAAAAATAAAAGAAACTTATAAAAACTTAAAAATACTTGACTAACCTAACCTTATTACTACAACTAACTTAAAATTATAATCGCAAATTGAAATTACTAATTGGAATGATAATTGATACATAGGTAAAAGTCGTCTAAAAATATTAAAGCTTACAGGAAAAACTAAATCCCAAATGGAAATAACTTAAGAAGAAACTAAAACTTAAAAAGGCGTCGCAAAATTCTAAAGCACCTAAATCTTAGTCTAAAGAAAAAGCACTTAAGGAATTTTACGGCAAAGCCTAAAAATCTAGGAGTAAAAATGACTATGGCAAAAACTAAGTTTAAAATTAAATATGAGCGAAAAATACAAATATTACGCTACAACGATTAAAAAGGGACAAAATATAAAAATATACAAAAAGTTGTAAAAAGTACAATTTTTATAAAAATATTATTTTTATATTATTTATTTAATAAAACTATTAATTTTACAATTTAAATAAATTAATTAGACTAAAAATACAAATTAAATAAAAAGTAAAAGTTAAAATAAAACTAATAATAATAATAATAATAATAATTAGGGTTAAATAATAATAATAATAATTAATAATTATCCGTAATTAATGCTGAATTAGGGTTTTGTCGCCTGTCAGAAAATCTCCGCGAGTCGCGGTATTTATTGCATCAAACCCCGCGAGTCGCGGGGTTCAGAAATTCAACTCTGGAGCAGTTTTAATTTACGCGTTTTTTTTTTCGGTTTTTTATATTTATAAAATATATTTATAAAATAAATTAAATAAAACTCATATTTTTACAAAATAAAACTTATATTTATCAAACTCCTAAAAATACATAAATTTTTGTTTTTCTTTTTATATTTTCGAATAATTAAAACGTATTTTTACAAAAACGAATTTTAATAAAAGTTAACTAATTTTTTTTTTTATATTAGTGTTGCGCTTCCGGCTTTTAAGAGAGTTCCCCGGCAGCGGCGCCAAAAATACTTGATGTGCAGCGGGGCGTATATAAAATAGTTATTAATTTTAGCAGGAAATACTATTAAATACGATACAATTTTACACAAGATATTTATTTATTTAGAGAACAGATATACTTAAACCTTGCTACAACACTTATAGGCAGTGTACCTAATCGTACAGTAGTGTAGTTTTTAGTAAGTCCGGTTCGTTTCACAGGGAATCTTTTTTAAACAAAGCTCAACGCTATATTAGTTTACTTTTATAAAATACAAACATATATATAAGTAATATTATTATTATAAAGGGGGGTTTTTACCGTTTAATGACCGGTTTGTCGATTTTAAAACTTCAGTCGCAGTTAAAACCAAATGTAAAATAATAAATAAATACAAGACTTAATTTTAAGCGTAAAGTAAATAACGATAATGAAATTGCGAATAATAAAAGTGCGATAAAATAAACTTGCGATAATTAAAAAGTACGATAATTAAAAGTGCAATTAAATACAATAACAATAAAAATGCGATAATTAGAAGTGCAATTAAATATAAAATAAAGGAAATTAAATATGAAATAAAAGAATTATGCTTATTTAAACTTCCGTAATCATGATGTTTGACGTGTTGATTTTAGTTTTATGCCCATGGGTTAATTGTCCTTTGTCCTGGATTATTTAATATGTCCGTCTGGTTTTTGTCCATAACAGTCCATCAGTCATAAATATAAAGTGCGAGTGTCCTCATCAAATTATTCTTATACCCGAAGTTAAATATTCCAACTAATTGGGGATTCGAATTGTAACAAGGTTTTAATACTTTGTTTAATGAATACACCAGGTTATCAACTGCGTGTAAACCAAGGTTTTACTACTTTATTAGCAATTACACCAATTACCCTTGAATGTAATTTCACCCCTGTTTTAATTATTCTAGTGGCTATTAATCCATTCCCGTGTCCGGTTAAATGAACGATTATTCGTACATATAAATACCCCGCCCATCGTGTCCGATCGAGTGTATATGGTAATTTATAGGGACGCCCAATTGTAAATCTTTATATTAACATTAACAAACTATCATTTAGTTAAACAAATATAAAGCCCATTAATAGCCCATAGTCTAATTTCCACAAGTGTCGTTCTTTTGTCCAAACCCCAATTATGGTACAAAGCCCAATTACCCAATTTTAGTAATTAGCCCAACATCATGATTACTTCGGATTAAATAAGCATAATAATAACTTAGCTACGAGACATTAATGTAAAAAGATTGAACATAACTTACAATGATTAAAAATAGCGTAGCGTTACACGGACAGAATTTCGACTTACACCCTTACAATATTCGCTAACATACCCTTATTATTAGAATTATAATTAAAATTAAAATATAAATTATAAATATATATATATATAATTTACGTATGAGAAGAAGAAGAAAAAGATGATGAAAATGATCAGATTTCGGTTTGCTTTATAGGGAGTTTTTCATTTTGGGGCTCCGCGACTCGCGGCCATTTTGGCCTTCAAACTCCGCGAGTCGCGGAGTTTGTTTTTACAGCTCTCCCCTTTGGAGTCTTTCTCTGCCGACGGTTTTTATTTATAAATATAATATATATATAATTAATATAATTAATTATATATTATATTATATTTATATACATAGTTAACTTGTAATTTTTAGTCCGTTGCGTCGAGCGTTGAGAGTTGACTCATGTCCCGGTTCCGGATTTTCGAACGTCCTTGCGTACAATTTAATATCTTGTACTTTGCGTTTTGAATCTTGTACTTTTGTAATTTCGAGACGTTTCTTATCAATAATTGGAACCTCTTTGATTGTCTTTTGTACTTTTGAGCTTTTTGGTCGTTTGCGTCTTCAATTCGTCGAATCTGTCTTTTGTCTTCACCTTTTATTATTTAAACGAATATCACTTGTAAATAGAACAATTGCAACTAAAAGCTTGTCTTTCTTGAGGAATAATGCTATGAAATATATGTTCGTTTTTAGCATTATCATTGAGGTTGATTCCAAAATATTATATATACTTTGAGTTGTGATCTAGCCTGAAGCTTGTATACACGAGGTCGTGGATTGATTCGAGATAATATATATTGCTTTATTTCTATACATCTAACTGTGGACAACTAGTTATAGGTTACTAACGGGGACATCTGACTTAATAAACTTAAAATATTAAAACTTATTAAAAATGTTGTAAATATATTTTGAACATACTTTGATATATATGTACATATTTGTTATAGGTTCGTGAATCGACCAGTGGCCAAGTCTTACTTCCCGACGAAGTAAAAATCTGTGAAAGTGAGTTATAGTCCCACTTTTAAAATCTAATATTTTTGGGATGAGAATACATGCAGCTTTATAAATGTTTTACAAAATAGACACAAGTACATGAAACTACTTTCTATGGTTGAACGATCGAAGCCGAATATGCCCCTTTTACTTGGTAACCTAAGAATTAGTAAACCAGTCTACTAATTGACGCGAATCCTAAAGATAGATCTATTGGGCCCAACAAAGCCCATCTGTTGTAGCGGATGCTTTAGTACTTCGAGTTTTATATCATGTCCGATGGATGTCCCGGAATGATGGGGATATTCTTATATGCATCTTGTTAATGTCGGTTACCAGGTGTTCACCATATGAATGATTTTTATCTCTATGTATGGGATGTATATTGAAATATGAAATCTTGTGGTCAATTATTACGATTTGATAAATATATAGGTTAAACCTATAACTCACCAACATTTTTGTTGACGTTTAAAGCATGTTTATTCTCAGATGATTATTAAGAGCTTTCGCTGTTACATGCTAATATATGGACAAGATTTGGAGTCAGCATGCTTGTATAATATTGTTTAAAACTACATTCGAAATTTACTTTGTTGTAACATATTAATATTGTAAACCAATATGTATTGGTAGTGTGTAAGTGTGATATTTTTAGATTATCATTTCTGATAATCTAGGCGGTGTCCTTTTAACCTTGTCGATAAAATAAAGGTTATGGTTTGTTTTAAAAACGAATGCAGTCTTTGAAAAACGTCTCATATAGAGGTCAAAACTTCGCAACGAAATCAATTAATATGGAACGTTTATAATCAATATGAACGGGACATTTCAATACAAGAATAACAGCACACAACAATCTGGGTCGTACAGACCAACATCTGGTTTACACGACCGACCATCTCATTTGTAGGGATAAGATGTCCTTCGTAGGACCAACATAGTGAAATAGGTTAGATCACAACATATCATTCGTACGGACCAATATCTGGTTCGCACGAATGACATATCATTCACACGGACCACTAACAAAACATGGTTTCTTATAACTACTCTCATCCGCACGGATGATATCCCGTTCGTACGGATGACACTTCATCCGCGTGGAACTGAATAGCAGCTAACAAGCTGTTTAAACGGGTTTAACACCTAAAAACCTGATTTTTGCATGTTTTGGTCGAATTGAAAGTTCACAAAGATGATATAACAAGTATATAACATAGATCTAGCACCAAATAATCAAAATAAACACTTGTTATCATGAATCAAGCATAAATCTCACCTTTGACTAAACTTATAAAAAATTTCAAAGTTTGATTCAATCAAATTCGGTTATATTTACCTTGTTTTGATTCTGAAAGGATACCAGAAATGATTCACGAAATCAATAGCTTGAGATTTACACTTTGCTGTTAAGAATTACAAGAGCAGTGTTGTTAGGGTTTTTGATTGCAAAAAATGGTAAACAATGGAACATACATAATATATATTACAATTGGAGTTTCTTCACAGTGAGGAAACTCCACTCTTCATATCACACGAGTATTTATCAGTTATCTAAAACACGACACATCTCGTTAAGCGGTCCCAACAAGGTCCGATTCACATAAACAAATATGTTATGTGACCCTTGTCACAAACGAATCCAACTAAACGATTAAATAATTATAAAACACATAATTATAAAATCACTTACAATTTATACTTAAGGGCAAATGATTTATTACCACTTGACCTAGTTCGAGGTTGTTACAAAACGGACCCTTAATCCTGTATACAACACTAAGAATATATTTATAAGTTTGCGAGTTAGCAGACACAATACGACATTATTTTATCTTATGTCTTTAATAATACAAACAGTCTGCAATAAAACTTTTTTATAAACACGTGAATATAAGACATAATAAGATAAGATTTACAAACTAAAAAACAAACAACACCTTACTCATCGTTCTATACTTCATACGCATGCTGTATACTCAAAATTCATATTTTAATCTTACTTTTCGAGTCCTTCACTTAAAAACATTTTTTAAAGGACTAAACATAACCAATTGAAATACACAGAGGACTATAACTGAAAAAAACACAGAACAATTACAAATCACCAACAAACACTATTTTCTGATACTAAATAAACACTTTACCTTTTTACGCATAAAAATTCCTTCAAACTTTATCTCTCTCTACAATTCATTTTCAGTGGTATAATATAATAAGATAAGCATTTTTTATTTTTTATTCTGAGCTAAATTTGAAACTCTAGCTTACTGGAAAGCTAGGGTTAGGGTTTCTCTCAGGCTCAATTTCAAATTTTCAAAAATTAGATGGGAAACTGTTGCAGATCTCCGGCGGCGGTTGCCAGAGAAGACGTTAAATCAAAAAATTACTCCACCGAGAAAGCTGCCGGCGGCGGTAACGGTAAGAAACAACCGGTTACTGTTTTACCTAATGTATCAAAAGTAAACATTGAAGATAAGTATGCGTTAGATAGAGAGCTAGGCCGTGGTGAATTTGGTGTAACTTACTTATGTATAGATCGACGTTCAAGAGAGTTGTTAGCTTGTAAATCGATCTCGAAACGAAAGCTACGAACAGCTGTAGATGTTGATGATGTAAGGAGAGAGGTTGAAATTATGAAACATTTGCCTGAAAATTCGAGTATTGTGACGTTGAGAGAGGCTTGTGAGGATGAAAATGCTGTGCATTTAGTGATGGAGTTGTGTGAAGGAGGTGAATTGTTTGATCGGATTGTTGCGCGTGGTCATTATACAGAGCGTGCTGCTGCTGCGGTTACTAGGACTATTGTGGAAGTTGTGATGATGTGTCATAAGCATGGAGTGATTCATAGAGATTTGAAACCGGAGAATTTTTTGTTTGCGAATAAGAAGGAGAATTCGCCTCTTAAAGCTATTGATTTCGGCTTGTCTATCTTTTTCAAGCCAGGTGAATTTTTTTCAAGATTTTGCCCTTTTATTATTGTTGATGTTAGATTTATTAAGGTGAATTTTGTTTGGTAATGTTAGGAATAATTCAGTTCTATAACTTATGTAGGATATGGTAGCTAAATATGAAGTTTGATCTATTTTTAATTTAATGTCGGAAACGATCGTGTAGTTATAGTATTCTTAAATTTGCAAAGATAGATAATTCGTTAAGTTATACGGAGTATATACACATTTTCCTTAGTAAGTGTGACTTTTGCTTTAGTACTCACTGCAATTCCTTGCTTCAATCTACCCAAGTATAACTGCTTGTAGTGTTACTTGCTGCAGCCTACAATTAAAGTTTTAATATTCGTCACTTTTCACTGTTGAGGACTTATAATTGGAAAATGGTGATGAAACTATGCAATTGTTATGATTTCCTATTATCGTTTTGGAGTCAAATGACCTTGTAGCCCATATACACCTTAGCATAAGCACCTTTTTGCTTCCATTGCAATTATATATTGGTCGGCACAATATAACCAATGCTCTATGCCAAGCAGAGTAGTAGAATTTGCATATGCGAAGAGTGCATGGTGGGGGTAAGGATCAGAATTAATTTTCTTATATAGTTTGTTTTGATATGATGGTTCGTTTTAATATGTTTTCAAGTGTTTAGGATGTCACTAATGCAATATTTAAGCTAAAGATACGAAAGGAAACTTAAGAGCTGCATATTGATATATTGATAATATTTAAGAAAGGAGATTCTTTGGACTATGTGAAATTAGTATGAGTAAGGTCAATCAGTTCAACTAGAACTCTCAATATCCAGGTCCAAGCTAGTTTAGAAAGTTTGTTATATTTCAATCAGTGTCGTAGTCCTTAATCTGTTTTCTTGTCCGACATTTTTTTGTTTAATTATTTATTATCATATTGAACCTTGAATAAGTTACATTATTCAACATGACTCGAACCTAAGTTATGGTGTGTGTCATATAAAACTTTATGTTCTTCTATAACTTTGTATAACCAGTGATATATTCTAGTCATATCAACATCCATAGTTGCTGATTTAGATGTAACTTCTCACTGGCAAGTCCAAGGATACGTTCGTATAAAGAAGTATATAAAAGGGAAGTCGATGTCTGAATGTTCTGTTTGATTTACAAATTTATGTATCATGTGGATCAAATATGAATTGCTTGGCCTACCTATCGAATACACAGGAGAACGATAGCTTGATTTACAAAATTATGTACCATGTGGATCAAATGTGAACTGGTTGAATGAATTTTCTGACAACCAACTTATAAATACACAGGTGAAACCTTCTCTGAGATTGTTGGAAGCCCGTATTACATGGCTCCCGAGGTGCTTAAGCGTAATTACGGACCAGAGATTGATATTTGGAGTGCAGGAGTTATTCTTTACATTTTGTTGTGTGGTGTACCTCCATTTTGGGCAGGTAAATCTTCTTTTTTTGGGACAACTTTCGTATTATTCTCAATGTAAGTGAACATTTTATAGTCCCCGTGTTTTGTTGTTATGGGAAACGAATGTAAGAACTAGCTGCTACATCATCATTTACACTTTCTTATGTTTCTTCGTCCTCATTGTCATTGTTATGTACTTACGCCACTCATTTATGTGCACAAGTTATAATTCTATATGCTTAAAGTGAGTTTTATATTGCAGAGTCAGAACAAGGGGTTGCACAAGCTATTCTTCGTGGGCTAATAGATTTCAAACGTGAACCATGGCCTAGTGTTTCTGAAGCTGCCAAGAGTCTTGTACGTCAGATGTTGGAGCCCGATCCAAAGCTTAGGCTCACAGCTAAACAAGTGCTAGGTATGTTTTTGGTTAATGGGTTGTTGAATCCTAGTTTCTCTTTATCTAACATAATTTCCCTTTTCATAACTCAATTTCTCTCTGTCAACATGACTCTACTTTAATAATTATTTTACCTTGAATATCTCGGTAAACAGTAATGAAAATTTACATGTTAGTATTAAAGTCTCGAGGTAATGATCCTTTGTAAATTAAATTTTATATATATGGTAAGAGTTATAAGTGAATGATTTTTGTAGTTGAAGGATTGCTGCGCACATGAGATGCAATTTTCTCCCTGCCCATTTAAGATTATGCAAATGCAACATTTTCCCTACCTTACTAATCATATCACGCATTTAAGATTTTCACATAACTTGCAAATAAAATCTTCTATGCATAATTTGATCGTAGTTATGTATCAATCACGGAGTATATAAGTTAATAAGCAATAAATCATCCTTCCTATATGACGAGTTATTGCTGACTATCTTTATATTCAATTTGCTCACGTGGTTATGTAATTTTGCCTAATCTCATGAACTTATAGTCACATCCATTAATGGCCATGACTAATCTAATTACTAATCACTGACTCACTTAATATAGAAGCTTTTATACTTGACCTTAATGATACAAAATCCCAAATATGGAGAACAATTATTATCCTGGCTCCATGTTGAAGTTTGAAGCACTTTCACACCACATGATCATCATTATAAGTTATATTGTAGTTGGGAGCAGTCATAGGAAACATGGGTGCAGAATGTGAACATGCTTTGTTGTCCCTCAACAGTGTACTTCATCTGTTTCACTAGAAATCGTCACGTTTCATTTTAGGAATATTTCATAAGATTTAAGTTATTCATATTATCACCTATTGGCAATATATTGATCATTAAAGGAATCTAATAGTCTATTTGCATCACATCTTATGCGTTACTATCAAGATTGTAAAATTCGCTAGACAGGGTGTACTTGGCCGTGACTTTTAGCGAGTACTCGGCCGCGTCTGGGATTACTTGGATTGGACCTGTTTACATTGAATAAATTTCAGAATTATGTGTAAACATAAACATAAACATAAGAATCCATCAACATAAACATAAATATAAACATCGTTGTCTAGACATGTGAACATAACCGTTTTATTTCTTAAATAGACTCAAAACCCTAATTTCATTTTGTTAAATAGACTCAAAACCCTAATTTCATTTTGTCTAGACATGTGAACATAACCATTCTATTTGTTAAATAACCGTGCTTTAAACAATTTCATTTTTGATATATGTTAGGTGACATCTCATAGATATGAAATCTGGTTCTCGCCTACTGTATGACTGTTTGCATCTAGACATACATCTCTTTTTCTTAAATTTTGTCTTAAGTACGATTTCCTGTGTTTGCAGAACATTCTTGGATCCAAAATGCTAAAAAGGCTCCAAATGTTCCGCTTGGTGATGTTGTCAAGTCGAGGCTAAAGCAGTTTTCATTGATGAATCGCTTCAAGAGAAAAGCTCTTAGGGTTTTTTTGTTTTTCTTCCTTTATTCTTTTACTATAAATAATAAAATATAATATGTTAGAGGTGGCAAAATAATTGGGCGGTGTAATCTTTCAAAATTGGCACACATCAGGAAGAGTTGGATTGGCCCAAAACTCTCTCTGTCCAGTTTTTTAAAAGTTTATATTAACAGTAATACTGTAGTTATATTATTTCACTGATATTATTTTTCTGGAAAGCATTTATTACCAGCTGGGATACTAACAATTGTATTTCGCTAATAAATTAGTTACAGAATAATATGTTTACTGATCTTTAGGAGGTCTTGGACATATAAATTACACCTTAAATAGCGTTTGACCTGTTAGATCAGTTTCTTTTATATATAATCTAAAGTTACCCGTTTGACCTGTTGTATATAATTATAATACATAATCAATAAAGGGGTTGAGATTGTCACCTACACTGCAGTTCTATGTAATTGTAGTTCTTCAGGCTCTATTTGTAATGGTTTATCTTTTGTATAGGTTATTGCTGATTTCTTGTCGGAGGAAGAAGTCGAAGACATTAAAGAAATGTTTAAAAAGATTGACACTGATGATGATGGCACCGTTACAGTTGAAGAATTAAAAACCGGATTGCAGAAATTGAATACCCACCTGGCGGAGTCCGAAATACAGTCATTTATTGAAGCTGTAAGTCTAACTACATGCCCAGTCTTTATAAAGTATACGCTAACAATTGGTATCTCGTCACATATATCGTCTCATCCATCTCTTTAAAGTGTTGTATATCTAGATTCTATTGCCATATATATCTGCAACATATGGTCACACTACCCAGGTTGTAAAAGTCCCAAGTTGGGGACCAGTCGATCAGTAGTCAGTACCTCGTAGGGATTAAACGGCTAAGTCGGGGACTAGTTGTCCGTTCACCAACTTTGACCTTTACCAAATTTGACTAATTTTGACCGAATAAATTTGAATAGGGGGGCATCAAGTTTCTTCATCCATTTACATCAACTTGAAATTTGAAGTTTAAATTTTGTTAACCTATGGGTTGGTGAAGGAAGGGAACAAAACAATAGCCTTATCTTACAATTACATGGTTCGTGATGTAAGCTAATTACTCAATATATAAGCATGATTTGTTGGTTACAGGTTGATACAAATGGAAAAGGCACTCTTGATTATGGCGAATTTGTTGCTTTCTCGCTACACCTTAGGAAAATGGCGAATGATGAGCATCTACACAAGGCTTTTTCATACTTCGACAAAGATGGTAACGGCTACATTGAGCCTGATGAGCTTCGAGATACATTAATGGAAGATGGAGATGATAGCTCTGCAAATATTGCTAATGACATCTTCCAAGAAGTCGACACAGATAAGGTAAATACTTGAATGAAAGTCATACAGAGTTAGACCTTTAAGTGCATACTTCATACTACTGTATGTCTTGATTCAGTATAATTGGGTTATTATTAAAGTTATATAAGTTAATTTTGTTTGTTTTAATGTTACTTGAACTACGAAATGTAATGATGCAGGATGGGAAAATCAACTATGAGGAATTTGCGGCGATGATGAAAACAGGAACTGATTGGAGAAAAGCTTCTCGACATTATTCAAGAGGAAGATTCAACAGCTTGAGTGTCAAGTTAATGAAAGATGGTTCTCTAAACCTGGGGAGTACTGAGTAAGATTTTATGAGCAAGATTCAACTTGATTTCCTTTTTTTGTAATTATTTTGTGAGGTTCTGTTTGATTAGGTGGGCCCCTCTCAGTTCTATGGGATGTTGACCTGAAAGTATTGATGAGAGGTGAGTTCTATCTATACTATGCTATGCTATCCTGCCTGAAATGTTGTAAATTTGACGAAGCCCCTTTCGTGTAGTATGATTCTTGGCTTCTTTTACCATTCTGAATGTTTTTAGAGAAGCTTTATTGGTTTGTTACTTTATTATTACATGGAATCTGGTAGCCTTTTTTACTGTAGTATATTTATTCCCAAAAAGATTCAGCATATTATCATGCAATGTAGTTAGTTTTCATCAAGTATTCTATGTAAGAAGTTATAAACCAAGGAGACCAGTGGTATGCTTCAGTTTATGTGCAAAGCCTCGGCCAGTTCTGTAGCCGAATTGAACTTGTTGATATTAGGTTGTTTATTGGCAGGGTTTGTAAATTTGGTGGTTCGTATCATTTTATGGGTTAGGGAACAGTTCAAACAGGTCGTCTTTGGTAGATTAGCAAACACATTTTGGTGAAGTAATCTAGTTGTTTCAATGGCTTGAATACATTCCGAATCACTCACAAAGCTGTTAATCAATTTCACAATTATCACCCTTTCGTGGTTAAGGAATTCAACCCAACACATTTCACCTCAGAAGTGGTTAGTTAAAGGCTTAAAGCTTCTAATGTATTAAATTATTAATTAATGTTATTTGTACAACTGGGGACGTGCCCGAGTAGATATTAAATTGTGTTTAGTTAAATTTAATTTTTTCTATTTGAATTTGAATCATTATACAACATTTTCGAGAAAATTTCATTAAAAGATAACCTTTTGGCTTCGATTTCTTATTTTAGGTAATCTATGTTTATGTTGACGTTTAAATCATTGTTTTATCAAATGTTAACCAAAAAGAAAGCATTGTTACTTATGAGGAAAAACTTTTTCAAAACTTAAAAATACTCCGATTTTTACGTAATCATATGCAAGTATGATTAATGACACCTACATGAGAATAACGAACATATTCAAGCATGATAATTGGCACAGACGTGTGTAGTTAATTTTTTACGATCATATTATGAACATAACAAAATTTAAGTAAATATCCAATTCGTAAGAATCACCATTCTCGAGGTCCCTTCCTTATCTTCATGTAAGATCCGGTGATCGGTTTACATATGATTTACTTAAAAAAAATCATTAATTTTTTGACGGAGTTCTAACTTAAAAATAACGTTACTCATCTTTTTAATTAACATTTGATAAAACAATCTTTTAAATGTTAAAATAAACATTGATTAAAATTGAAATAAAAATATTACTCGTACATTTTAATGAAATTTGCCTTTTACAGAATCTCTGTAACTCTATTTTCCAGAATTTTTAACTCTATAGTATTCGAACTGTAATCATTTTAAATTGTTTCTCCCATTTAATTCGATCGTTCTCTACCTCCTAAGCATTCTCTATAAAATTATCCATTTATCATTGGATCTCTTTTTAAGCTTACTTATTAATCTTACAATATATATACTCCGAATATATTTACGCGCTTGTGTTACAAGATCAAAGAGTGGACAAAATAGAATCATGTGCATAGTTTTTGCATGAAATTCGTCCTCATTTCACTTTCACCTTTTCAACTTATATTTATATTTATATTTTTTCTCGAAAGACAAAATAAGCATATTCTTTCATCATTTTAAAAGAAAATACGATAAATTATAAATAAAAAAACAAAAAGTAAATAACGGAAAATACAATGAGTTGGTCTAATCGTCATAAACGTCATAACCAAGATCTTCCTCAACCTTCTCAGCAGCTTCTTCAGCAATCTGATCTTCAACATAATCAACTCCTTCTGCTATAGCCAATCCACCCAACAACCCTGCCGCCGCACCAACCGCTAGTCCCGTTCCCATGCCGTACTTGCTCTTTTTCTCTTCATTATAACCTCCTGATCCGTACGATGCTTGACCTCCATATGAGGCCGACTGCCCACCATAGGCAACAGGCTGCCCGTATTGAGGTGGGGCCCCATACGGAGGTTGTCCATACTGAGGAGGAGCATACGGGTACCCTGAAGGTGGGGCCCCATAAGGATAGTTCATGTTCCCACCGTAAGGTGGTGGTGGGACCGGATAATTTGGTTGTGCTTGTGGATAATCGTAAGGTGTAGGTGTGTAGTAAGGATCACGCGCTTGGTAGCGCGGTTCCTTAATTACAGCTTTCACCTCCACCTTACCATGTGGGCGTCCAGATGGACGTTTCAGTTTTAAACTGTCAGTAAAAATTTCACCGATCCCAACTTCTTTAACGACTTCGTTGAGTTTAACCTTGGCTGATCCGATCAAGGGTTTGATATCTTCGGCTGCATCAGCATGAACAATGTCTATATAAAGAGTTGAATCTTCAATTGGATCGTTGAGAGGGATGACGAGTTTTTCGTCCCAGATTGGAGATTCGTCCCCATTTTCATCGACTTTTGTTGAGTATTTGTTTTTCGGGTCGACCCAAACGACGGCGTACGGTTTGAGTGGGCCGTGTCGCCAATTGATGTTTTTGAGGTTTTTGGCTGATAAAATTGTGAGTTCAAGTTCGTAACGAGGTGCCATATATTCTTAGTTCTTTGATGATTTGTTGTATTGAAATGGTTTTATTAAAGTGAGAGATTGGATGGTATATATGGTAGTGAAGCCCTGCCGATACACATGTTTGTGAAACAATTTATGGTAGTGAAGGGTTTGGATTGTCAAAGAAGGTTCTCGAGAATAATGCTCACTAGTTGGTATATTATTGTGATAGGATGCTGTATAATTACGTTTTTGCCCTTGTAGTTGAGATGAAAAATGTGAACTCGTTTTGTAAGCGACAATTTTAGATGATTATTTATCCTATACATATTTTTTATGCATCGTTTGGCCTACAAAAAAAAAAAAAAAAAAAAAAACCAAAAAAAAAAACAGAGAATACCCCATTTTACACTTTGCTTTTTTACTTTTCCACCCTCACCTTTACCCAACTTACAAAAAAAACCACCAAACCCCAGGGGAATAAATTGTAAATCACCTAAATTAAAATAAAAACTCCACAAAAACCTTTCGACAGCCCGTATCTTCCTCCTCGCTCCGAGTTAAATTTCACCAAACACTCCGTTAAACTCGAAATATTTTTCCAAACAAAACTAAACTAACTATACATACTAAAAGCCGTTAGGCTTTTGGTCGTTTGGTCTACACAAAAACGACAACAGTGAATACCCCCTTTTACACTTTGCTTTTTTACTTTTCCATCATCACCTTTACCCAACTTACAAAAAAAACCACCAAACCCCATGAGAATAGTTTGTAAATCCCCTAAATTAAAATAAAAACTCCACCAAAACCTTTCGACAGCCCGTATCTTCCTCCTCGCTCCGAGTTAAATTTCACCAAACACTCCGTTAAACTCGAAATACTTTTCCGAACAAAACGAAACTAACTACGTTCGAAACAGACACTTTTTAAAAAACACTAAACACAACGACAAACCGTATCTTCCCGCTCGCTGCGAGTTAAATTTTTCCGACATCACCGTCAGACTCGAAATTATTTTATGAACAAAACGATACTAACTACGTTCGAAACGGACACTTTTTAAAAAATGCTAAACACAACGACAGCCCGTATCTTCCTGCTCGCCGCGAGTTAAATTTTTTCGCCAACACCGTCAGGCTCGAAATAATTTTATCAACAAAACGACTACCTGTCACACCCCCAAATAGGGCATGGGGTATTTGTGACTAATTATATCAAATCACAGTTGTATAAACGAGAACGACTCTATATGAGACGTTTTATTAAGTTTTGCAGCGGAAGATAAATAAATTTCATTATATTTAGAGCATTAAATGTTTTTAAATGAATTGGTAAGTAATGCATGAAGACTCCAAGCATGGCAAGAAATCATCATCAAAGCAGCAGATATACAGCGGAAACAATATTTAAGTACCTGAGAATAAACATGCTTAAAAAGTCAATACGAGGTTGAGTGAGTTCATAAGTTTGTCATAAATAATGATTTCAGTAATAAATCACAAGATTTAATAAAAGACGATATATCATGTATATCAAAAGTATGCCATGAGCGTATAATATCAAAACTAAACGATTTTACCCCGAGACAATACATATGTAATTGTCGAGATCATTATTATACCACCAATTGACCTGAGGTCAACAGTGCGGGACGTTACTTCCAATAGCGCTATTTATAATAATTCTGTTTGCCTCTTCATTATCTAGCAATTAATGATATTACAAAGCAGGGTTTTGCATGTTTCAAATGAACACAATAAAAGTACTCATGTTGGTCGCATAAAAGTTTGTACTTGTGTCTATCAGTTATAAAAATAGTACATGTATTTGATGTGTTCTAGAGGGTGTGTATGAAACGGCTATCAGTTTTATATTTATTTACTACAGGAAATCACCTAAATTAAACTAAAACACAAAAGGCAAGTATACCTATCGTGTAATAATATAGCTAAGGTAAAGTCCGGGAGGTCGATCCGTGGACACTATTATTGGGTGTCTTACTAGGTCAAATTAGTTAATTAAGTAGTTAAACTAGATATAGTAATTATAGGTAACTTTGGGGGGATTTACCGTTTAATGACCGGTTTGTCGATTTTATATTTTAAGCGTACAGATAAATGACGATAATTAAAGTGCGTAAAATAAATAACAATATTAAAATGACAATAAATAAAATTGCGAGTAAATGAAAGTACGATGAGAAATACAATAAAAGAATTATGCTTATTTAAACTTCCGTAATCATGATGTTTGACGTTTTGATTTTAATTTATTATGCTGGGTTAATTGTCCTTTGTCCTGGATTTATTTGATACCTATCTGGTTTTTGCCCATAATAGTTCATCGGTCATAATTATAAAATGATCGTCAAATTAACCTTATACCCGAAGTCAAATATTCCAACTAATTGGGGATTCGAACTGTAACAAGGTCTTAATACTTTGGTAATAATTACACCAGGTTATCGACTGTGTGTAATCCAAGGTCTTAATACTTTGTTAACAATTACACCAATTACCCTTGTATGTAATCCACCCCTGTTTTAATTAGTCCATGATTATTAATTTACCCACTTGGCCAGAATGAATAATAAATTACCCAACCCAATTGATTAATTAAATGATTGTAAAAGATGTCGTATAAACGTCACTAAATAGGACATGCATAATCATTTAATAATTATTAGATTAACTAATTTGAAGATAGGTTTGACAGGCTCCAAAGAATTGTCATTCGATTAGACAATACCCCCCATCTATTAATGGTCCATGGTCCAATGTCCACAGGTGTCGGTCTTTTGTCCATACCCTAATTATGGTACAAAATCCAATAACCCCATCTTAATATTTAGTCCAACATCACGATTACTTCGGCTTAAATAAGCATAATAATAACTTAGTTACGAGACTATAATTTAAAAAGAAAAAACATAGCTTACAGTGATTATTTATCGCGTAGCGTTACACGGACAGAGTTTCGACTTTAAAACCCGTAAAATATTTCTTACAATAACCCAACTAAACCATAACTTTTTATTAACTTAAATTAAAATTAAAATTATAATATAAATATATACATATATATATATATATATATATATATATATATATATATATATATATATATATATATATATATATTACATATTGAGAGAAAGAGAATTGAAAAAGGTGTATCTTTCTTCATTCTCCGTAGTCTCGTTTTATAGGCAAATGTTGATTTAAAATTTTCACTTATGACCCCTTAACTATGCTCAATTAACAACTTTTTATTATTTATTATTATTCTTATTATGAATTATTTAAATATTATATTATATTCTTGTGCATAGTTGACTTGTACTTTCAGCTCCGTTGCGTCGAGCGTTAAAAGTTGTCTCAGGTCCCGGTTCCGGTTTTTCGAACGTCCTTTCGTATAATTTAATATCTTGTACTTTGCATTTTGCGGCTCGTACTCTTGTAATTTTGAGACGTTTCTCATCAATAAATTGAACCACTTGAATTATATCTTGTACATTTGAGCTTTTTGGTCATTTGCGTCTTCAAATCGTCGTTTTCTTCTTTTGTCTTCGCACTTATTTATTTAAACGAATATTACATAAAAATAGAACAATTACAACTAAAAGCTTTACATATTGGAAGGATATTGTGCCTAAATATATGTTCATTTGGAGCACTATCAAATATCCCCACACTTGAGCGTTGCTTGTCCTTAAGCAATACAGAACTTAAAATATAATCACACTTCCCTCGAATCACTTTTTTTTATTCTCACACTTTATACATCAGTGATTTTAATACGGCAGTATGAACAATGGTAGTAACGATGTGATTTACAGTCCCATATGACTATGAAAATTTAGATCCTTTAAGAAAATTGGATCTTTATGAAAACATTTGATCTTTTGAAAATTCATTCTAGCTTTTACCCAAGATAAGTTTTCCGGAATAACCCTTCACCGGTGTTTGCAAAATATTTTTGTGGGTTGCGTGGGTTTCATATTTTCTAATTTTAGCTCAAAACTTATGGTTTTGTGTCACCCACTTGCTAACCTTGTATTAAGAAAGCACACGAACAGTATACTTGCTCCGTATATTACCTTTCGGTAAACTACCGTCCGGTTGTAAAGGAAAGCGTTGAACAAGCAACTGTTAAGGCAATATCTAATGACATGCAGATGTTCATGGTCTAAAACGTGTCGGATGCAATTACTATCCTTTGTAGGAGCAATAGTAAAGATCACCCTATAATTTTTCGGTCTGGCACAAGGTCCTGTCTTCGACCATGCTATGCAACCACCGTTCTTACGATTGACACCTGATTTGGTTCAGGTGACCTAATGAATTCCAGGTAAATCCTAGGATTTTACATTCAATGGTAATGAACGCATTGAAAATAGGTTTTCAGAAAATAAATCGGTTTTAATTTGATCAAAATATTTTCTCGTTCAAGCTCTAGTTTAGATATCATCGAATTCCATGAGTTTGTAATTCTCAATCTTTAAAGTCAATCTCAAGGATTGAGTAATATCAGTCTTAAAAGCTGATTTTTAATCTTTAAGGAGATTATCCTTTCTGGGGGTCTGATTCATTAGTCTTATCAAGCTAATTTGCACGGCGCCCTCCCCATTTTACGAGATAGATCCTCTCATGGTTAGGATAAGTCTGACCACATTGCGACCCTGTTTGATGCTGAGGTCCGTGGATTTCCTGCTGATTTTAGAGATCACTTTTCTAGATTTTTCGTCAACCTACAGCTGGTCTGGACGACAACTTCTTGACCTATATCAAGAAGCGCGTGTCTTTTTTGGAAGACTTTACTTCCTTTTAATGATGGAATTGATTCATCGTGTAGATCCATCTTTCTTTCGAATATATTACAGTAAATCGGGTAAAACTGATTAGTTTAGTCCAAAACAAAAGTACCTGCAATAAACTTGTACAGATATGTGATATATGTTTTAAAGAACTTGGTGAATTCTTCCCACACTCAGCTTTTATTTATTTCTTTCTTTGCCTTTTTATTCCCCTCTATTCCATTTTAAATGAATTCAAGCGTTTTGGGTTGTTTCTCAATTTATGTCCTTTCCAAGGTAACAATAATTTCGGTAGTATCACCTAGTTTTATCGTTCATAAATATGTATAAACATGATTTTGAATTCATTTAGTTGAAATTTTTTCAAATTTTCACAAAATTTGGCAATTAAACCAAGTGTAAACCCGAGAGAATTTATAACCCTTTCCCACACTTGAGATCATGCAATGCCCTAATTTGCATGAAATCAGACTATAATTATAAATTCATGAGAGTGATTAGTGTAGAAAAGTGATTAAAAATACCAAGTATGCAAACATATTATTTTATATCACATTTGATATTTTGCGTCTTGTTGTCAAAATTAGTAGCTTTTGCTGAACTTAATGTCAGTCTTTAAAAGTGCGTTGTTTTACCATGTTTTGTACATAAGATAAACTACAAACATATATACATATTTTTGAAGTTTGGTATATTACCCCACTTTCAAAAATTTATAAAATCTAATATTTTTTTGGCATACTTTAAATCAATAAAATTAAAAATAATGATAACAAAATTTGTCGTCCCGCCCTCGGGTAAAGCAATTTCGGTTCAATGACCTAGTGTTTAACTCACGACGAATTTTAGAAATCATTTTTTTTAAACTTAATTAAATAAAGTAAATTTTTGTTTTTAAAATCACACAAAACTTAAATTTAAAAAGCATATTAATTTCATATAAAACCTACAAAACAAAAAAAAAATTCAGAATGGGGGGAGAAAACTAGTTCTTTAGTGTCTGCTAGTGGAAAAGACCAATCGGATTCCATTCTCGGAACTACACGAGAACAGAACAACTAACTCTAGACAACATTTTCTTTTTAGAACATTTTGAATCTCCCCACACTTAGGTAGCTGTGGTGTAAAAATTGTAATTAACTTCATCGTCAATTTTTCTTGGACCATAATCAACTTGCATATCTGTGACTTTTGCTTTAAGCCATTGGTCGGATTCTTGTATAATATCCACAAATTCAACTAATTTCGCCTTTTCTTTAGGCGACAGATTGGATACTAACCGGTTAAATAACTTAAAGTTCCCCTTGGTTCTAGCATCGCGAATTCGTTTAATAAGTTTCTTCATTGAACTATTAATAACGGGATCATTTAATTTCGTATCAACAACGGGGTTCTTTGTTATCAGGTCATCATTAGGTGTTACTTCATTTTTCCCACACTTAGGCGTTTTATTATTGTTGAGCACTACCGTTGGAGTTGGTAAAACAACATGGTCCTTACCAATCGTTTTTGCTGGTTCAACGGTTTTGGTTGGTAGAGATTTAGACTTTCGAATCATAAAGGTGATCGATTTCTCATCATTACTAAGTGTCATTCTACCCTTTCTTACATCAAATAATGCCCCGGTGGACGCTAAGAAGGGTCGACCTAAAATTAGAGGAATGTTTGGGTCCTCTTCTATGTCAATGACAATGAATTCGACTAGAAAGGTTAAATTACCTACTTGAACGGGTAGGTTGTCAGCAATTCCAACTGGGTGCTTAATGGTTTGATCAAGGAGTCGAACACTCATATCCGTTGGACTTAACTCACATACTCCTAATCTCTTATATAATGAAAGAGGCATAACACTCACACTTGCACCTAAATCTGCTAGTGCATCATACATGACACAGTCACTAAGTAGACAAGGAACAATAAATTCACCCGGATCACCTACCCTAGGTGGAGGTTTTGGTGGAACTGTCTTCACCGGGTTTACTTCTATGGTTTTTGTTTCTTGCACTTTCTTATTCTTCTTCTTCTTCTTTTTTCCAAAGGTATCACAAACTTTATTACCTATCACTTGCTTATACTCAACTTCTTTTTTTGGAAACGGGATGGGTGTTTTGTATGGTGCCACCACTGGCTTTACATACTCGGGTGGTGGTGGTGTTGTAACTTCTTCATTGTTACTCACATCTAAAACTTTTCCATCTTCTGGTGTTGGTTTTTCAGAATTTGTTGATACCATGTTAACATTTTTATTCCGAGGATTTACTTCATTATTACTCGGTAGCTTTCCTTGTTCCCTTTCACTCATCAATCTAACAAGAGTACCTACTTGTTTTTCTAGATTCAAAATGGAAGCTTGTTGAGTTCTAAATTACTGATCAAACCTCTCATTCGTTTGGGTTTGAGTTTCAATAAATTGTGTTTGAGATTCAACTAGCTTAAATACCACTTCTTCCAGATTTGACTTTTTCTCTTCGGTTTGTTGTGGTGGTTTATACAAGCCAGGTCTTTGTTGATTGAAAGTGTTGTTTTGAGTTGGTTGGTTATTCGGACCTTGTTGGTTGTATGAGTTATTATTGGGTCCATTTGGATTATAAAGAATGTTTTGATTTCGATTAAAGTTTGGCCTTGGCGGTTGATAATTATTTTGATAATTATTTCCCGGCCTTTTGTTTATGTAGGAAACATTCTCTCGTTGTTCCATCGTTTGCTCAACATTACAATCTTTCGTTAAGTGTGGTCCACCGCATTGCTCACAACTGATTCGTATTGCGTGAATATCTTTAGTCATCTTTTCCATTCGTCTCTCGAAAGCATCTATTTTTGCAGAAACAGAATCAAAGTTATGGCTAGAATCGGCTCTAGCCGCTTTAGATGAATGAAAAATATCTTTTTCCTGATGCCATTCATGAGAGTGGGATGCTGTGTTATCAATGATCTTGTGAGCTTCGGTTGCGGTTTTCTTCATAATGGAACCACCAGCTGCTGTGTCGATGTCTTTTCGTGTGGTGATGTCGACGCCTTTATAGAAGATTTGCATTATTTGAAAAGTATCTAAACCGTGTTGAGGACATCCTCTCAACATCCTTCCGAATCTTGTCCATGCCTCATATAACGTTTCATTTGGCTTTTGCACGAACGTGGCAATTTCTCCTTGAAGTCTCACGGCTTTAGATGCCGGAAAGAATCTTTTAAGAAATTTCTCAACTAAAATATCCCATGAGTCAATCGTTCCTTCAGGTAACGATTCTAACCAATCTTTAGCTTCTCCTTTTAAAGTCCATGGGAACAACATAAGATAAATAGTTTCATCCTCAACTTCTCGGATTTTAAATAGATTACAAATCCTATTAAAAGTTCGAAGATGTTCGTTTGGATCTTCTTTTGTTGTACCACCAAATTGGCACTGATTGGTGATCATGTGTAGGATTTGTCCTTTGATTTCAAAATCTGATGCTCTAACATCTGGCTGATTAATGGCGTGACCTTGGCCCGTGCGTGTGGCTCTCATTCAGTCTTCCATACTTTGAGGTTCCGTTATTTCCATAATTGAATTTGTTGAATCCGAATCACTAGAAGATTCTGATTTAACTATTTGTGGTTCAGGAGGATTGATTAGTGGTTCAGGATCTTGGAATTGTCCTTGAATATCATCCGGATTCTCAGTTGTGAAGTCGGGTTCAAAAGATGGATTGTCAGAAATTTGAATTGGAGTATTTGTTCGACTGGATGATGATTCTAAAGAAAAATCAACAGCGGCAATATTGGCTAGATGTCTTGATCGAGTTACAGGTGGTGAACGTATGAAAGGTGGTGAACGTTTTGCTCGGTGCATTCACTGAATATCCTATTAGTTATAAAAATAAAAATTATATAAGTTATCAAATTAATAGACTTTTCTGATTTTGCCCACGTTTCGAATAGCCAATAGATGCAGCAGGTAGCCAGGACCCTTTAAATCGAAAGCCCACAACTCGCCACTAACAAATCCAACTATTACTACGAACCAGAAAATTTGGATGTCTATCAATTTAACCGCTTAAAATAATTTTTCGTTTGAAATTTTAGATAAGAAATAGAAAATTCTATGTTCTAAAAACTAGAGCGTCGAGAAATAAGAATGAAAAAGATTGCGTCGAAAAATGTCGAAAAAAATAAAAGGTCGAAATATAAAAATAAGAAAGTAGCGCGTCGAAACTTAAAAGGGATTCTAAACGAAAAACGGCAATTACTTAAAATGATACTAAAATTTTAACATGGCGTCGCAAAATTTTAAGCCACCTAAATCTTAGTCTAAAGAAAAAGCACTTAAGGGATTTTACGGCAAAGCCTAAAAATCTAAAAGTATAAAAATAAATATGGCAAAACTAAACTTAATACTAAAAGTTGTAACTAGAGTCTAAAAATCTAAAGGTAATAAAACTTAAAATAAATATATATATATTTTTTTATAGACAAAATCTTAAAAATATATATATTTTTTTTTAAAATTTTTTTTTTAAAAAAAAATTTATTTTTATATATTTTTTTAACGATTTTAATATTTCTTTTTTAAGGATTTAATTTTTTTTAATTTTTTTAACTCATTTACTATTCATGAATAGTAAATGAAACAAAATTAATTAATTTACTATTTACATGAAAGCGACATGATAGAAATTATTAATTATAAGTTACATAATATACCCCTAAAGTATTTAATAAATACGACTTTTTAAAATTATTATTATATTATTATATTTTATTTCAATATTATTATACTATTATATTTTATTTCAATATTATTATATTATTATATTTTATTTCAATATTATTATATTTAAATTAATATATCTTTAATCAGTCAAAAACTAAAAAAAAAACTTAAATATCCCGTGAAGACACAAAAAGTGTCCCCGGCAGCGGCGCCAAAAACTTGATGTGTTCTAGAGGGTGTGTATGAAACGGCTATCAGTTTTATATTTATTTACTACAGGAAATCACCTAAATTAAACTAAAACACAAAAGGCAAGTATACCTATCGTGTAATAATATAGCTAAGGTAAAGTCCGGGAGGTCGATCCGTGGGCACTATTATTGGGTGTCTTACTAGGTCAAATTAGTTAATTAAGTAGTTAAACTAGATATAGTAATTATAGGTAACTTTGGGGGGATTTACCGTTTAATGACCGGTTTGTCGATTTTATATTTTAAGCGTACAGATAAATGACGATAATTAAAGTGCGTAAAATAAATAACAATATTAAAATGACAATAAATAAAATTGCGAGTAAATAAAAGTACGATGAGAAATACAATAAAAGAATTATGCTTATTTAAACTTCCGTAATCATGATGTTTGATGTTTTGATTTTAATTTATTATGCTGGGTTAATTGTCCTTTGTCCTGGATTTATTTGATACCTATCTGGTTTTTGCCCATAATAGTTCATCGGTCATAATTATAAAATGATCGTCAAATTAACCGTATACCCGAAGTCAAATATTCCAACTAATTGGGGATTCGAACTGTAACAAGGTCTTAATACTTTGGTAATAATTACACCAGGTTATCGACTGTGTGTAATCCAAGGTCTTAATACTTTGTTAACAATTACACCAATTACCCTTGTATGTAATCCACCCCTGTTTTAATTAGTCCATGATTATTAATTTACCCACTTGGCCAGAATGAATAATAAATTACCCAACCCAATTGATTAATTAAATGATTATAAAAGATGTCGTATAAACGTCACTAAATAGGACATGCATAATCATTTAATAATTATTAGATTAACTAATTTGAAGATATGTTTGACAGGCTCCAAAGAATTGTCATTCGATTAGACAATACCCCCCATCTATTAATGGTCCATGGTCCAATGTCCACAGGTGTCGGTCTTTTGTCCATACCCTAATTATGGTACAAAATCTAATAACCCCATCTTAATATTTAGTCCAACATCACGATTACTTCGGCTTAAATAAGCATAATAATAACTTAGTTACGAGACTATAATTTAAAAAGGAAAAACATAGCTTACAGTGATTATTTATCGCGTAGCATTACACGGACAGAGTTTCGACTTTAAAACCCGTAAAACATTTCTTACAATAACCCAACTAAACCATAACTTATTATTAACTTAAATTAAAATTAAAATTATAATATAAATATATATATATATATTACATATTGAGAGAAAGAGAATTGAAAAAGGTGTATCTTTCTTCATTCTCCGTAGTCTCGTTTTATAGGCAAATGTTGATTTGAAATTTTCACTTATGACCCCTTAACTATGCTCAATTAACAACTTTTTATTATTTATTATTATTCTTATTATGAATTATTTAAATATTATATTATATTCTTGTGCATAGTTGACTTGTACTTTCAGCTCCGTTGCGTCGAGCGTTGAAAGTGTGCTCAGGTCCCGGTTCCGGTTTTTCGAACGTCCTTTCGTATAATTTAATATCTTGTACTTTATATTTTGCGGCTCGTACTCTTGTAATTTTGAGACGTTTCTCATCAATAAATTGAACCACTTGAATTATATCTTGTACATTTGAGCTTTTTGGTCATTTGCGTCTTTAAATCGTCGTTTTCTTCTTTTGTCTTCGCACTTATTTATTTAAACGAATATTACATAAAAATAGAACAATTACAACTAAAAGCTTTACATATTGGAAGGATATTGTGCCTAAATATAGGTTCATTTGGAGCACTATCAGTATTCTCAGCCCAAAAATATAGATAAAAATGGAGCAAATGAAACTCACGATACGATACGATAGTTTGTAGTAAATATGCATAGGATGGCACTGAACAAGTACAGAGTTGACCTCGAATTCACGAACCTATATCAAGTATATATATTAACACATATACTCGTAATCGAATAAGTTTATATATATATTTCAGTTGTTATATATTTCTATATATATACTTTTATATATATTCTATATAAAAGTATTTATTTGATAAAATGATATTAATAATGATAATGAATAATGAGTTATATTATTTTATAATAATAATAATAATAATAATAATAATAATAATAATAATAATAATAATAATAATAATAATAATAATAATAATAATAATAATAATAATAATAATAATAATAATATTAGTAGTAAAAATAATAATTATAATAATATAGTTTTGATGATAAAAAAATTATAATTTTTGTAAAAATGATAATAGTTTTTAATAATAATAATAATACTAATAAAGATAATTACACTTATGTTAAAAATGATAATAATAGTACTATTAATTATAAAATGATACTAATACTAATATTAATAAATTGTGTTATTTTCCTAACAATAATAATCATAATCATAATAATGATAATAATATTTAAAATGATAATAATAATAATACAATAATAAAACTACTAATAATACTAGTAATAATAATTTTAGTAGTAACAATAACAATAGTAATTATGATTTTAATTTTAATTATGTTAATAATAATACATGGTAACTTTTATTAGTAATAATAATAATTATAATAGTTATACTACTACTAATAATAATAATAATTAAAATCATAATAATAATAATAATAATAATAACAATAATAATAATAATAATAATAATAATAATAATAATAATAATAATAATAGTATAATTTATAAATTATATTAAAGATAGTAATAATAATTATGGTATTAGTATTAGTAATAATAATAAGTAATTTAACAATAATAATAATAATAATAACAATAATAATAATAATAATAATAATAATAATAATAATAATAATAATAATAAGAAAACTACCTTAGGAGTTTTCCTAAAAAAAAAAAAAATGCCACCGCCCGGGCTCTAACCCGCGACCTCTCGCTCACCCACAAACACACTAAACCATGGCTCTGTTGCTTACTTATCTGATTTAACTTACATTTAAATTTTATTTAAACCGTATTTCTGTTTCTATCTTTCTTCTCCAAAAATTCTAGTCGACCAGAGTACTTCCCAAAAAGCGAATTAACGAATTAGTTTTGGACTTAGACAAAATATAAATGATTTAAATGGGTGATTGAGATTAACATCAAGCGAGACAAAGAAAAAAAATGAAATTAAATAGCAGCAACATTAGCTGTTCGTAAAAAAAAAAAATTTAAACTCAAGATTGATTTTTGATTTTCAAACCGTTTTAGACAAAGCGTACATCACGAATTGTGTTTAAAAAGACTCTTAGAAACTTTCTCAAGTATCAATTTAACTGGAAACATCACAACGAACTCGAATTTCTCGATGAACAATCGTTTGACTTTTTAAAAATAAAACTTTGACTTGAAAATTAAGACTCGTTAGGAAGAATTGGAACCTAGGATTTTGCAGATAGTTTGAGTAGGAGATTACTAACAACACTGCACTGATGGATTTTGAAATTTCATTTGATTTCGAATTTTGGTAAAAAAATAATGAAACTGAGTTATCGAGCTTTTTATTTCTTTTTCTGTTTAATTTTTCTGTTCTCCTTCAATTTGCATTAGCTGATGTTTATATAGAGGGTAATTGAGATTAGTATATTCACAATGATTTGATTAAAGTTTATCTAGTAGCTGGATTGGTCGACAGATAAAAAATCACTACCATTAGCAGAATAAAAAAAAATAATCAGGAAAATTAATAAAGCTGTGTCGTGGGAAAAAAGAAATATATAAAAAAAATGCTGATTCAAGATCAATAAAAAAATAAAAAGGCAGATACGCAGATCACGATTTTTTTATAAATTTTAAAAGTTGGTAACCTAATTTATACCTAATTCATTAATAATTAATATTAATAAAATAATAATACTTTTAATAATAATAGAATGAATAATAATAATAATAATAATAATAATAATATTGATAAGATAATAATAATAAACTTAAAAATAATGATAAGTTTAATAATAATAATTAATAATAATAATAATAATGATAATAATAATATTAATGATTCTATTAATGATAATTATAATGATAGTTTTAATAGTAAAGGCAATCTTATTAAAAGTGATAATTTAATACAAATGATAATTTTAATACCTTTAATAATAAGAATGATAATAAATGATAGTAATAATAATAATTTCAATAAAGATGGTAATTTTGATAAAAATGATAAGATAAAATGATACTTTTAATTATAACCATGTTTTTAATATTAATGTTAATAATAACTTTAATATTAGTAATAATAATAATAATATCAATAATTAATAATACTAATAATAATAATATTAGTAATATTAATAATATTGAGAGTAATAGTACTTGTAATAATGATTAGTGATATATTAAAAATGATATAAATAATAATATTAATATAACGAATTAATATTAATGCATAATTATTTACGAATAATGGTTCGTGAATCGTCGGAATTAGTCGAAGTTAGGTTTAAATTTAGTCGGAAATTTCCAGGTTGTCATAGTACCTACCCGTTAAAAGAAATTTTGTCCAGAAATTTTAGGTGGACTTATAGGATGCATCAGCGTTTGAGAAGAGATGGGGATACTTCTGTTTCATTTGGTCTTCACGTTCCTGGTTATACTCGGGGCCACGTCGTGAATTCCAACGGATAGAATATTGTTTTGTTTCTAGCGTTTAAATCTTACGATCCATAAATTCTACGAAGTGCATTTTATTATTAATGCGGAGGTTATCTAAAGGATTTAACAAGAGTGTCATTGATTAGGTTTTCTCAGAAAGAGATGATGACGCTATACAAGCATTTCAATAAACATTAAATGTGTTATGAATAATAGTGAGCTTATTTAAACCTTGAGCGTTTATGCCACAATATTAGGGTAGACAAAATAGAGAGGAGTTCGTGAAAATCACGGTCATGAAATTTAATAGAGATCATCATTGTTGACAACAAGAATATTTAATGATGAATATGAGTTGAAAGATAGAGTTTTATCACCTTTGAATAGTATGGATAAAATAATTCGATTATAGGAAGAGTATAAGCGAAGCTATCACAAAAGAGTGAAATGAGGAAATTAAATGTTCGTCTTAACTTTTGACATAGCTAAAGTTGATTTACGAAATTCAAGGGATTTAAAGAAATCTTCGAAATCCTTATAAGATTTGATTCTCCGGTAATTAAGGAAATTGAGATTTTCTTTGATTAAATGCGGTGAATTGTCTAGATTGCTGTGTCTGGAATTTTGCTATAAATTAGCTTTCTCCGTTTCATTATCTTCACCACTTCTATACTTTCTTTCTCAATTCATACTTCTAAAAGATTAGTCAATATGCTTCATCCAGTTCTAATTCTGGATATAGTCCTGACTTTTATATCTATCGTGCTTCTTTTTCATTTGTCGCCGGAAGAGTCAGTTTACTTCTACTATGCTCTTGGATTTATTGTGTTTTTAGTTCTCCCGTGTCTTTATATTTCTATTCGCATTGATATACATGGTTTGTAATTTATGTGTTGTTATCGGGCTTTATATTTTCCCTTATATGTCGGAGCTTCATGCTTTTGTAAAACAAGTAATGGTTCAGAATTCGTAGGTATGAAATTTCAAATGATCATAATATACTAAGCAGAAAGAAATGATTTGATTTGTTAAATTACCAGAATTACTGAGGATAGAACTATCAAGAATATATTTTCTTGATATGTTTAGAGATTAAGTAGAATATAAGAGTCGTGTAACATGACACATGATGATTATAAAGTCTATGAATCATCATCTTCCATTAAAAATTTAGCATGACTTACTGTAATATAATCACGTTGGCCTGACGTCATTATATTATACTAACTCATGCTTCAATTCCCAACACTACTTCAAATCATTCATAATTTAAACTCGAAGGTTTACAGAATATAGAAATTAAACAGTTTCCTTTATGATGTAATATAGATAACGCGAGGAGATAAATGATTTCAGATAAGAATAGTTTTGAAAATATCTTCAGAAATATCGAGGATATCTATTACGAAGGATACGATGATATCTTAGAATTTCTAAGATCGAATGATAGGAGGAAAATTCTTCTGTAAGGATTTAGAATGCGTAAAGAGATCTTCTGTGATTTTCATCAGAAATCGAATCATCTAGATTCTTTGGGTATAGGTTTAGTCCTTGTAGTTTGTCCACAGCTTCCTTCATGGTTTGCTCAATCCGTTTTTCAGTTCCAAATTTTCCATTGAGCGTTTCCAACACTCCATTCTTTATTATTAAGCTTCTGGTCATTTAGACCATCTACTGCTTTTGCTGTTTCATCGGCATTCTCATATCTGAATCATTGGTTATCAATACGAATTATTTTCAAGAATTTTGAATTGAAGTGTTTAAGCGTAAGATGTAACCATCAATGGTTGTAACGGTTGACGAAGAAATGTTGTGATTTCAAAAGTAATGAATGGTAAGTTCGGTGGTTTGATGTGATAATTCATCACAGAATACGAATGAGTAATAACACCTGCTAAAGCTTTACTTGGATTCTGATATGTCAAAATCGAAATATGTAATTGAATTTGTATGAAATTAGTTGTTCTTTTGTGAACGATACATATATCTTGTAAATGTAAGTAGTATAGTTAATGACTATTGAATCAGAATTGAAGAATGTACAATGTAACATATTAATGTGAGATATAAATATTTCTTGGGTATTACCTACCGGTTAAAATATTTTCACAATTAACAGTTTGTACAAAAGTATTTTTAATTACAACCTTTATGAAGATATACGTTCATATATGTATTCTTCAGATAAATGAGTTAATATAATATTAAACTCATTTGTTTTGCGGTTGGAACGAGAATAAATAATCTTCAAAACTTGAGAGATTACATAATCGCCGTGGAATATTTCTTTAATGAAGTTATGAATCAATAATTCATCGTTCATTGTTATTGATATACCTCGGTATATGATGTTGATGCTCATGAAATTCTTGTGAAATTCACAAGGCACGAATAATGTTTTCTAGAAAGTTTCGAGTACATCGAAAATTAAAGTATACAATCAAACATGTATTTGAATAATACACTTGGTTTATTATGAAATGGAGTTTATTGTGTTGAAGCAGTGATTAACGATTGTTAAGTCATTAACGAAGGATATAAATTATAGCATATTAGTGATATGAATTAACCAAGTAGTACATACTAGTTAAGATTTACACGTAATAGCTTAGTACGAAAAGATTTATTATTGTTCCAAATCATATATATATATATATATATATATATATATATATATATATATATATATATATATATATATATATATATATATATATATATATATATATATATATATATATATATATATAAAGTATACATATATAATTCTTCAGGAAGAATGAGTCAATGCATCTTAACTCATTATTACTAATATTCCTTGATGGTTGCGGTGTTGATGTTTGAGGTACCGAGTGTGATGTTGAGGCGTGGGATGCGGATGTTGTTGTTGGTGGTACTAGTGATGTTGGTGGTGATGCTGATGGTGCTTACAGTGCTTGTAGTGTTAGTGATGTTGGTGGTACTGATGGTGGTGTTGGTTATGCTGCTGGTGCTGCTGATGCTCTTAGATTTTGCACCATATTCTCTAGAGCCACTATTCGAGCGCGAAGCTCGTTGACTTCTTCTATTACTCCGGGATGATTGGCGGTTCGGACAAGTGGATGAATAAGATCTAGAATTCTAGATATTATATAATCATGGCGGGATATCCTGGAAATGAGGGTGAAAATGGTGTTCCGAACGGGTTTACCGGTAAGTGCTTTAGGTTCTTCGTCAAGAGGTGAATTCGATTGGTGGAAGGGATCACCTTCTTCTTTTCTCCATTGATTAAGTCGGTTACGAACCATCTCCACTTCATCCAAAATAGATGATGACTAATTGGTTCGTTTGTTCCGGTTACGCTGTCTGTGGAGCTCGAGGAATCAAGTGAGAAATTCATATTATGTGATCGGAATAAGGGTTTCGATATGAGATGAGTGTTGAATACAGAATGATATATCTGTCTCCTCGAATACGTATATATAGCAAAAAGATTTCAGTAATTTACGGAGGAAATTTAGGAAAAGTGTCAGACAAAGTCTATTGGGATAAATATGATAAGATATGATTTGTCTATACTTCATTTATGCAATAATGGCGGTATGACGTGTCAAGATAATAAAATGATAAGTTTGTAATCTGATAATCTTTCAATTAAAGACTTTCAATTCGTAATGGCCTATTCAGGTCTAGGGGCTTGAGCTATAGGATCCTTTAAATCAGTAATCCAAACCCTTCCATTCTAGAGTTTCGTAGACGCCACTCGTCAAGAAAATTCAATGATAAAAAATAACGAGACAGCAAAGATTCTTTGAAGGTAATGAATATGAATAGTGATGACATTATAATGTCTTTGAGATTCTCGATAACCCAATGACATTTTTCGGTTCGCAAACCGATGCATAAGGGCATAAGGCATATAGGTACGTGATATAACAGGGAGTTATATACGTTTGAGTATGAATAGTAACAAATATAGGAGTTTCAAAAATCATGAATAATATTTCATGTAATACATATGTAATACACAAAACCATGATAGATGATAAAGGAATGTTGAGAATTTCAAATATGATGGTGTCACATTTAAATGTGGTGGCGAAATTGGATAGTACTTAGGAGAGTGAGCAGAGTTCTTAGGTTGGCTCGGCATTCTAAGAAAGATTAAAGAATTTTAATAAGTAAAGTTTCTAAAGTATAGTGTAGCATTTAACAATTAAATGCAACAATTAAAGGCACTATAGTCAAGGAAAGTTGTAGTCCTACATTGCTAAGGTACCTAATTGTATAAGGCACACATAAAATACAATCCTGGTTCTCTACAATAAACTGCTCTGGGGTATTTGTGACTAATTATATCAAATCACAGTTGTATAAAAGAGAATGACTCTATATGAGACGTTTTATTGAGTTTTGCAGCGGAAAATAAATAGATTACATTGTATTTAGAGCATTAAATATTTTTAAATGAATTGGTAAGTAATGCATGAAGACTCCAAGCATGGCAAGAAATCTTCATCAAAGTAGCAGATATACAGCTGAAGCAATATTTAAGTACCTGGGAATAAACATGCTTAAAAAGTCAACACGAGGTTGAGTGAGTTCATAGGTTTGTCATAAATAATGATTTCAATAATAGATTACAAGATTTAATAAAAGATGATATATCATGTATATCAAAAGTATGTGATGTTATGCGAGGGGTATATGAAATAGTATTATTTTTACAACGAAATACTATTAAATACGATACAATTTTACACAAGATATTTATTTTGTTTATAGAATGGATATACCTAAACCTTGCTACAACACTTATAGGCAGTGTACCTAATCGTACAGTAGTGTAGTTTTTAGTAAGTTCGGTTCGTTCCACAGGGATCTCTTAAACAAGTTTAACGCTATATATTTAAAAACTAAATAAGTAATATTATTATTATAAAAGGGGGTTTTTTTTTACCGTTTAATGACCGGTTTGTCGATTTTAAAACTTTAGTCGCAGTTAAAACCTAATGTAAAATATTAAAAATAAATACAACTTAATTTAAAGTGTAAAGTGAATAACGATAATGAAATTGCGATAAATAAAAGTACGATAAAATAAAATTGCGATAATTAAAAAGTACGAAAATTAAAAGTGCAATTAAATTCAGTAAATAAAAGTGCGATAATTAAAAGTTCAATTAAATATGAAATAAAGGAAATTAAATATGAAATAAAGGAATTATGCTTATTTAAACTTCTGTAATCATGATGTTTGACGTGTTGATTTTTAGTTTATTCCCATGGATTAATTGTTCTTTGTCCTGGATTATTTAATATGTCCATACGGATTTGTCCATAATAGACCATCAGTCATAAATATAAAGTGCAAAAGCCTTCGTCAAATTATTCTTATTCCCGAAGTCAAATATTCCAACTAATTGGGGATTCGAATTGTAACAAGGTCTTAATACTTTGTTTAATGAATACACCAGGTTATCGACTGCGTGTAAACCAAAGTTTTACTACTTTGTTAACAATTACACCAATTACCCTTGAATGTAATTCACCCCTGTTTCAACAAGTCTATTAACTATTAATCAAATTCCGTGTCCGGTAAAATGAACAATTATTGGTATTTATAGATATCCCGCCCACCGTACCCAGTCAAGCGTATGTGGTTATATATAAATACGTCAAATTATAAGTCTATATATTAAATTAACGAGGTATCATTTAGTTAATATAAATTCCATTAATAGCCCATAGTCTAATTTCCACAAGTGTCGTTCTTTTGTCCAAACCACAATTATAGTACAAAGCCCAATTACCCAATTTTAATATTTTTAGCCCAACATCATGATTACTTCGGCTTAAATAAGCATAATAATAACTTAGCTACGAGATATTAATGAAAATAACATAAACATAACTTACAGTGGTTAAAAATAGCGTAGCGTTACACGGACAGAGTTCCGACTTACAAGACTTTAAAACATTCGACTAACCCAACCTTATTATTATCACTAACTTAAAATTAAAATTACAAATTAAGATTACTAATTGGAGTGATACTTGGTACATGGGGTTTTTAAGAAAAAGAAAATAAAATAAATATATGTGTAAATAAAACGTCCGAAAATGCTGAATTTATAGATCCTGACTTCACTGTAGACCTCCGCGAGTGCTGAGGTTTCCTTCACAAAAGTACCGCGAGTGCGGAGGTCTGAAAACCAGCTCACAGACTTTGGATCCTAGCTTTGCCGACGGTTTTTATTATAATATAATATATAAATAATTTATATAATTATTTAAATATTATATTTTATTCTTGTACATACTAGACATGTAATTTTTAGTCCGTTGCGTCGAGCGTTGAGAGTTGACTTTGGTCCCGGTTCCGGATTTTTGAACGTCCTTGCGTACAATTTAATATCTTGTACTTTGCGTTTTGCGTCTTGTACTCTTGTAATTTTGAGACGTTTCTTATCAATAATTGGAACCACTTTGATTGTACTTTGTACTTTTGAGCTTTTTGGTCATTTGCGTCTTCATTTCGTTGAATCTGTCTTTTGTCTTCACCTTTTATTATTTAAACGAATATCACTTGTAAATAGAACAGTTGCAACTAAAAGCTTGTCTTTCTTGAGGGATAATGCTATGAAATATATGTTCGTTTTTAGCATTATCAAATATTCCCATACTTGAGCTTTGCTTGTCCTCAAGCAATATAGTCTTGAAATAAAAATACTAGAATCACTTTTTTATTCTTCACACTTTGTACATCAGTGATTTCTATACGGCGGTATGAACAATGGTAGTAGCGATGTGATTTACAGTCCCACATGACTATAAAAATTTAGATCCTTTAAGGAAATTGGATCTTTACGAAAACATTTGATCTTTTGAAAATTAAATCTAGCTTTTACCCTAGATAAGTTTTTCGGAATAAACCTTCACCGGTGTTTGCAAATTGTTTTTGTGGGTTTGGTGGGTTTCAGATTTGAAAACTTTAGCTCAAAACTTGAGGTTTTGTGTCACCCAATTGCTAACCTTGTATTGGGAAAGCAACACGTCCAGTATACTTGCTCCGTATATTACCTTTCGATAAACTACCGTCCGGTTGTAAAGGAAAGCGTTGAACAAGCAACTGTTAAGGCAATATCCCCTGACATGCTTTTAATTATGGTCTATAACGTGTCGGATGCAATTACTATCCTTGGTAGGAGCAATAGTAAAGCTCACCCTTATAATTTTTCGGTCTGGCACAAGGTCCTGTCTTCGACCATGCTATGCAACCACCGTTCTTACGGTTGACACCTGATTTGGTTCAGGTGACCTAATGAAATCCAGGTGAATTCCTAGGATTTTACGTTCAATGGTAATGAACGCATTGAAAATGGGTTTTCAGAAAACAAATCGGTTTGTAATTTTGATCAAAATATTTTCTCGTTCAAGCTCGAGTTTAGATATCATTGAATTTCATGAGTTTGTAATTCTCAATCTTTAATATCAATCTCTAGGGCTGGAGATCTGATTCATTAGTCTTATCAAGCTAATTTGCACGGCGTCCTCCCCATTTTACGAGACAGATCCTCTCATGGTTAGGATAAGTCTGACCACTTGGCGACCCTGTTTGATGCCGAGGTCCGTGGATTTCCTGCTGACTTTAGTGATGACTTTTCTAGATTTTTCGTCAACCTACAGCTGGTCTGGACGACAACTTCATGACCTAAATCAAGAAGCGCGTGTCTTTTTCGGAAGACTTTACTTCCTTTTAATGATGGAATTGATTCATCGTGTAGATCCATCTTTCTTACAGTAAATCGGGTAAAACTTTTTAGTTTAGTCCAAAGAAAAAGCATCTTCAGTTATTTGTAAAAAAATATGTGATATATGTTTTAAATAACTTGGTAAATTTTTCCCACACTTGGCTTTTATTTTCTTTTATTTGCCTTTTTATTGTCCTCTATTCCATTTTAAATGAATTCTAACATTTTAGTTTGTTTCTCAATTTATGTCCTTTCTGAGGTAACAATAATTTCGGTGTTAACACCTAGTTTTATCGTTCATAAATATGTATAAACATGATTTTGAGTTCATTTAATTGAAAATTTTGAAAATTTTATTAGAATTGGGTAGTCAGTATATAAGACTAGGGCTGTTCTTTATTATCAGAGAGCACTAGATTCTAATACAACTACTGCGTTACTAGTATTTTTAATGGTAACCAAGTGTTTAAGTTAAAAATTTTAAAAATCCGAAAGAATTTAACCCCTTCCCACACTTAAGCTCTTGCAATGCCCTCATTTGTAAGAAATCAGTAACAATTTAAATTATTGAGGGTGATTAGCGTAGAAAAATGATTAAATTTTACCAAAGTTTCCAAACATGTTGGCGTTTGTTTGGTGAATGATAAATGGTGCACATCATTTGTTCATTCCGTCTTGTTGTTACATCATATTTGTTTTTCATTTTGTCGTCAAAAGTACTAGCTTTTGCTGAACTTAATGCCAGTCTTTGAAAATGCGCTGTTTTACCCTGTTTTGTACATGAGAAAAACTACAAACATATATATACATATTTTTGAAGTTGGGTATATCACCCCACATTCAAAAATTATTAAAAATCTAATAATAAAAGTTAGAAAATAAAAACTATTAAAATATCAAAAGAAATATTAAAAGTATAAAATTACAAGCTATCAAATAAATAAAAATAAAAGAAATCACGGTTGATAAGGCTGGTGCCAGTATGGATCCCATTCATAGCCGTATGTACTGTAGAATGCTTGAGCTGGGTCATATGTAGGGTACGGTGGTCGGGTCTGTATAGTCCAAGGAGGAAATACAGGCATTGGAGTCGCAATGTAAGCTGCATTTATGTGTGCACGATGACTTATGATTTGGTTTTGATGATACTGCCAATCTTGAAATGCTCGTTATCTAGCCATTTCATACTCATGATGAGCCATAAAAAGTTGCATTTCTGTCATCTCATTCCCCCCTCCTGCGTTACATTGTTGCTGATCTCTTTCGACCTGTGGGTTCGATCCCCGGCAGCGGCGCCAAAAATACTTGATGTTATGCGAGGGGTATATGAAATAGTATTATTTTTACAACGAAATACTATTAAATACAATACAATTTTACACAAGATATTTATTTTGTTTATAGAATAGATATACCTAAACCTTGCTACAACACTTATAGGCAGTGTACCTAATCGTACAGTAGTGTAGTTTTTAGTAAGTCCGGTTCGTTCCACAGGGATCTCTTAAACAAGCTTAACGCTATATATTTAAAAACTAAATAAGTAATATTATTATTATAAAAGGGGGGTTTTTTTTTTACCTTTTAATGACCGGTTTGTCGATTTTAAAACTTTAGTCGCAGTTAAAACCTAATGTAAAATATTAAAAATAAATACAACTTAATTTAAAGCGTAAAGTAAATAACGATAATGAAATTGCGATAAATAAAAGTACGATAAAATAAAATTGCGATAATTAAAAAGTACGAAAATTAAAAGTGCAATTAAATTCAATAAATAAAAGTGCGATAATTAAAAGTTCAATTAAATATGAAATAAAGGAAATTAAATATGAAATAAAGGAATTATGCTTATTTAAACTTCCGTAATCATGATGTTTGACGTGTTGATTTTTAGTTTATTCCCATGGGTTAATTGTTCTTTGTCCTGGATTATTTAATATGTCCATACGGATTTGTCCATAATAGTCCATCAGTCATAAATATAAAGTGCGAAAGCCTTCGTCAAATTATTCTTATTCCCGAAGTCAAATATTAAAACTAATTGGGGATTCGAATTGTAACAAGGTCTTAATACTTTGTTTAATGAATACACCAGGTTATCGGCTGCGCGTAAACCAAGGTTTTACTACTTTGTTAACAATTACACCAATTACCCTTGAATGTAATCCACCCCTATTTCAACAAGTCTATTAACTATTAATCCAATTCCGTGTCCGATAAAATGAACAATTATTGGTATTTATAGATATCCCGCCCACCGTACCCAGTCAAGCGTATGTGGTTATATATAAATACGTCAAATTATAAGTCTATATATTAAATTAACGAGGTATCATTTAGTTAATATAAAGCCCATTAATAGCCCATAGTCTAATTTTCACAAGTGTCGTTCTTTTGTCCAAACCCCAATTATGGTACAAAGCTCAATTACCCAATTTTAATATTTTTACCCCAACATCATGATTACTTCGGCTTAAATAAGCATAATAATAACTTAGCTACGAGACATTAATGAAAATAACATAAACATAACTTACAGTGGTTAAAAATAGCGTAGCGTTACACGGACAGAGTTCCGACTTACAAGACTTTAAAACATTCGACTAACCCAACCTTATTATTATCACTAACTTAAAATTAAAATTATAAATTGTGATTACTAATTGGAGTGATACTTGGTACATGGGGTTTTTACGAAAAAGAAAATAAAATAAATATATGTGTAAATAAAATGTCCGAAAATGCTGAATTTATAGATCCTAACTTCACTGTAGACCTCCGCGAGTGCTGAGGTTTCCTTCACAAAAGTACCGCGAGTGCGGAGATCTGAAAACCAGCTCACAGACTTTGGATCCTAGCTTTGCCGACGGTTTTTATTATAATATAATTTATATAATTATTTAAATATTATATTTTATTCTTGTACATAGTAGACTTGTAATTTTTAGTCCGTTGCGTCGAGCGTTGAGAGTTGACTTTGGTCCCGGTTCTGAATTTTCGAACGTCCTTGCGTACAATTTAATATCTTGTACTTTGCGTTTTGCGTCTTGTACTCTTGTAATTTTGAGACATTTCTTATCAATAATTGGAACCACTTTGATTGTACTTTGTACTTTTGAGCTTTTTGGTCGTTTGCGTCTTTATTTCGTCGAATCTATCTTTTGTCTTCACCTTTTATTATTTAAACGAATATCACTTGTAAATAGAACAGTTGCAACTAAAAGCTTGTCTTTCTTGAGGGATAATGCTATGAAATATATGTTCGTTTTTAGCATTATTAGTATGCCATGAGCGTATAATATCAAAACTAAACGATTTTACCCCGAGACAATACATATGTAATTGTCGAGATCATTATTATACCACCAATTGACCTGAGGTCAACAGTGCGGGACGTTACTCCCAATAGCGCTATTTATAATAATTCTGTTTGCCTCTTCATTATCTAGCAATTAATGATATTACAAAGCAGGATTTTGCATGTTTCAAATGAATACAATAAAAGTACTCATGTTGGTCGCATAAAAGTTTCGTACTTGTGTCTATCAGTTATAAAAATAGTACATGTATTCTCAGCCCAAAAATATAGATAAAAAGGGAGCAAATGAAACACACGATACGATATGATAGTTTGTAGTAAATATGCATAGGATGGCACTGAACAAGTACAGAGTTGACCTCGAATTCACGAACCTATATCAAGTATATATATTAACACATATACTCGTAATCGAATAAGTTTATATATATATTTCAGTTGTTATATATTTCTATATATATACTTTTATATATATTCTATATATAAGTATTTATTTGATAAAATGATATTAATAATGATAATGAATAATGAGTTGTATTATTTTATAATAATAATAATAATAATAATAATAATAATAATAATAATAATAATAATAATAATAATAATAATATTAGTAGTAAAAATAATAATGATAATAATAATAATAATAATATAGTTTTGATGATAGCAAAAATTATAATTTTTGTAAAAATGATAATACTTTTTAATAATAATAATACTAATAAAGATAATTACACTAATGTTAAAAATGATAATAATAGTACTATTAATTATAAAATGATACTAATACTAATATTAATAAATTGTGTTATTTTCGTAACAATAATAATCATAATCATAATAATGATAATAATATTTAAAATGATAATAATAATAATACAATAATACTACTAATAATACTAGTAATAACAATTTTAGTAGTAATAATAATAATAATAATAGTAATTATAATTATAATTATAATTATGTTAATAATAATACATGGTAACTTTTATTAGTAATAATAATAATTATAATAGTTATAATACTAATAATAATAATAATAATAATAATAATTAAAATCATAATAATAATAATGATAATAGTATAATTTATAAATTATATTAAAGATAGTAATAATAATTATGGTATTAGTATTAGTAATAATAATAAGTAATTTAACAATAATAATAATATAATAATAATAATAATAATAATAATAATAATAATAATAATAATAATAATAATAATAATAATAACAACAATAATAATAATAATAAGAAAACTACCTTAGGAGTTTTCCTATAAAAAAAAATGCCACCGCACGGGCTCGAACCCGCGACCTCTCGCTCACCCGCAAACATGCTAAACCATGGCTCTGCTGCTTACTTATCTGATTTAACTTACATTTAAATTTTATTTAAACCGTATTTTTGTTTCTATCTTTCTTCTCCAAAAATTCTAGTCGACCAGAGTACTTCCCAAAAAGCGAATTAACGAATTAGTTTTGGATTTAGACAAAATATAAACGATTTAAATGGGTGATTGAGATTAACAGCAAGTGAGACAAAGAAAAAAAATGAAATTAAATAGCAGTAACATTAGCTGTTCGTAAAAAAAAAAAAATTTAAACTCAAGATTGATTTTTGATTTTCAAACCGTTTTAGACAAAGCTTACAACACGAATTGTGTTTCAAAAGACTCATAGAAACTTTCTCAAGTATCAATTTAACTGGAAACATCACATCGAACTTGAATTTCTCGATGAACAATCGTTTGACTTTTTAAAAATAAAACTTTGACTTGAAAATTAAGACTCGTTAGGAAGAATTGGAACCTAGGATTTTGCAGATAGTTTGAGTAGGAGATTACTAACAACACTTCATTGATGGATTTTGAAATTTCATTTGATTTCGAATTTTGGTAAAAAAAATTATGAAACTGAGTTATCGAGCTTTTTATTTCTTTTTCTGTTTAATTTTTCTGTTCTCCTTCAAATTGTATTAGTTGATGTTTATATAGAGGGTAATTGAGATTAGTATATTCACAATGATTTGATTAAAGTTTATCTCGTAGCTGGATTGGTCGACAAATACAAAATCAATACAAGTAGCAGAATAAAAAAAATAATCAGGAAAATTAATAAAGCTGGGTCGTGGGAAAAAAGAAATATATAAAAAAAATGCTGATTCAAGATCAATAAAAAATAAAATAAAAAGACCGATATGCAGATCACGATTTTTTTTTAAATTTTAAAAGTTGGTAACCTAATTTATACCTAATTCATTAATAATTAATATTAATAAAATAATAATACTTTTAATAATAATAGAATTAATAATAATAATAATAATAATAATAATAATAATAATAATAATAATAATAATAATATTGATAAGATAATAATAAACTTAAAAATAATGATAAGTTTAATAATAATTAATTATAATAATAATAATAATAATAATAATAATAATAATAATAATAATAATAATAATAATAATAATAATAATAATAATAATAATAATAATAATAATAATAATAATAATAATGATAATAATATTTATGATTCTATTAATGATAATTATAATGATAGTTTTAATAGTAAAGGCAATCTTATTAAAAGTGATAATTTAATACAAATGATAATTTTAATACCTTTAATAATAAGAATGATAAGAATGATAGTAATAATAATAATTTCAATAAAGATGGTAATTTTGATAAAAATGATAAGATAAAATGATACTTTTAATTATAACCATGTTTTTAATATTAATGTTAATAATAACTTTAATATTAGTAATAATAATAATATCAATAATACTAATAATAATAATATTAGTAATATTAATAATATTGAGAGTAATAGTACTTGTAATAATGATTTGTGATATATTAAAAATGATATTAATAATAATATTAATATAACGAATTAATATTAATGCATAATTATTTACGAATAATGGTTCGTGAATCGTCGGAATTAGTCGAAGTTAGGTTTAAATTTAGTCGGAAATTTCCGGGTTGTCATACTACCTACGTTCGAACCGGACAGATTTTAAAAAACACCAAAAATGATGACACCAACAACGACGCATAACACATGAGCCGTTTTTCCTTCTGTAAATAAAACTGCGTTAAATATGAATACGCCGGCGCCGCATCGCGCGGGCCGGACCGGACTAGTTATGGACTAATCATACACAAACATTAACATACTTATATACACCTGATAATCAGATTAAATTAATTTATTGATTGAATATTTTTCATCTTGTTATACGTACGCGTTATTGTTATACTCATCTTGTTAGTAGATAAAAGATGAGAATGAAATTTATATAAATTTATTTGTAGGAGTACTTTTATTGGATGTGAAACATGTGAATTGAAAATGGAATTTATATAAATTTATTTGTAGGAGTACTTTTATTGGATGTGAAACATGTGAATTGAACTTGTTTTTTGTTTTACCTATTTTTAAGTTCAAAGCACCGTTTTTATTGATGATTTAGTAGCTAAATAAGAGATGAGAAATAGATTTATAATTTTTTTTTTTAATTTTTCAGAGTACTTTTTTTTCGTGGATGTGAAACATGTGAACTTGTTTTGTAGCTTGTGAAACTAAGGGGGTGTTTGGCTTAGCCATTGTAAGCTGATTTTTTGATTATTGCGTTTACAAGTGTAACATCCCGTTTTTCCCGTACACATTGAAAGGTACATACTTAATCATTTGTACGTTTGTAACTCGCTAGATTATGCGTAATTGTATAGATATACGTGTAGATATATATATATATATATATATATATATATATATATATATATATATATATATATATATATATATATATATATATATATATATACTTGATAATGTGTGCATATACAAGTTTATACATGGGTTTTGATAGCGTTAAGTCTTGTGAGACTATTGTTGAGGGAGAGCCGAATATAGGAAGCGGGATTCAAGTGTACGAATTAAATAAAATCGAAATATGTTTTAGGTTGTCAAACTGTTCAGGCATAGGCTAATGCCGCGCCGCGACGATCTGGACCGCGACGCGACAAACAAAGGAAATTTGGATCAGAAGTTGAGTTAAGAAGGGTCTATTTTCCTTTTATACGCCGTGCCGCGACGATTAAGGCCGCGCCGCGACAGTTCTGCTGAACTGGTGTTGGACTTAGCTCATTTTAAGGGAATTTAAGGGGCAAATTATTAATTTGACGTGTAAGTCTGATGGGAGCATTAAATCTCAGCCACTTGTTCATTTAATGCAATTTCTTTTCTCTTTTCTTTCCATTTTCTCTTCCAAAACACAAAACCCATTTAGATTAAACTTAAGATTTGGAGTTGGAGATTTGTAAATCAAACCTACGAGCAAGAATTAAAGTTGTTCTCCTTGTTACTAGCTACAAGAGGATAGTCTTGGTAAGTTCTAACTTTATGTTTTAAGTTTTAATTGGTTAATGGCTAGGGTTTTGGTTACTAGAGACTTGTATGACCCATTTGAGGGTAAAATGGGTGAATTTGGGTTATGTTGTTGTAATGAAACCCTACTAGCCACAATCTAGGGTTTTGGTCTTGTGATTTGAGGTTGTAAGTGTCAAATGGTGTTGTTAGTCACTAATACACTTTTAGATTAATGAAAGAAGCGTTAATGGGTGAGTTTGACTTGATTGTGAGTCTAAGTAATTAAAATGGGTTAAAAATATACTAGTTGACCTAATTGGGTGAAATGGGTATGAAATGCCATAAGTTTGTGTTAGTTGAAGTTAGTAGACTTTAATTTACTAGCTTTAGTGATTAAAGTCAGGTCTTGGCCATTTAAGGGCGGTTTTGGTGTGGTTGAGTCATTTAATGAGGATCGGGTCATTAAATGCTCAAGTATGTGTAATGTGGTTAATTCCACTAGTTGTGTAATTGAATGTGTACTTATGTAATAGGTACTTTATTTTGAAGCCTTCGGAAGCATTAAATCACCACCGAGGTGTTAAGGTGAGTGGAATAATTATATGCATGCATATATGATGTATTTATTTGTGTAGTATGAGTTGTGAAGTTTCGAGGTGTTAAGACACCACTTCTCACGTGATGGGTGAAGCATCGAGGTGTTAAGATGCCACCTAGGGGTGAAGTGTCGAGGTGTTAAGGCACCACTCCGTAGAATAGATGGGTGAAGCATCGAGGTGTTAAGATGCCACTCGGGGTGAAGTATCGAAGTGTTAAGATGCCACCCGTGGGGTTAGTGTACGAGGTTTTAAGTGCACTAATGGTTGTTATGAACTCCGACGGTCTTTAAACATCGTTCCCTCGTTCGATTGGTTAACCATGGTTGTGTGTGGATTGTAGCATATTATATTGTTTAAACTATATGCTATTGTTATGCTAGCTCGTATGGTGGAAGGTTTGGTAATATACTTGGGATGATATGATTATTTATATTGCTAGCATGTATGCGGTAAATGTGCAAGTGATTGCAAGTAAGTAGGTTGTATATGTAAACGTATAATTGTTGCACTCACTAAGCATTAGCTTACCCCTCTCGTTGCTTATCTTTTTAGATGCAGGTGTGGACAAAGGCAAGGGGGTTATTAGGCACTAGGTGTCCCTTGATGATGTTATATTGGTGCTTTTGGAAGTTGGCCTAGCGTTTTGGGTAGTTTAGTCCCAAACCATGCTCGATGTGTTGTTTGGTTTAAAACTATCATTTTTGTATTGGTCAAACTTGTATCACATTCGTTAATGACCTTTGTGCCTTTTGTAAACACTAAACTTGTTGTATGTTTTAACAAAACGTGTGGAATGGTTTACATATTTAATTGGCGCGTAAATGTGTATTATTTAAAAAAAAATTTATCGTATGGAATACGGGTTGGGTTGTTTCAAGTGGTATCAGAACATGGTCTAAGGGATTTAGGCGACTTGAGATAGGTGCCTAGACTTAGACTTTATTGTGTATGCGCTTTTATGCGGGACTTGTAGGACTTCGGGTCGAATCGGGAATTGTTAGTGCTTAGGTTTATGTGATTCAACCTTGCACTAATTGTCTCGCGTTGTAGTTGTAATCATCAAGTGAGATGGAAGTTGTACTAGCGAGTTAATGCGATGTGCTTATGTAATGACCCAGAAATTTCCGACCAAATTTAAACCTTAATCTTTATATGTATCCGACACGATAAGCAAAATCTGTAATATTGAGTCTCGAAAACCTTGAAATCTATATTCATGAAATTCGTTACCCTTTGACCATGTCCGACGATTCACGAACAATCATGTGTATTATATATAATACTGTACATAAACGTATTTTATTTCACTTTAAGTTTATTATAGTTATCAATGTGATTAAAAGATAATATTATTCGATTGAATTATCAGATACATTGAATTAGGATTATGAGTCTTTGTCATAAGGTCCACTTTGAATTAAGAAACCCTTACTTTTAACGGTATTCGGAATATTTGGTAAAGTGATTCCGTGTAAGAACAAAAGTGTTATTATTGAGGATTAGACAGAGGTTAGCGGAGAGTCTTGTTTAATTATCAAAAGCGTACCTTGCAATGATTGACTTGTGTCACTTGATAGGTTAATTATTTAGTTTTCTTAATATTGAAAACGTTTTACGATATAGATGAAACCTTTAAAAGAATGGTTTTGAATATAACTAATCCTGGAAAACTAAATTATATTTATTCAATTTAGTACGAACACATTTTTTTCGATATAATAGAATTTGATTATAAAATATTTTTATGGATTTTCAATGATATAAAAATAAAAATAAAGATAAAATAAAGATTTCTAATGAGCACCAAAAGACTACAACATTTCATCACAAGATTGTAAGTTAAAATGTTGGGAATCACTAAACCTACGCACTTGCACGAGAAAAATCATAACTAATTCATACTGACTCGAAAAAGGGTGATCCTGGTGTCCAGACGACCGTAACTCAAAAATCTACAACTTTAGTGAATATACCTTACGCGGATCGCGTACTCATCTACGCGAAATGCGTAATGTTTGCCGACCTAAGAAGTGGACAGCATAAATTCGCTGGATCTGGCCTCTTACTTTCACAATTTCTTTTTTTCTAACTTCTTTTCTTCTTTCTTATATTACTCCGTATACTTACATAAATAAATAAATTAAAAATAATATTATTATTATTATTAATTAAGATTATCAAGATTATTAATATTAATCCTAATATTACTAGTATTAGTATTATTTTGAGAAAAATTATTAGTATTATACATAAAATACTACGACGGAGTTCTGCCAAAATGTTTTCAAAAATGGTTTCATGAGTGGGAGTGATTGAGCTAGATTATGGGTTATAACTATGGAGGTTATGGGTAATGTTGGGAGTTTTGCTCGTGAGTCAAACTAGTGTTTATCATCTCCGTTGCATCTATATACTTTCCTGCAATATTGAATCTCAATATTGATACGTGAGCACTCAAAACTTAACTTTTATATATTATTAGTGTATCCCTGACTAGTGCTCGAGAATTTAGGATCATGCATGCTGGTATGTTTAAATTTTGTCAAAATATGTTTTAGGGTAGAATCTGAATTAGTTACTCCTGTGGTTGAGATAAGGTATATGATATGCATGTTTTTGGAAAGGTGGCGAAAAACTATAAACTTTTCATTTAGATATCGAATGGATTCGACGGACGGATTAGAAGTTATAGTCAATTGAATTTTTGTATTAATTATTAAAAATGATTATTTTTATTATTACGACGTCGTTAAAATCATCGTTATTATTATTTGATTATTATCATTAGTGTTATTATTATTATGATTATTATTATTAATAATTAAAAATAATTAATATTTTTATCAAAAACTATCAAATTATTATTTTGATCGTTATTATTATTAAAACTATCAATTTATTATCATTAACATTAAAATTATCATTTTTATTAAAAGTATTATTTTTTTTATGGAAATATTATTATTATTATAAAATATTAACTTATCATTTTAATATATTTTTATATAAAGTTTTATTTATTAATAAATGAATTATATTATTATTTACTCTAATAAATTTAGTAAAAATATTTAAAAATATAAAATGACGATATTTAATCATGTGTAAATTTTGGAAATCATTTTGAGTCAAATTCATTTTTATTAACTGTTGTATATTAGTCTCGAGCATTAGGATTGTGGTACACTAAGACTTGACCTTAATTGTTAAATAGATATTAACCAATATATAAATATATATAATTAATTTAGGTTCGTGAATCGAAGGCCAACCTTGCACATGTTAAATGATGTTATATGTATTTTTACTACAAAATACAGTATGGTGAGTATATAGTCCCTTTTAAACTCTAAATATTTTGGGATGAGAATACATGCATTTTATGATTTACGTTATGGACACAAGTGATCAAAAATAAATTCTATGTTGAGTTGTACCATGGCATATTTCTTTATACTTGGTAGCTAATATTTACATGAGGAATGTAAACGCGAATCCTGTTGATAGATCTATCGGGCCTGACAACCCCAACCGGGCTGGATGACCAGTTTTAAACGGTTGCACAGTACGTCGTTTCTGTATACTACACTTGGTACGGTGTGGTGATTATTTAAGAATATGCTGCGATGATTTAAATGTTAAGTATGGTTACCAAGTGCTCAACTACTTTTACATACACTTGCGAGTGTATTATGTTTATCTATATAAAATCTTGTGGTCCATAGTTATAACACTGCTAGCATCAAACCTATATCTCACCAACTTTATGTTGACGTTTTAAAGCATGTTTATTCTCAGGTACGAATTAAGTCTTCCGCTGTGCATTAGCTCATACTAAAGACATTACTTGGAGTCGATCATCGCAATGGAACCAAATGTTGAAGACTTTGTCCAGGTGGATAAGGACGGGTCCTTTCAGTTGGTATCAGAGCGGTGGTCTTAGCGAACCAGGTCTTGCATTAGTGTGTCTGACTAGTAGTTGTTAGAATACATTAATGAGTCTGGACTTTGACCGTGTCTACATGCCAAAAGTTTTTCTTATCATATCTAGTCGGAAATCACCTACTTATCATCCTTAGGGAATTGCCTGCTTATCATTCTTAAGTCTAGACACGTCTTACTGCATTTACTGCATTGATAGTGTATAGACAAATTTCATATCTTAGCGTATCTGATACTTCATATCTTAGCGAATCTGTAGACTTGCCTGACATATACCGTAAATTCCTCTGTAGTCTACGAAATCTTTAGAAATATATATACATAGATATTCTATATAGTTAGAATATTATCCAATATCTGAAAATCATTTCACATCAAAGATCCCTTCCATCCACCAAATTGTCCTCTTGGCGAGGAACCTGAAGCACTTACCGGCGAACCTGTTCGAAACACCATTTTCTCTCTCATTTCTAGAGTGTCTCGTTACGATTATATACTTTCCCATATTTTGAATCCTATTCATCCGCTCGCTCCAACCGTCAATCATCCCGGTGTACTAGCAGAACGCGTGACGGCTTTGGAGAACATGGTGCGAAGGTTACAAACACCAGCAGTAGCACCAGCAGTATAATCAATACCACCATCATCAACGCCGACAGTACACTTATCACCCCCAACCACAACCACGTCATAAACCTCAACATCATAATCTGCGCCTCGGATATCAACATCACACACCTCAATATCACCATCTATACTTCGAGTATGATCTTTGTTCTACATATCATTCTACATCGATTATCTCCGCTTTACGTATCATTCTACCTCATTTATCTTCGCTCAACATGGCGATTATGTAATTTCTAAAGTTTTAGAGATTATGTAATCTAGTATTAACGATAAATCAAATGAGTTTAATATCTTATTGACTCATTAAATCCATGATTACATCTGAAGAAAATATATACGTAAGTATATTTTCATAAAGATTGTAATTAAAAATTCCTTCGTACAAACTGTTAATGATGAAAAATATTTTAACGGGTAGGTAGTACCCGAGGAATATTTAGATTTCACATTAATAAGTTACACTGTACATTCTTCGAATCTGATTCAACGGCCATTTACTATCCTACTTACATCCACAAAGTACAAATCCGTTCACCGCAGAATAACCATTTTCATTCAATTTCATATTTGGATTTTGACTTATCAGAATCCAACAAGTGGCATAATGAAGAAATATTGGACAAAATAAAAAATGTTAGAAACAAACAAATTAATTATGATGAATTTTGTTAAGATTCCACGCTAACTGTTCCTAGCTAACTGTTCCCAGCTAACTATTAATACCGTATTACATTTTATTTATTGCAATTTAATTATCGCAATTTTATTTCTGTTATTTACTTTTACGCACTTTCAATCGGGACGCATGTACACAATACGTCGAATTAATTCTGAGACAATATGTTGTATACGGGTCATGATATATATTTATTTATTTTACGCACTTTAAATAACGGGACACGTATACAAGGTTTCGACCTATCATATCGACCCATCTATATATATATATTTCGGAACAACCATAGACACTCTATATGTGAATGTTGGAGTTGGCTATACAGGGTTGGAGTTGATTTCAAAATATATATATATATGGTTTGAGTTGTGATCAATACTGAGACCGGTACACGGGTCACGATACGTATTAATTAATTCGAATATTATATACATTAAATTATATATGAATATATTGGACTATTGGACAATTGAACTATTGGACTGCTAACTTTGGACAATTAAAATGAATTAAAATATTGATTATAACATATGAAACTAAATAATTCTTCAAGTTTGCCACTTGATCTCATTTTAAACCTCATTCGTATCTTGACAATTATAATCCGCGTTCAAACCTTTCATGATTCTTGAAAACACCTCGACCGAGAAATTGAACCAATCGCACTTCATCTACAGAAGAAAAGATTTATGCACCTGAAAAACTCTCGAACCCAAAGTCATAGTTTAACATGTACCCGCGTCGAATTCCTTAGCATTTATTAGCAAAAACAACCTTACAATTCCTTTTCAAAGTAGCCAATTTTTGTCATTGCTCCAGCAAATCATCTTCATTGGTTCATATGAATAAGCCTTATTATAACCTCGATATATACACGTTGTCCTTTCGCCGTCGTTACCGGAGAACCTTTTATATTCTACGACATTATCAGCAGATGTACCAGCAGCTCATCATCTCTTGGACGGAATCCGCAATCAGTATTTTGAAAATCTCGCAGAACTTCTCCCGTCATACCTATAACGTCTATCCCTAAGAATTACATACTTCGAATGTGAAGTTTCTGAAAAACACCCTGAACTGCGAACTAGTTCTTGAAATGCGGATGAAGCAGCAAAAACTGTAAACGACTTAAACAAGTCAAAGGTTGACGATAAAGTACAGAGTGTTGGTAAAGCTCAGAAAAAGAGAAGGGTTGGAACTGGAAAACGGATTGAGCAAAGTATGAAAGAGGCTTTGGATAAATCACAAGGACTGAATCTGCCTTCAAAGAATCCAAATGATTCAGTGCCTGCTGAAACCGTTAGTGAAAACTCTACTCCTTATTCTAAATCTTTCCAGATGATATTCTTCATCATCATCTTATCTTAGATATTATAAGATATTTTCATATCTTCCGTTATGCATATTCTCCATATTTCTGAAGATATTTTCACAACTATCCTTATCTGAAATCATTTATCACTCCGTAACATCTGCGTTACAACATAAAAGAAACTATGTTAGTTTCTAAATTCTGAAACCTTCGAGTTTAAAATATGAATGTTTTGAAGAAGTGTTGGGAACTGGTGCATGAATTAGTATAATATAATGACACTTGATCAACGTCATTATATTACAGTAAGTCATGTTGAGTTTCTAATGGAATGTGATGATTCACAGTACCATCATCATGTGCCATTTACACGACTCTTACATTCTATCTAATCTCTAAACATATCAAGAAAATATTTTTCTTGATGACTCGGTCTTTTCTAGGATATTCTAGTAATTTAACAAATCAAAATCGTTCCATTACCATTTCTTTCTTAGAGTATTAGCTATGTTCATTCGAAATTTCATACCTACGAATTCCGGACCATTACTCGCTTGACTCGAAGTCGGGAAGAGAAAACGAAAGCATGAAGTTCCGAAAAATAATGAAGAATATAAAGCTCGATAATAACCCCGAAAATTACAAACCGTGTATATCGATGCAGATAGCAATATAGAGACACGGGAGAACTAGAAACACTATGAACACAAGAGTATAGTAGAAGTAAATAGATTCTTCTGGTGGTAGATGAAAAAGAAGAATGACAGAAATAAAAGTTAAGTGTATATCAAGAATCAGTACTGGATGGAGCATATTAACGAACGCTTTAAAGAAAAATAGGATGTGAGATATGGAAATAAGGAAACGAAGGAGGTGGATTTATAGTGAAATATCCGACAAAGAAATCGAAACAGATTGCCGCATTAAATCAAAGAAGATCCTGATCGCCGAAGAACCAAATCTTATTATGTAAGATTTTCTTTAAATCCCTTAAATCTCGAAAATCAATAGTAACTACATCATCGGTTGAAACGAATATATTAATTACTCATTTCACTCTTTTGTGATAGCTTCACTCGTACGCTTCACATGATCGAATCGTTTTATCAATATCTCTCAATAATGATAAAACTCCATTATCACCTCATAATCGTCATGAAAACATTCTTATTGTTATCTATGACGACCTCTATCAAATTTCGGGGACGAAATTTCTTTAACGGGTAGGTACTGTAATGACCCGGAAATTTCCGACCAAATTTAAACCTTAATCTTTATATGTATCCGACACGATAAGCAAAATCTGTAATATTGAGTCTCGAAAACCTTGAAATCTATATTCATGAAATTCGTTACCCTTTGACCATGTCTGACGATTCACGAACAATCATGTGTATTATATATAATACTGTACATAAACGTATTTTATTTCACTTTAAGTTTATTATAGTTATCAATGTGATTAAAAGATAATATTATTCGATTGAATTATCAGATACATTGAATTAGGATTATGAGTCTTTGTCATAAGCTCCACTTTGAATTAGGAAACCCTTACTTTTAACGGTATTCGGAATATTTGGTAAAGTAATTCCGTGTAAGAACAAAAGTGTTATTATTGAGGATTAGACAGAGGTTAGCGGAGAGTCTTGTTTAATTATCAAAAGCGTACCTTGCAATGATTGACTTGTGTCACTTGATAGGTTAATTATTTAGTTTTCTTAATATTGAAAACGTTTTACGATATAGATGAAACCTTTAAAAGAATGGTTTTGAATATAACTAATCCTGGAAAACTAAATTATATTTATTCAATTTAGTACGAACACATTTTTTTCGATATAATAGAATTTGATTATAAAATATTTTTATGGATTTTCAATGATATAAAAATAAAAATAAAGATAAAATAAAGATTTCTAATGAGCACCAAAAGACTACAACATTTCATCACAAGATTGTAAGTTAAAATGTTGGGAATCACTAAACCTACGCACTTGCACGAGAAAAATCATAACTAATTCATACTGACTCGAAAAAGGGTGATCCTGGTGTCCAGACGACCGTAACTCAAAAATCTACAACTTTCGTGAATATACCTTACGCGGATCGCGTACTCATCTACGCAAAACGCGTAATGTTTGCCGACCTAAAAAGTGGACAGCTTAAATTCGCTGGATCTGGCCTCTTACTTTCACAATTTCTTTTTTTTTTCTAACTTCTTTTCTTCTTTCTTATATTACTCCGTATACTTACATAAATAAATAAATTAAAAAAAATAATATTATTATTATTAATTAAGATTATCAAGATTATTAATATTAATCCTAATATTACTAGTATTAGTATTATTTTGAGAAAAATTATTAGTATTATACATAAAATACTACGACGGAGTTCTGCCAAAATGTTTTAAAAAATGGTTTCATGAGTGGGAGTGATTGAGCTAGATTATGGGTTATAGCTATGGAGGTTATGGGTAATGTTGGGAGTTTTGCTCGTGAGTCAAACTAGTGTTTATCATCTCCGTTGCATCTATATACTTTCCTGCAATATTGAATCTCAATATTGATACGTGAGCACTCAAAACTTAACTTTTATATATTATTAGTGTATCCCTGACTTGTGCTCGAGAATTTAGGATCATGCATGCTGGTATGTTTAAATTTTGTCAAAATATGTTTTAGGGTAGAATCTGAATTAGTTACTCCTGTGGTTGAGATAAGGTATATGATATGCATGTTTTTAGAAAGGTGATGAAAAACTATAAACTTTTCATTTAGATATTGAATGGATTCGACGGACGGATTAGAAGTTATAGTCAATTGAATTTTTGTATTAATTATTAAAAATGATTATTTTTATTATTACGACGTCGTTAAAATCATCGTTATTATTATTTGATTATTATCATTAGTGTTATTATTATTATGATTATTATTATTAATAATTAAAAATAATTAATATTTTTATCAAAAACTATCAAATTATTATTTTGATCCTTATTATTATTAAAACTATCAATTTATTATCATTAACATTAAAATTATCATTTTTATTAAAAGTATTATTTTTTATGGAAATATTATTATTAACTTATCATTTTAATATATTTTTATATAAAGTTTTATTTATTAATAAATGAATTATATTATTATTTACTCTAATAAATTTAGTAAAAATATTTAAAAATATAAAATGACGATATTTAATCATGTGTAAATTTTGGAAATCATTTTGAGTCAAATTCATTTTTATTAACTGTTGCATATTAGTCTCGAGCATTAAGATTGTGGTACACTAAGACTTGACCTTAATTGTTAAATAGATATTAACCAATATATAAATATATATAATTAATTTAGGTTCGTGAATCGAAGGCCAACCTTGCACATGTTAAATGATGTTATATGTATTTTTACTACAAAATAAAGTATGGTGAGTATATAGTCCCTTTTAAACTCTAAATATTTTGGGATGAGAATACATGCATTTTATGATTTACGTTATGGACACAAGTGATCAAAAATAAATTCTATGTTGAGTTGTACCATGGCATATTTCTTTATACTTGGTAGCTAATATTTACATGAGGAATGTAAACGCGAATCCTGTTGATAGATCTATCGGGCCTGACAACCCCAACCGGGCTGGACGACCAGTTTTAAACGGTTGCACAGTACTTCGTTTCTGTATACTACACTTGGTACGGTGTGGTGATTATTTAAGAATATGCTGCGATGATTTAAATGTTAAGTATGGTTACCAAGTGCTCAACTACTTTTACATACACTTGCGAGTGTATTATGTTTATCTATATAAAATCTTGTGGTCCATAGTTATAACACTGCTAGCATCAAACCTATATCTCACCAACTTTATATTGTCGTTTTAAAGCATGTTTATTCTCAGGTACGAATTAAGTCTTCCGCTGTGCATTAGCTCATACTAAAGACATTAATTGGAGTCGATCATCGTAATGGAACCAAATGTTGAAGACTTTGTCCAGGTGGATAAGGACGGGTCCTTTCAGCTTACGTAGCAATGACTAGCTACCATTGTTACGGGCGCAAATCGTGTCAAACAAGCGATGCACGACGATTGTCGAGCAAGATGGGGCGGTATGATGTATATGTGTATATGTATGTGATGTGTGCAGCGGGGTGTACGAAATAGTATTAATTTTTACTACAAAATGCGACGAAATATTACACAAGTTTTATTTATTTATTTATCGAGTGGATATACCTAAACCTTGCTACAACACTTATAGGCAGTGTACCTAATCGTAGAGTAGTGTAGTTTTTAGTAAGTCCGGTTCGTTCCACAGGGAGCTGGTGAAGTTAACGCTATATTATTAAGTTTATTTGTAAAAATATATATATAAATAAGTAGTAGTATTATTATAAAATGGGGGTTTTACCGTTTAATGACCGGTTTGTCGATTTTAAGCGTAAAAATAAATGACAAAAATTAAAGTGCGTAAAATAAATTGCGATAAATAAAATGACAGAAAATAAAATGACAGAAAATAAAAGTGCGATGAAAAATACAATAAAACAATTATGCTTATTTAAACTTCCGTAATCATGATGTTTAACGTTTTGATTTTAATTAATTGTTACTCGGGTTAATTGTCCTTTGTCATGGTTTATTTGATACCTATCTGGTTTTTATCCATAATAGTCCATCGGTCATAAATATAAAGTGCGAGTGTCCTCGTCAAATTACCCTTATACCCGAAGTCAAATATTCCAACTAATTAAGGATTTAAACTGTGACGCAGTTATCACTTCTGTCAACAATTACACCAGTTATCACTGTATGTAATCTACCCCTGTTTTGATTAGATATGAATATTAATTTACCCACTTGATCAGTTTGAATAATCAATTACCCAACCCGAATAATTAATTAAATGATTATAATAGATTCCATATGAACGTCACTAAATAGGACAACCATAATCATTATTAATTATTAGGATAATTAATTTGAAGATAGGTTCGACAGACTCCAATGAGTTGTCACTCAATTAGACAATACCCCCCATCTATTAATAGTCAATAGTCCAATTTCCACAAGTGTCGGTCTTTTGCCCAAACCTTAATTATGGTACAAAATCCAATAACCCCGTCTTAATATTTAGTCAAACATCACGATTACTTCGGCTTAAATAAGCATAATAATAACTTAGTTACGAGACATTAATTTAAAAAGGAAGAACATAACTTACAGTGATTATTAATCGCGTAGCGTTACACGGACAGAGTTCCTACTTTAAAACCCGTAAAACATTTCTTACAATAACCCAATCATTATTAATCTTAAATTAAACTTAATATTATAAATATAAATATAAATTACATAAGAAAGAAAGAAGATTGGAAAAAGGTGTACTTTTACATTACGATTACAAAGCCTTTTATAGGCGAATTTAGAAATTGAATTTTTACTTATGACCCCTGAACTATGCTCAATTAACAACTTTTTATTATTTAATATTATTCTTATTATGAATTATTTAAATATTATATTTTATTCTTGTGCATAGTTGACTCGTAATTTTTACACCGTTGCGTCGAGCGTTGAGAGTTGACTCTGGTCCCGGTTCCGGATTTTCGAACGTCCTTGCGTACAATTTTATATTTTGTACTTTGCGTTTTGTAACTTGTACTCTTGTCATTTTTAGACGTTCCTCATCAATAATTTGAACCTTTTTGATTGTATCTTGTACTTTTGAGCTTTTTGGACCTTTGTGTCTTCAATTCGTCGTTTTCGCCTTTTGTCTTCGCACTTATTTAAAATAAACGAATATTACTTGAAAATGGAACAATTGCAACTAAAATCTTGTCTTTCTTGGGGGATTTTGCTATGAAATATATGTTCCTTTTTAGCCTTATCAATATCCCCACACTTGAGCGTTGCTTGTCCTCAAGCAATACAGTCTTGAAATAATATAATACATCACACGAATCACTTCTTTATTCTTCACACTTTGTACATCAGTGATTTTGATAGAGCGGTATATGAAATGTCCCGTTCTTGTTGATTAAAAACGTTCCATATTAATTGATTTCGTTGCGAGGTTTTGACCTCTATATGAGACATTTTTCAAAGACTGCATTCATTTTTAAAACAAACCATAACCTTTATTTCATAAATAAAGGTTTAAAAAGCTTTACGTAGATTATCAAATAATGATAATCTAAAATATCCTGTTTACACACGACCATTACATAATGGTTTACAATACAAATATGTTACATCGAAATCAGTTTCTTGAATGCAGTTTTTACACAATATCATACAAACATGGACTCCAAATCTTGTCCTTATTTTAGTATGCAACAGCGGAAGCTCTTAATATTCACCTGAGAATAAACATGCTTTAAACGTCAACAAAAATGTATAGCTAACTCCAACATTCACATATAGAGTGTCTATGGTTGTTCCGAAATATATATAGATGTGTCGACATGATAGGTCGAAACATTGTATACGTGTCTATGGTATCTCAAGATTACATAATATACAATACAAGTTGATTAAGTTATGGTTGGAATAGATTTGTTACCAATTTTCACGTAGCTAAAATGAGAAAAATTATCCAATCTTGTTTTACCCATAACTTCTTCATTTTAAATCCGTTTTGAGTGAATCAAATTGCTATGGTTTCATATTGAACTCTATTTTATGAATCTAAACAGAAAAGTATAGGTTTATAGTCGGAAAAATAAGTTACAAGTTGTTTTTGTAAAGGTAGTCATTTCAGTCGAAAGAACGACGTCTAGATGACCATTTTAGAAAACATACTTCCACTTTGAGTTTAATCATAATTTTTGGATATAGTTTCATGTTCATAATAAAAATCATTTTCTCAGAATAACAACTTTAAAATCAAAGTTTATCATAGTTTTTAATTAACTAACCCAAAACAGCCCGCGGTGTTACTACGACGGCGTAAATCCGGTTTTACGGTGTTTTTCGTGTTTCCAGGTTTTAAATCATTAAGTTAGCATATCATATAGATATAGAACATGTGTTTAGTTGATTTTAAAAGTCAAGTTAGAAGGATTAACTTTTATTTGCGAACAAGTTTAGAATTAACTAAACTATGTTCTAGCGATTACAAATTTAAACCTTCGAATAAGATAGCTTTATATGTATGAATCGAATGATGTTATGAACATCATTACTACCTTAAGTTCCTTGGATAAACCTACTGGAAAAGTGAAAAATGGATCTAGCTTCAATGGATCCTTGGATGGCTCGAAGTTCTTGAAGAAGAATCATGACACGAAAACAAGTTCAAGTAAGATCATCACTTGAAATAAGATTGTTATAGTTATAGAAATTGAACCAAAGTTTGAATATGATTATTACCTTGTATTAGAATGATAACCTACTGTAAGAAACAAAGATTTCTTGAGGTTGGATGATCACCTTACAAGATTGGAAGTGAGCTAGCAAACTTGAAAGTATTCTTGATTTTATGAAACTAGAACTTTTGGAATTTATGAAGAACACTTAGAACTTGAAGATAGAACTTGAGAGAGATCAATTAGATGAAGAAAATTGAAGAATGAAAGTGTTTGTAGGTGTTTTTGGTCGTTGGTGTATGGATTAGATATAAAGGATATGTAATTTTGTTTTCATGTAAATAAGTCATGAATGATTACTCATATTTTTGTAATTTTATGAGATATTTCATGCTAGTTGCCAAATGATGGTTCCCACATGTGTTAGGTGACTCACATGGGCTGCTAAGAGCTGATCATTGGAGTGTATATACCAATAGTACATACATCTAAAAGCTGTGTATTGTACGAGTACGAATACGGTTGCATACGAGTAGAATTGTTGATGAAACTGAATGAGGATATAATTGTAAGCATTTTTGTTAAGTAGAAGTATTTTGATAAGTGTATTGAAGTCTTTCAAAAGTGTATAAATACATATTAAAACACTACATGTATATACATTTTAACTGAGTCGTTAAGTCATCGTTAGTCGTTACATGTAAGTGTTGTTTTGAAACCTTTAGGTTAACGATCTTGTTAAATGTTGTTAACCCAATGTTTATAATATCAAATGAGATTTTAAATTATTATATTATCATGATATTATCATGTATGAATATCTCTTAATATGATATATATACATTAAATGTCTTTACAACGATAATCGTTACATATATGTCTCGTTTAAAAATCATTAAATTAGTAGTCTTGTTTTTACATATGTAGTTCATTGTTAATATACTTAATGATATGTTTACTTATCATAGTATCATGTTAACTATATATATATATCCATATATATGTCATCATATAGTTTTTACAAGTTTTAATGTTCGTGAATCACCGGTCAGCTTGGGTGGTCAATTGTCTATATGAAACATATTTCAATTAATCAAGTCTTAACAAGTTTGATTGCTTAACATGTTGGAAACATTTAATCATGTAAATATCAATCTCAATTAATATATATAAACATGGAAAAGTTCGGGTCACTACAGTACCTACCCGTTAAATAAATTTCGTCCCGAAATTTTAAGCTGTTGAAGGTGTTGACGAATCTTCTGGAAATAGATGCGGGTATTTATTCTTCATCTGATCTTCACGCTCCCAGGTGAACTCGGGTCCTCTACGAGCATTCCATCGAACCTTAACAATTGGTATCTTGTTTTGCTTAAGTCTTTTAACCTCACGATCCATTATTTCGACGGGTTCTTCGATGAATTGAAGTTTTTCGTTGATTTGGATTTCATCTAACGGAATAGTGAGATCTTCTTTAGCAAAACATTTCTTCAAATTCGAGACGTGGAAAGTGTTATGTACAGCCGCGAGTTGTTGAGGTAACTCTAGTCGGTAAGCTACTGGTCCGACACGATCAATAATCTTGAATGGTCCAATATACCTTGGATTTAATTTCCCTCGTTTACCAAATCGAACAACGCCATTCCAAGGTGCAACTTTAAGCATGACCATCTCTCCAATTTCAAATTCTATATCTTTTCTTTTAATGTCAGCGTAGCTCTTTTGTCGACTTTGGGCGGTTTTCAACCGTTGTTGAATTTGGATGATCTTCTCGGTAGTTTCTTGTATAATCTCCGGACCCGTAATCTGTCTATCCCCCACTTCACTCCAACAAATCGGAGACCTGCACTTTCTACCATAAAGTGCTTCAAACGGCGCCATCTCAATGCTTGAATGGTAGCTGTTGTTGTAGGAAAATTCTGCTAACGGTAGATGTCGATCCCAACTGTTTCCGAAATCAATAACACATGCTCGTAGCATGTCTTCAAGCGTTTGTATCGTCCTTTCGCTCTGCCCATCAGTTTGTGGATGATAGGCAGTACTCATGTCTAGACGAGTTCCTAATGCTTGCTGTAATGTCTGCCAGATTCTTGAAATAAATCTGCCATCCCTATCAGAGATAATAGAGATTGGTATTCCATGTCTGGAGATGACTTCCTTCAAATACAGTCGTGCTAACTTCTCCATCTTGTCATCTTCTCTTATTGGCAGGAAGTGTGCTGATTTGGTGAGACGATCAACTATTACCCAAATAGTGTCAAAACCACTTGCAGTCCTTGGCAATTTAGTGATGAAATCCATGGTAATATTTTCCCATTTCCATTCTGGGATTTCGGGTTGTTGAAGTAGACCTGATGGTTTCTGATGCTCAGCTTTGACCTTAGAACACGTCAAACATTCTCCTACGTATTTAGCAACATCAGCTTTCATACCTGGCCACCAAAAATGTTTCTTGAGATCCTTGTACATCTTCCCCGTTCCAGGATGTATTGAGTATCTGGTTTTATGAGCTTCTCTAAGTACCATTTCTCTCATATCTTCAAATTTTGGTACCCAAATCCTTTCAGCCCTATACCGGGTTCCGTCTTCCCGAATATTAAGATGCTTCTCCGATCCTTTGGGTATTTCATCCTTTAAATTTCTCTCTTTTAAAACTCCTTGTTGCGCCTCCTTTATTTGAGTAGTAAGGTTATTATGAATCATTATATTCATAGATTTTACTCGAATGGGTTCTCTGTCCTTCCTGCTCAAGGCATCGGCTACCACATTTGCCTTCCCCGGGTGGTAACGAATCTCAAAGTCGTAATCATTCAATAATTCAATCCACCTACGCTGCCTCATATTCAGTTGTTTCTGATTAAATATGTGTTGAAGACTTTTGTGGTCGGTATATATAATACTTTTGACCCCATATAAGTAGTGCCTCCAAGTCTTTAATGCAAAAACAACCGCGCCTAATTCCAAATCATGCGTCGTATAATTTTGCTCGTGAATCTTCAATTGTCTAGACGCATAAGCAATCACCTTCGTTCGTTGCATTAATACACAACCGAGACCTTGCTTTGATGCGTCACAATAAATCACAAAATCATCATTCCCTTCAGGCAATGACAATATAGGTGCCGTAGTTAGCTTTTTCTTCAATAACTGAAACGCTTTCTCTTGTTCATCCTTCCATTCAAATTTCTTCCCTTTATGCGTTAATGCAGTCAAGGGTTTTGCTATTCTGGAAAAGTCTTGGATGAACCTTCTGTAGTAACCAGCTAGTCCTAAAAACTGGCGTATGTGTTTCGGAGTTTTCGGGGTTTCCCACTTTTCAACAGTTTCTATCTTTGCCGGATCCACCTTAATATCTTCTTTGTTCACTATGTGACCGAGGAATTGAACTTCTTCCAACCAAAATGCACACTTTGAAAACTTAGCGTACAATTCTTCCTTCCTCAATACTTCTAACACCTTTCTCAAATGTTCACCGTGTTCTTGGTCATTCTTTGAGTAAATAAGTATGTCATCAATGAAAACAATGACAAACTTGTCAAGGTATGGTCCACACACTCGGTTCATAAGGTCCATGAACACAGCTGGTGCATTAGTTAAACCAAACGGCATGACCATAAACTCGTAATGACCGTAACGTGTTCTGAAAGCAGTCTTTGGAATATCATCTTCTTTCACCCGCATTTGATGATACCCGGAACGTAAGTCAATCTTTGAATAAACAGACGAGCCTTGTAGTTGATCAAATAAGTCGTCGATTCTCGGTAGTGGGTAGCGGTTCTTGATGGTAAGTTTTTTCAACTCTCGGTAGTCGATACACAACCTGAATGTACCATCTTTCTTCTTGACAAATAAAACAGGAGCTCCCCACGGTGATGTGCTTGGTCGAATGAAACCACGCTCTAAAAGTTCTTGTAATTGGCTTTGCAGTTCTTTCATCTCGCTGGGTGCGAGTCTGTAAGGAGCACGAGCTATTGGTGCAGCTCCTGGTACAAGATCTATTTGAAATTCAACGGATCGATGTGGGGGTAATCCCGGTAATTCTTTCGGAAATACATCAGGAAATTCTTTTGCAATGGGAACATCATTGATGCTCTTTTCTTCAGTTTGTACTTTCTCGACATGTGCTAGAACAGCATAGCAACCTTTTCTTATTAGTTTTTGTGCCTTTAAATTACTAATAAGATGTAGCTTCGTGTTGCCCTTTTCTCCGTACACCATTAAGGGTTTTCCTTTTTCTCGTATAATGCGAATTGCATTTTTGTAACAAACGATCTCTGCTTTCACTTCTTTCAACCAGTCCATACCGATTATTACATCAAAACTCCCTAACTCTACTGGTATCAAATCAATCTTAAATGTTTCGCTAACCAGTTTAATTTCTCGATTCCGACATATATTATCTGCTGAAATTAATTTACCATTTGCTAATTCGAGTAAAAATTTACTATCCAAAGGCGTCAATGGACAACTTAATTTAGCACAAAAATCTCTACTCATATAGCTTCTATCCGCACCCGAATCAAATAAAACGTAAGCAGATTTATTGTCAATAAGAAACGTACCCGTAACAAGCTCCGGGTCTTCTTGTGCCTCTGCCGCATTAATATTGAAAACTCTTCCACGGCCTTGTCCATTCGTGTTCTCATGGTTCGGGCAATTTCTTATAATGTGGCCCGGTTTTCCACATTTATAACAAACTACATTGGCATAACTTGCTCCGACACTACTTGCTCCGCCATTACTCGTTCCGACACCATTTGTTCCTTTCGTTCTATTAACCCCTGGTCCGTAGACCTCACACTTCGCCGCGCTATGACCATTTCTTTTACACTTGTTGCAAAATTTGGTGCAGAACCCCGAGTGATACTTTTCACACCTTTGGCATAGCTGCTTCTGATTGTTGTTGTTGTTGCGGTTATTATTGTTGTTGGGATGATTGTTGTAGTTGATGTTGTTGTTGTTGTTGTTGGGACGTTTGTTGTAGTTGCGATTGATGTTGCGATTGTTGGGATAATTGTTGCGATTATTGTTGTAATTGCTGTTGTTGTTGTATTGGTGATTCTTATCACCGTTTTCCTCCCACTTTCTTTTGACTTGCTTCACATTGGCCTCTTCAGCAGTCTGTTCTTTAATTCTTTCTTCAATTTGGTTCACGAGTTTATGAGCCATTCTACATGCCTGTTGTATGGAGGCGGGCTCGTGTGAACTTATATCTTCTTGGATTCTTTCCGGTAATCCTTTCACAAACGCGTCGATCTTCTCTTCCTCATCTTCGAATGCTCCCGGACACAATAGGCACAATTCTGTGAATCGTCTTTCGTACGTGGTAATATCAAATCCTTGGGTTCGTAACCCTCTAAGTTCTGTCTTGAGCTTATTGACCTCGGTTCTGGGACGGTACTTCTCGTTCATCAAGTGCTTGAATGCTGACCACGGTAGTGCGTACGCATCGTCTTGTCCCACTTGCTCTAGATAGGTATTCCACCATGTTAACGCAGAACCTGTGAAGGTATGCATAGCGTACTTTACTTTGTCCTCTTCAGTACACTTACTTATGGCAAACACTGATTCGACCTTCTCGGTCCACCGTTTCAATCCGATCGGTCCTTCGGTTCCATCAAATTCCAAAGGTTTGCAAGCAGTGAATTCTTTGTAGGTGCATCCTACACGATTTCCTGTACTGCTAGATCCGAGGTTATTGTTGGTATGTAGCGCAGCCTGTACTGCGGCTATGTTTGAAGCTAGAAAAGTACGGAATTCCTCTTCATTCATATTCACGGTGTGTCGAGTAGTCGGTGCCATTTCCTTCAAAATAGTTAAATGGAACAAGTTAATCATACAGAATATTAAGAGTAGTTAATAGTATTTCGTAGCATAATATGAACTCATTTATAAAAGCTTTTTCTTCATATTAGCGTTTTATAAGTTTAAATTCGGGTAGTACCTACCCGTTAAGTTCATACTTAGTAGCTAATATACAATTCAACTACTACAATTCTATATGAAAAACTGATTATAATAATATTTCGCGTTCAAACTTTTATACAATATTTTACAAACTTACAATACCGCTTATTTTACATAAAGCATGAAATATAGCACACAATAACTTTGATACAAGATAGTTGTGAAGATAATTCTAGCTAGTACACAAGTCGTTCAGCAAAGGCAATAAAGACACGTAATTCATACGTCCAGAAACAAGTCATGCATTCTGGTTTTACTAGGACTACTTCCCATCCTTGGTCTTGTGCAACATAACCGTTATGGCTGTTGATAAGACAGCGTGTTGTAACGTCGTCAAAGGGACGAGGGTTACGTAATGTCCAACAGTCCCGTAATAATCTAAAAACCTCATTTCTTACCCCAATTACCGACTCCGTCACTTGTGGAAACGTTTTGTTTAATAGTTGTAGCCCGATGTTCTTGTTCTCACTTTGGTGAGAAGCGAACATTACTAATCCGTAAGCATAACATGCTTCTTTATGTTGCATGTTAGCCGCTTTTTCTAAATCACGAAGTCCAATATTCGGATATATTGAGTCAAAATAATTTCTTAACCCGTTGCGTAAAATAGCATTTGGGTTCCCCGCAATATATGCGTCAAAGTAAACACATCGTAACTTATGGGTTTCCCAATGTGATATCCCCCATCTTTCAAACGAAAGTCTCTTATAAACCAAGACATTCTTGGAACGTTCTTCGAATGTCTTACAAACTGATCTCGCCTTAAATAGTTGTGCCGAGGAATTCTGGCCGACTATAGACAAGATTTCATCAATCATGTCTCCGGGTAGGTCTCTTAAAATATTGGGTTGTCTATCCATTTTGTGTTTTTAAACTGTAAAATAGACAAGAGTTAGATTCATAAAAAAATACTTATTAATACAAGCAATTTTTACATATATCATAAAGCATACGAACACTATATTACATATATTACACCACACGAATACAACTATCTTATTCCGACTCGCTCGTTTCTTCTTCTTCGGTTTTGGTTCATTTTGCCAAGTTTCTAGGGATATATGATGTTCCCCTAATACGAGCCGTCGTTGTCCACATTGGTTTAGAAAAACCTGGTGGTTTAGAGGTTCCCGGGTCATTGTTACAACTTAAGGACTTCGGGCGTTGACGATACATATAAAGTTCATCGGGGTTGGAATTAGATTTCTCTATTTTTATGCCCTTTCCCTTATTATTTTCTTTTGCCTTTTTAAATTCAGTTGGGGTAATTTCTATAACATCATCGGAATTCTCGTCGGAATCCGATTCATCGGAGAATTGGTAATCCTCCCAATATTTTGCTTCCTTGGCGGAAACACCATTGACCATAATTAACCTTGGTCGGTTGGTTGAGGATTTTCTTTTACTTAACCGTTTTATTATTTCCCCCACCGGTTCTATTTCTTCATCCGGTTCCGATTCTTCTTCCGGTTCCGATTCTTCTTCCGGTTCCGACTCTTCTTCTGGTTCCTCTTCGGGAACTTGTGAATCAGTCCACGAATCATTCCAATTTACATTTGACTCTTCATTATTATTAGGTGAGTCAATGGGACTTGTTCTAGAGGTAGACATCTATCACATAATATCAAACGCGTTAAGAGATTAATATATCACATAATATTCACATGTTAAAAATATATAGTTTCCAACAAAATTTGTTAAGCAATCATTTTTCAAGTAAACACGGTCGAAGTCCAGACTCACTAATGCATCCTAACAAACTCGATAAGACACACTAATGAAAAATTCTGGTTCTCTAAGACCAACGCTCGGATACCAACTGAAATGTCCCGTTCTTGTTGATTAAAAACGTTCCATATTAATTGATTTCGTTGCGAGGTTTTGACCTCTATATGAGACGTTTTTCAAAGACTGCATTCATTTTTAAAACAAACCATAACCTTTATTTCATAAATAAAGGTTTAAAATGCTTTACGTAGATTATCAAATAATGATAATCTAAAATATCCTGTTTACACACGACCATTACATAATGGTTTACAATACAAATATGTTACATCGAAATCAGTTTCTTGAATGCAGTTTTTACACAATATCATACAAACATGGACTCCAAATCTTGTCCTTATTTTAGTATGCAACAGCGGAAGCTCTTAATATTCACCTGAGAATAAACATGCTTTAAACGTCAACAAAAATATTGGTGAGTTATAGGTTTAACCTATATATATCAAATCGTAACAATAGACCACAAGATTTCATATTTCAATAAACATCCCATACATAGAGATAAAAATCATTCATATGGTGAACACCTGGTAACCGACATTAACAAGATGCATATATAAGAATATCCCCATCATTCCGGGACACCCTTCGGATATGATATAAATTTCGAAGTACTAAAGCATCCGGTACTTTGGATGGGGTTTGTTAGGCCCAATAGATCTATCTTTAGGATTCGCGTCAATTAGGGTGTCTGTTCCCTAATTCTTAGATTACCAGACTTAATAAAAAGGAGCATATTCGATTTCGATAATTCAACCATAGAATGTAGTTTCACATACTTGTGTCTATTTTGTAAATCATTTATAAAACCTGCATGTATTCTCATCCCAAAAATATTAGATTTTAAAAGTGGGACTATAACTCACTTTCACAGATTTTTACTTCGTCGGGAAGTAAGACTTGGCCACTGGTTGATTCACGAACCTATAACAATATATACATATATATCAAAGTATGTTCAAAATATATTTACAACACTTTTAATATATTTTGATGTTTTAAGTTTATTAAGTCAGCTGTCCTCGTTAGTAACCTACAACTAGTTGTCCACAGTTAGATGTACAGAAATAAATCGATAAATATTATCTTGAATCAATCCACGACCCAGTGTATACGTATCTCAGTATTGATCACAACTCAAACTATATATATTTTGGAATCAACCTCAACCCTGTATAGCTAACTCCAACATTCACATATAGAGTGTCTATGGTTGTTCCGAAATATATATAGATGTGTCGACATGATAGGTCGAAACATTGTATACGTGTCTATGGTATCTCAAGATTACATAATATACAATACAAGTTGATTAAGTTATGGTTGGAATAGATTTGTTACCAATTTTCACGTAGCTAAAATGAGAAAAATTATCCAATCTTGTTTTACCCATAACTTCTTCATTTTAAATCCATTTTGAGTGAATCAAATTGCTATGGTTTCATATTGAACTCTATTTTATGAATCTAAACAGAAAAGTATAGGTTTATAGTCGGAAAAATAAGTTACAAGTTTTTTTTGTAAAGGTAGTCATTTCAGTCGAAAGAACGACGTCTAGATGACCATTTTAGAAAACATACTTCCACTTTGAGTTTAATCATAATTTTTGGATATAGTTTCATGTTCATAATAAAAATCATTTTCTCAGAATAACAACTTTAAAATCAAAGTTTATCATAGTTTTTAATTAACTAACCCAAAACAGCCCGCGGTGTTACTACGACGGCGTAAATCCGGTTTTACGGTGTTTTTCGTGTTTCCAGGTTTTAAATCATTAAGTTAGCATATCATATAGATATAGAACATGTGTTTAGTTGATTTTAAAAGTCAAGTTAGAAGGATTAACTTTTATTTGCGAACAAGTTTAGAATTAACTAAACTATGTTCTAGCGATTACAAATTTAAACCTTCGAATAAGATAGCTTTATATGTATGAATCGAATGATGTTATGAACATCATTAATACCTTAAGTTCCTTGGATAAACCTACTGGAAAAGAGAAAAATGGATCTAGCTTCAATGGATCCTTGGATGGCTCGAAGTTCTTGAAGAAGAATCATGACACGAAAACAAGTTCAAGTAAGATCATCACTTGAAATAAGATTGTTATAGTTATAGAAATTGAACCAAAGTTTGAATATGATTATTACCTTGTATTAGAATGATAACCTACTGTAAGAAACAAAGATTTCTTGAGGTTGGATGATCACCTTACAAGATTGGAAGTGAGCTAGCAAACTTGAAAGTATTCTTGATTTTATGAAACTAGAACTTTTGGAATTTATGAAGAACACTTAGAACTTGAAGATAGAACTTGAGAGAGATCAATTAGATGAAGAAAATTGAAGAATGAAAGTGTTTGTAGGTGTTTTTGGTCGTTGGTGTATGGATTAGATATAAAGGATATGTAATTTTGTTTTCATGTAAATAAGTCATGAATGATTACTCATATTTTTGTAATTTTATGAGATATTTCATGCTAGTTGCCAAATGATGGTTCCCACATGTGTTAGGTGACTCACATTGGCTGCTAAGAGCTGATCATTGGAGTGTATATACCAATAGTACATACATCTAAAAGCTGTGTATTGTACGAGTACGAATACGGTTGCATACGAGTAGAATTGTTGATGAAACTGAATGAGGATGTAATTGTAAGCATTTTTGTTAAGTAGAAGTATTTTGATAAGTGTATTGAAGTCTTTCAAAAGTGTATAAATACATATTAAAACACTACATGTATATACATTTTAACTGAGTCGTTAAGTCATCGTTAGTCGTTACATGTAAGTGTTGTTTTGAAACCTTTAGGTTAACGATCTTGTTAAATGTTGTTAACCCAATGTTTATAATATCAAATGAGATTTTAAATTATTATATTATCATGATATTATCATGTATGAATATCTCTTAATATGATATATATACATTAAATGTCTTTACAACGATAATCGTTACATATATGTCTCGTTTAAAAATCATTAAATTAGTAGTCTTGTTTTTACATATGTAGTTCATTGTTAATATACTTAATGATATGTTTACTTATCATAGTATCATGTTAACTATATATATATCCATATATATGTCATCATATAGTTTTTACAAGTTTTAATGTTCGTGAATCACCGGTCAGCTTGGGTGGTCAATTGTCTATATGAAACATATTTCAATTAATCAAGTCTTAACAAGTTTGATTGCTTAACATGTTGGAAACATTTAATCATGTAAATATCAATCTCAATTAATATATATAAACATGGAAAAGTTCGGGTCACTACAGTATAAACAATGATAGTAACGATATGGTTAAAGGTGGGTGTGTCATCCACAGTTGCCTTGGGTTTAGGACAACGACACTTGCAATCAAATAGCCGATTTACTTTCGGTTTCCAAAGCAAAGTGCACATTTGAAAGGAGGTTTACAGTCCCACATGACTATAAAAATTTAGATCCTTTAAGGAAATTGGATCTTTATGAAAACATTTGATCTTTTGAAAATTCAAGCTAGATTTTACCCTAGACAAGTTTTCTGATTTGATCCATCATCGGTGTTGCAAAATATATTTGTGGATCAATATTTTGGCTAAAACTTTTAGGTTAGTGTAATCCACTGCTATCCCGGTATCGGAAAGTACACATCCAGTTTACTTGTTCCGTATATTATCTTTCGGTAAACTACCGTCCGGTTGTAAAGGAAAGCGATGAACAAGAAACTGTTAAGGCAATGTCCCGTGACATGCAGATGATTATGGTCTTTTAACGTGTCGGATGCTAGAACTATCCTTGGTAGGAGCGATAGTAAAGATCATCCTATGATTTTTCGGTCTGGCACAAGGTCCTGTCTCCGACCATGCTATGCAACCACCGTTCTTACGGTTGACACCCGATTTGGTTCAGGTGACCTAATGAATTCCAGGTGAATTCCTAGGATTTTACGTTCAATGGTAATGAACGCATTGAAAATGGGTTTTCAGAAAACAAATCGGTTTGTATTTTTTGATCAAAATATTTTCTCGTTCAAGCTCGAGTTTAGATATCATTGAATTCCATGAGTTTGAATTCTCAATCTTTAAGGTCAATCTCAAGGATTGAGTAATATCAGGCTTAAAAGCTGATTTTTGATCTTTTAAGGAGATTATCCTTTCTGGGGATCTGATTCATTAGTCTTATCAGGCTAATTTGCACGGCGCCCTCCCCATTTTACGAGACAGATCCTCTCATGATTAAGATAAGTCTGACCACTTGGCGACCCTGTTTGATGCTGAGGTCCGTGGATTTCCTGCTGATTTTAGAGATGACTTTTCTAGATTTTTCGTCAACCTACAGCTGGTCTGAACGACAACTTCATGACCTAAATCAAGAAGCGCGTGTCTTTTTCGGAAGACTTTACTTCCTTTTAATGATGGAATTGATTCATCGTGTAGATCCATCTTTCTTTAAAATATATTACAGTAAACCGGGTAAAACTGATTAGTATCGTCCAAAGCAAAAGTACCTGCAATAATTCTTATACAAAAATGTGATAGATAGTTTTTAATTGAATAACTTGGTACATTCTCCCCACACTTAGCTTTTATTTATTCTTTTCTTTGCCTTTTTATTCTCTTCTATCCCATTTTAAATGAATTCAAGCATTTTAGGTTGTTTCTCAATTTATGTCCTTTTCGAGGTAACGATAATTTCGGTATTAACACCTAGTTTTATCGTTCATAAATATGTATAAACATGATTTTGAATTCATTTAGTTGAAATTTTTTTCAAATTTTCACAAAATTTGGCAATTAAAACAAGTGTAAACCCGAAAGAATTTATAACCCTTCCCCACACTTGAGATCATGCAATGCCCTCATTTGCATGAAATCAGACTCTAATTATAAATTCACGAGGGTGATTAGTGTAGAAAAGTGATTAAAAATACCGAGTTTGCAAACATGTTGTTGTCATATCACATTTGATATTTTGCGTCTTGTCGTCAAAATTAGTAGCTTTTACTGAACTTAATGCTAGTCTTTGAAAGTGCGCTGTTTTACCCTGTTTTGTACATAACATAAAATACAAACATATATATACATATTTTTAAAGTTTGATATATTATTCCACGTTTAAAAATTTATAAAATATAATATATATATATATATATATATATATATATATATATATATATATATATATATATATATATATATATATATATATATATTTGCATACTTTAGATCAATAAAATTAAAAAAATAATGATAACAAAATTTATCGCCCCGTCCTTGGGTAAAGTAATTTCGGCTCAACGACCTAGTCTTCAACTCACGACGAATTTTAGAAATCATTTTTTTTCAACTTAATGAAATAAAGTAAATTTTTGTTTTTAAATTCACACAAAACTTAAAAAGAAAACATATTAATTTCATATAAAACCTAAAAAAACAAAAAAAAAAATTCAGAATGGGGGAAGAAAACTAGTTCTTTAGTGTCTGCTAGTGGAAAAGACCAATCGGATTCCATTCTCGGAACTACACGAGAACAGAACAACTAACTCCAAACAGCATTTTCTTTTTAGAATATTTGAATCTCCTCACACTTAGGTAGATGTGGTGTCGAAATTGTGATTAACTTCATCGTCAATTTCTCTTGGACCATAATCAACTTGCATATCTGTGACTTTTGCTTTAAGCCAGTGACCAGCTTTTTCCGTAATATCCACAAATTCAACTAGCTTCGCCTTTTCTTTAGGCGACAGATTGGATACTAACCGGTTATATAACTTAAAGTTTCCCTTACTTTTAGCATCAATAACCCGTTTAAAAAGTTTCTTCATTGAACTGTTAATAACGGGATTATTTAATTTCGTATCAACTATGGGGTTCTTTATTATCAAGTCATCATTAGGTGTTACTTCATTTTCCCCACACTTAGGCGTTCTATTATTGTTAAGCATTACCGTTGGAGTTGGTAAAATAACATGGTTCTTACCAATCGTTTTTGTCGGTTCAACGGTTTTGGTTTGTGGATATTTAGACTGTCGAATCATAAAGGTGATCGATTTCTCATCATTACTAAGTGTCATTCTACCCTTTCTTACATCAAATAACGCCCCGGTGGTCGCTAAGAATGGTCGACCTAAAATTAGAGGAACGTTTGGGTCCTCTTCTATGTCAATGACAATAAATTCGACTAGAAAGGTTAAATTACCTACTTGAACGGGTAGGTTGTCAGCAATTCCAACTGGGTGCTTAATGGTTTGATCAAAGAGTCGAACACTCATATCCGTTGGAGTTAACTCACCTACACCTAATCTCTTATATAATGAAAGAGGCATAACACTCACACTTGCACCTAAATCTGCCAGTGCATCATACATGACACAATCACTAAGTAGACAAGGAACAATAAATTCACCCGGATCACCTACCCTAGGTGGAGGTTTTGGTGGAACTGTCTTCACCGGGTTTACTTCTACTGTTTTTGTTTCTTGCACTTTTTTATTCTTCTTCTTCTTCTTTCCAGAGGTATCACAAACTTTATTACCTATTACTTGCTCATACTCAACACCTTTTCTTGGAAACGGGATGGGTGGTCTGTATGGTGCCACCACTGGCTTTACATACTCGGGTGGTGGTGGTGGTGTAACTTCTTCATTGTTACTTACATCTAAAACTTTTCCATCTTCTGGTATTGGTTTTTCAGAATTTGTTGATATCATGTTAACATTTTCATTCCGAGGATTTACTTCATTATTACTCGGTAGCTTTCCTTGTTCCCTTTCACTCATCAATCTAACAAGAGTACCTACTTGTTTTTCTAGATTCAAAATGGAAGCTTGTTGAGTTCTAAATGACTGCTCAAACCTCTCATTCGTTTGGGTTTGAGTTTCAATAAATTGTGTTTGAGATTCAACTAGCTTAAATACCACTTCTTCCAGATTTGACTTCTTCTCGTCGGTTTGTTGTGGTGGTTTATACAAGCCAGGTCTTTGTTGATTGAAAGTGTTGTTTTGAGTTGGTTGGTTATTCGGACCTTGTTGGTTATACGAGTTATTGTCGGGTCCTTTTGGATTGTAAAGAATGTTTTGATTTCGATTGAAGTTTGGCCTTGGCGGTTGATAATTATTCTGATAACTATTTTCCAGCCTTCGGTTCCTGTAGACAACATTCTCACGTTGTTCCATCGTTTGTTCAATGTGACAGTCTTTCATTAAGTGTGGTCCACCGCATTGCTCACAACTGATTCGTATTGCGTGAATATCTTTATTCATCTTTTCCATTCGTCTTTCGAAAGCATCTATTTTTGCGGAAACGGAATCAAAGTCATGGCTAGAATCGGCTCTAGCCGCTTTAGATGAATGATATATATCTTTCTCTTGGTGCCACTCACGAGAGTGGGAGGCTGTGTTATCAATAATTTTGTAAGCTTCAGTTGCGGTTTTCTTCATAATGGAACCACCAGCTGTTATGTCGATGTCTTTTCGTGTAGCAACGTTGACACCTTGGTAGAATATTTGTACTATTTGATAAGTGTCTAAACCGTGTTGAGGACATCCTCTCAACAACTTTCCAAATCTTGTCCACGCCTCATATAGAGTTTCATTTGACTTTTGTGTGAACGTAACAATTTCTCCTTGAAGTCTCACGGCTTTGGATGCCGGAAAGAATTGTTTAAGAAAATTTTCAACTAAGACATCCCATGTGTCAATCGCCCCTTCAGGTAACGATTCTAACCAATCTTTGGCTTCTCCCTTTAAAGTCCAGGGAAACAACATGAGATAGATCTGTTCATCCTCCACTTCTCGGATTTTGAATAGTGTACAAATTCTTTTAAACGTACGAAGGTGTTCGTTAGGATCTTCATTCGGTGCACCACTGAATTGGCATTGGTTAGTTACCATGTGTAGAATTTGTCCTTTGATTTCATAATCTGGCGCATTAACTTCTGGCTTAATAATGGCGTGACCTTGGCCCGTGCGTGTGGCTCTCATTCGATCTTCCATACTTAGAGGTTCCGTTACTTCCATAATTGAATTTGTTGAATACGAATCACTAGAGGATTCTGATTTAATGGTTTGTGGCTCAGGAGGAATAATTAGTGGTTCTGGATCTTGGAATTGTCCCTGAATATTCTCCGGATTCTCAATTGTGAGGTCGGGTTCAAAAGATGGATTATCGGAAATTTGAGTTGGAGTTCTTGGTCGACTAGATGATGATTCTAAAGAAAAATCAACGGCGACAATATTGGCTAGATGTCTTGATCGAGTTATAGGTGGTGAACGTATGAAAGGTGGTGAACGTTTTACTCGGTGCATTCACTGAATATCCTATTAGTTTTTAAAAGGAAAGAAAAATTATATAAGTTATCCAATTAATAGACTTTTCTGATTTTGCTCACGTTTCGAATAGCCAAAAGATGCAGCAGAGGGGCAGGATTCGTTTGGTCTCAATATAATTGAGTACTGTTTGGCTCCAATAACCCGGTCCACGTACAAATCCAACTATTACTACGAACCAGAAAATTTTGATGTCTATCAATTTAACCACTTAAAATAAATTTTCGTAATTTTAAGAAATTTAGAGAAGAAGTAGAATAAAAATCTTATCCTAAAACTAGAATAGCGAGAAATAAGAAAGAAAAAAAAAACGCGTCGAAAAAGGTCGAAAAATAGGCGTCGAAAAACAAAAATAAGAAAGTAGTGCGAAATACGGCGTCGTAAAATTCTAAAGCACCTAAAACTTAATCTAAGGAATAAGCACTTAAGGGATTTTACGGCAAACCTAAAAATTCTAGAAATAAAAATAACTATGCAAAACTAAACTTAATACTAAAAATTGTAACTAGAGTCTAAAAATCTAAAGGTAATAAAACTAAAAAAAACAATTTTTTTTTATAGACAAAATCTTAAAAAATATATATATATTTTTTTTAATAAATAGATTCTTCTGGTGGTAGATGAAAAAGAAGAATGACAGAAATAAAAGTTAAGTGTATATCAAGAATCAGTACTGGATGGAGCATATTAACGAACGCTTTAAAGAAAAATAGGATGTGAGATATGGAAATAAGGAAACGAAGGAGGTGGATTTATAGTGAAATATCCGACAAAGAAATCGAAACAGATTGCCGCATTAAATCAAAGAAGATCCTGATCGCCGAAGAACCAAATCTTATTATGTAAGATTTTCTTTAAATCCCTTAAATCTCGAAAATCAATAGTAACTACATCATCGGTTGAAACGAATATATTAATTACTCATTTCACTCTTTTGTGATAGCTTCACTCGTACGCTTCACATGATCGAATCGTTTTATCAATATCTCTCAATAATGATAAAACTCCATTATCACCTCATAATCGTCATGAAAACATTCTTATTGTTATCTATGACGACCTCTATCAAATTTCTGGGACGAAATTTCTTTAACGGGTAGGTACTGTAATGACCCGGAAATTTCCGACCAAATTTAAACCTTAATCTTTATATGTATCCGACACGATAAGCAAAATCTGTAATATTGAGTCTCGAAAACCTTGAAATCTATATTCATGAAATTCGTTACCCTTTGACCATGTCTGACGATTCACGAACAATCATGTGTATTATATATAATACTGTACATAAACGTATTTTATTTCACTTTAAGTTTATTATAGTTATCAATGTGATTAAAAGATAATATTATTCGATTGAATTATCAGATACATTGAATTAGGATTATGAGTCTTTGTCATAAGCTCCACTTTGAATTAGGAAACCCTTACTTTTAACGGTATTCGGAATATTTGGTAAAGTAATTCCGTGTAAGAACAAAAGTGTTATTATTGAGGATTAGACAGAGGTTAGCGGAGAGTCTTGTTTAATTATCAAAAGCGTACCTTGCAATGATTGACTTGTGTCACTTGATAGGTTAATTATTTAGTTTTCTTAATATTGAAAACGTTTTACGATATAGATGAAACCTTTAAAAGAATGGTTTTGAATATAACTAATCCTGGAAAACTAAATTATATTTATTCAATTTAGTACGAACACATTTTTTTCGATATAATAGAATTTGATTATAAAATATTTTTATGGATTTTCAATGATATAAAAATAAAAATAAAGATAAAATAAAGATTTCTAATGAGCACCAAAAGACTACAACATTTCATCACAAGATTGTAAGTTAAAATGTTGGGAATCACTAAACCTACGCACTTGCACGAGAAAAATCATAACTAATTCATACTGACTCGAAAAAGGGTGATCCTGGTGTCCAGACGACCGTAACTCAAAAATCTACAACTTTCGTGAATATACCTTACGCGGATCGCGTACTCATCTACGCAAAACACGTAATGTTTGCCGACCTAAAAAGTGGACAGCTTAAATTCGCTGGATCTGGCCTCTTACTTTCACAATTTCTTTTTTTTCTAACTTCTTTTCTTCTTTCTTATATTACTCCGTATACTTACATAAATAAATAAATTAAAAATAATAATATTATTATTATTAATTAAGATTATCAAGATTATTAATATTAATCCTAATATTACTAGTATTATTATTATTTTGAGAAAAATTATTAGTATTATACATAAAATACTACGACGGAGTTCTGCCAAAATGTTTTCAAAAATGGTTTCATGAGTGGGAGTGATTGAGCTAGATTATGGGTTATAGCTATGGAGGTTATGGGTAATGTTGGGAGTTTTGCTCGTGAGTCAAACTAGTGTTTATCATCTCCGTTGCATCTATATACTTTCCTGCAATATTGAATCTCAATATTGATACGTGAGCACTCAAAACTTAACTTTTATATATTATTAGTGTATCCCTGACTTGTGCTCGAGAATTTAGGATCATGCATGCTGGTATGTTTAAATTTTGTCAAAATATGTTTTAGGGTAGAATCTGAATTAGTTACTCCTGTGGTTGAGATAAGGTATATGATATGCATGTTTTTAGAAAGGTGATGAAAAACTATAAACTTTTCATTTAGATATCGAATGGATTCGACGGACGGATTAGAAGTTATAGTCAATTGAATTTTTGTATTAATTATTAAAAATGATTATTTTTATTATTACGACGTCGTTAAAATCATCGTTATTATTATTTGATTATTATCATTAGTGTTATTATTATTATGATTATTATTATTAATAATTAAAAATAATTAATATTTTTATCAAAAACTATCAAATTATTATTTTGATCGTTATTATTATTAAAACTATCAATTTATTATCATTAACATTAAAATTATCATTTTTATTAAAAGTATTATTTTTTATGGAAATATTATTATTAACTTATCATTTTAATATATTTTTATATAAAGTTTTATTTATTAATAAATGAATTATATTATTATTTACTCTAATAAATTTAGTAAAAATATTTAAAAATATAAAATGACGATATTTAATCATGTGTAAATTTTGGAAATCATTTTGAGTCAAATTCATTTTTATTAACTGTTGCATATTAGTCTCGAGCATTAGGATTGTGGTACACTAAGACTTGACCTTAATTGTTAAATAGATATTAACCAATATATAAATATATATAATTAATTTAGGTTCGTGAATCGAAGGCCAACCTTGCACATGTTAAATGATGTTATATGTATTTTTACTACAAAATAAAGTATGGTGAGTATATAGTCCCTTTTAAACTCTAAATATTTTGGGATGAGAATACATGCATTTTATGATTTACGTTATGGACACAAGTGATCAAAAATAAATTCTATGTTGAGTTGTACCATGGCATATTTCTTTATACTTGGTAGCTAATATTTACATGAGGAATGTAAACGCGAATCCTGTTGATAGATCTATCGGGCCTGACAACCCCAACCGGGCTGGACGACCAGTTTTAAACGGTTGTACAGTACTTCGTTTCTGTATACTACACTTGGTACGGTGTGGTGATTATTTAAGAATATGCTGCGATGATTTAAATGTTAAGTATGGTTACCAAGTGCTCAACTACTTTTACATACACTTGCGAGTGTATTATGTTTATCTATATAAAATCTTGTGGTCCATAGTTATAACACTGCTAGCATCAAACCTATATCTCACCAACTTTATATTGACGTTTTAAAGCATGTTTATTCTCAGGTACGAATTAAGTTTTCCGCTGTGCATTAGCTCATACTAAAGACATTAATTGGAGTCGATCATCGTAATGGAACCAAATGTTGAAGACTTTGTCCAGGTGGATAAGGACGGGTCCTTTCAGCTTACGTAGCAATGACTAGCTACCATTGTTACGGGCGCAAATTGTGTCAAACAAGCGATGTACGACGATTGTCGAGCAAGATGGGGCGGTATGATGTATATGTGTATATGTATGTGATGTGTGCAGCGGGGTGTACGAAATAGTATTAATTTTTACTACAAAATGCGACGAAATATTACACAAGTTTTATTTATTTATTTATCGAGTGGATATACCTAAACCTTGCTACAACACTTATAGGCAGTGTACCTAATCGTAGAGTAGTGTAGTTTTTAGTAAGTCCGGTTCGTTCCACAGGGAGCTGGTGAAGTTAACGCTATATTATTAAGTTTATTTGTAAAAATATATATATAAATAAGTAGTAGTATTATTATAAAATGGGAGTTTTACCGTTTAATGACCGGTTTGTCGATTTTAAGCGTAAAAATAAATGACAAAAATTAAAGTGCGTAAAATAAATTGCGATAAATAAAATGACAGAAAATAAAAGTGCGATGAAAAATACAATAAAACAATTATGCTTATTTAAACTTCCGTAATCATGATGTTTAACGTTTTGATTTTAATTAATTGTTACTCGGGTTAATTGTCCTTTGTCATGGTTTATTTGATACCTATCTGGTTTTTATCCATAATAGTCCATCGGTCATAAATATAAAGTGCGAGTGTCCTCGTCAAATTACCCTTATACCCGAAGTCAAATATTCCAACTAATTAAGGATTTAAACTGTGACGCAGTTATCATTTCTGTCAACAATTACACCAGTTATCACTGTATGTAATCTACCCCTGTTTTGATTAGATATGAATATTAATTTACCCACTTGATCAGTTTGAATAATCAATTACCCAACCCGAATAATTAATTAAATGATTATAATAGATTCCATATGAACGTCACTAAATAGGACAACCATAATCATTATTAATTATTAGGATAATTAATTTGAAGATAGGTTCGACAGACTCCAATGAGTTGTCACTCAATTAGACAATACCCCCCATCTATTAATAGTCAATAGTCCAATTTCCACAAGTGTCGGTCTTTTGCCCAAACCTTAATTATGGTACAAAATCCAATAACCCCGTCTTAATATTTAGTCAAACATCACAATTACTTCGGCTTAAATAAGCATAATAATAACTTAGTTACGAGACATTAATTTAAAAAGGAAGAACATAACTTACAGTGATTATTAATCGCGTAGCGTTACACGGACAGAGTTCCTACTTTAAAACCCGTAAAACATTTCTTACAATAACCCAATCATTATTAATCTTAAATTAAACTTAATATTATAAATATAAATATAAATTACATAAGAAAGAAAGAAGATTGGAAAAAGGTGTACTTTTACATTACGATTACAAAGCCTTTTATAGGCGAATTTAGAAATTGAATTTTCACTTATGACCCCTGAACTATGCTCAATTAACAACTTTTTATTATTTAATATTATTCTTATTATGAATTATTTAAATATTATATTTTATTCTTGTGCATAGTTGACTCGTAATTTTTACACCGTTGCGTCGAGCGTTGAGAGTTGACTCTGGTCCCGGTTCCGGATTTTCGAACGTCCTTGCGTACAATTTTATATTTTGTACTTTGCGTTTTGTAACTTGTACTCTTGTCATTTTTAGACGTTCCTCATCAATAATTTGAACCTTTTTGATTGTATCTTGTACTTTTGAGCTTTTTGGACCTTTGTGTCTTCAATTCGTCGTTTTCGCCTTTTGTCTTCGCACTTATTTAAAATAAACGAATATTACTTGAAAATGGAACAATTGCAACTAAAATCTTGTCTTTCTTGGGGGATTTTGCTATGAAATATATGTTCCTTTTTAGCCTTATCAGTATGTGTCATGTCTTTCGTTTCGTTGTTTAAATCTTTTCCGTTTTATAGAATGAAGATGAGAAACGGACACGACACCGAAAATGGGGCACTAGTGAGGACCCCGAATTCACGGCCAAGTTTGAGGCCATTTTTCAACGTCAAAAGGCAGAATACCTTGTGGATATCAAGAAGATGTTCCTAGATTCAATCGACGAACAATTAGTCGGTGTGGTAAGAGAACAAGTTAAGGCCGTCCTACATGAAGATAATGTGGGAAGACGTGACTTTTTCTATAAGAATTTCAAGGATGCTCAACCACCTACTTTTGAGGGCGAAAGAGACCCGTTAAAGAGTGCCCAGTGGATCTCCAATATGGAGGGGGCCTTTCGAACATGTGAATGCCCGATTGATAAAAAGAAAAGGTATGGTTGTAGCATGCTAAGAGGTGATGCGATGCTATGGTGGGATGCAAAAATCCAAGTTTATGGCGAGGAACAATGCATGGATTTTACTTGGGATGAGTTCAAAACGGAGTTCTTCCAAGAGTACCGAACTTCGGCCGATCTTACTAGGCTTAAGGACGAGTTGCGTTCCTTGAGGCAAGGGTCGATGGATTTGAATACTCTTAAATCCGTTTACTTGTCAAAAACTCAATTTTGCCCGGAGTATGTCGGGAATGATAAGATGTTGAAGGAAGACTTTTACCGAATCTTGAATGACAATTATCAAGAAAAGATTAGTGTGAACGTGGTGAAGAGTTTTGATGAGTTGTTTGATATGGCCAAAGGGTTTGAGTCGCTCATCTTGAGAAAGAGTGGCTTTACCTTCGGCAAAAAGAAGTTTGAAGCTATTAGTCATTCGAACTTTTCTAACAAGAAGCACAAGAAGGGCTCCGAGAGTGTTGGTAGTGTTAAGAAGGGTGCTTCCGGTGATTTTACTTATGCTTGCTACAATTGTGGGCAAAGGGGGCACATGGCTCGTGAGTGCCCAAAACAATCAACCACAACCAAGCTCACTTGTTTTAATGGCGGTAAAGAAGGGCATAAGAAGCTGGAGTGTCCCGACTTGCGGGGTGATCATGTTAGGAGGTTAGAGAAGGCGGCGGGCACGACTAAGGGGCGAAATTATTTGATGACCAATGATGAGGCCAAGCATTCCAATGAAGTTGTCTCAGGTACTTTCATAGTTCACTCTAATCCGGCAAAGATATTATTTGATATTGGTGCTAATTTGTCTTTTGTGTTGTCCCGATTTGTGTCTAAGATTAACAAACCGCTAGCTAAGTTAAGTCATCCGGTAGAAGTTGAAATAGCGGATGGTAAGACGGTGCTAGGGGTTGATGTGTGTAAAGATTGTAATGTTGTGTTTGGTACCGAAACGTTTAAAATCGATCTCATTCCGATGACTTTGGGTGAGTTTGATATTGTTGTTGGTATGGATTGGCTCGATTGTTATAGAGCCGATATTGCATGCCATGATAAATTCATTCGTGTGAGGACCCCAAGTGGGGGAGAGTTGATTATTCATGGTGATAAACGAAGGGGACTCATACCATTATGCACTTATGCACGGGCACGGCCTTTTCTCAAGAGTGGTGGTGTGTGTTATCTTGCCCATGTAGTTGATACTCGTGATGAGCCACCACCCATTCGAAAAATTTCGGTGGTTAATGAGTTTGAAGACGTTTTTCCGGATGAGTTACCGGGTGTTCCGGCAGAAAGACAAATAGAATTTCGCATTGAGTTGGTTCCGGGAGCTACTCCCATTGCTAAAACTCCTTATCGTTTAGCGCCGACGGAAATGCAAGAGTTGTTAAATCAAACCCAAGAGTTGCTTGAAAAGGGTTTCATTCGACCGAGCTCCTCGCCATGGGGTGCTCCGGTCTTGTTTGTGAAAAAGAAAGATGGAAGTATGCGGATGTGCATCGATTATCGGGAGTTGAACAAAGTGACGATCAAGAATCGCTATCCATTACCTAGGATTGACGATTTGTTTGACCAACTCCAACTTGCAACGTATTTTTCTAAGATTGACTTACGGTCCGGCTATCATCAAGTGCGGGTCCGTGAGGAAGACATAGAGAAAACGGCTTTTCGAACGCGTTATGGGCATTTTGAGTTTGTAGTTATGCCTTTTGGTCTTACGAATGCACCGGCGGCATTCATGGATCTTATGAACCGGGTGTGCCAACCTATGTTGGACAAGTCGGTAATTGTGTTCATCGATGACATACTTGTTTATTCTAAGAGTATGAAGGAACATGAGCACCATTTGCGTGAAGTGTTGAAGACATTGTGGAAGGAGAAGTTGTATGCAAAATTCTCCAAATGTGAATTTTGGCTAAGGGAAGTTCAATTCCTTGGCCATATTGTGAATCAAGAAGGAATTCAAGTAGACCCGGGGAAGATAGAAACGGTGAAGAGTTGGGGACAACCGACTACGCCTACGGAAATTCGAAGCTTTTTCGGATTGGCCAGTTATTATCATCGGTTCATCCAAGACTTTTCTAAGATTGCTTCTCCTTTGACTAAATTAACGAGGAAGAACGTAAGGTTCAATTGGGAGAACGAGCAAGAAATCGCTTTTCAATTGTTAAAAGAGAAATTGTGTCAAGCTCCGGTGTTAGTGTTGCCGGAAGGGGTAGAAGACATGACGGTTTATTGTGATGCTTCTTTAAATGGGCTCGGGTGTGTTTTGATGCAAAGAGGTAAAGTCATCGCTTACGCCTCTCGATAATTAAAGGAACACGAAAAGAGATACCCGACTCACGATCTTGAATTGGCGGCGGTGGTTCATACGTTGAAAATTTGGCGCCACTACTTGTATGGTGTCAAGTGTACGATTTATTCGGACCATAAGAGTTTGAAACATCTCTTTACTCAACGAGATTTGAATTATCGTCAACGTAAGTGGATGGATGTGGTAAAGGATTATGATTGTGAGATACTTTACCGTCCGGGAAAGGCGAACGTGGTCGCGGATGCGTTGAGTCGAAAGAGTCAACATCCGGCGATATGAGTAGGATCGTTACGCATGATTATTATTAACGATTTCCTTGTAAAGCTTGGTGAGATTCAAATAGAAGCGTATGTTCACAACAAGCATGAAGAGCGGATTGTGGGGCAAACGGAGTTCATTACTATGGGCTCGCGTGGTTTGTTGTCGTTTCAAGGAAGAGTGTGGGTACCTAAGATGGGTGGTAATCGACAAGTGCTACTAGATGAAGCACATAAGTCAAAGTATTCCATTCATTCGGGTGCAACAAAGATGTACTATGACTTGAAGAAAGATTATTGGTGGCCCGGTATGAAACGTGATGTGGTTAAGTATGTTGAACAATGCGTCACGTGTTTGCAAGTCAAAGCCGAACACCAAAAGCCGTACGGTAAGTTACAACCCTTGAAAGTCCCGAAATGGAAATGGTAGCACATTACCATGGACTTCATTACTAAGTTACCGAAGACGGCGAGAACCCAATATGATACGATTTGGGTGATAGTTGATCGATTGATGAAAAGTGCTTTGGTTCTTCCCATTCGGGAAACGATATCATCGGAGACTTTATCCAAGTTGTTTATCAAGGAGGTGATATCGAGACATGGGGTTCCTATATCTATTGTTTCGGATCGAGATACTCGTTTTACGTCCCGGTTTTGGAACAAGTTTCATGAAGATATGGGTACTCAATTGAAAATGAGCACAGCGTATCATCCTCAAACGGACGGTCAAACCAAGCGTACGAACCAAACATTGGAGGATATGTTAAGGGCGTGTATTATTGATTTTAGTGGAAGTTGGGATGAGCACTTGCCATTGGTGGAATTCTCGTACAATAATAGTTACCACACTAGTATTGGAATGCCACCGTATGAGATGCTTTATGGGCGTAGGTGTCGAACTCCCATTTGTTGGGGAGAAGTGGGTCAAAGAGAGATCGGGAGCTCCGATTTGGTTATGGAGACGAATTGTAAGATTGAGATGATTCGGGCTCGACTTAAAGCGGCACAAGATAGACAAAAGTCTTATGCCGATAAAGGTAGGAGAAAGATTGAGTTTCAAGAAGGTGACATGGTGATGCTTAAGGTTTCTCCATGGAAGGGTGTTATTCGGTTTCGAAAGCGAGGAAAGTTAGCCCCTCGGTTTAATGGTCCTTTCAAGGTTTTGGCACGTATTGGTGAGGTTGCTTATCGACTAGAGTTACCCGAAGAACTTGCGGGAATCCATAACACGTTTCATGTGATGACCCGGGAATTTCCGACCAAATTTAAACTTAATCTTTATAGCATTTTGATACGATAGGCAACGTCTGTAATGTTGAGTCTCAAAATTTTGGAACTGTTTATGTGAATACAGTTAACCTTTGATTATGCCCGATGATTCACGAACAATTGATTATAAATAATATATATATATATATATATATATATATATATATATATATATATATATATATATATATATATATATATATATATATTTAAACTTAATCTTTATAGCATTTCGATACGATAGGCAATGGATTGAGCTAACCACAAAGGAGACCAAGGACAAATACAAGGACCAAACCCTATATTCAAAGAATTCAGGTAATTCTGAATTCGATGAAATCTTTAGAGAATATCTTGCTCCGAAGTCATGTTAAAATCTTGCGGAAAATCTTTCTCCATCAACCATCGAACTTAGAAATTCCAAAATATCATCATCAATATCTTCGATATTTCTGAGGATATTTTCATAAATATTCTCGTTCGAAATTATATACCTCCTCGTGCTTCATGTGTATCATTATATTGGAAACATTCAATAGAAAATTTAGTACCGAAAAGCAGATAATGCGAAACTGAGAAGAAAACCGTGGACAAATCACAAAGAATAAGTTTGACTTCAAAGAATCCAAATGATTCAATATCTGCTAAAGTCTTTAGTGAATATCTTGCTCTTTACTCTAAATCCTTGCAGATAATAGTTTCTATCATCCTCTGATCTTAGATATTCCGAGATATTATCGTATCTTTCATTGTAAATATCCTCCATATTTCTGGAGATATTTTTATAACTATTCTTATCTGAAATCATTAATCTCTTCGTGCTATCAGTATTACATCATATAGAAACTGTTAGTTTCTATATTCTGTAAACTTTCGAGCTTAAAATATGAATGTTATTGAAGTAATGTTGGGAACTGATGCATGAGTTAGTATAATATAATGACACTTGATCAACGTGATTATATTACAGTAAGTCATGCTGAGTTTCTAAATGGAACATGATGATTCACAGATTATAACATCATCATGTGCCATGTTACACGACTCGTTCATTATACTTCACCTCCGAACATATCAAGAAAATATATTCTTGATAGTTCTATTCTCAGTGATTCTGGTAATTTGACAAATCAAACCATGCTATCACATTCCTTCCTGCTTAGAACATTATAATCATTCAAAACTCTATATCTACGAATTCTGGACCATTATTCGCTTGACTTAGAGTCGGGAAGAGAAAACAAGAGCATGGAGCTCCGAAAAATAAAAGGAAATAGAAAACCGATCATAAACACAGGAATTACAAACCGTGCATATCAATGTTTATCGCAACATAAAGACATGGGAGAATTAAAATAATTATAACCCCAAGGGCGAAGTAGAAGAAAACAGATTCCTCCGGTGGTAGTTGGAAAAGGAGAATAATTGTTGCGATAGTAAGGATAAGGACAAGGATTAAAACTGGATGAAGCATATTTACTGATGAATTGAAAGTATGAATTAAAATATAGAAATTGGAATTGGTGAGAAGTAATAGAACGGAAGAAGTTCATTTATAGTGAAAATACCAGACAGAGAAATCGAGACAGATGATCACATTTAATTATAGAGATCTTATTTTCCATAAATCCCGAAGAATCAGATTATATAGATTTTCAAGAGTTTCTTCAAATTCCTTGAATTCCGGAATTCAACCAAAACAACGTCAAAAGTTAAGACGCAACCTGTTTTCAAAATTCAATCGTGACTACGTCAAAAGTTAAAACGAAACTTCATTTACTCATTTCACTCTTTTGTGATAGCTTCATTCGTACTCTTTGAATAATCGAATTAGTTTTTTTATCCATATTACTCAATGATGATACAACTCAATTTATCAACTCATATTCGTCATGAAAACATTTTTTGTTGTTAACCATGACCACCTTACTCAAATTTCGGGACGAAATTTCTTTAACGGGTAGGTACTGTGATGACCCGGGAATTTCCGACCAAATTTAAACTTAATCTTTATAGCATTTCGATACGATAGGCAACGTCTGTAATGTTGAGTCTCAAAATTTTGGAACTGTTTATGTGAATACAGTTAACCTTTGATTATGCCTGACGATTCACGAACAATTGATTATATATATATATATATATATATATATATATATATATATATATATATATATATATATATATATATATATATATAGGTACTGTGATGACCCGGAAATTTCCGACCAAATTTAAACTTAATCTTTATAGCATTTCGATACGATAGGCAACGTCTGTAATGTTGAGTCTCAAAATTTTGGAACTGTTTATGTGAATACAGTTAACCTTTGATTATGCCCGACGATTCACAAACAACTGATTATAAATAATATATATATATATATATATATATATATATATATATATATATATATATATATATATATATATATATATATATATATATAAATGTAGGTATCTATAAAAAGTTGAAATTATAAAATTTAAACATTTAAAAATAATTATGTAAAATAATTTACAAAATTATTAAGTGTAATTTAAAATGAATCTATATATAAAGATATGATTTTTATGTATAACTATGTTATAGATATATTGTAATATATATGAGATATAAATAATCAATATATGTTATTATATGTAGTGGAGAGTTGTTAAATATTACATAGTTAATAATACGTAATATAAACATAATAAATTACTATACTAGTACTACTTACAGTAAAATAAATATTAATATATGTATTAATAATTTTATTATATAAAAAAAATGAAATTTGATATATATTATTATTAACACTAATAATATTAATACAATTATAACTAGTAGTAAAATTAAAATGGTTAATATTAATATTGTTATTAGATATCATTATTATTACTATTATTAAGAACTATTAATATTATATTTAGCATTATTATTAATATCAATATGATTATTATCATTTTCTTTTATTATGATTATCATTAAGATTAATTAAACTTATCTTTTATTTAAAAATTTCATTATCTTTATTATTAATATTATCATATCAATATTTTTCTATCACACTTTATTATTTGATATTATTAAGGATATACTAAATTCTATTATTTTTATTACTAGTATTTTTATCTATATTCAATAATTGCAAATATGATCTTTATTATTATTAGAAAATAATACATTTTATCTTTATTAACATTATTAACATTTTATTGTTATTATAAATAATTGTAAGGTATGATTAACAAAACAAGGGTTAAAAAATATATGTATTATTTTTATTAATGTAATTATAATTAATATTATTATTTATTATATTATGTATAAAATAAACCAAATTATATATATTATTATCTTATCTTCTGCTTTTTCTATTTAACCCGTGAAGTGAAGCCACCTTCAATTATCACAATAAAGCAATCAAGCATTCGATTTCCATTATTTATATTGTTTATAGGATGTTACTATCTGGGCATATCGATTTAAAGAAAACCCTGAAAGGGTTGAAGTTCATTTTTATTTATTATTTTTTTTCTGTCTGTCCTCTGTACGCCACATAACTTTTTTCCAATCTCGATTTCGAATGAATTTGAAAAATGTGGAATTGCAGTCTTGTTAGGAACTTTTCAATAAATCTATCTGCAAAGTTTCATATTTCAAATCTTTATATCAAGCTTTAATTTGAAGGTCAAAGTTTCGCTCAATAAGTCAACCAAATTGTTCTTGAAAGAAATTCGAACTTGTCTTTAGGTTTCAAGTTCAATTGATGTTTGAAAACGTTTTTAGGATAGATTTGCAATATATTATGTGTTACAACCTTTGGCTAAAACACACCACAAATCAAAATCAACTTTTTTTCTTCTTCCTCAATAGCGTCGAGCAGTAGCAGCTCTTTGTCTCTATTTTTTATTTTATTTTTTTAAAAACCAATCAATCATCATTAAGTGTTTCGTGTTGTATATTAAATCTTCAAATCAAATTTTGTAGTATTTATTAAGATTAAATGATGCTGGGTCGATTGGGTTTAGCGAAGAAGAAAAGTAGAGGAACACAAAAATAATACGGGTTTATAATAAGTCAGAAGGGTATTAAAACAGAAAATGGGCCTTGGTCCGATGGTTTGGGGTGTTTACGGTGTGGCAAGTGATCAAGGGTTCAAACCTTGACAGAAGCAGTTTTCTTTTTTTTAAGACTCCTAAGGTAGTATTACTATCTTAATAAGAATTATTATTATCTTTAATATCATTACTTGATTATTCTTGTTACTATGTATTATTGTAGTTATTAGGTAATTATTATTCTTATTAACAAGATTATTTGTACAATTAATATTATTACCATTATTATTACTACTACTACTATTATTGTTATTAGTATTATTATTCTTGTTATGAAATGATTATTATTAGTAATTATAATTATTGTTAAATTACACTAAGATTAATACTATATTTGCTACTATTATCACTACTATTATTATTATTATTATCATTACTAGTTTTATCATTAATACTTCAATTATTATCATTATTATTAATTTTTTTAATCTATTATTAATATAAGTATTACTATTATTATTATTATGACTAAGATTATGAATCAATGTTACAAAAACTTTAATTATTAGCTTAGAAATTAAACACGAAAATTATGATTATCATTATTATTAGTATATGTATTATAAATACAATTAGGATTCTTATTATTTATATTATTAGTATTATTATCTTTATCACTAATATCATTAAGTAGTATTATGATTGTAGTATCACAAATATTATCATTATGTAATTACACAAAGATATGTATCATAACTATCATTAACAGTAAGATTAATAATTTTATAAATATAATTATTAATATTATTATTATTATCATTAATAGAATTATTAACATTATTATCTTATTAGTATTATAAGTATTGTAATTATTATCATTTTTACCACAATTAATATTATATTAACTACTAATATTATTAATATACAAATGATATATATTCTAAAAAATATATTTATTACATATAACCTAATGAAGATTAATATTTTTATATAACAAAAGGAATATAAGAAACATATACATATCATTAATATAAGAAAAGAACATAATTAATAAATTTATATTTATATATATATATATATATATATATATATATATATATATATATATATATATATATATATATATATATATTTGTTCGATTCCAATTATGCATATTAATTAATATACAAATGATATAGGTTCGTGAATCAGAGGCCAACCCTGCATTGTTCAGTTGTTTAATATCGTCATATGTATTTTTACTACAAAATACATTAGGTGAGTTTCATTTGCCTTTTTATCCTTTGTATTTTTGGGCTGAGAATACATGCGCAACTTTTATAACTGTTTTACGAAATAGACACAAGTAATCGAAATTACGTTCTATGGTTGAATTATCAAAATCGAATATGCCCCTTTTTATTAAGTCTGGTAATCTAAGAATTAGGGAACAGACACCCTAATTGACGCGAATCCTAAAGATAGATCTATCGGGCCCAACAAGCCCCATCCAAAGTACCGGATGCTTTAGTATTTCGAAATTTATATCATGTCCGAAGAAGGATCCCGGAATGATGGGGATATTCTTATATGTATATTGTGAATGTCGGTTACCAGGTGTTCAATCCATGTGAATGATATTTTTGTCTCTATGCATGGGACGTATGTTTATGAGAAATGGAAATATGAAATCTTGTGGTCTATTAAAAATTATGAAATGATTATTTATGTTAAACTAATGAACTCACCAACCTTTTGGTTGACACTTTAAAGGATGTTTATTCTCAGGTATGAAATAAATCTTCCGCTGTGCATTTGCTCACTTTAAAGATATTACTTGGAGTCATTCATGACATATTTCAAAAGACGTTGCATTCGAGTCGTCGAGTTCATCAAGATTATTATTAAGATAATTATAGTTAGATATATTATGAAATGGTATGCATATCGTCAATTTTCGATGTAAGGAAGTTTGTCTTTTCAAAACGAATGCAATGTTTGTAAAATGTATCATATAGAGGTCAAGTACCTCACGATGTAACCCACTATTGTGAATCGTTTGTAATCGATATGGACTTTGTCCGGATGGATTAGGACGGGTCCTTTCAGTTGGTATCAGAGCGGTGGTCTTAGCGAACCATGTCTACATTAGTGTGTCTAACTGATAAGTCGTTAGGATGCATTAGTGAGTCTGGACTTCGACCGTGTCTGCATGTCAAAAGTTTTGCTTATCATTTTGTGTCAAAAATTTCCTGCTTATCATTCTTAGAGAATCACTTGCTTATCATCCTTAGTCTAGACACATCTTATTGCATTAATTGCATGATTAGTGTATAGACAAAAAATTATATCTTAGCATATCTGCTAGTTCATACCTTAGCGTACCTGTTATTGTTACCGATGCCTGACAGCTTCCGTAGATTCCTCCGTAACTTATGGGATTTTAGTATTATATATGCATATGTAAATTATGTACTGCAGGGTACTAATCTATATCCTATAATCTATTTCTTATCGAAAATCCTTCATCTGATCGTACGGGATGAATCCCTAAACCAGTTCGAGTCCCTCAGATTCCGATAGCTATTCCGATAGTTATTCCGACAGCTATTCCAACATAGATGTTCACCTAAGCTCCGAAAACAGCGTCATCGGCATGAATCAACCAATCAGCCATTATCAATTCATCTGATGGGTTCGTAGTCGACTTAATTAATGGAAACGCGCAAAAGGCAATCCCTTCCACCAACCGAATTCACCTCTTGACAATGAACCTGAAGCGTTTACCGACGAACCTGTTCGAGACACCATTTTCAGTCTCATTTCCGGGGTAACTTGACAAGATTATATCCTATCCACAATTCTAAACCTTATTCATCCGCTCGTTCCGACTGACAATCATCCCGAAATAATAGAAGAAATTAGCGAACTTCGCGCTCGAATAATCAATTCGGAGAATATGGTGCAAAATGTACCAGCTTCAGCAACATCACCGGCACCAATAGTACAATCAATAACAGCACCAGTACCATCAACAATCCATGCTTCAATATCATCATCTGTACTTTGACTATGATCTTCGTTCGACATGTCGAATATGTAATCTCTAAAATTTTAAAGATTATTTATTCTAGTTCCAACCGAAAAGCAAATGAGTTTACTATTATATTAACTCATTAAATCCATGAATACATCTGAAGAAAATATATATGTATATATGTTTTCATAAAGATTGTAATTAAAAATTCTCTTGTACAAACTGTTAATGGTGAAAATATTTTAACGGGTAGGTAATACCCGAGGACTATTTAAATTTCACATTAATAAGTTACATTGTACGTTCTTCGAATCTGTTTCAACAGTCATATACTATCCTACTTACATCCACCGATATATAAATCCGTTCACCACAGAATAACCATATTCATCCAATTACATATTTGGATTTTGACCTATCAGAATCCAACAAGTGGCATAATGAAGAAATAATGGACACAATAAAAATTGATTAGAAACAGAATAATTAACAATATGAAATTCTATTAAGAATGCACGCTAACAAAATCCTAGCTAACTGTTCCTAGCTAACTGTTAATTCCGTATTACCATTTAATTATCGCAATTTATTTATCGCAGTTTATTTATCGCAATTTACATTCTCGCAATTTTATTTATCGTCATTTAATTTCTGTTATTTACTTTACGCACTTTAATTATCGTCATTTAATTTCTGTTATTTATTTTACGCACTTTAAATATCGGGACACGTATACAAGGTTTTGACATATCATATCGACTCATCTATATATATTATTTGGAATCACCATAGACACTCTATATGCAGTAATGATCGAGTTCTCTATACAGGGTTGAGGTTGATTCTCAAATAATATATATACTTTGAGTTGTGATCGAGTCTGAGACATGTACACGGGTCACGATATTTATTAATTAATTCGAATATTATATATTAAACTATATATGAATTACTGGACTGTTACTGTAGACTATCAAATGTGGACTACCAACACTGGACAATTAAAATGAATTAAAATATTGATTATAACATATGAAACTAAACAATTCTTCAAGTTTGCCACTTGATTTCATTTTAAACCCCATTCGTATCATCACAATTACAATCTGCGTTCAAACCTTTCATGATTCTTAAAAACACCTCAATCGATAGGATGAATCAACCGCACTTCATCTACTGAAGAAAAGATTGATGCATTTAGTTATGCATCTGAAAAACTCTCGGAAACTGAGTAAACGTTTAACACATAGTTGTGATAACTCCTTTAGTGTTATTATTACCCAAAATAACTTGGTAATTCCTTTCAAAGTAGCAAATTTTGTCACAGCTCCAGCAAATCAACTTCGACTTTTCGTTCGAAACAACCTTATTATCACCTTGATTTATATGTATGCTCTTTTATTGTTACCGGGGAACCTTTTACATTCCACCATATTACCGTCAGCGTTTAATCATCTAAAAAAACACAATTCTCTTGAAATCACCTCAGATCGATAACCAATGATTCAGATATGGTAGCAGTAAATGTAGAAGAATCGGCAAGCAGTACTTTGAAAACTCACATCATATCTATATCAACAGTTATATGTATAACATTTATCTCTTAGAATAATGATCTTCCATTCTGAAATTCCGAAGAGCACCCAGTCTGTGAACCAATACTCTGAATTTTGAAAAGTTGAATGGAGCAACAAAAACTGTAAACGACCTTAATCATCGGAAGTTTGATGATAAAGAATAGAATGTTGGAAAAGCTCAGAAAAGTTGAAACTGGAAAACGGATTGAGCTAACCACAAAGGAGACCAAGGACAAATACAAGGACCAAACCCTATATTCAAACAATTCAGGTAATTCTGAATTCGATGAAATCTTTAGAGAATATCTTGCTCCGAAGTCATGTTAAAATCTTGCGGAAAATCTTTCTCCATCAAACATCGAACTTAGAAATTTCAAAATATCATCATCAATATCTTCGATATTTCTGAGGATATTTTCATAAATATTCTCGTCCGAAATTATATACCTCCTCGTGCTTCCTGTGTATCATTATATTGGAAACATTCAATAGAAAATTTAGTACCGAAAAGCAGATTATGCGAAACTGGGAAGAAAACCGTGGACAAATCACAAAGAATAAGTTTGACTTCAAAGAATCTAAATGATTCAATATCTGCTAAAGTCTTTAGTGAATATCTTGCTCTTTACTCTAAATCCTTGCAGATAATAGTTTCTATCATCCTCTGATCTTAGATATTCCTAGATATTATCGTATCTTTCATTGTAAATATCCTCCATATTTCTGGAGATATTTTTATAACTATTCTTATCTGAAATCATTAATCTCTTCGTGCTATCAGTATTACATCATATAGAAACTGTTAGTTTCTATATTCTGTAAACTTTCGAGCTTAAAATATGAATGTTATTGAAGTAATGTTGGGAACTGATGCATGAGTTAGTATAATATAATGACACTTGATCAACGTGATTATATTACAGTAAGTCATGCTGAGTTTCTAAATGGAACATGATGATTCACAGATTATAACAACATTATGTGCCATGTTACACGACTCGTTCATTATACTTCACCTCCGAACATATCAAGAAAATATATTCTTGATAGTTCTATTCTCAGTGATTCTGGTAATTTGACAAATCAAACCGTGCTATCACATTCCTTCCTGCTTAGAACATTATAATCATTCGAAACTCTATATCTACGAATTCTGGACCATTATTCGCTTGACTTGGAGTCGGGAAGAGAAAACAAGAGCATGGAGCTCCGGAAAATAAAAGGAAATAGAAAACCGATCATAAACACAGGAATTACAAACCGTGCATATCAATATTTATCGCAACATAAAGACATGGGAGAACTAAAAACATTATAACCCCAAGGGCGAAGTAGAAGAAAACAGATTCCTCCGGTGGTAGTTGGAAAAGGAGAATAATTGTCGCGATAGTAAGGATAAGGACAAGGATTAAAACTGGATGAAGCATATTTACTGATGAATTGAAAGTATGAATTAAAATATAGAAATTGGAAGTGGTGAGAAGTAATAGAATGGAAGAAGTTCATTTATAGTGAAAATACCAGACAGAGAAATCGAGACAGATGATCACATTTAATTATAGAGATCTTATTTTCCATAAATCCCGAAGAATCAGATCATATAGATTTTCAAGATTTTCTTCAAATTCCTTGAATTCCGGAATTCAACCAAAACAACGTCAAAAGTTAAGACGCAACATGTTTTCAAAATTCAATCGTGACTACGTCAAAAGTTAAAACGAAACTTCATTTACTCATTTCACTCTTTTGTGATAGCTTCATTCGTACTCTTCGAATAATCGAATAATTTTTTTTATCCATATTACTCAATGATGATAAAACTCAATTTATCAACTCATATTCGTCATGAAAACATTTTTTGTTGTTAACAATGACCACCTTACTCAAATTTCGGGACGAAATTTCTTTAACGGGTAGGTACTGTGATGACCCAGGAATTTCCGACCAAATTTAAACTTAATCTTTATAGCATTTCGATACGATAGGCAACGTTTGTAATGTTGAGTCTCAAAATTTTGGAACTGTTTATGTGAATACAGTTAACCTTTGATTATGCCCGACGATTCACGAACAATTGATTATAAATAATATATATATATATATATATATATATATATATATATATATATATATATATATATATATATATATATATAGGTACTGTGATGACCCGGGAATTTCCGACCAAATTTAAACTTAATCTTTATAGCATTTCAATACGATAGGCAACGTCTGTAATGTTGAGTCTCAAAATTTTGGAACTGTTTATGTGAATACAGTTAACCTTTGATTATGTCCGACGATTCATGAACAATTGATTATAAATAATATATATATATATATATATATATATATATATATATATATATATATATATATATATATATATATATATATATATATATATATATAAATATAGGTATCTATAAAAAGTTGAAATTATAAAATTTAAACATTTAAAAATAATTATGTAAAATAATTTACAAAATTATTAAGTGTAATTTAAAATGAATCTATATATAAAGATATGATTTTTATGTATAACTATGTTATAGATATATTGTAATATATATGAGATATAAATAATCAATATATGTTATTATATATAGTGGAGAGTTGTTAATTATTACATAGTTAATAATACATAATATAAACATAATAAATTACTATACTAGTACTACTTACAGTAAAATAAATATTAATATCTGTATTAATAATTTTATTATATAAAAAAATGAAATTTGATATATATTATTATTAACACTAATAATATTAATACCATTATAACTAGTAGTAAAATTAAAATGGTTAATATTAATATTGTTATTAGATATCATTATTATTACTATTATTAAGAACTATTAATATTATATTTAGCATTATTATTAATATCAATATGATTATTATCATTTTCTTTTATTATGATTATCATTAAGATTAATTAAACTTATCTTTTATTTAAAAATTTCATTATCTTTATTATTAATATTATCATATCAATATTTTTCTATCACACTTTATTATTTAATATTATTAAGGATATTCTAAATTCTATTATTTTTATTACTAGTATTTTTATCTATATTCAATAATTGCAAATATGATCTTTATTATTATTAGAAAATAATACATTTTATCTTTATTAACATTATTAACATTTTATTGTTATTATAAATAATTGTAAGGTATGATTAACAAAACAAGGGTTAAAAATATATGTATTATTTTTATTAATGTAATTATAACTAATATTATTATTTATTATATTATGTATAAAATAAACCAAATTATATATATTATTATCTTATCTTCTGCTTTTTCTATTTAACCCGTGAAGTGAAGCCACCTTCAATTATCACAATAAAGCAATCAAGCATTCGATTTCCATTATTTATATTGTTTATAGGATGTTACTATCTGGGCATATCGATTTAAAGAAAACCCTGAAAGAGTTGAAGTTCATTTTTATTTATTATTTTTTTCTGTCTGTCCTCTGTACGCCACATAACTTTTTTCCAATCTCGATTTCGAATGAATTTGAAAAATGTGGAATTGCAGTCTTGTTAGGAACTTTTCAATAAATCTATCTGCAAAGTTTCATATTTCAAATCTTTATATCAAGCTTTAATTTGAAGGTCAAAGTTTCGCTCAATAAGTCAACCAAATTGTTCTTGAAAGAAATTTGAACTTGTCTTTAGGTTTCAAGTTCAATTGATGTTTGAAAACGTTTTTAGGATAGATTTGCAATATATTTTGTGTTACAACCTTTGGCTAAAACACACCACAAATCAAAATCAACTTTTTTTCTTCTTCCTCAATAGCGTCGAGCAGTAGCAGCTCTTTGTCTCTATTTTTTATTTTATTTTTTTAAAAACCAATCAATCATCATTAAGTGTTTCGTGTTGTATATTAAATCTTCAAATCAAATTTTGTAGTATTTATTAAGATTAAATGATGCTGGGTCGATTGGGTTTAGCGAAGAAGAAAAGTAGAGGAACACAAAAATAATACGGGTTTATAATAAGTCAGAAGGGTATTAAAACAGAAAATGGGCCTTGGTTCGATGGTTTGGGGTGTTTACGGTGTGGCAAGTGATCAAGGGTTCAAACCTTGACAGAAGCAGTTTTCTTTTTTTTAAGACTCCTAAGGTAGTATTACTATATTAATAAGAATTATTATTATCTTTAATATCATTACTTGATTATTCTTGTTACTATGTATTATTGTAGTTATTAGGTAATTATTATTCTTATTAACAAGATTATTTGTACAATTAATATTATTACCATTATTATTACTACTACTACTATTATTGTTATTAGTATTATTATTCTTGTTATGAAATGATTATTATTAGTAATTATAATTATTGTTAAATTACACTAAGATTAATACTATATTTGCTACTATTATCACTACTATTATTATTATTATCATTACTAGTTTTATCATTAATACTTCAATTATTATCATTATTATTAATTTTTTTTAATCTATTATTAATATAAGTATTACTATTATTATTATTATGACTAAGATTATGAATCAATGTTACAAAAACTTTAATTATTAGCTTAGAAATTAAACACGAAAATTATGATTATCATTATTATTAGTATATGTATTATAAATACAATTAGGATTCTTATTATTTCTATTATTAGTATTATTATCTTTATCACTAATATCATTAAGTAGTATTATGATTGTAGTATCACAAATATTATCATTATGTAATTACACAAAGATATGTATCATAACTATCATTAACAGTAAGATTAATAATTTTATAAATATAATTATTAATATTATTATTATTATCATTAATAGAATTATTAACATTATTATCTTATTAGTATTATAAGTATTGTAATTATTATCATTTTTACCACAATTAATATTATATTAACTACTAATATTATTAATATACAAATGATATATATTCTAAAAAATATATTTATTACATATAACCTAATGAAGATTAATATTTTTATATAACAAAAGGAATATAAGAAACATATACATATCGTTAATATAAACAAAGAACATAATTAATAAATTTATATATATATATATATATATATATATATATATATATATATATATATATATATATTTGTTCGATTCTAATTATGCATATTAATAAATATACAAATGATATAGGTTCGTGAATCAGAGGCCAACCCTGCATTGTTTAGTTGTTTAATATCGTCATATGTATTTTTACTACAAAATATATTAGGTGAGTTTCATTTGCCTTTTTACCCTTTATATTTTTGGGCTGAGAATACATGCGCAACTTTTATAACTGTTTTACGAAATAGACACAAGTAATCGAAATTACGTTCTATGGTTGAATTATCGAAATCGAATATGCCCATTTTTATTAAGTCTAGTAATCTAAGAATTAGGGAACAGACACCCTAATTGACGCGAATCCTAAAGATAGATCTATCGGGCCCAACAAGCCCCATCCAAAGTACCGGATGCTTTAGTATTTTGAAATTTATATCATGTCCGAAGGAGGATCTCGGAATGATGGGGATATTCTTATATGTATATTGTGAATGTCGGTTACCAGGTGTTCAATCCATATGAATGATATTTTTGTCTCTATGCATGGGACGTATGTTTATGAGAAATGGAAATATGAAATCTTGTGGTCTATTAAAAATTATGAAATGATTATTTATGTTAAACTAATGAACTCACCAACCTTTTGGTTGACACTTTAAAGCATATTTATTCTCAGGTATGAAAGAAATCATCCGCTGTGCATTTGCTCACTTTAAAGATATTACTTGGAGTCATTCATGACATATTTCAAAAGACGTTGCATTCGAGTCGTCGAGTTCATCAAGATTATTATTAAGATAATTATAGTTAGATATATTATGAAATGGTATGCATATCGTCAATTTTCGATGTAAGGAAGTTTGTCTTTTCAAAACGAATGCAATGTTTGTAAAATGTATCATATAGAGGTCAAGTACCTCGCGATGTAACCCACTATTGTGAATCGTTTGTAATCGATATGGACTTTGTCCGGATGGATTAGGACGGGTCCTTTCATTTCATGTTTCCCATCTTCGTAAGTGTCTTGCGGATGACTCGACTTGGGTGCCTTTAGATGAGATTACTTTGAATAACAAGTTAGAATATGCGGAAGAACCGATTGCGATCCTTGATGAAAAGGTTAAGATGTTGTGAAACAAGGAAGTTAGAACCTTCAAAGTGCAGTGGCGACATCGAAAGGGTTCCGAGTTTACGAGGGAATCCGAAGGGTTTGTTTTGGTTTATCTCCCGGCTTGTCATGCGGCTTGGATCGCGAGGACGCGCTCTGATTCAAGTGGGGGAGAGTTGTAACATCCCGTTTTTCCCGTACACATTGAAAGGTACATACTTAATCATTTGTACGTTTGTAACTCGCTAGATTATGCGTAATTGTATAGATATAAGTGTAGATATATATATATATATATATATATATATATATATATATATATATATATATATATATATATATATATATATATATATATATATATATATATATATATATGATAATGTGTGCATATACAAGTTTATACATGGGTTTTGATAGCGTTAAGTCTTGTGAGACTATTGTTGAGGGATAAGTGAATATAGGAAGCGGGATTTAAGTGTACGAATTAAATAAAATCGAAATGTGTTTTAGGTTGTCGAACTGTTCAGGCATAGGCTAATGCCGCGCCGCGACGATCTGGGCCGCGACGTGACAAACAAAGGAAATTTGGATTTGAAGTTGAGTTAAGAAGGGTCTATTTTCCTTTTAAACGCCGCGCCGCGACGATTAAGGCCGCGCCGCGACAGTTCTGCTGAACTGGTGTCGGACTTAGCTCATTTTAAGGGAATTTAAGGGGCAAATTGGTAATTTGACATGTAAGTCTGATGGGAGCATTAAATCTCAGCCACTTGTTCATTTAATGCAATTTCTTTTCTCTTTTCTTTCCATTTTCTCACCCAAAACACAAAAACCATTTAGATTAAACTTAAGATTTGGAGTTGGAGATTTGTGAATCAAACCTAGGAGCAAGAATTAAAGTTGTTCTCCTTGTTACTAGCTACAAGAGGATAGTCTTGGTAAGTTCTAACTTTATGTTTTAAGTTTTAATTGGTTAATGGCTAAGTTTTGGTTACTAGAGACTTGTATGACCCATTTGAGGGTAAAATGGGTGAATTTAGGTTATGTTGTTGTAATGAAACCCTACTAGCCACAATCTAGGGTTTTGGTCTTGTGATTTGAGGTTGTAAGTGTCAAATGGTGTTGTTAGTCACTAATACACTTTTAGATTAATGAAAGAAGCGTTAATGGGTGAGTTTGACTTGATTGTGAGTTTAAGTAATTAAAATGGGTCAAAAATGTACTAGTTGACCTAATTGGGTGAAATGAGTATGAAATGCCATAAGTTTGTGTTAGTTGAAGTTAGTAGACTTTAATTCACTAGCTTTAGTGATTAAAGTCGGGTCTTGGCCATTTAAGGGCGGTTTTGGTGTGATTGAGTCATTTAATGCGGATCGGGTCATTAAATGCTCAAGTATGTGTAATGTGGTTAATTCCACTAGTTGTGTAATTGAATGTGTACTTATGTAATAGGTACTTTGCTTTGAAGCCTTCGGAAGCATTAAATCACCACCGAGGTGTTAAGGTGAGTGGAATAATTATATGCGTGCATATATGATGTATTTATTTGTGTAGTATGAGTTGTGAAGTGTCGAGGTGTTAAGACACCACTTCTCACGTGACGGGTGAAGCATCGAGGTGTTAAGATGCCACCTAGGGGTGAAGTGTCGAGGTGTTAAGGCACCACTCCGTAGAATAGATGGGTGAAGCATCGAGGTGTTAAGATGCCACTCGGGGTGAAGTATCGAAGTGTTAAGATGCCACCCGTGGGGTTAGTGTACGAGGTGTTAAGTGCACTAATGGTTGTTATGAACTCCGACGGTCTTTAAACACCGTTCTCTCGTTCGATTGGTTAACCATGGTTGTGTGTGGATTGTAGCATATTATATTGTTTAAACTATATGCTATTGTTATGCTAGCTCGTATGGTGGAAGGTTTGGTAATATACTTGGGATGATATGATTATTTATATTGCTAGCATGTATGCGGTAAATGT